>NC_139561.1:41357542-42090487 GCF_965112155.1 Podarcis liolepis | reverse complement strand
GGGAGAGAGCAAGCCGCTCTCCCAATCACATTTGGTAATAAATTATTAGTTCCGCTGCTTTCGCTCCCATAAGCTCAAAATAGCTGCCTTTTTTGAGCAGCCGGCAGCCGGCGCGGGCTGAGTTCAATGGCAGCGAGCTCCTGAAGGGTGCTTGACTATCATTATGGCCCTTTCAAGGTGCCTGCGCACTGCCGAGCCAGCCAGGAGTTTAACTGACGCTGCTGAACCTGCACACGCTCTACGTCTCCTGGCAACCTTTCCCGGGTGCCAGGTGGAGCCTGCCTGTAGGGGCTCTGGCGATTTCTACCAAGTGAGCTGGCCTTGCTGGTGTAAGGGCAAGGAAGGGAGAGGAGCTCCCATCCGCCTTTCCCTCCCTCCCTCCCTCTCTCCCTCCCTGCATCCCCTGATTTATGGGCTGCTTCTCCCTCTACTCGCAGCACGCTTACCTTGCTGCTCTTTGCGAGAGACTATAAATCTCCCTGCACACCTGCTGCCGCTGCCAGGTAATTGGTGTATCCTTCAGATGCCAGGGCTCCAGAGAGCCTGACCTGCCATATTTTATGAAGCAGGGCAGGGGGGAGGCAGAAGAGAGGTTTAGGTTAGCGCTGGGCTTGGCATGAATTCAGGACGCCAGGTGGCACAGACCTTCTCCCAGTACTATATTTGAAAACAGAATCTGGGGAAGGAGTTGAAGCCTTGGTTTTAAGCTATCCTTCCAGACCAGAAGCCCTATATTCCAAACTTCAGGAGATGACTGTCCTTAGAGGGGTGGCAAGTGAACTCTGTGCATGTTTTGATGGCCTTTTTGTACTTTTATGTTTCCTGGCACTTGAAACTGCTTCCTAGGCCAGGTTTTACTTCAGCTTAAGCCTTGTTCACTTCTTATTCTCCTAAATCTTCCTGAGCTATTTATCTGTCTATCTATATACACATATTTCTCCCTCCTACCCTTTTAAAAATAAGAAATAGTAACCCAGTCTGTTTAAGGGGTGTCAAGGCCAAGCAAGATGTACACATTGTTAGTCTCCCCCCACCCCAAGTAAATTCAGGATATGTCTTGACTGGGACTGTGGCATGGGGAGGAGAGGTGGGGGCTTTAATATTTTTACCCTCACCCCACAGCATTCTAAAACAGGGACCAACAAGGAACTTTCTATCCCAATGCTAATAGCAGACACAGGACCTCTGATCTAGTTTGGGATTGCAGCTGTGGGGGCAAAGGGTTAAATCCCCCCATACCAGTCTTCCAATACAGATTCTGTCCCCTGCCCCCCAGTTTTCAATTTATTTTTGCAAACCATTCATTTAGCTATTACTTGTGTGAAATGGTATTGCACTTAGTTTCGTCCTTGGTGCTGTTGAGGCCTAAAAGCTGGTCAAGGTTGAAAAGCAGAGTTGTTTGCAAAGAGCCAGAAAAGACCTTCAGTTTTGGTTGGGCTTGGTAGCCAACTGTTGCTTCTGGAAGCCAATCAAGTCTGGCTTTCTCCCTTGCTCTCCCTACCCTGCGACGTGAAGGGGTTTTTTTTTGGGGGGGGGGGATAACACAGGGAGGAGTTGATGTGAGAGTACTCCTCTCCTCCACATCACAACCTGAATGAGGAGGTTTGTAACAGTGCTTGTGGGCCCCTGGCGCTGGTGTGGCTGCCTGCCTGCCTGCATTCCATGTGGAGGAGCTGCCCCGGTGAGGTTCTGCTTGTCTAGAGCACAGGCCCAGGCCCAGCTTATGTAGTGTGTGGTCCCTATGCTAATTGTCCCAGTATGAAACTTGAAAGCAACTCTACTATTGGTGAATTGGGAGCACAGTTCCTATAGTTGGATTCTCTAGACCCAGGAGCTTACGAAACTCTGGTGCATGAGCTTCATTCAGGCGGTCCACAGCCTGTCTGTAAAAATACAGTTAAAAACCATGCACCTAGCACAGTGCTTTACAGTTGTTACTACAAGCAGGAAAAATTATTAAGAGTTCCACCAAGACCTTCATCAATATTTTAAATGATCCTTGAGGAAAAAAGTTTGAGAACCACTGCTCTATTGCTTCCTTGCAGGCTCCTTCCTGATCCAGAAGCAATTGACAGACAGACAGACAGACAGACAGACAGATGTTCCAAAATGGGAGCATCGCTATTTTCCATTCTGAGAACAGGACCAAAAACAGAGGAGAGAGTCCCCATTCTGTGCCTGAAATTTACTTTTAAAAAATCCATTCACTCTGTTGTGTACTGCTTGAATGGCATCACGTCTAGCTTGGCTCAGAGACTCACAGCCTAGAGTGGGCCTCTTCTATGATGGATAGAAGAATAAAAGAGTCACCTGGTTCTTCAGAGCAGCTGGCTCCTTGGGTACCAGGATGCCTGCCTTGGTGGGTGAGCAGAGCAACAGCTGGCCGGTTGCTGCCTCCTAGTGGCTGCTACAGTGAATGCAGCTTCTCTGACCCATGAGTACATCCTGGGTGGGTGGGGGATGTTGTTAGTGCTCAGCTCTTTGGAGCCCTTCAAAACAATTCAAACAAAAGCACTTGAAACCAACAGAGAACAAGCAACTGTGACATTTGGAGCATTTGGCTAGGGCCAGAAGGCCACAGAGACTTCGGTCTCTGCTTCCATGCATTAGTCTCTCTGGATGAATTGATGTAAACCAGGATTGAGCATGTGTGCCTTAAACAGAGACCTGGTTGTTCCAGATGACTCCAACCAGTAAGCCAAGCCACATGCAGCAAAATACAGAGGTTTTGCTCACTACAAACCTCTGGTGTTTGGGGGAGGGGCAAACCATGTCTGGCACTTGCCTTGATACTTGACTTGTGAGCTTTCCGGAGGCATCTGGCTAGCGATCTTGAGAAACAGGAGGCCAGAGTAGGCAGATCTTTGGGCTAATCCAGCAAGGACTCTTAGGTAAGCTGAACTAAGGGGGCGGGGGTGACTCTTCCCAGGCACAAATAGCACAACCAGTGATTTACACAGACATGTTATGTCTCTTTGATATCTCTCCACTCAGTGACCGGCAGCTGAATGTGAGAACTGCCTCCAGTATGAGAAGCAGTTTGATGTTTTCAGTGAAACTTTTGCATGTGCCAATAGCAGCTCTATGCCCTGTAGCCAGTGAGCAATAAACATGGAGTCTGTATCTGGACACCTGTTGAGCCTCTGTAGCAGGAAGCTTTATTGGGACCCAGGGGAAGGGTGGTAACTCAGTGGCAGAGCACCTCCTTTACATTCAGGTTGCCCCAGGTTCAATCCCCAGCATCTCCAGATAGGGCTGGGAGAGACTCCTGTGTGAAACCCTGGAGAGTTTCTGCCAGTTAGTGTACAGTCAATGCTGAACTGGTTAGAGTAGTAGCTGGGCAAGGTATAACACAGTTTCCTATTTTCCTCATATTGTTTTGCCATAGGTCAGTGACAGAGCACCTGCCTTACATGCAGAAGGTTCCTGGTTCAACTCCTAGTGTCTCCCAGTAGGGCAGGGAACATCCAATCTAAAACCATGGAGAGCCACTGCAAGTCAGTGCAGACAATACTGAACCAGGTGGACTAATGGCAGCTTCCTGTGTTCCCCTCCTCCCTACCCCCTGCAAGAAAGCACATACATTCTTACTTCCCTCTAGGAATTCTCTGCTTCTTCCATGTCCTCCTGAGGCAGTGGAAACGCCTCTCCTTGTGCTGCTTTGATCCCACCTTCTTCACCGGCAGACCTGTGCTCCACTGCCCTGCATATGAGTTCAGCCTAAGCAGTTCTTCAGAGCCAAGGGGATTTGGGTATAATATGCACGTTTCAGTCGTCCTTTGTCCTCGCCTGCTGCTTGCCTGTCTTGGTTTATTTCCAAACCCCCTTCCAAACGCACATGCAACCCACCCACCAGCTTACTCGGCAGGCAGACAGGTTCTGCTTTTGCTGCTCTGGGCAGCTCCCCCTTGCCAGAAGCCCGCCAGCATCATCAGCAACAGATGGGGAGAGGATGGCAGGTTCCCAGCTCTCGGTTTCCCGCCGAGGGCAAAGATACGGGGCGTGTGTGGCGCCTGCCTCAGCAGCAGTGCCAGGCAAGTGCTGACAAACACGCTTGGGGCTCCTCAAAGGCCCGGCTGTCGGGTGGGGGGGGGATGTCTTGGAGTAGAACACACCTGCGCCAGGCACAGCAATGCCAAGGGAGCTAACTGCCTGTCGGGCGCTGCCAGTGGCATAGAGAGGGCCTCCAGGAACGAGATGATGCCCTGAAGCAGAGGAGCTGTAAGAGGAAGGTTTTCTCATTCATGCGTCTGCAGCCTGCAATAATCCTGTTTGCATCTTTAGACGCTTGAGACAAGATCCCAGGAGCTGTTCAAGTCTATGAGAATTCTGGGACCTACAGCTCTCAGACAGCTTATGGGGCTTGTATAGGAGTCCATTGTAGTATAGTGTACTCTGCCTTGGGTATTTTTCATGAATTGGTAAGGTGATGAACACCTGGCTTCCCCCCTTGACTCCCTCATATCCAGCACCTTAGGGGCACAGGAATGGAGCTTGAGGTTGTGTTTCATACCAAGAGGTTTCCCCTATCTCTGTCTCTCTCTGTCTCTATCTCTGTCTCTCTCTCTCTGTCTGTCACACACACATTATCTTACACTCCGTATTCAATACAGTATGCCTGAAGAAGCAACCCCACTTGCCCCTTCCTTGGCAAAAGGCAACGTCTCTCCAAGAGAACTTCACACTGTTTTGACAGACCTTGTAAATGAGTTCACTGACACTGGAGTCCGTTGTGGTCCTTTCCTACCACCTGCACTCTGCCCTGTATAAAAGGGCAAGCCACTTTTGTGCATAAGACAGGCCAAGGCAATGGCAGAAAATAGAATGTCAGACCTCAGAGTCCTGACTTAAGGACTCTCTGCCCTGCTCCTGATTGAGAGTGAACCTGTAAGATCTTCCAATCTGCGATACAGCTTCTGAGATACAGCATATCTTGGTCAAAGTGCCTGCCACAAGTATACCTTGTTGCTGAGGTCCTTTACTTTTCCTAGCAGGAAGCTATTATCCTACATCTTAGTGATGGTTGTGGTGAGATACGCATACTGCTACCATGTGTGTGTGTGCGCACGCGCGCACTTGTAGGCACTGATCTTTCTTGAAAATCCATTCACTTCATAATTTTTCCTTCAGTGGTGCATATATTTCTTGCTTCATCTCTCCTGCTTATTTGTTGTAGGGAACAATCAGCTTTCTGTAGCTTAAATATTTGTGTAAGTTACTTTGTCGTTTACATGTTTTTGTAAGTCACTTTGAGACTTCTTTGCAAAAAGTGATGAACAAAGCCAATAAACAAATCAACTTCACTGGATTAATACCAAATTACAGTTGCATCACTCTTCCAGTGTGTGCGCATGCGCACACACACACATGCTTCTGCTTAATTGGTTTTGAAAACCTGCCTTGAAGGAAAGTTCTGTTTAACTAGCAGGCTCCTGGGTTTGGGCAATCACTTAGTCTCTTCCTTGCTCTGTAGGACGTCCACAGACCTGGGTTTAAATTCCCATTCAGGGCTCCTCCAGATGACCTGTTTATTAAACATTCATCCTATTTTGCTTGCACAAAACTTACATGGAAGTTAAATCATATTCAGTATTCGTTGAATGTTCATTCTGATTTGTTTGCTGGGCAGTTATACCACAACAGACATTCATGGGGGGGGGGCTGTAATTGTTCAGAATACCAGTTGCTGGAAACCCCAGGAGAGGAGGGTGCTCTTATGCTCAAATCCTGCTTGCAAGTTTCCCGGAGGCAACTGGTTGAGCACTGAGAGAACAGGATGCTGGACTAAATGGGCCATTGTTCTTACTTCTTGCAGAGTGTTTACACATCTTCTCATCAATCATTTGTTCATCTTGCACTTCCCAGTGCATTTCCCCATCACTTTCCTAACCCACAAAAGTCCATGTGTCGGGCTAGAGCAGTGGTGGGAAAACGGTAGCACTCCAGATGTTGCGGGACTACAAATCCCATCATCCCTGACTATTGGCCATGTTGGCTGGAGTGTGTGTGGAGGCCCACAGAAGTTCCCCATCCCTTCCCTAGTGCCACGGAGAGCTTTATTCCACTTTTAAATGAACCTACATTTCCAGTATGTGCTTGAATCTCTCCTGACAAGAGGCACCCTTAGCCATGAAACTCAAATGCGTGACCTTAGGCTAAGAGGTGATGCCTGGCCTCAGTCAGCTCCCAGAATGATGACAGTAGTGATGATGACTTACACTTGTAAGTCACTTTTTTCACAAGGTAAACTCAAAGTGACTTGCAGAAGCAAGCACTGAAAACAAAGATAAAAACAACCTATAATGGTCACCTATAATATGTATGAAAAAGATGGTTCTTGTGAGTTTAATATGACAGTGTAAGGGTAGAGGAGAGCTTTTGTAGGCTATCTTGAGCTCCTTAAAAGGAATAGTAGGATTTAGGTGTAACTTGTGATGAAGATTTTTTAGAAGGCATTTTTCAGATGGAGGTTTTTAGCTGCAGGGCTTCTGTGACAAACCTGTGGCAAACATTTACCGGCAATTTAATATAGTTTCTTTTGGAGGGGGTAAGACGCCCTGTGAGTCTGCTGCTAGACCCTAAAAGACATGGATTTATAACTTCAGTAAATAAATGGCTGGCTTGGCTAGCTGAAATCATGGCTCTGGAAGGGCTCAGATACCTCTGGAGTTGACAAGTGCACAAAGCGGCAAAAAGAAATCCTGTTTGGGTTGTGTTCAGGGTATAGGCAGAGAAGAACATAGAGGGGTCACAAAGGATTGCTACCTGGGAAGGGACTATGGCTGAGGGCTTTGTGGCCAGAAGATCCCGGGTCCAGACCCTTTGTATCTCAAGTTAAAAGGATCAGGTACAGGTGGTGGGGGACACTTCGCTCTGCCAGAGAGCTTGAAAAGCTGTGACCAGCTGGAGAACAAGACAGTCCTGGCTTAGCTATGCGAATAGGCTGATATAAGGCAGCTTCCTGCAATCCTATATGTGTTTCATTTAGAGGTCTTGCTGGGCGCTGTGTAAATTCACCAGAATGGCAAGGTGATGACAGAGGGCTGTCACCTCTTTCTGTTCTGTGCCTCTACAAAGTGTCAGGTGGAAGTTGTTTTCTCAGAAGTGCACTTCAGCACTGTGGAGAAGTTCATCTGTTGGATTTCTGCCTGCTGTGCAGCTGCTCAGGGCCCAGGAAACCTTCCAGAAAATGGAGAGAGAGAGAGGAGGCCAGCATTGTCTAACTGCTGCAGAGAAGGTCAGCCATTTTTTATTTTTTTCTTCCCAGGACTGTCAGCACAGGAAAGAACAGGAGTGGGTGGGAGGGGTGAAATTATCTGGCACCCCAGGGTGTGTCTTGCAGCATCAGCAGGTGGTTTTTGGCAGGGGACACAAGCAGGAAATCCCGCCCTCTTCTGTGTGGGCGGCCTCTGCCGAAGGAGAGAGTGAGAGAGAGGTGCCGGAGAATGATTCTGATTCCATTGGTTGTGAGGGGAAATTCTGGGCTGCTGCTTGCCTTTTGAAGGTGAGTTTGAATGGAGAGTCCTCTTTTGATTTTGCCAGGTGCCTCCCCCCACTCTCTTCTTTGGGAGCCCAGAGGCTTCATTTTCATTTTTGCAAAACATCTAGCCTCCACCACAAATAAAACATGCTCAGGAAACAGCGCTGTTCCCACACAGTGCTTGAGCGTGTTTTAAGAAAGGCAGTGGTCAGCGTCTTAAGAGGGGGGGGCACACTCTTTATATCAGGGTGGGCAGAAGGTAGATTGGAACCTCTCTTGGTGACTCACAGCAAAGCTTTCTGACTTCCAAATAATTTTGACAACAAATCAACTTTTTCCACCTAAATTAAGCTGCCGAAATGTAGAAAGCCATCCAGGAGCAGACGTTGGTGTGAAGGGAAATGTGAACTGGGTTCAGTTCTAGTACTGAAAACACATTGCTAGGCTCAGGACTGCTCAGGGGGTCTTTATTTCTAACTGTATGTATTTAGCACCCAGCTCTGGTTGATAGATTGAGAAGCAGGGTGTCTAGTAAAAGACAGCAGCGATCCAACAACCCTAAACTTACCTACTCCTGTTGCACTTGTACAGAAGTCACCTTCCATGATTGAACACTGCCTGGTACTGAAATTAGAATTTAGGGCCTGGCTGAAACCCTGTGTTAGGGGTGGACTGGGGAGATAGGCAATGTCCTGTAAATATTGTTTGCTAGAACCGTTTACAAGTGTAGCTGGGATGCGGGTGGCGCTGTGATCTAAACCACTGAGGCTCTTGGGCTTGGCAATCGGAAGGTCAGCAGTTTGAATATGCACGATGGAGTGAGCTCCCGTTGCTCTGTTCCAGGTTCTGCCAACCTAGCAATTCAAAAGCACACCAGTGCAAGTAGATAACTAGGTACAGATGTAGCAGGAAAGCAAGCGGCGTTTCCATGCGCTCTGGTTTCCGTCACAGTGTTCCATTGCACCAGAAGCAGTTTGGTCATGCTGGCCACATGACCCATAAAACTGTTTGTGGACAAACTCTGGCTCCTTCGGCCTGAAGCGAGGTGAGCACCACACCCCATAGTCATCTTTGACTGGACTTAACCATCCAGGGGTCCTTTACCTTTAACCTTTACAAGTCTAGCAATCCTTTCCATTTTGCTAGGCTGCATTTATTGGGGGGGGGTGTAGGGCAGTTTGGTGAGAAACCTTATATAACCAGGGGAATCTTGGGGTTTGATCTGAAGTGAGAAGGGTGTGATTGCTTCAGGAGCCCCCCTGAGTCAGTTTGGGTCAGTCTCAACAAGCTCTGAAAATGTTTTTGAAATAATAATCTAGGCATACTGAGAAGCCCTGCCAAAACAAAGAGCTCTCAGACTTGGACAGAAAAACACCTGTGTGTGTGTTTTGCTGTGTATGTTAGAGAAGGAAAGTTGAGGGCGGGGTGTGGTTTTCCTGGAAATGCATCTGTTTGCATGTCAGTTGCGGACAGTTTAATGAAGAGACTGCATCTGTTGGGACAGAAAAACAAAGGACAGGAGAAGATGTTAAACCTAATTGGCTCATGAGAGAGAACCGTGGAGTACCTCTTAGGGCACCTCCAGAGAGCAGACTAAGACACAGTGCTAAAACCCCTTGCTAGCCCCACAGTCATCAACATTTGTAGGGTGCAAACTGCTCAGCAGGCATTGTGGACTGCAGATATTGGATGTGTTTTTGGTACCATGCCCGTCTCTTCCTTTCAGAATCATTCCCCAGGTGGAACTTTGCATAGGAAGAAAGAATCACTGGAGCAGAATAACCAAAGAGGTGTCAAAAATAAGATTGTTTAACTCTTAGGAGATATCCGTATGTGTAAGGTGGATGGCTGCATTTGCCTTAATTGTGTTTGGGTGGAGGGAATAGCACACTTGGAAGTAGAACCAAAGTCCAATGTGGGGGTGGGCAGGAACCCAAAGGTAGATGGAACCTTCCTTCCCTTGCAAGTTGAGACCTGGGTGAACGCAGAGCCCCCTAACCCAGCACTTTTCCCCTCTCTCACCCCCATTGAATTTGGCAGGGTGACCTGCCACCTTATCCCACCCCGATTTGAGAAGAGATGTGCATATGGCTTTCGGGTTTGTTTGTTTTCTTGTTTCTTGCATTTCTTACCCACCTCTCACTTGTAATATCCAAGGACAGCATGCATAGATACATAAAATATAAATACATTGAAATAAATAAATAAAATACAACTTCAAAATTAATGAATATTCATCAAACCATAAAACCACCACAATAAAAGTATGGAGCAGATACAGTTTGTAATGAGAAATCCTTATGACGAGCCACACACCATGGACCTCTGAGGACCACATATAATTGCCTCTGAATACATGTTGGTGGGAATGACAAGTGGGGAGAGTTTCTGTGGCAGTCAGATCCTGTGTCTGGGCATTCCATTTAGGGCATGTGGTTGGCGGTTGTGAGAACAGGATGCTGCACTACTAGATGGCCCTTTGGCCTGAGCCAGCAGGACTCTGCTTATGCTCTTAAGCAGTGCCTTGCCTGCTGATTGCCTTACCCAAACTAGCAGAGGAGATGCTCCTTCACATGTGCCCATCTGTTGCTGCTGCAGTCTGCACACTTACTTTTTTTATTTAACAAGATCTTGCACAATTGGCCGCATGAATCTCTGAATGCTGTGCTGCTGTTTCGTGAGTGGTTTGGGCTGGGCTTCCCCAAGCCCAATAGCGTTGTTTTTTAAAATGAACATAAATAAAGGAATATGAGGAACACTGTCTTAGTACGTCACAAGTTGTGCAGGCCTGTTTGAAGTGAGAAATCAGCTAGGCTGAGCAATCCACGGCTTGTCCCCTTCCCGTTTGGCAAAGCTGCCTCCTGCCCAGCCAGCTACAGCTGCCTTTTGACCTGCAGGAGCATCTGGGAGTCACAAGGGAAGGTTTTGGCTGTCACTTCTGATGCCCCTCGCAGATGGCTGGAGGGCAGTCCAGGTCAAAGCCTCCATCCTGGACTGTAACCAGACACTCAGGCATGACTTCCAGGTCTCTCGGAAGACAGACCTGGAAGGCAGAAAGGAAAGATGCCTCCCATCAGTCCAATGTCTGGTAAATCTAAAAAATATTTATTGCTTTAAAACTCACAAGGCTGTATATATATTTTATCTTAGTGTATGTCACTACTTAACTAAAGCCATGAGGCAGCTGCTTTGCTGGCACTTTGGAGTGGTAGGGGTGGCGGCAGTGGCTATGTCCTTGCCAGCTCTATACTTGCAGCTCCCAGTGATCGGGAACACAATGCAAGTGTGAACTGTTTGGGGGTGAATTTAGACAATCCTGCCTGTGGTAGGGTTGTGGGATTTGCTGGCTTTGGGGTCTCTGGAGGTCTGGTGGTTTAAGATACTATGAATGCATTGCATTTCTATTTGAATTTGTAGCTTATTTGAATTATTATTATTACCATCAATATTTATTATTCTAGTTGTTGAAGAGTTCTGTGTAACTCAGAAGCTTGTGCACCAAGCACCATGAAAGAAGCAATGTTGTATCTCTCTTGTACTGAGTCCAAGGCGCCTATACATTTTTAAAGAATTATATCTAGGTGGAGTCTGTGGCACCTTTTACTCCTACATCAAGCTCGGGTGTGATGGGAGTCCTGTTTCTGTATGGTTCCTGCCTCCCTTTCAGGATGGATAAACTCTGTGATGCTTTGCTGAGAAGTGTCTGTCCCATATTCTGTTGTATGAAGCAAGGGGGGGGGGAGCCATACTGGCCACATCCTTCTGCCTGAGAGGACAGGATTAGCTCCAAAAGCCCATAACTACCAGGACCATCTCAACTCCTGTTATGCTTAAAACGTGGATTTTCCACGGGCAAGCCAAACTAAACTCCTATTGGCCCAACCCTGCTTTGGTTAGACACTCTTCCAGTGATAAACCAGCCATAATATCCTAATGCAAATGAATCCCAAGGTAGAACTCTGATTATTTCTGGAAAGTGTGAAGCAGAATATGAAAGAAAGTACCTCTGAGGATGTGCAGAGTGCTTTTTCTCTGCCCATTAAGTAATCCTTGCTCCTCTGTGCTGAGGATTTGTTGTGTTCAGAACTTGCAGGTGGGTGAGTGTTAGGCTCCATCTCTACCCTCTCTCTCTTTTTATGAATTATTCACTGCCTTGGGATCATAGTTGTAAAACGGCTGCGTCTCTATAAAACACACACTCCTCCTCGCTCTCGCTCTCTTTAAAAAGCTTTGCCTAACTCTCAGTCCCCACAGCCTCAGCTGATCTCCATGCATTCTTCCTGGGTGGCTTAATTGAATGGGCATGATTCGATTAGCCCACAGAGCACTCTCACCACACTGCCTTTTTGGAGGTGGGTGTCTCTCTGGCAGATTAATTGAATTCTGTTCCTTGAGAGGGGCTGGGCTTGTGCGTGCTGGATCAGAGGAAGGGAGGGAAGGAGGGGGAGCTAGCCCTGCAGCCTCAAGCAGCTAAGTGCTGTTCCTGCTTGAGATAACGCTGCAGGGGAAAGAGCTTCTGTTATTTGGTTGAGAGGGTGGGGGAGAAAGAAGGCCAGGCTAGCAGCAGAAAGAATGGAAATTGGCAGGCTGGCGTTCAAACAGCAGGGAAGGCCTCCCACAAAGCTGGTCCTTGGCTGATGGAAAGGATGTGCAACAGGGAAGAGGCGGGGGCAGGGAGAGGGGTGGTGTTCTGCTGGTCCCAGAGAACAAGTGAGAGCAAAAACTAGGTAAGTGGATGCCTTTTATTAGAATCAGATTCTTAAGTGGTGTGAAAGGAGGCAAGCTTTTTGAGTTACACTTAACTCTTCGTCTGGGCTTCTGTCCCTGTCTGTGACAGATAGAGAACAAAGTGCAAAGTGGATCAGCTAGTGCAAACACTTCTGTCTTGGTTCCCAAACATGAGGTTGTAGCCAGTCCTAGCCCTACCCAAAGTAGACCTTTAAAGTTCAATGGACACACCAAATGTAGGCTCATTCTTTTTAGTGTCTCTGCTCTGAGTATATCTTAGCTGAATACAGCCCTTAGTTTCCTTGGCCAGGTTTGGGGATTGGTGAATTAGGCTCTGGGGACACGGGGACATGGACACACACACACACACACACACACACACACACACACACACTCTTTGTAGATTGAGAACTCAGCTGTGCTACAAAATGGAGTGTTTACCTTCAAGGAAAGATGGTCAACATCTGGGACCTTCATGAAATACAATTCTCCACCAGTGTCCTACCCAGCAGAATTCTATGGTCTGTTATGGGCATTTTAAAAAACAAACAAACTTCACCCCAGGAAAGTCTAAAATGGTACATTTAAAAAGAAATCACAACTATAGCAGTGAACATTGTTAAGTGCCAGTGGCATAAATTATAAGCTTTCTGTGATTTTATTTGCGAAAAAAGGATATTTCTCAAAACTTTTTTATGCATCGGGTGAATCTTATGAAGCAGTAGGCAGGGAAGAATCATAGAACAATATTGGGGAAGGGAAGAAATAATGGGGGCAAGAGAAAAATGGGGATGGGGTAGTGAGGAAGTCTGGAAGAGATGCTAATAACCAACATAATTCTATCTGCTGCCCACCCTACTGATAGCTATATCTTTAGCAGAAATTGCTGTTTCATTTTCAGCAACTGAGAGCTAGTATCTTAAGCCTTTTAAAAATAAAAAGCTTTAGAAGCCATGCCCCAAATGTTATTGCCCGGATATAGACCTGCAGATCCCTTCTCCCCACCTTGCCAATCTGTGTCTGACACATCCCACTGTTTCTGTTTGTTCACCTTTCCTCCCTTTTCCTGGATTCTCAACTGTGCTTTCCCCTCCGTTTCCATGGGCATCTCATAACATGTTTTTACTTACACACCGTGACAGCTTCAATTTTTGCACCTGGAGGACTTCTGAGATAGATAGTTTATCTGATGAAAGGGCTTTGTTCTGGATCCTTCGGATACCTGCAGGGGAGAGAATGGGTCCTGCTTGATTTTCTGAAATGAAAAAGAAGCAGCACCTAGTTCAGCAGGCTACTCACTCTCTTTACCTTCTTGGGTGCAGCTGTTTCGGGGGTGGAGTGCAGCAGCAGTTTAACAAGCGCACAGTACAGAAAAAGAGGAATCTCAGTTGGCAAATGTAGCGCCATTGCCTGAGAGCTGGTTTTGACACCTCTTGGTCTAAGGATAAACTGTGGATGGGTGGGAACAAAGCAGACAAACTGGTTCCTAGCTCTCCCCCCCCCCCACAGGGTTTCATGGAAAAGCATAGGTGTGACTTGATGTGGTCTTGGGTGGACATATCTTTAGTGCTTTGAGCAGAGGCTCTTGCCCGAGGCAGGGACTCACTCCATATCCTGATGGCAGGGACTCACTCCATATCCTGATGGAAAGTGAGCTATTTTAGAAACTTTTGCTTGACTTGTAAATAGACTCAGGGTATTGCATATAGAGCCACTCTGTTTAAGAGCTGCCGTGAGAAACCTTTTCCCATATTAAGAAGCTCCTGACATCACCAAAATTAGGACAGATGCTTGAGATTTGAGGATTTCTGAAAATTTTGAAAACAATAGGTAAAAAATAAAGGACTCCATTTGAATGAAAATATATTTAGCTGAGAAAAAAGATGAGTGTTAAGAATAGAAGAAGAGCCCTGCTGGTTCTGGCCAACAGCCCATCTGGTCCAGCATCCTGTTCTCACAGTGGCCAACCAGATGCTTGTAGGAAACCTGCAAACAGGACCTGAGCACAACAATGCTCCCTTCACCTGTAATTCCGAGAAGCTGATATTCAGAGGCATATCACCTCTGACAGTGGGGAGGGAACATAGCCACCGTGACTAGTAGATAGGAAGGGAATGAGATGCCAGTGATATGAGTGAGTGCTACAGAATTTTCACTGCATGCGGCTCAGTCCTATGCATATTTATCTGCAGAAACAAGGCTTGCAAGTGGAGTACAACATAGCTATTGTGACTGATAAACATTGATAGCCTTATCCTTCCACTTCATTTTGATCTCCCCCCCACTCCCTTCCTGGATGCTTTTATCACACAGTACATCCCTATACCTGGGGATTCTGGAGGGAGCCTGGAGTGGGGCCATGGCACTCTCAAGGAGTAAGTCATTCCCATTGCCTCCAGCGTTTTTATACTACATATTTTAGAACTGTGTTTCAACCTGCTTGACTGTCACATGGTGCCCATCCTGGGAATTGTAGTCCTATACAAGGGTTGAGGGTTTTTTCTACCATCGAATTCTCCATTCGTCTATTAAACTACAGTCCCCAAGGTAGAAGCTGTTATTTAACCTTGACCAAATAAGACATTTCTGAGCAGTTTTAGGTTTTGGTGTTCATGTAAGGGCTCCCCCCCCCAAAAAAAAGGGGCTGCAGGCTCCCCTTGCCCTTCCCAAGCTCTCTCCCTCCAACTTGTCCTCCAGTTGATGATTCAACCTTTTGCAAAAAGAGGTTGCATCACACTTTGCTTTCTGTTGCCCTCCTTGGGCTGAATGCCATTTCCGCGTCCAAGCTGGGGAACATGTTGGCAGCAGTGGAGAGAATGAGTGCATTATGAGGTGTCTCAGGCCACGGGGATCAGCTGAGCCTCATGAGCTGCTCTCTGTGCGAGCTGCTGCATCTCTGTGCGCATATGAGCATGCAGAGAGAGTGTCTGGGGCATTGGGAAGCCGCTCTGAGTCCCCCTGAGGGCAAGCTTGTTCCTGGGGAACACTGGAGACATGTCTTCACAGGGACGAGAGAGGGAGAGACCCCTGGTGCCCATGGCGCAGGGGCGTCCTGTATTTGTTCACAAACATTTCTTTCTCCAGTAATGAAAAATTACCAAGAAGGGGTGATTAGGGGATTCGGGCCTGCAGCTGAATTGGGGGGGTCCTGCTGAGCTCTGCTTTCCAAGGTATAATTATCCCAAAGGGGGTTGTCAAGGGGAAAAGGCGGGCTGGATTTGGCGCTTGAACAGGGACCTGCAGAAAATTCATCTGAGCTATTAACTAGTAATTACAGAGCACCAAAGTAGCAGGCCCAGAGCCTGGTGTCTGCAAAGCGCTGGAGATGAAAGGCAGCGGTAATTACGGAATCCGCAGGAGGCCAGCAGAGCACTGATAAGTAATGCTTCTTGAGCCGTTTATGGGAGGGGGGTTGGGGGGGGACACAGATACCATATTTAATGGAGTAGAAGAAGCTTGCTTTTTATATACATTTTCGGAAGATACTTGCGTTGCCATCAGAACAATTTATCCTAGGATGGTGGTTGTGTGCGAAAGGAAACATAACTCAACAGATTGGTCTCTTTGAATAGAAGAACTGGCTGCCCATTGGTTTTAGGAAAGTGGGAGACAGAGCAGGGGAGAGAGAAGGGCTCAGAAATATGTAGACTTGGTTCTCCTTAAAGTTGTCCGAAAGGTGGTTTTTTTCCAAGGTCTTATCTCCATTTTAAAGATGGACAGCAAACTTGCACTAAGCAAGAAATCCCAGGGTCAGTTCGCTGGGGGCAGCAGCTTGGGAGATTGCTACAATGGCGCCGTACTTTGATCTAGAGGAGTGGTGCATCCTATCCTGGCTGGCCCTGGATTATTGTAACCAGGAGGCTGAGGTTTCTCCCCGACTGCCCAACACATAGCAAAACAGGCAGCACAGTTTTCATAAGCTGTTTAGTCTTCTTAATTATCCATTTAGATAAAATGCTTGATGTCTTAAGTTTGAATTCAGACACTGCTGTTGACCTGACCTGTGCTCTGATTGCTCGGCAAAGGATTGGATGAGGGCAGAGGGCTGATTGCAAAGCAGGCTTGAAAGTCTTGCCCTTTGCCCTGGATGCTCTTCTCTATAGTCCCAGCAGTGTATTTAAAAGCAGAGGGGGTGGGGAGGGTGCCTATTGTGGTTACTCAGAGGAGAGTGAAGGGCAATCTGTACATGCTCAAATGCATACATGTTTTTATACTCTAGTATGTTTGTGTTTTTTTAAGTAGATTTTTTTTTAAAAGGTTGCAGCTAAAGCCTGGTTGCAAAGATAATAGTAGTTGTTTTACACAAGACAATGATTTTGGGGAGCTAGAACAATCTCCAAAGAGTTGTATAGGAACCGACTCTGTTCCCAGACACACACCCCTGCTTTCCTTGTCTGGCAACAAAGTAAGAGAGTCTCTGCCTGCGTGCACACTAGCTCTTTCTGTCACTGACCTGCATGCACAGCTTTTATTCCCAGCTGTTACTGAAATTAATTTACATGAGCCTGATCGTGTAGGCAAGAGCACTGTCAGTGGCTGAGAGCGCCTGATTTAATAGATGCTTGTATAATGAGGGCAGAACGGAAGAGGCCAAGATCAAGTTCAGTGTCTCCCAGGGTTGTGGGGTGGGTAAAGGGAGGGCGAAGGTGGTTGCAGCAAAGTTTAATTGACACTGAAGTTCCCCCTCCTTTCCCACTGACAGGCCTGGTCAGATGGCTGCCTCTCAGCAATCTCCATCCAGATATATACATCATCTCTGTCTGCAGAGCATGGCCTCTCTGCCACTCTGGCTCTTCTATCAACCAACTGCAGTGCCCCTCATCTCCTGCCTGAAATGAAAGCACCTCTGGGCCATGGTCATCTGGGGGTGGGGGTCTTTTGTTTGCTTTTAACGTGGGCACACTTTGGGTGGAATCAGATGGCTCCTTTCAGAATTTGCCATCTCAGCACAAACAACTACATTGCTAAAGCTCCCTTCCCATGTGGCTGCAGATAAAGAACAACCCTGCAGTGTAGACAGCAGAACACCCACAGCATGGAAGACACAGCTTGTGTATAGCCTACAGGAGCTTGTAAAATCAATTCTTGGAGCCACAGAAAGCTGACACGGCCAAGTTAACGCAAGTCAAGCATTTCTTCATAGGTTTGCTTATTTTGCAGAATCTGTGCACTCCTGTTCATCGCAGGGAAAAGGGGGAGGCTGTCCAGGACCCTGAATCTCATACATACACTGAACAGAGGAAATCCTGCTCAGACATCATCTATGACATCTAAGGTTTTCCCAAGTGTTATATTGGGAAACCTGCAAATCTTGAGGCCTAGAAACCAGTCTGGAAGCCTAGGACCTTAAATAAAAGTGACAAGATGAAAGGTGTGATTGTCAAGATGTTGAGTTCCATGCCTAATGGGCAATGCAGTGGCTGTATGGCAAATGCAGGTTACACAAAGCCCCAAGTGGCTGAAGTGGGGGAGATGGATACCGGAAGCCACTAGTCATTTTGCAGCTTTTGCCAAACCAGTGACCTCCTGGTCTTTGGCAACAAGTCCCATCGGGCCCAGCTAGCAAGGCCCAGCCAGAGTTCCATATGGGAAAGAATTGCTTATTAAACCATTCTGAGAATTGTAGCTCTGTAAGAGGAATAGAGTCTTCCTAACAGCTCTCAGCACCTGTAAAAAACAACAACACCCTACAGCTCCCAGAATTCTTTGCGGAATTTGCTATGACTGTTTAAAGTGGTATCAGAGTGTTATAAATGTATGGTATAAATGCAGCCTTTGTGGCCATCTCCACCATCTCCCTGCTCTGGATTTCATTACAGAATCATTGGTTGTTGGGGGGGGGGGTTGTGTGTGTGTGTGTGTGTTTTGTTGTTTTTTAAAGGCAGGCGGGTTTGGTTTTGCTATTCTGGAAACAGTGCAGAGTAAGGGCATACAGATGGCCTGTGAATAGTTTAAAGGCAATGTGGATATACTGTATATGCTTTCCAACACTGCTGGAACAGTGCCGCAAAACAACATTCATAACTTCGTTAACAAGTTTCTGCAGTCTGATGACCTTCATGTGACTATTTTCAAAAGGAAGGTTTGACAAGAAGCAGTGGAGGCTGCCCCACCAAGCTCAGGCAGCCACCACCTCCCTGATCTCTTACTTCTAACCAGTCCATGGGGTGTCACTGCCTACCAGCATCCTCCTTCTTAGCCTCAGTGCTGCCCTTGTATAATTCATTCGGGAGGAGGAGGACAAAACTAGAATTACTCTGCCTGTCATTGGCTCAGGCGACACCTACTGTTGAGCTCCCTGCCTTCTGCCCTACCAGTCCAAAGGGGCACCAGCCACCACTGCCAAGAAATGAACATTTCCCTGTCTGTTCACTTTGGAAGTTGCCTCATACTGAGTCAGACCACTGGTCCTTCTAGCTCAGTGTTGTCTACACTGACTGGCAGTGGCTCTCCTGGGTCTCTGGCAAGGTTTTCCCAGGCAGGTCTTGAGATTCCCAAGACTGACCCTGGGACTTTCTGCACAGAAGGCAGAGGTTCTACATCTGAGCTGAGGGCGCTTCCCAAAGTGCTCCTGTGAAAGGCCTCTTTTGTTGTGAATGTTTCTGTATCTCGGAAATACTCCAGGAAATGAGCACCTTTAGGGAAGGGACAGTTTGCAGTTGTGTTGCTGTTTTGCCATATGAACATTAAGAAAGAAAGGCCAACCCACGGTGACCCAGTGTGTTGGCTGTATTGCTGATCCACAGTGAGAAAAAGTCCTGAGGATTTGCTTCATTTGCTTTGGGATGTGATATTTTAGATGTAAGGAGAAAGAGAGTCCCTTTGCCTGTGTCCTCTCCATCTTCCTCCTGTGTTTGCCTCCCCTGCGTCACAGTCCCGTGCCAGGGGGGCCTTCCCACCCCTCACCCTGCAACACAAGCTGAAAAGCGATGCTAATTTTAGCCATGCTAATGAAGTTGCTCATTTGAAATTCTATTTTAAGTGACCCAACATCAGCAGTGCCTGTTTTTCAAAGGCGGGAGCCTGCTGCGGCTCTGACATTCTGGTGCCGGGATGGTGAAGAGCATCATAAGGCTCATGGGGCAGGAGGGGGGAGCACTTTGCGTGTAGAATAGTGCCAGAGAGGGAGTCTAGGAAGAGACGCTCTGCCTAGGAGATCCCAAGCACCCACCTCTAGGTGCCCCAGATCTGAAGCAGCATATGGGGATACAGTAGGTATGGACTTTGCCAGGGAACGGGGATGGTTTAGGGGAGAAAACCCTAAAATCTAGAGAGATTGCCTGGGTGGGGTTTGGGCTGGGAGGAGAGAGAAGCCAGCTGCACTGTGCTGGGATATGGGGTAGAAGCCAGACCAGACCAGTATATTTTCCATGGACAGTTGTGACTGCTCCTGACCCCATTTAAAATTGACTTAAGATTGCGGAGAGTGGGGATATCACCTGGTTTGAAGACTCATTACAGAAGTGCTAATTAAGGGACTCTTACAGCCTTGCAAGGCGCATGTGCTTCTGTTCCCTCTCCCCTCACCCACCTAGCTTCACAGCTGACAGGGACCAATTCTGGCTGAGTGGCCATTGCAGGAGCCTTTTCTCAGAATGCTTCCCATGGTCTGATTCCTCCCCTTTTAACTGTGGAAGTGATGGAGCAATTTCAGGGCATTAGTAGCAAGGGTGTGTGTGTGTGTGTGTGTGTGTGTGTGTGTGTGTGTGTGTGTGTTTCCTGAGACAGTTCCAAGTGCCTGAAGGGTTTTCTCTCTGTTCCTTCTTCCATTCCCCAAGAGGCATGGTCCTAGGGCAGGGGTGTCACAGCCCACATTCAGCGCTGGAGAGGTTGGGGGACAGCATGGCTTTCTTGTAAGGCAGCCTTTCAGCTGAGCATTCATCCAGTTCCTGCTAATTCCTGCTGACTCCTTGTAGGCTAAAGGGGTCCGCTCAATAATCTACCATTTGCGCTCTGCCTTTGGCAGAGCAGAGGACACGGAAGGAGGTCAGCCTCCTGAATCAATGCAGGGTTGACTGCAGTCAATAGATAGGGGAGGACCTGCACTGGGCACAGGCAGACATGGGTGCTGCAGATCATGTGAGGCTGCTTTATCCCTGACCAGCTGCTGCGCCCAGAGACAGCAGCTTGTTTTCTGCAGGCAGTTGCCATTTGATTGAAGGTTGGAGCTGCTTCCATGCAAAGGCTGTTGTGTATTAAAAACAGATCTATCAGAGGCCCAGCCAGGACGGTGTGTGCCCCCCCCCTGCATATTCTTTAGAAAAATCATCACCACAAATAACCATAAATTGTGCAAATGTGTCTCTGTTAGCTGATATTGCACAATTTCCTTCTATTTCCAAAAGATACCAAAAATAGGAAGAAAGTTTAAGCCTTCATGCCCTTTCATTAGCTGGGGCAGCTCCCTGGCTCCTGCGATTTCACCAGCGTGGCCTGTGTCTCCAACCTGTTCACTACAGCTCATGAGGTCTAGGAAGAATTTTAATGACTGCTGAGATGCTATGGCATGAACTCATTTTTGCAGTCATATGATGCAATTTTAAGTGCATGGGAGCATCGCAGCTGCCCTGACTTCAGCCTCCACTACTATCTTTTCTCTGCCGCAGTAGTTTCCTTCAGTTCCAGCAAGATCCCCTTCACCAGCAGTATTCACAGTTCTTGTGTCTCTCCCGCCTCTGAGATTCCTTTGGTCAAAGTGTTTGTCTAGGGAGGGAATGAGGGGACCAAGTTAGGTCTCCAGATGCCAGATACGTGTGCATAGACTTGAATACACAGGGCATTGATGCACATAGAGTCATTTCTTTTACTTGCAGATTCTCTTCATTTTGCCTAATGGCCCAAGAGCCAAACAGTGCTAGTCTGTTTTTAAGGCTCTGGTGTGCCAACACAGTGTCTTGGACTCTGCAAGTGTACTGGTCTACCCAAGAGACCATGGAAATCGTGGTTTCAGAGCACATGGCAGCACAATCCCTTGAACACATATGCACAATATGGCACCTACTGGTTTGGCACGTTGCCTCCTTCCCTTCTACCTTAGCTAGGTGGCATCAGCATGCTGTCCCACACTAAAGCTTCCTGAGCTGCCCAGCATGCTCTCTGAACCCCTTAATGCCCTGCAGAAACTGCACCCTCAAGCCAGCCTCTCTTCACTCTAACTTTTCTTTCCATTCACTGTAAACAGATAGGGAAACCGTGAGCTACCCTCAGGCCCAGACCGTGTCAGTGCTTTGATTTCCTTAACACAGCTCTTATTCGTAGGAGACAGGGGATGCTTGTAGATGCCTGTGCTGTGGCGGCCTTTGATTTATTTCTTCTGGGTTCTCTCCCCCTCCCCCACCTCCCTCTTTTCTATTTCTTGGGGGGGGGGCGTTCTGAAATGGTTCAGGGCTTTTTGTGTGCGCACAGGCAGATTGTTCCTGGCAACTTGCGGCTGCCTTGCCTCCGGCTGAGATCCTGTGAACAGCTCTTTTTAAGCTTCAACCTTTTTCTTCTTGGGTTCTTTTACTAATCTGCCTGAGAGAAAGAAAGGTGTGTATGTGTGTGTGTTCGGGGTGGGGTAGAGGGAGAGAGCTCTTTGTGTCCAAGCCAGGGAGAGAGTGTGGCTGTCAAAAGAAGCAGATATTGCAAGCTTCCATCTTCTTGACATTTTCTCTCAGGGGATGTAGCCACTGAGATTTTTCTTATCCCTTCAGTCCTGCCCTGCACAACGTTCCTCTCTACTGAGAAAGTCTGCAGAACCCTAGTCACCCATGAGACAACAGTCAATGGGTCTAGGGTGGGGGGCAGGAGGGCTCCGCTTGGCCTACCAGTGCTGCCCTCAAGCCCATGTGCATACCTGAGATTGACATTCTCCCTCTGTGTTTTCAATTGGAATATGCCTAGATCCTCCTTCACCAAGCCAGGGCCCTCCAGAATATTTGGACTGCAACTCCCATCAGCACCAGCTGGCACACCTGTGCTTGACTGGGGCTGGTGGGAGTTGTAGTCACATCTGTGCTGGCTGGGGCTAGTGGGATTTCTATTCTTACAGCCTCTAGAGGGCAGCCTGGACAAACTGGATCCGAAGGGATGACCACATAGTTCCTAGCTTGTACTGAATCTACACCAGGAATGCACAGGAGATAGATTAGGATCTTTTTGTATAGATCTCTGAACAATATGCAGTAGATTGGCAAGGATTTCCGACTTACCAGTTGTTAAACAATAGCTGCAGCAAAATGACTCCCATCATCACTGCCCTAAATTATACTGCTGAAATGGAGAAAAGGCCAGGAGTGGATGTGTGTGTGTGCGCGGAAGAACTGTGGGTTCAGTTTTGTTCCAGCACTCCAGCACAAATTCCTGGGCTCAGAATTCTTGAATTTAAACGGCGAGTCTTTTTGTACTGGGCTCTAGTTGGTGGATCTCAAGAGATCTAGAAAAGAGAGTCCCTACAAACAAGCCTGAAGCTACCTATCACAGATCTACACCAGTGGATCTATTATGATGAGGTGTGTCGGGGGGGGGGGGGAGAGACAAAATGAATTCCTGTGACTGGCGAAAGACAGGTGCTTTGTTGAGCAGAACAGCTGCAACAATTTCTGCTGGGGTGGAGTTGTTTCTCATTGCCCCTGGTGCTGTGCTCCACCTTGTCCCAGAGGGAAATATCTCCCCCCTCCCCCAGTGATCTCTTTGCTTATACTGCATTTTTTGGTACATGGTTAGCCTGCAGGTGTGAAGCAGATCTAGCATGAGTTAGGGTCCTGTAATTGGCCCTGCAAATGAATGGGTGGGTGAGTGAGTGAGTGAGTGAGTGAGTGAGTGAGTGTCTTTTGATTTGAGCCCCAGAACAAAGGTTTAGGGCAGAGCTTTCCAAACTGTGTGTCGCAACATGTTAGTGTGTCGGCTGCAGTGTGTAGGGTGTGTCGCACAAACGCTTCCCGTGCTCCTCGCGGGCCTGGAAAGGGGTTAATTTAATCTCTGGTTTGCTAGTGAAATTGAATTAGTGTGTCTCAAAATGATGCAGGTCTAAAGAGTGTCACAAATATGAAAAGTTTGGAAAGCTCTGGTTTAGGGTGTGCTGCTCCATTCATCTCCCAGCTTTCCCTCCCTTCCAATAAAGCAAAGACAGAGATGTGCTAATTTAATAGTTTATTTGAGTAGCCTTCCACCACTGCTTTACCACTGCAAAAATTTAGCACATTTTCTCCTGGACAGGGTAGGAAACAATAGGTAACCCTAGATGTGATGTGGGTATAAACACAGCAGCACAAATAACCCTTGGATTTCCTGTCCAGCTCCACCACGCCCTCAATTCTCTGTCCACCTACCTTCTGTCTTCCGCAACTGCAAAACTTTGCCCATGTAAAGCCTTTGGCGTTTCCCCTAGTAGGTAGATGCAGAGTGCTCTGGGGTAGCCATAATTGCCACCTCTCCTCGGTACTCCAGCCCGTCACCCTTGTCTGGTCCTGTCCCAGCCCTGCTTGTTATATTCCAATGCCAGGTTTGACTCTCTCTGGGATGATGTGACTTGACTCCTTCTCTCCCAGTGACATCAATTCTTCTTTTCATTGTTTCAGGCATGAGCCATGAGCCAAAGTCACCTTCTCTAGGAATGCTTTCAACAGCGACCCGGACTACCGCCACCGTCAGCCCCCTGACCCCATCTCCTCTCAATGCCTCCCTTGTGCCCAGTGGCAGCCCGGCAGCCAACAGCACTTTGTCAGTCCAGTCCGCACCCTCTTCCAGCTTTGCCGCCGCCCTGCGCAAGCTTGCCAAACAGGCCGAGGAACCCAGAGGTAAGAGTGAGGGCGGGGGTGGCCCTTTGACCTGGATGAAGTAGAGGGGAGCCAGCACGGGGGCACAGAGGAAGGACACTTTTTGCAGAGAGAGGGGAGGGATCCCAGACACCACCCACACCTCGAGTTCCATGACTCAGCTCCTTGAAGGATGTGGCCCAGGCTACTCCAAGGTTTCCCCTTTTGTGCACCTGTTTCCCCCTGCTCGGCTCTTTCCCTTCCCTTTATTGCACTTCTCAGTCCCTACTTCTCACAACTGGAAAAATAGAAAAGCAATGTTTTATGTCAATCAAATTTAAAAACAAATTGTCAAACATGCAGTGCATTCAAGATACTAAACCCCATTTCACTGATGTAGCTGTAGGAAAGCAAACCTGAAGGCTGCGATTAAAAAATATAGCTGTCCTCATGTTTGAAGAGTGGGAACATCCAGAGGGCTCACTCCAGAAAAAATGCAGTGCATGCATGTATTGGGGAAATGGACATCTGCATTCATGGGAAGAGGAGCGCATATGGAATGTTAGTCTTTATGTATACCTGCTATTCTATCAGACAGGGCCTTTTTTTCCTGTCAAAGCTGCTTGTGGTTATTCAGCCAACTGGTCAGAGTGTTCACAGTTATTACTGAGCTCCTGTGGAAAAGCCCTTTTGGCTCCCAACATTACTCATTACTCTTGCTCTCATTCACACATGCACACCAGATGTCTTGTTTTGCCTATATAGCAACCTGATAGCTGTCAGGGTGGTTTTTGCCAAACTAAGAGCTAATGGGTCTTTTTTGTAAGATATCCCCCCCCCACCCCAAAATAATATTTTAGAAACTCCAAGCACTTTAGCAGACTTTATCTTATCCCCTTCCACTAAAACTCAAGTGCTTTCTGTAAACTACAGCTGGGTTGGCATTTATGCAGTGCTAAGAGTGTTGGATGATGTCTTGAGCACAGAAGCAACCTACTTAGAGGGACCAAGAGCAGGTGATGGCAAAGGTAGCAAAAGACATCACAGGTGGTCAAGTGAGTCATGGAGAACTAGGCAGAGATGGAGAGAGTTAAGTGGCAGCAAGGAAGAATGAATTCAGTCTTATTGGATAGGTTTGAAGGATGAAAATAGAGAGAGAGGTTGGGCCATCCAGCAAGTTCTGTGACTCCACTTTGTCAGCTGCAGAAGGTTTGACACCTTTCTTCTCAACGTCTCTCATCTGATCACCCCTCATTTTACGCACTGGTGTGTTTTTCCAGATCATCAACCCTTGTAGCAGATTGCCCACAAAGTAGTCTCCCCTTCCATCTTGTCATGTAATCTGTTAGACCAGGTGCCATGGTCTTTCCCCCTGGCATGCCTATTTCCATAGTCTCCCACTGGGGGAAGCAGAGGAGAATTTCCTGTTGCAAACCCAACATCTTCTTTGCCTGGAGACAGAGCGGGGAGCAGCTGAACTTTTTGTACTGCCCATAGAACCTTCAGCATCTACTTCTGGAAGAAAGCAAAGATTCAGGGGCCTGAATTCCCAGTTCAGGGCTAAGAATTGCCTGAAGTGTGACTGTTTTCATGGAGCAGAAAGGGGGAGCCATGTGGACTTGGCGTTTCTCAAGTGCCAAAGCCTCCTGGGTAATGGCCCAGTCACTCATGCGGTCAGCCCGCTTCTGTCCGCAGCCAGCCTCTGACACCCCGCCTTCCTCTTCCCGCTAAAGCTCTCATTTTATTTTTAGCCGTCGGATTTTGTTCTCTTTCCCCCTGCCGCTTGACGGGCTAATGTCTTTCCTCAGCATTGTATCTCGAGGGGGCAGTTTAAAAATTCAATTCAGACGGAGTAATCCAAATGCCATATCATTTGCTGTACCCCGAGAGAAAGTCTGGAGCGAGAGCAAGCGCAGGAAAGAGTCCGTCCTTTCCCCCGCAAATAGGCCTCATCGCCGCTGCCATGCTTCATTGAAATTTTATTTTTCCTAAGGCTCCTAAATGTGTTCTTTCACCATCCAAAGCTCCCCCGCTAAATAACAAAGTCAGCGGCTGCTGGGTGCCAGTATGGTGAAATGCACATCTGAATATTTTTCTCTTTAATGGGCTATTTAGCGGGAGCTCGGCTGAAGGCGGGCGCCTTGAAGCCAGCAGGAGGAGGTGGAGGTAGGAATTAGTGAAGCAGCAGAGGGAGGCCTGGTTGGAGCAAGGCAGTGGCAGGGGGGCACAGACGGGAAGAGAAGGCTTTTTACTAGCACAGGCAGGGAACAGCGCAGCTTATCAAGCCCTGGGCTTTATTTCCTTTTCATTTCAGTGATTGCCTGCCTTGAATCTGTGAGTCCCAATAGCAAAGGTCTTCACTTCCTCACCAAAAAGCCATGTGGATGGGACCTGTAGTCCAAAATGTTTGGAGGACTCCTAACTGCACTGGCTATGCTCTATAGTGCTTTGAATACCAGTTGCTGAAAACCACAGGTGGAGAGAGTGATGCAATTCTCAGAGCCCGCTTCCAGGTTTCCCACTGAGGCATCTGGGTGGCCACTGTGAGCACAGGATGGTGTGTTATATGGGCCAGTGACCTGATCCAGCAGGGTTCTTGTGTTATTATGGCAGGTTAGCGAAGACTGGCTTCCTCTGAGTAGTAGCAGCAACAACTCTCTAAGGTCCCAGGTGGGGACAGTCTTTCTCATCACTTTGTCCTTTTAACTGAAAGGGTTTTATCCAGTGCTCCTTCTACTCAGAGTAGACCCATCAGAATTAATGGACATGTCTAGCTTAGGTTCCTTAATTTCCACAAGTCTCCTCTGAGTAGACTTTAGCTGGATATAACCCAAAATGTCAGGTACTGGATCTGGGGATTTTTGCATGCTTTACAAAAGGTGCTTTACTGCTATGTGTTCCTTTCTGAAAGTTTGAGCCCCAACCTGGCTTTAAGGGATACATATTATTGAGCGTTGTTGTGCTCACAGAGAGTTAAAAAGACAGATTTTTAGCTGCTGTGTCTCAGTTCATAGATCAGTGTGAATAAAGGCAGAGAACAAGGACCAACCCTCAACCTTACACTGTCTTGTGGTGTTGCCAATGTTAATTGATCAGGAATAACTTCTGTTCCTGGTTCTCTTTGGGTGTACATATGACTGATTGCCCTCTTGCCTTTTCTGAAAGTTACATGGGGCCCCAGGAAGATCACCTGTGACCCATGGGGTTGCCTAAGAGAATGAGAGAGTTCCCACAAGGGCCTTGTTCTCCCACAGCTCTTGCCAGTTAGAAGACTCAGTGGTTGGTCCCAAAATCCTAGGATCAGGCCCACAGTGCAGACAGATCCATTAGGACAAACAGGGCACTGCTTCTCTAACTACAGTCTGCCCTCAGCCAGCGTTCTACTTTCCTGCTCTCCTACCTCCAACCAGCCTTTGGCACTGCCTGGCAGCTTCCTCCTTCTCCTTAATCTCATCATTGCCTTTTGTAGAACTCAGCCAGTTTGCAGGGTTTAGTTGGCTCTGCCTGTTGGCCTTCCTGCCTTCCACCTGCCAGTCCCAATGGGCACCAGCCACCACTGCTTAAATCTCCAGTAGCTGGACAGGTGGTGACAGCTCCCAGGAGGGAAGGAATAAGAGAATGATTCTTAGTGGCCTCTGTAAGGAGCATGGCTCACTGCTGTGATGCCAGCAGCTGCACGCGTAAGCCTTCCATTCTCCTTTGACATTATGGGTTTGGTTGCTGGGGCCACCTGGAGAAGTAGATCCCACCCTGACCCTGCTGTAGGTCAACCATGAGCCAGCCGCTTTCCACAGAGGGTTTTGGAGACTGTTTTGGCACCAGAGCAGGTCGCAGTAGCTGCTTTGTTATTCCGCTGTGTCTGTTCCTTTCAGAAAGTGCTTCCTTTAAACAGAGGTTTCATTGTACACAGCAATTATCTAAATTGGAGCAGAGGAGAGTGAGTCAATTAAGGCTGGCTACACAGCACTGCTTGGTGCTTTTCATGCAGGTGAGCACATTTGTAGTCCCAAGGTGGGCGAATAGCTGTGTTCGCAGTTCAGAGAACAACTGGAAGCTTCCAGGAACTGAGTGCATCCTTTGGAGGCTGCTGACTGTCATCCAGAGAGGTGGCTGCTACTTTGCAGTGGGGGAAGAAGAGAACAAACAGCTCCAATCAAGCAATAGTTTATTCCTCACATTCCAGGGCCACCTTTGCACCTTTTCTTCAAAGCATCAAGGGAGCTGTAGTTTGTTAAGGGTGCTGAGAGTTTTTAGGAGATTCCAATTCTTTTCACAGGAAATTTAGCTGGGAGAGGGTGACAGGGGTCTCCTAACAACCGTCAGCATCCTTAACAAACTACAGCTCTCAGGATTTTTTTGGTGGGGGTGGGGGAGCCTTGACTGTTTAAAGGGGAATCAGTAGTACTTTAAATGAATGTGGCCTGGGTCACAGTATTTGCTGGGAGGCTGCAGACTGGATTTCAGATCCTTCCTCTTCTCCCCATCTATGGAGGGGTATATATGTGCTGAGGATGGTTTACTCAAAGGTGAAAGAAATGTACTCTGCACATGCTTTGAGGCACTCTTTCATTGAGGCTCCATGTGCTTCAGGGCTCTTGGTTTTGAGCACTAGATAAGAGGAAGTGATGCCTCTTGCAGAGGGGAGGAACAGTGAAGGGAGTTTTGAGCTAAGAGAGGGCGAAACAGGCCATTCTAATCAGGCAGCACAATGCTTTGAGCAAAGAGGCAAGGTAGGTTTTAAACAGAGGTAGAGAATGCATTATTGTGGTTGAAATTGCTAGTCCTTTCTGCATAGAGCGTTAATCACTGAAGTCTCCAATCTGGATAATGGGAACAGCTTCCCTCTCCTTCCCCCTCCACCCAAAGGGGAAATCAATTTGCGAAACGCTATAGATTAGAAGATGCCTCACCCTTCCTGCCATCTCTTCCCTCCCTCCTTCCCCCCATTTTCTCTACCATGTAGTGTTCCCCGCCCGCCCCCCTTCATTCTTCCCTCCTGCTGCTTTGCTGCTTAGCCCGTCAAAAGCGACTTTAGTGGATTTTTGACATTGATTTCCTGATGCTCGGATCTCCTCTCCAGCTCCAGCTCCAGTTCCTCTTTGCAAATGCAGTCTTTTTTTCTTTTCTTTTTTGGTTCTCCTTTGCAAGCTATATACAAATATCTGCCCCAGCAAAATATGGTTGATAATGAAAAGCGGTGCAGAGTTTTTCTTCTCCGTTGATTTAGATTTTAGCTGCTGCATAACTTGATTGTTTAACAAAAAGAATAATGAAAAAAAATCCCTTTGCTGTCTTCGGAGTTCTCCGCCTGTCTGGCTCCTGGAGATGAATCGGCTTGGAGATGCTTAATAGGAGATTATATTGGGAAGCGTTTAGGGAGAATGGGCAGGCGTGAAGTGTAAAACAAGGGAGTGTGCAGGCTTTCTAGTGGCGGTGGTGTTGTTGGCCTGTGTGTGGTGTGGAAGGGCGGAGACAGCAGTGGTGAGATCAGTGCTGTATGGATGCACAGGTTGAGCCAGTCTGGGTTTTCCCTGAGTGTGTTCACACGGCCCTTTCTCCAGGTAAGCTGCAGTGGTGCTAGTGATGAGAGGGTGAGTCCTCAGCTCTTCCCCACCACATTAGGTACTACTGGGGTGGGACTGCTTTGCATGCAAAACACCATAATGAAGCACCTTGGGGGATTTTTAATGTGGCAAAGATCCAGAGGTTGGCCTCTGAGGGTCCTTCCCTATGGATAATTGGTTGCATCCAAGGTGGCGCTGTGGGTAAAACCTCAGCGTCTAGGACTTGCCGATTGCATGGTCGGCGGTTCAAATCCCCGCGGCGGGGTGCGCTCCCGCCGTTTGGTACCAGCGCCTGCCAACCTAGCAGTTCGAAAGCACCCCCGGGTGCAAGTAGATAAATAGGGACCGCTTACCAGCGGGAAGGTAAACGGTGTTCCGTGTGCTGCGCTGGTGCAGGCTCGCCAGAGCAGCGATGTCACACTGGCCACGTGACCCGGAAGTGTCTGCGGACAGCGCTGGCTCCCGGCCTATAGAGTGAGATGAGCGCACAACCCTAGAGTCTGGCAAGACTGGCCCGAACTGGCAGGGGTACCTTTACTTTTACCTAAGGCCACACCCACATCATACATTTAAGGCACTGTGATACCACTTTAAACAGTCATGTCTTCTCCCAAAGAATCCCAGGAGCCATTGCTTGTTAAGGATGTTGAGAGTTTTTAAGAGACCCCCTATTCCTTTCACAGAGCTACAGTTCTGAAGTGGTTTAACAGTCAATCCCTCTTCACAGGTAATTTTGGGAATTGTAGTTCTGTGAAGAGAAATAACTCTCAGCACCCTTAACAAACAGCAGCTCCCATAATTCTTTGGGAAACACGATGACTGTTTGAAGTGCTTTAAATGCATAGTATGAATGCGGCCTAAGTCTTACTCAAGACCAATGTGTTGCCAGTGCCTTTTGACCACATGGTTTGCTCCTGGGGTGTTGCTGTGATGTGAGAGTAATAAGACGGAAGCAAAATCAAGAATCCATATTGAGGTTATAACTAAAATGTCATATTTTGGCAAGCGAGCTTTAGAGCAGGGATTGGGAAACCTGTGGCCCCCCAGATGTTGTTGGACTCCATCTCCTATCAGCCCCATCAAGCATTGCCCCAGCTGTCAGGGACGATGGGATTTGGAGTCCAGCAACATGAAGAGCAGCACAGGTATCACACCCCTGCTTTAGCATCTTCGGGAACTCTTCTTCATACTGGATATTAGGCAGAATGGAGAGCAAGGAGTTGGCAAGAGAGAAGATAAAAAGATGGGGAAATCTTGACACTCAATGTCTGCAGTTTGGCGTTGTCTGCAGAATGTGTTGAGGTGCTTCCCAATTGTCACACTATTACAGAGCCCTGACACATTTGGGTAATTGCCAAAAAAGAGTGCACCTTTATGACCCACCCACATACATCTCAAAATAAATAGCAATGGCTAAATAGCACTCTTGTGCCACAAATTCGCTTCTCTACTGCCAACATCACCTGCCAACCCCTGGCCCTACCGGCTGACTTTCTGCTCCTGGAAAAATGCAACAAACCAATGGTGGCGTCTGTAAAATAGCAGCAACATTGTATACCTTCTGCTCACATTTTGTGAGAATTGATTGATTGATTGATTGCACTTGTATCCTATCTTTTTCTCTAAGGAGCTCAAGGTGGCATACATGGTTCTCCCCCTCCTTATTTAATCCCCGTAACAACCCTGTGAGGTAGACTAGGCTGAAGCAGGGACTGGCCCAAGGTCACCCAGTGATCTTCATGGCAATGGACCCTGGTCTCCCAGATCCTAATCCAACACTCTAACCACTACCCCATGCGGATGTTAAGGGAACAGGTCAGGCCAATGTGATGTATGCAAATGAGGGAGAAAAACAGTATTTTGATATGTGTTGTGCCTGTCTGCCTGCTTTTCTCCCACACAACTTGCCTCTGAGATGTGCTGCTTTCAGATTTGCTAAGGATGCCCTCAAGGTCCCAGGCTGGGTCCAAAGAGTTTAGCTTGAGCAGGAAGAACTACCCGACCTTTTTGATGAGGGGTATTTTTTCCCTCTCCTTGTCAATATGAAACATGACTTTGAGACGGAAGAAAACAAGAGCTAACCAGGGGTGCGCATCCAGCGGGGATTAGAGTGGCATGGCTTTTTCCTTGCAATTTCATTCTCTTTCATCTCAAAAGGAAAGAAAGCCACACAGCCTCGGAACCAGCCGGCAGAGCGTGTGTGTGTGTGTGTGTGTGTGTGTGTGTGTGTCCGTTTGTGTGTGCGTGTGCGTGTCCATGCCAGCCAGGGCCTTCCAGAAACAGGAAGCTGCTTAACATATTTATTGATATCAAATGGATGTTAATTGAGTTCTTGGAGCTCTCAGATTCGATGCAGAGTTCAAAGCAGTTTTTGCTGTGCCTGGATGGGTGGCTGAGGGGAGTGTTGGAGGGAATGTGTTAAAAAGAAATTGGCCCCCAGGAAGAATAAGGTGACGGGGTGGGGGGTGGGCAAGGAGCTAGAATGCCACCCTGCATGTGGGTTGAGGAAGCCAAAGAGATGATGCCTTTTGAGGGGGAGGCAATATCCAGAAATGCTTTAGTTTTATTAATTGTTTGAAACCGTTTTGAGCAAAATGCCAGGGGTTTTGGCGGGGGGGTGGGGTAGCACAAACTACAAGTCTGTGGCTGTGTACACACCACACATTAAAATCACATTCTCTCCAAAGAATCCTGGGAGCTGTAGTTTACCCCTCACAGAGCTACAATTACCAGCCCCTTAAAAAACTACGGTTCCCAAGATTCTTTCTGGGGTGAGGGGATGTGCTTTAATATACAGTGCTACCTCGGGTTAAGTACTTAATTCATTCTGGAGGTCCGTTCTTAACCTGAAACTGTTCTTAACCCAAAGCACCACTTTAGCTAATGGGGCCTCCTGCTGCTGCCGCGCCGCCACCGCCCAATTTCTGTTCTCATCCTGAAGCAAAGTTCTTAACCCGAGGTACTAGTTTTGGGTTAGCAGAGTCTGTAACCTGAAGCGTATGTAACCCAAGGTACCACTGTACTTTAAAAATAACAAGTGTATGCAGCCTCTGTCCCCATTTTATGAATAAGAGCTAAACAGTTATTAATCTGGAGAGAGAGAGAGAGAGAGAGAGAGAGAGAGAGAGAGAGTGTCTCAGTGTGATGTAACTACACTACTTTGCTCATCACATGCTAATTCTAGCTAGTGGGGAATTTAAAGTTCCAGCCTGCCATGGGTGTCTGTTCTGGGAAAGGGTCACATGGATTTCCTAGAAGCCGAAGATTCAGAGAGCTGTGACTGGTTGTAATCAGAGACCAGCTCTTTGTGGGGCCTGTTTGTGGCCCCATTAATGGTAGAGGTTAGAATCTGCAGTGGTGAATATTTCTGGGGTGGCAGAACTTGAACAGGTGTTACACAAGAGCTGTTTTTCCTTCACTGGATCAAGGGTGTGTTTGTATTTGTTTGCTTCTCGGTCAGCTCAAAACTGGAAATGTCAGACGGAAGAAGCAGCGACCGCTGGAAACAATATGGCTTTGTGGGAATTTTTTTTAAGGTCAGGGGTGCACCAGCATCTGACCTCAGTTTCCCAGCTCCCTCTAAGGGTAGAGGCGACGTATCTGTCACAGGTGAAGCAGGCAAAATCCTTTCCCCAGAAGTGAGCTCAACCACCCACAGACATACAGGATTTTGAAAGGAGGTGTTTTAGGTCTGAGGGCACAGCATCCAGTCTTGTCTGAGCCCAAGGCTCTTTCTTCACAAATGAATTGCTCTGTTAGGCTAGAACTGTTTGCAGTGCCTGAGCTGCCAGGCACCCCCTGAGCCCATTTTCTGCTGTCATCCAGGAATCATTTCCTTCCATTTTGATCAAGGCATAGGTCCCTTTCCAACTGGGCGAGCAGAAGAAGCTACAAAGCAAATCCAGGCAGGCTCATCTGCTGATCGTCAGCTTCAGTGGGTTTGGATCCTTGCGGGGCCTTTTCTCCTCTCCACCCCCCTTTCCCCACACATCCTCTGCCTTTACTTCTTCGTCAGGGTCTCAGCTGTTAATTACCTTTGCCTGTCAGCCTTTCCTGCTAATCTGCTATCACTGAGTGGGAATCAGGAGGTCAGACAACAAAGGTGACACTGCCACACTGCGCCTCTTGTCATCTCCAAGCCAGATTAGTTTCATTGACTAACTCCTGGCTGAATACCGCCAGTTAATTATAACGATCACAAACCCTCCCATTTTAAAGCCACACAGTGAGAATTAAGGGTTCTGAAGTAAGACTTTAGCTTCATTAATTGCCCGGCTCTTTGTGATGGTATTGATTGATAAGGCTTTCAGTGGTGAGTAATGGCTTCCCAGCTCAGAGGGGATTAAGGCTGCTAATTGTTGTCGGCCTCAGCGCTGACAAGATAGACTTCAGTAGGTGTCAAATCCATACTGGCGGCTTCCTTTGTCATCTGCACCATCCGTGCCACCACTCTCCAGAATGAAAGCGTGGCGCAGTCGCCCAGGAATAATTAATAAAGCCCGGGAGCTGGCAACGCGGCAAACCTGCCCCTTCCTTGGGTCGGCTTTCTACTTTCTCCTTCTGCTGCAAGCTTACTCCAAGTGGTGTATGACTCCGATGGAAGTAGGAGACTTGGCATTGGGAAGAAAGACAAAAGATTGTTGCATGCTTTTGAGTCTGACCGAATAGTTCATTTAAAAATGTACAGTATATACACATTAATTTTTAGAGTACATGATAGCAAAATAAGCTCTTGCCTGTTGATTTTTATGTTTTCAGTTAGGCTGATAGTGTTGGCAAAATAGTGTCAAATTGGCTGTATATTTTTTCCTTATGAAACTCTGTCAAGTGCCGTATGCGTCAACAGTGCAACATGTTCATTGTTCACTTCATTGTGAGTGGTTCCTGTGGGTACCTTTTTGGCCCAGGCTGGAAAGGATGTCTTAGTATTCCATATTCTTTTTGTGCTCTTGAGTACTCCTTAGAATTCAGTAAAACAGGAAGGATTTGCAACATCCTTAAGTTGAATTGGTTGGGGCCAATAAAATCAAGGATCTACCTCTCTGATTCCTAGGCTCCCATGAGTGTGCCGTCATACTAGGCACTGCAGCCTATTTCAGCTCACTCTTGCCATAGTCAATCCAACTTAATAATTCATCTATTTACATAGTCCACTGTTAGTTCAACTGATTCACTGTGGCCACATTCACACCATGCATTTAAAGAACGATGATGCTACTTTAATCCATCATGGCTTCCCTCAAATAATTCTGGCAGCTATACAGCTCGCAGAATGGTTTAACAGACTTTCCGTCTTCACAGGGAACTCTTTAAGTTGTAGCTTTGTGATAATAAGGGTTTTCTAACAACTCCCACCACCCTTAACAAACTACAGCTCCCAGAATACTTTGGGGGAAAGCCATGACTGTTTAAAATGGTATGAGAGTGCTTTAAATGTATGGTGTGAGTGTGATGTCCCAACTGCATCTTGGTATGTCCTTAAAGGCTCAAAGTCATTAGAGTTTGCTTAGAGAGGCATGATTTTTATTTTTATTTTAAACCAAACAATATAAAATTGACACATGATCCACTTGCCAACCCTGTTCCACCATAAGGAAATTGTTTTTCTTTAACTCGGAATGGCTGTTAGCTTATTTGAATGCCCCATGTTTGTGTTTACACAAACTTTCCCTTTGTATGAATGTTTTTCATGCAACCTGTTTGCATTGAGGCACAGGGCAAAATCTAGCAAGGATGCCCTAGTTAGCATCCTATTTGTATTTCTTCTATAGCCACCCTTGTCTATATGCATCGTGCTCTTAATTCTATTTCTGTGAGTCTCTTCCCCCCCTCTACTTGCAAATACCAGCAGCTTCCCTAGGCTGGGTGTAATTTAAAATACAGATGTATTATGCAAATTGCAGCAAAACCTTGCCCAAGGGTTGAAAAAGAGAGGGAGTTGTTCTATTTACCCAAATGCCCGTCTCTTTGAGCACAACATTTTGGTCATGGCTGCTTTTGCAGTCTTGGCTTAGGATGGTTTTGCTAATTTTTCTTGAAAGAAAGCAGTAGCCGCCTCTAATTGTGATGCCCCAGGTTTTGTGTGTTGATAGATGTAGCCATGCAGGGCGGTATTCAAGCCCAGGACTTCCACTGCTGCAGCATTAGAGTAACGTCTCTGTACCATCAGCCTTTTTTCTAGAGTAATTGCCTTGCTGCTTTTGCTTTCCCCTGGGCTGGCTTTATGCTTCTGGGTTTCTTCTAGCAACTGAATGGGTAGTTTGGGTCCCTTTTTATGTGTCACAAGAGCCCTCCCATGCAACCCAAGTGTAAGCCATTTTGTCTTGCCAATTGCTAAATGTGAATGTTTGAAGGCTTCTGAGCAAGAACACTTGATTTGTGGATGAGGAGGTAGAAACAGATGTGCCTATGTGTATCTGAATATTCATCATAGCTGTACGGTGCCTGGCACCATATTAAGTGCCTTATTAATAAGGTGTAGAGGAGGAAACTGGCCTTCTGAGCTGAGAAAGGTAGGATCTTGTCACTCAGAAATCCATAAGCAAATGTGGCTTAGCGGTAGAGCATCTGCTTTGCTTGCAGAAGGTCTCAGGTTTAATCCCCAGCATCTCCAGGCCCGGGAAAGATTCCCTGGCTGAAACTCAGGAGAGTTGCTGCCAGTTAGTGTAGGCAATAGTGAGCTAGATGGACCAGTGGTTTGACTTTGTTTAAGGTGGTTTCCTACGTTCCCAAGGGCCAACTAACTATCAAATTACCACTAGAAACCACCACCCTTCACTGTTGTCAGAGTTTGATCCACATGTGGCAAAAAAGTGTGCCTACTCATAAGGAAAAGGAAATTGTTTTTTAAAGTTTCTGAGAGATCCAGCCAGGTTAATGTTGTATCCCTCTTAGTGGTTTGCATGCTGTGTCTCAGCCACACCTTTACTGTGATACTTTTACTCTCCTAAGGGGTCAGGGGGTACAGCCAAATAGCACTACTACCTCACCCCAACTTCTGAATGGACATCTGAATGCCCCAGCAATGCAGTTGTCCACCCCTATTCTGGCAGATGGATGCTTTTGAAATTAATTAATGGGCCCAAATGTACATGAGAGAATTCCCTACCACCACCTCAGCAGGGATGGGAGTGGAAACCTTTTCCTTGTCAACAAGGAACAATGTTCAGGAAAAGTCTTCTTTGGAGTCAGAATAGTGGTTAAACTTGGGCAACTTTTGCACCATACATTTAAAGAACTGTGATGTCACTTTAAGCTCCCCCCCCCCCCCAAGACTAATGGGAGCTGTAGTTTGTTACAGGTGCTGAGAGCTGTTAGGAGGCCCCCATTTCTCTCACAGAGCATCAATTCCTGGGAAGAAGGATTGATTATTAAGTCACTCTGGAAATTGTAGCTGTGTAAGGGGACTTTGGACAACTCTCAGCACCCTTAACAAACGACAGCTCCCAGGATTCTTTGGGGGAAGCCATGACTGTTTGCAGTCATATCAGAGTGCTTTAAATGCATGGCGTGAAGGTAGCCTTATTCAATGGGAGCACCTGCAAGGGTTCAGCCTCCCAGCCTGCTCTAATGCCTGGGATTAAACTACCCACTAGGGGAAACTTCCCATCTCATTTCTGTCCATCTCTCTTGTTTTAGGGTCTTCAATAAGCAGCGAGTCTTCTCCTGTTTCCTCACCGGCCACCAACCACAGCTCCCCTGCAAGCACTCCCAAGCGAGGACCAATGGGGCCCCTGATTGTCCCACCAGGAGGGCACAATGTGCCGAACACACCTCCGGTTGTGACCATTGCACCCACCAAAACTGTGAATGGCGTCTGGAGGAGTGATGGGCGACAGGTAATGCTTTCACATGTACATGCACACGGCTTCTATTGGGGAGGGTGGGGTTTTCTCTAGAAAGACTTCAGAAAGCCATTGAGAAGGGGCAATGGGATTGAAACACAGGAGTAGGAGACTACAGGCAGATCTGAGGGAAATCCATCTTCCCTAATAAAATAAGGCAGCCAGAAAACAAAGCAAGCCTTCTAGTCGTGGGATGAGTGATATTCAGTGGACATTCTATTCCTAAAGAGCAACATGTCATATCAGGGGCCTAGCTTGTGACAGGCTGCCACAGAGTGCAGGCCTGGCATGGGTAGATGATCATGTGGACCAGTGGCAGGAGGTACAGTTGTGGATGTGGTGGAAGTAGGGAATCGGGCAAAGCAGTCTTTATGACTCTCCTTTTGGGTGCCTCAGTAGACCCACCTTCATGCTATGGGGTTTCACCACGGGAACAACAGCCTGGAGTACTGTTGGCACAATTGAGCCTAGGCTGCCTGGCTGCTTGAAGGCCCAGAAGTGTACTGGTGATGCAGAAGATGAAACACTGAAGCCTTCAAGCCTCAGCACCTTACACAGCATGACCAAGACCTTGTCATAGAATAGAATCATAGAGTTGGAATAGAGCACAAGGGCCATTGAGTCCAACCCCCTGCCAAGCAGGAAACACCATCATACATGCAACCGATGGGGAGATGTGCTCAAATGAGCAGTGGTGCAGTGGCAGAGCACCTGTTTGCATGCGGAAGGTCCCAGCTTCAATCCCTGGTATCTCCAGGTAGGGTTCGGAAAGACTCCCTGCCTGAAACCTTGGAGAGCCCCTACCAGTCATCGTAGACAACACTAAGCTAGATGGACCAATGGACTGACTCAGTAGAAGGGAGCTTCTCTTCCCTAGTTCCTTCAGTCACCTCATTCTGGTGCATTGAAATGGCTAAAACAGCATTTGTACATTGACACAATGGGCATAGGTTACAAGGAGAAGGCATTGCAACTGAGCAGATTCAGCTCCACCAAAACTGGCACTGCGTCAATCTCTGCTGTCGGTGTGCACCTTCCCTTGCAACAGCTGTCAAAATGCAGAACAGACTGAATGTGGCTTGGGACTTAATTTCGCACAAAACCCTCCTGATTCTTATTTTTGAGACACAAGAGCTGATTGATTCCATCGAAGGGCAAGGCCTGCTTATCGAACATCTAGTGTTGAAAAGCAGCATGTTGCATCCAGAGCAAATGTCCTCCGGCTGGGGGTAAATAGCATCATCTATGCTAGTGTCCGGGTCAGGCACCAAGCACGCTCAGAGATGTCAGGAAGCAGGCAAAATGCTGCCTGTAAATCTCTGCACACAAGGCCCTCTTCCTCCAGGGTTGCCCAGCCCACCCTGCCGCCCTTTTTTCATGCATCCTCTCTCCCTTCCTTGCAGACACCATGGGCAGCAGGGAGCCGAAGCGTTTGCTAATTAAGAATCATTGTTAGGGTTCTCCTCCCCTTGTATTTTACCCAGGCTTCCCAGCGGGATCACAGCTCTTGGAAATACTAATTAAACCACAAAGAGGAAAGGCTGAGGGAGGGGAAGAGAAAGCAGGACCCCTGGTGCTTCGAAGAAGCGCAGATGATGCCCCAGCTAAGGAAAACACACACACAAACACGCCCTGAGCTCTGATCACGATGAAAAGAAGAGCCAGCTTGCTCAGGCCTGCTCAACACAGCCGTGCTTGTTTTGGTTGTGATCAGCTCCTTCTCCCACCTTCTCATTATTGAGCTTTGAAAAACAAAGCAGATTAGGTTAACCAAGTGTAGTTTATCGCTCTGCATCTCTGTGTGATGTATGGAGATGACGTTGTAGTTATGGACATGTCTTGCAAGCTCAGTGGGCTTTGATACATCAGCAGAGAAAGTACTCAAGGAAGGAAGTGCTGTGGCTCAGTGGCAGAGCATCTGCCTTGCATGCAGAGGGCTCCAGGTTCAATCCACAGCATCTCCAGGTAGGGCTGGGAGAGATCTCTGTCTGAAGCCTTCAATAGCTACTACCAGTCAGTGTTGACAATACTGAGCTAGGTGGACCATTTTCATTTCATTTCATTTTTAATTTGTATACCGCCTTTCTATCTTACAATACTCAAGGCGGTTTACAAGCTGAAGAAACAAAGATTGTACATCTTATAACAATCTAATGCAATACAAAAATATGATAATAAAACATAACTTTAAAATAAACAAAAATCCACTCAACAGTTACAATAATATCTAAACTATAATCAATAAAATGGCAAGCCTCGGGACAAAAAACAGTACAATACACATTGAGAAGTAGAGGGTGGGGCAAGGCAGGTGGAAGGAGGCCTTCCCTGATGGAGTCTCTCCCCTCACAGTTCTTCCTCCAGGAACAGCTCCCTTATGAGGACTCCTAGGGCCAGAGGGTGGGGCAAGGCAGGTGGAAGGAGGCCTTGCCTGATGGAGTCTCTCCCCTCACAGTTCTTCCTCCAGGAACAGCTCCCTTATGAGGACTCCTAGGGCCAGAGGGTGGGGCAAGGCAGGTGGAAGGAGGCCTTGCCTGATGGAGTCTCTCCCCTCACCAGTGGTCTGACTCACTATAAAGCAGTTTCCTGTGCCTTGAGGGAAGGGTTGTAGCTCCTTGGTAGAGCATCTGCTTCGCACACAGAAGGTCTCAGGCTCAGTCCCCAGCATCTGCAGGTAAAGCTAGGAGAGGCCCCAGTCTGAAACCTGGAGAGCCACTCCCAGTCAGTGTAGAGGATACGGAGCTGGACAACCAGTGATCTATCCACAAACCAGCTGGACCTGTCAGTAGCTCACATTGGCTTTCATCCTCACCGGCAGGCCTAACCCCACTCTTAATTTACTTAATTAAAATATTTTTGCTACTGCCTTTCATAAGAAATCTTAAAGTAGTTCACATCAATAGAACCACAGGGTAAAAAAAAAGCTCAGTAAAAATTAATACAGAAGCATCTATAGAGTCAGGGTGAATCATAATAAACTCGTATTCATGGCCAGCAAACACCTGGTAGAACAAACAGGGGTTTAGCAAGTGCTGGAAACTAAGCTGAATCAGCACCTGCCTCATTTCAGAGGGGAGGTTCTTCCATTGACTCGGGGGCACAACTGAAAAGGCCTTTCCCTTGGCTGTGGCAAGCTGGGCCTCAGCAGGCTATGACATAGCTAGGTGGGCCTTATTAGAACACTTTGGTGACTGGGCAGGTCTGTTTGGAGGGAAGGGCATCCCTTCAGGTAAGCTAAGTTCTTTTGGACTTTATAATTCAGTGCTTAACCCCAGCCTGGTAGCAGATCAGCAAACCCACGCAGCTCTTTTAAGAGTGGCGTCACATTCCTGCAATAGGCTGCTGCACTCAGCAGCAACCTAACTGCCACGTTTTGCACCATCTGCAGCTTCCAGTTGGATATCAAGGGCAGACTCACTTAGTGCAAATCTCAGCAGTCAGTTATTGAGGTTTCCAATGCAGGCTATCCTTGCCCCACTCCTCCCTATTCTCTAGAATATTCGGCAGCCCTTGAGAGACTGCAATAATATCCCTGCTGCAACAATTTACCGCTAATGAAGCTCTAATGCCACCAGGGAGCGCTCTGGGTAGAGAGAGCCAGGGCTGACTCAACAGATGATCCAGCCCATCCATCCTAGTACAGAGGTTTGATTGAAGCTTTAATACTTTTTTTTTGTCTGGTGGATGGGGAGCACAGTAACTTAGTAAAATAAGATGTGGGGGCGGGGGAGAGAGCAGAGAGAGAGATGAGGCACTTGGCGCTCTGAAATGCTAAAATCAAAGTGGCGGCTTGCTGCTGGCGCCCATCCATCAGAGGTTAGCGGTTTTTCAAAGATAATACGGAGTCTTTTGAAAGGCCGCGTGGAATGAGGAATTGTCTATTTTAAAGCTAATAGGGCATGTCCCGTGGTCTCCCTGGCAGAGATTGCACACTAATCACCAGCGAATGACTGATCTCCCCATTTTCTCCCTCCCCGCCATTTCATTGCCTTTTCCCCTTTCATCCTTGCAGCTGCGTATCAAGACACTGCTGGAAATGAAGTATGGTTCAGGCAGTGCTCCGCTGTCCACCTTTCTTGAGCAGGTGCCGCCTTTGCCAGTTATGCCACTGGGCAATCCAGTTCTAAGGATTTAAATGGCTCCCCCCTCCTTTTCTTTTATTGCTGGCTGAGGCCAGCGGCCCTCCCGATGGAGTGTAGTTTTATCTTCAGTGGCAGCAGCTGGAAGAAGCCTGACTTGGTTTTTCTTATTTATTGAATTTGTATCCTTCTTCCCCAGGGATCCCAGGACTGCCAACAGATTCACAATTTAAAAACAAAAACAATGTTAAAACATTCCCCAAAACAATCACAATTAAAAACATCTAAGATTAGTTTCAGTTAAAAAGATTTTATAAAAGCAATTACAGTGAAAAGCATTCCTCCATCTGATGATCACAGGGTTGCCCAGAACAGTATCTTTCAGCCACCAAATGCCTGGCTAAACAGGAATGTTTTCACATTTCTCCTGAAAGTTGATAATGATGGGAACAGGCGTACTTCAATAGGGAGGGCATTCCACAATTGGGGAACCATCACTGAAAAGGCCTTGCCATGATTCAGCACCCAGTGGCAGCACTACAATCAAGGGGAATCGAGGGTTCTTCAGCAGTTGTCTGACTCCTAACAACCAGGAAGGCCAGTGGGAGAGATGATGGGAGTAGAAGTTCAGTGACATATGGAAGGCCACAAGTTCCTCACTACTGCTCTACTAGAGCCATGAAGTCTGCAAAATATAACTGAGGAAGTCCTTCATCCAACCATTATCTTAGTCAGGGCAACCAGTGTAGCCAGATTATCTAGTTAAGAACATCAGTTATATAGATTTGGGCAGAATTCAAGGCATATGAGTTTGTTTTCACAATTATATCTCACTTTTCCTCCAAGGAGGTCAAGGTGCCAGACCCAAGGTCTCTCAGTGAGCTTCATTTCTCAGTGGGGATTTGAACCCTGATCTTCCTAGGTGTTAGTCCAGCACTGTAACTACTACACTACATTGCCTCTCAGGTTGTGTGGTGCTGTATATTCAGATTCCAGCTTGCTCTGCCTTTGAAGTCTCTCCACAAAGGCACTGAAGTGGGTTAAGCCAGTGCCAGAGTTGTGAGCAAGGCAACAACTTCCCCATTGTGCCAAACTGTGTGGCTCAACAGGACCTGTTTGGCCCTAAGAAAGGTGTAGGGGACCCCTGACCCACCTGATGTTGCTGCCATCATCACTGGCTATTGGCCATGCTTTCTAGGGCTCATGGGAATTTCAGTTCGGCAGCATCTGGAAGACCAAAGGTTCTCTACTTGTGCCCTAAGGATTGCCACTTTTACCTTCCTGGTAAAAGAGCCCTTGCAAGGTTCACATTTTCCTGCCCATTGTTTTCATCGGGAGACCCTACCCTGCCCCTCCCGCCTTGTTGTCTTTATTCAAAGGCATGTGACTGGGGCGGTTTGCTGATGCTGCTTTCTGCAACGGGCCTGGGTTTGTTTCCTGCCTCCAATGAAATGCTTGACTAACCTGTTTATTTTATGGCTGCTATCAAAAGGCTGGTGGATTTATATTTGCTGTGCTGTTTCAGGCTCCATAGGTGTCTGTATCCTCCCGGGGTGATTAATGGCTCTGGGGGAACAAAGCAGCCAGTAAATCCTCCAAGGCAGAAGAGAAAAGCCAGACCCTCCTTCCCTTCTGCCACTCTCCTTCCTCATCACAGCCAGGCCTGCTCTAAATGGACCTGCAGCCGCAGGCACTGCACGCTGGAAATTGCTCTGCCTATGCAAAACAATCCCTTTGCAAAGCAAACAAGGTCACCCTCCTTTTCCTATGTTTGCAGCAAGCCCCGCCTCCACTGAACACTTTTTTCTCAACAGGATGAGGTCTAGGGGTTGTGCTCCATCTTCCAAGGCTCTTGATTTTTGCCCATATTTGTTGGTCAGTTCCTTGCCCCCACCCCTGCCCCTGTGCATCCGGATCATTGTCTCCTGGATGCGCCCTCTGGAGAAGGTCAGGGTTGGCTGGCTGGCGAAGAGGGCCGGGTGTGTGGCGCTCCAGGCGTGCGCTGCGTTCAGAGAGTGAGCAGATGTTCCTGCTCATTAAAAATTCCAATCAGCGGGCCCATCTCTTTGAATTAATTATGGCCGATGTATCTTCTGAAGAGATTATGAAAGTCTTGAGGAGCTCTCAGCTGTTTGCAGGAGTGTTTGTTGTGGTCGTATTTAGTAAATACACTTGACTGATAGAGGCAGTTCTCCCGATGGCACCTGGCGAGGAGCTGCTTAATCCTCATCTGCGGCACATGCTTCAAGGTGTCACACTCTGTGGTGATGCAGAGGCGTGTGGTCTGCCTTAGGGAGTGTAAAATGGAGCTTCCAGCTTCAGGTTCCAGGCCTGTAGAAACCCCTGTTGTGTATAAGGAGATTGAGGGGGGCAAGTGTGGCATAACGACATGGCTAAGTGCTCCTTAGGACACTGTAAGGCTTGTGGAGCACTATGGGGCTTTGCTTCCTTTGGATGAGAGACCAGAAAAGGCCTGCTGCCTGGCACTATTTGGTGCTACTGGGAAAGGTCTGTGGCTCAGTGGTAGAGCATCTGCTTTGCATGCAGAAAGTCCTGAGTTCAATCCCTGGTGTCTCCAGGTAGTGGTGGAAGAGACCCCTGCCTGAAACCATGCTGCCAGTCATGTTAGACAGTACTGAGCTGGATGGACTAATGATAAAACTCAATATAAGGTAGCTTCCTACTGGACATGCACCGGCTCACTCTCTTAATGGCTGCTTGTTGCTCACTGGTCCCTGTAAGCTGAGCCTTGCATTTAATAGAAGTGCATTTGTAGATCTTAAAGTCATGCCAAAGGCTCCAGGTAGGAGAGAGCCCTGCTTTAAACCTAGGAGAGCTGCTGCCAGTCAGTGTAGACAGTACTGAGCTGGGTGGACCCAATGGTCTGACAGTGGATAAGGCAGATTCCTATGTTCCTGTGTTGTGGGGCTTACCAGGCAGAAGCACCCTCTCCTGATCCTGCATCAGGTCTGTCAAAGCTACAGTGTGGGTCTTTGCAGGCCCTCCAGGCTGCTCTCAGTCCAGCTCAAAAACTCCTCTTCAAACCCTGTTCAAATTCAAAGCAGAACTCCACTGTTTCCCAGCCTCCTTCCGCTAAGCTGAGAGGTAGGGCTGGGTGATACCTGGTTTTCAACATCGTGATATATCACCGATTAAGCATTGTAATATTTCGATGTATCACGATATCTGAAATAAGGCTGGAGCTATGTAGAGGTGAACATGGTGATGTCCTGGCAACTGCTACAACTTATGGGTCTAACTCTAAAACTGACAAAAATTTTACTTAACATATTGTTACAACTGTTATGTATGGTACTGCTGTACCAATGATAACACATTTTCTCTAAAATTAAAGCTGTAGAAGTAATTAGTAGCATAGGTATCAAAGGTCCCCCCCCCCAAAAAAAATTAATTACATTATTAAACAAGAAAAAACTGTCACACTTTTAGATATTCAAATATAATTCACTATTGAGTCTTAGTTGAATATATACTTCACAAAACACCAGTTATTTGATTGTTTGTAACTTTTCTTTTCTAAACCAGGCCAAACCAGAAAGAATGGATACAATTTTACAGAACAAAAATTATTAAATGTAATTTATATTTTTTGCAAGGAAAACTTGCATTTTGGCATTCTCTGGCAATAGAGATGCCCTTTGTATTTGAAGAACATTGCCAGCCTTGCTGAACACACTTTCAAATGGCACACTTGTTCCTGGGATAGCCAGAAACTTCTTTGCACGCACCTTCAACATTGGGAAGGATATTTCATGTGCCTTCCACCACATCAGAGAGCATTCATCAATGTCCACTCTTGGCATAGCCATATAGGAGAAAATGGGCATCATAAGGAGGTGGAGGAAGAGGTTCAAACAGCAGAGCAGGGTGGTGGTTGTTGTTTTCTTTTACTCTGAAGCAACTTGAAAGCCAACAAGCACCTTAAGAATGTATTTCCCTCTCCTTGCAATTGGGGAGGGGAGAGCTGAAGACTTGCAGAGTTAACATGGGGATGGCAGCGTCCCATGGGCTGCTTCTGCCCCAAAAGAAAGGCACACACAACAAACACTGGGTGCTTCCCCCTTTTTATTCTGAAGCAACTTGCAAGAAAAGTCTTTCCCCCATATTGTACTTGATGTGATGCCTCATCTGCAAGCCTGGCTTTCTGTCCACTATCCCACCTTATTCTGTTCTCATTCATCACTGACTGACTATTTAAAAGGAGTGAGAAAGAAGGGGAATAATTGGGGAAAGGGAGGGTGGGTCTGCAGATTATGACTCCTTTTGATATCCATGAACTTCTTTTGTCTTGTTTTTCTGCCTGGGCGCCCATCCAGGGTGTTGCTGAGCAGAACCTGCCTCCCCACAACTCCATCAAAACCATTAGGAGGTTTTTATCCTTTTAAAGGGGCCAGGGAGAGCTTTCAAGGACCGCTTGGCTCCCTGCCAAGCATAGTACACATTAAATGGACCCAATTGACTTTTGGGTTCAGCAAAAGCTCCCAGTGCCAATATTTTAAGATTTCGCATTGCCAGTGTGTGGCCTGGCTTAAGGTCAGCGTTCAGCCGCCTGGCCTTAAAAGGGGCAGGTTCTCAGGAGGGGAAATGGTTTGCCAAATGTGTTTCCTTTTGAATGTTAATCACGAAGGGTCCCATCCACTGAGTCCTGTCTGCTAAAGAGGCCCTTTATTGTTCTGTACTGCCTGGGATGGCAACAAGGAGCAAGTGAACCCAAATTTCCTTCTTCCTGTGGCCAGGTGGCACGTTGAACATGCTACGTGCTTTCAGCTGTGGGACATTTTCATTTTCACTTGTTTGTCTTACAGGATCTTGTTGACCAGGAAGAGAAGCTTGAACTCCTAGTGGGATTTTGTAACAGAGAAGGAACACACAGGCATCATGGCTAGGGACAGCTGAGTCTGGATTTGGCCCTGGCATCTTCAAAGGAAGGGCCATAGCTCAGTGGTTCAATCCCTGGCATCTTCAAATAGGACTCAGATAGGAGCCTGGCAGGTTTTTGTTTTTGTTTAGTATGCAGTTAGACAGAAAATGAGGAATTGGAAAAAGATAAGTGCAGTTCAAAATCCAGTAATGGGGGGGGGGGGCGTTAGACAAGTTAGGCATGTGTTAAGCAGTTAAGCAGTTAAATGACAGGCGATAATCAGAGACAGCATATAAACAAATTAAGGGTAGAATATGCAGTTTCTATAGCTGAAACAAACTGCCCAAACCATATTAAAGCATCTTTAAGGAACACTTTCCTCCTCACCTTCATCTTCAGGCAGGTAACACTGCAGGCCCTTAAGTACTGTCTCTCACTCTCACTCTCTATCTGCATCTCTGAGTTTAGTATCTGAATGAAGCTAGGTTCATACGTGAATTGTTTTTGTTGTATAGTAGATAAGAACTACTGACCCCTATGGAGAAACCACCACTGATGCGGGGTGGAAGGAAGGAGCAAAGCACACTTAATGTTTGTTTCGCTTTCCCCTTTTTTACTGTGGAGTATCGGTCAGCGAATTTGTGCCATTGCATAATCTGCTTTTAAAAAACAGTAACCCTGGAACTCTGCCTAAAATCCTGGAGAGCCACTGTCAATCACTGTTGACAGTGCTGAGCTTGATGGACCAAGGCGCTGCCTTGGTATTATAAGGCAGCTTCTTGTGTTCCCTATACTGTTCTTACCAAAGCTTTGTAGTAGAACATCTGCTTTGCGTGCATAAAATCCAAGGTTTAATGCATGGCATCTCCAGGTAGGACTGGGGGAGACCTCAGTATTGCTTACACTGACTGACAGCAACTCTCCAGGACTTAAAGACTCTCAATGTCTTCAGTTCTGCCTCAAGATGCTGAGGACTGGACCTGGAGAGCAACGGCCCTTCCCCAGCTAACTGCTCTACTTCCCCAATCTGTGGTTAGTTGAGGTCTGGGGGGAGTTGTAGTCCAAAACATCTGCAAGGTGCCAGGTTGAGGAACCTTCTGGTCTCCTTGGCCAACACTTCATTTTTGTTCTCCACCCAGTCGCTGGTGATTGCCCAGGGAGCGTCTGGCCTGCCTTGAGCCTGACTTTTCTGGGAGTAGGGACCGCCATGACAGTCCCAGACCAGATGCTGTTTTTCTCTCTTCCCCTCTTTTCTTTCTCCTTGGTGTTGCCAGCATAGCTGCGACAGCAAAAGGCTAGCAGCTGCCTGCACAGCTGATGCCAGGGCTGGCCACTTCAGGGAACGACTGGTCACAGACCAGCCTGCTCTGCCCTAGTGGCAGTGCCAGATCCCACATGCCCTCTGTTACTCTTTGTACACGCATCACTGTTGCCAGGCTATCCAGCATGGCATGTGCAGCATCTGCCACCCTGGATGATGCCAGACTCACTCCAGGAATGGCTGGCCTGGCGTAACGTCTCTCTTTCAGGGGAGAAGACAGGGGGAGAAACTGCAGCTGAGCCAAATAGAGGGCAGCCGCTCTCAGTATTGAACTTGCATCTCTGTGCATTGCAGAGTCTGGCCCCTAAATAGCACCCATCAGGAGAGCGCTGTTGGCCCAGACTTGGGCCCCAGTCTCCTGCTTCAAGCAGTGATTGTCCCATTGTCTCTGCATGCAGAGTGTAAAGGCCAGAGCCTTCCCTCATTGTCTGTTCCCCATTTACTGGCATATTGCCTCTAAACATGGAAACTTGACTGGGCCTATCTAGTCCATGGAGCAGAAGCCATACAGTACCTGACATCAACATAGAGCAGACTGGAAGGTAGTCAGGATTAGTCCCATTTTTCCCCCAGATAAGGTGGAATAAAGAGAAGAGAAGTAATGCAATAGAAATGAAACGACAGTTTTGCACACATTTTGGCAACATTTCTGAATTCAAACTCCAAACATTTTGCAATGTTCACATTTTGAAATGTGACTTCAGCTACATTCAGATAGCACTTCATTCCATTTTCCTGATGTTTCATTACCTGATAATTTCCACGTTTTATGCGATCTTTCACACAATGTAATTCTAGAAAATGAGTGGAATCTACTGGAAGTTTAGTGCTCCTTTCCATGTTATTTGCTTCTGGGGTGTGGGGGTGGGGAGGATGCAAGCCTGCTAACCTGGAAAATCAAGAGAGTTTTGTGTTGCAATTTCACATGATCAATTTTGGAGTGATATTCTGGCATACAGTTCTTTTCTGTCATTTAAGATTTAGCACATACTGGTCAAAAAGCCACAGTTTGGAATTCAACAGCTCAGGCTCATATTAGAATCCAGCATAGAAATAAATGCCAGCATTATCAAAAGGAAAACTACCGTATTTTACTCAAATGTAATACTCACCTTTTTCAGCCAAATTACGTTTCAAGGTTCTGAAAACTGAGGTGCACATTAGATTCAATGGCACATTAGACTCAAGGAAATACGGTAATACAATAACTCTGCACCTGAATGTAGTTTTAGAGTGATTCTTTTGAAAAACATAGATATTGTGTTATATCCTGTGTTCTTCTCTGAATAGAGGCGCTGAGATCAATAAACATGGCTAACCTAGCTGCATCCATTTTGGGGGGTGTACTTTGATTAGAACTTAATTGGATACAACCCTCTGCCCAGGACTTGTAGGGCAAGTAAAACTTCCAAATTCTACGCTTTCTAAAACTTATGGATCAAATGCAATCCATAGTTGTGAAAGTTGTAGAAAACTCCCAGTTTTACAAACGAATTCAAGACCATCTCCACAGCAGATGTTACAACCATGCTATGGAGCACTTGGGAAGCAATTTTTGGCTGCCTCCATCTGGGGCTATGAAAATGAAGAGGGCCCAACCTTCCAAGCACACGTCCTTGGCTTTGTTGCTGTCAAATGGGACTTGCTTCCAAATTAATGGATTTAGGAGCATAATGTTCTATTGTCAGAGACATTATGCCTCTGGGTGCCAGTCGCTGGGAGTCGCAAGTGGGCAGAGTGTTGTTGCACTCATGTGCAGCTTGTGGGCTTACCAGAGACATCTGGTTGGCCACTGTGAGAACAGGATGCTGGACAAGATGAGCCATTGGCCTGATCCAGCAGAGCTCTTCTGCTGTTCTTATGTTATGGTTGATAATAATGGGTACACTGTCATTTCATGGTGTAAGTCCATTTTTATGCATGGAACTCCTTGCTTCTATGCTTCTGTAAAGCCTTCATTGTCAACAATACTACATTACATGGAAAAGGCCTCCCCTCCCTGCTCCCATCTGTTATGATAAATAGCGAGAGAGAGGTTCATAGGAAGCTGCTTTATACCTAGTCCAAGACCATTGATCCATCTAGCTCAGTATTGCTCCCACTGATTTGCAGAGGCTCTCCAAGGTTCCAGATTGAGGGACATCCTGGAGATGACAAAGACTCACTCACCACTCTACCACTGAGCTAAAGCCTTTTCCGTAATCACTTCTTAGTTCAAATTTGTACCATATTACAGTGTGTTAACAATTGACATCCACCCCATTCATAAGAATGTAGGAAGCTGCCTTCTGATGAGTTAAGCCATTGTTCTAACTAAGTCAGTATTGTCTACCAGCAGTGGCTCTTCAGGGTTTCCAGACAGGCTTCTTTTCTAACAATACCTGGAGATGCTGGGGATTGGGTTGAAGACCTTCTGCATACAAATCAGATTTTATACAAATGAACTACAGTCCTGCCCACCCCAGGGCATACAAAGACATGCAAACACACTTGACAGCACAATCCTATGCATGTTTCATGAAAGTGAGTCCCATTGTATTCAACTAGCCATTAATATTTGCACCTTCCAATTGTTTTTAATCAGAGTTGAGATCCCACCTGGAACACAGGCTGCTTGTGTGACCTCAGACCAGCTGCTGTTTCTCAGCATTGGTCCTCAGTCCGTCAAATTGGAACGATGGCAGGGATGGGATGAGGATCAGCCTCATAAAGTGCAGCACTTCTGTCAATCACACCAGGACTCCTGTCCGCCACGTGTGCCTTGCAGGAACACGGCTGCTCCTGACATGAGACCTGCAAACAGAAGTGCAGTCTTCATTAATTAATGGGAATCTGATGAGTGGGGGATTTGTCACCATCCAGGCATTGCTAGACCCATGATCCCTGACTACCGGCTACATTGACTGGAGCCCAAAAACATCTAGAGATGTTCCACAGAACCTCCCCATCCTATCCATTCCCCCTGCCCAGGGTGGACTGCAGACTGATCATGTCTCCCTTTTTCTCCACATAGCAAGAAGCCGGGTCACGAAGCAGTGGTGGAAACAGCAGCAGCAACAGGGACCGCCTGATGACTGAGGCCCCGTTACCCCAGGAGAAAGCCAGTGGCCCAACAGTCCCTTCTCACTTGCTGGGGACGCCTTATTCCTTTGGGATCCCTCCTAACTCCATCGTCCAGGACTCTCGTTTCCCACCTCTCAAGTAAGTGCCTGCTGGCTGGGGCTGATGGGAATGGTAGTCCAAAACCTCTGGAGGGCACCATGTTGGCCAAGGCTGCACTAGAAGGACAGACCCTTCTTCGCCAAAGTGACAGTGTCTTGGGAACCAGCCTCTGCCTTGCTTGCAGGCTTGGGTTGCCTCTAGAGGTCTTCCTGACTGCAGTATTTGCAAAAGTCCTTTTTCAGTAACAACAGCTATCATGAGCCCATGAAGATGTGTTGGTAGTGCTGTCAGGGGAGAAAAGGGTCAGGAGTGCAAAATTAGATCCTGGGGAGGGACCAAGCAATCATGGGAGATGCTGGAGAGGGTCTGAGCAGGTTGACAGGGGAGAGTCCCCTCTTAGTGACATCAGATCCCCCAACCACCGTGGTACAGCTGCTTGACTCGTGCACCACCACCTGTCAGTGAAGCACTCCCCACCCAGGGTGTTCCAGCTCCACCTCTGTTGCCAAGGATCTGTTAATGGCTGCAGCAATGTGAACAGACCCAGCCTGCTCAGCCTTGTGGGCTGGGGAGGCAACTGTGTGAATGACTGTGCCTGTCCTGCTCTTCAAAAGGGGAGTTCAGCCATGTGTTCTAGAGTTCTGCTATGTCTTCTGAACTGTATAGCTTGTAACCTGATCTATGTTGGGGCTCTGTAGTGAGTTCTGGAATAAAGCCTTTAACAATAATTGAGCTGAGAGTCCAAGAACTGAGTCTACAGATGGGAACCAGGACACTAGCATAGCATTGTGTGTACATGTAAGTCTCTGATAGCTGGTTAGAGCATGGTGCTGATAACACCAAGGCTGCAGGCTCGATCCCCATATGGGACAGCTGAATATTCCTGCATTGCAGGGGGTTGGATTAGATACTCAGGGTCCCTCCCAACTCGATGATTCTATGTAATGGGGGGGGGGGAGGAGAGAGAGAGACAGTCCTGCCTGAGATGGATAGCCACACTACTTACCCTCCCATTTCCAAAAATGGAATCTGGCCAGAAACAACCTGCAAAGGAATATGATACACAAAGTGAGGAAGTGCTGTGTGTGTCAGGTATGTACATGATTGGATGTGTGTCCCACCCCCACCCCGAAACAACTGCTTTAAAATCAGAATGCAGCAGCTTTGACTGCTCAGCCTCATAAATAGATCTTGTTCTGAAGGCAAAATGGAGAGCACTCTAGTGAACACGTGAGCACTTTATTGCTAAGCAGGGAGCTTGAAAAGTGTGGTGCCTGCCAGTGTGGCTCCTTTTCCCATATGGAGTCCACTGTTTCCCTCCTCTTTTGCCTCCGTAAGTGTGGGCTGGGCACTGATGCACACATGGGGAGACTAGATGCCCTGACCAAAGGTCTCCAGGCCCCAATGGAAGCACAAGCTCAGGAGAGACAACGTCCTCCACTTCTTTCCCTCTTTCCTTCCACTCTGCAGCCTCCCACGGCCTGTCCACCATGTGGTGCCTCCCAGCGCAGTCACAGAAGACTACCTGCGGAGCTTCCGGCCGTACCATACAGCTGAAGAGCTTCGCATGTCCTCCCTGCCTCCCATTACTCTGGATCCAGCCACAGCTGCTGCTTACTACCACCCCAGTTACCTGGCTCACCATCCTTTTCCTCACCCAGCCTTCAGGTAAGGGCCAAAGATGATGCAAGCAAAGAGCTTTGCCGGACCCACTCTTCGCCTTGTGGGCAAGGCAGGATTTGATTGAGCAGTTTGGGCAGTTACCCAGGCGTGTTCTTTGGAGCCAACCGCTAATAGGTCTTAACAGGTCTTGCCCACAATGGAGGGCTCTCTGAGGACTTGAGCACAGCTGTAATAAAGCACAACAGGCCATCACTTAAAGCAGCAGCAGGAGTCCAGATGCTGGGCCACTAATTTGTTCTTTGAATGGGGTCCTGTTGAGCGGTTTCTGCCTCCGCCCAGCTTCTGTTATGCCCTGGTCAGCAAGACACGCTGTGCCCATGGAGAACTGAGATCAAGCAATGGGCTTGGAACACAAATGCCTTTTGAGAGAGTGAGCGGGGAACCTGAGAAGCTGTCTCCAGCTTTTCTTCGGTGGCTTGCACGTTTGCCATGTTTTTTGAGGCTGCAGATTCAAAAGTGCAGCAGCTGTGTGGGAATGTGTATGGATACAGTCCGCGTATGGGCCTTACCCGCGCCTGGAGAGGCCACTCTTCAGATGCCTCCATCTCTTGAGGTTAGGGGGTTGATGGCTAAAGACTTGGTGTGCTATGTGGGGATGCCCCAGCTCTAAGATGCCCTTGCAAGACCCTTGTGCTTGATAGCCTCCTTTTATAAGTTTGGGGCAAAACGTGAAACTGGTTTTATTTTACTAGAGGACATAATGCATTTTTACTCAGTGGCGGTCCTCCCTTGTTTGATGTTCTTACTTTACTGTTCTTGGGGTTTTATTGCTAAGGTTGAAATAATTTGTGGATAAGACAGAACAAAATATTTAAAGTAAAAATTAGGTTGGGAGAAGTTTTGCTCTCTTTATTCTCCACCCCACCCCAATTCTCCTCTAAGCTAAAACACAGTTTAGATTTAGATTGGATTTCATGGTGATCAGGCTGGCAGGGTCTAGGTCACAGGTAGGCAACATGTGGCCCTCAGCCCCAACACTTCTTGAAGCTTCCCAGAGTGCCTTTCTTCCTCGCTGATTTCCTCTTTATGTTTCCTGGCTTTTGAACAGTGGTAGCTGGTGCCCATTTGGGCTGGAGGGGTGGATGGGAGCCCAAGAGTGGGTGGAGGCAGAGCCAATGATAGGCAGAGCCAAACAACTCTGGGTTTGTTCTCCTTTTTGCCGAGTTTGTACAAAAGGAGTGCTTGAGACCAAGGTGAAGAAGCTCACAGGCAAGTAAGAAGGCAAGCAGTGGAGGAGGGCTGGGGGCAGGCTAAGGTTGATGGGCCAGGGGCCCCATCTGCCCTAATGCACCAGGATCCACTGCTTTTGAAAGCGTGTTCCCCTTTTTTCTACGCTTTTTCAGAACTGGGGCTGCCTTTTACTTAATAAAAAAACATTGTTTACTTCTGAATAAGATTGGGATTTCTGATCAGAGATTGCCTTGGTGAAAACTTTATTCTTTGTTCTGATTAACACTTTTGTCTCTGTCTGTGCCCATCAGTTGCTCTGGCTCCACCTACTGCCAGCATGCGGGCCCCCGACACGAGGGAATGAAGTTCTCGAAAGACAAAAATGTGTTGGTGGTAGCCCCAAACCTCAGCAACAGCTGTGGGGCCTCAGACCCAGAGCTGAAGGCACAGTCCTACCATATACTGTATGCACCAGATGTGGGAAGCCAGTTGTCCTACAGATGTTGTTGGACTACAGCTCCCATTATCTCTGACCATTGATTAAGCTGGCTGGTTTTGATGGGAGATGAAGCCCAGCAACATCTGAAAGGCCACAGATTCTGTGTCTCAGGTACACACCTTTTGAAGGGCTCACTTGTGGTATTTGTTAGCAGGATCTGCTTGGTTTATTTAGTACCAACTGTGAAGTTCAGACAACACAAATGGGATTAGTCGCCATCCTATGGCTAGAGTGGCTGGGGAAACCCAACCAGATGGGTGGGGTATAAATAATAAATTATTATAAATTATTATAGAGTGTTCTGCATGTAATTTTGCTCTCTTCAGTCACCAAATGCATCTCTCTCGTAAACGCAAAGAAAGCTACGAGACTTTTTAGGCTAACCGCACCTCTCTTTTCAGGATGGATGATTCGTACTGCCTCTCAGCTCTACGCTCACCTTTCTATCCAATTCCAACTCCTGGTTCACTCCCACCGCTTCATCCATCAGCCATGCACCTCCACCTGTCTGGAGTGAGGTACCCCACCGAGTTGTCTCATTCGTCTCTCTCTGCCCTTCAGTCCGAACGCATATCCAGCCTGACAGCAGAGAGGTATGGAACCATTCCGTGGCTGTTAGAAGATCTCAGCTCCTTTGGGGACAAAATGAAGGGTCCACCCATTAGCCCTTCCTGCTATGCCTTTCTCTTGTTTTTTGCAGACTGCAGATGGATGAGGAGCTGCGGCAGCGGGAGCGAGAGAAGGAGCGAGAACGGGAAGCTGATCGCGAGCGCGAGAGGGAACGGGAGCGAGAACGGGAGCGGGAGAAGGAGCTGGAACGGGAGCGGGAGCGGGAGAAAGAGAGGGAACGGGAACGGGAGCTGGAGAGGCAGCGAGAAAGAGCCCGGGAGAAAGAGCAGAGCATTGTCAAAGCCATGGAAGGCCCCTTCTTACCAGTGTCAGAGTTGCACGGACTGAGGAGTCACCCACCAGAAGAGCGTGTCAAACCATCTGAGCAGCTAACGCCAAACCGAGCAGGTGACCTGAAATAGCCACTGAAGTAGCTTTTGTTTGGGAATTTGCTGGGGGTGGGCAGGGGAAGCAGCCCATTTGCCATGGGCATTACATAGCCAGCAAACACCTGAGACTCAGCCCCTGGGCATGGAGCTTGAAGAAACATCACCTGATTTGATTATCTGTGGGCTTTGGATCTCACTGAGGTGCTGTTTCTGGTGGTTTTGTGATGGCCGCTGTAACAGCACTCATGGGATACACAGTCTGCAGTAAGTTTCCCCACAGGATCTATCTAATGTCCTGTTGTTTTCATTGCATACACTACTTCATTAATTGTTGCACAGCTCTAGTAGCTTTGTTTGTGCTGAACAGGTTTGCCATTCAGGTGCGGAATCTGATTTGTGCTGCAGAATTTGACTATAAGAGAATGGAGGCAGGGTTTAAGTCCTTCCTCACCCCTAAGGTCTGTGCAGAAACCTGTAATTTGTTACTGTTTTCTGGTAAAGCATTTCAGCTGAGCTGACGGGTTTCCTGTAGTTATTCTGTCTTGTGCAGATTTCTGCTCGTCATCCATTGCTGTATATGTGAGCTATTGGCCAGCGAATGACTATGGCCTTCTCTCCTCCACTGCTGCAGAACATTGCATAGGTGAACTGTATCAGCATAAATGTATTCAGGTTACCTGAGCCAAAAATTGGCACAAAGAATGTAGCTTTTTTGTCTGCATAGCCTTGTTCAACACAGGATGAACATTTTCAGGGGTCCTAGGCAAATTCTTTTGGCCAATGGAGACCCTTCCTATAGCATATATATATATCAATCAACCTCCATTAACATAGGCCTGGGCCATGTCTACAACTGTGAGTTCACCTGGATCTGCTGGATGTAGCTCACATGTCCTGCCTCTTTCTGTACTGTGGGCCCTGGCATGATGCAGTGGCCTGTTGGGACACTGAGGTGCTGCTGACCTGCCACACTGTTCTTCCCTGACTAAGATCCTTTGTCCCACCACAGTTGTGGACAACCATAGGCACAAATGCTACATACCCCCAAGTATCCTGCTGCCACCTCAGACAGCATTCCAAGGCTAAGGGGACCCTATTTGCATCCTGCCTTTTCCCCCCTTACAGAGAAGCCCAAGGACTCTTCTGCTATCCAGACCCCCAAGCCAGTCCAGCATCCTTTGCACTCGTCGTCTGCCTCGCACCATCCCGTGCCCAGCCTCATTTCCAACCACAGCATCTTCCCCCTGCCTGGCAGCAGCACAGCCACAGCGCTCCTCATCCAGCGCACCAATGAGGAAGAGAAGTGGCTGGCGCGGCAGCGGCGGCTACGGCAGGAGAAAGAAGACCGCCAGTCCCAAGTGTCGGAGTTCCGGCAGCAAGTTCTGGAGCAGCATTTGGATATTGGGCGCCCGCCCGGCCAGATGGAGGCCGAGCACCGGCCAGAGAACCCCAGGTAAGGCTTTGCTTCTTGAGTGGCCTCTCTGCTAGTGGAGGCCTCTTGGATCCTACTGGCTGGCTACTCTCTGTTCGCATCTGGCTTGCGGGGCAGAGGAGATCTGAAAGCGCCCAAATCTTTCACAGGAGTGGCAGCCCACCTGGAAGGGGTTGGCGTCTCAGAAGGGTAAGCAAAGATCCAGAGCCTTCATCTGGCTCCACTATGTTTGGATTTCAACAGGCAGGAGCTAATGCCATCTGACAGCTGCTTGGAAGCTTTTGCAGAATGAGCCTGGTGGCCTCCATCCAACCGACTGTGACCAGGTGTCACTAAGGCAGTTGTCACTAATTGCTGCCATCGCTGGCAGATGGAGGGAGCAGGGAGCTGAGTCTTGGAGGCCTCTAGATCTGAATGGGCTGCAGCGTCGCTGGCACTGCTGCTTCTTGGCCCTCCCAATGTATGACCCAGGAGGGGGTGGGAGAGTCCAAGGTTGGCTTTGAGAGCCTCATTTGCCTGCTTGGCCAAGAGCAAAATGATTGCTCTTGAACAAGGCAGGAGTCCCTCCGGCCACACGGCTGGTGCATGTTTTTGACTGTGGACCAGGAGCCCACACTCCAGCCAAGGCAGCAACTTGCTTCCTGCCAGATCAGCTTCAGAGTCCCTCCGTCTCAGTCCTGGGCATGGTGTGATGAGTAGCAAATTCCAAGTGGGAATTGGGGAGCAAAAGCACAGCTGTGTGAAGAGAGAAAGTGTCTCTGTCGCTACTGCTGCCGGCTCCCTCTTGCCTCTGGGTGGATTGATATCTCCCTTCTCGCTCTATTGCCAAGCGCTTACTTAAGCATCACTGACTCGACTCATCCCTTTGGCTCTGCTGCTGGATCCCATTGTTGGTTTCGGGTATCAAGGGGATTAGAGGAGCTAATCAGGTATAAGAAGGAGTGGATTGCTGGTCTGCACTTCAGTGTCAAATTCTCATTTCATCATCCTCTTCTGCAATGGTTCAGCAGAGCTACACACAGAGCAAGGTCACCTCTAATGCGTACAGTGAGAAGGGCCTTGGGCTGTTTGCTTCAAAAGCCACAATCCAGGGGCTGCTAATCCGCTGCGCCTGGATAATGGCAATGGGTGCCATGGAAGCTACAGCCATAGGCAAGTTGTTGTTACGGGGCCATTGTTGATCAACAGAAAGAGACGTTGTCTCATTCTTTCTGGTTAACTAGAGAGTGTCTGCACCACTCCCAATTTGATATTTTTAAGGATGTGTTTTTAGGACGGGTTTTTATGAGTAAGAATCTATTGGCTTTTGTTTTTTATAAATTGTTTTTCTTTAAAAAAGCTTGTTGCTCTAGTGAATTATATTGTGCTTGTATATTATGTGCCACTTTGAGTACTATGTTGACAGCAGGAATGCCATATGGGAGGGGATTTTATCCAATGCTAGTCCTACTCAAGGTAGACTCATTGACATTAATGGCAAGACTGATTTAGACCCATTAATTTCAGTGGGTCTATTCTGAGTAAAACTTAGTTTGATACAACCTTGTGTGTGCATACAGAAAAACACATTTATTTAAAAGCACTTACATAGTAATTCCTGTTTCAAAAATATCCAAGCAGTGTATAATCTAACAAAACACAGAAATCTTAAAACAAAAGCACAAACTAAAACCAGTAAAATAGCAATATAAAAAGACATAAAAGCATACAAAAGCAAAACAGAAATTCAGATAATTCAAACACTTACAACAACCTTTTGGGTCAGATAAAGCCTGGGCAAAAAGGTAAGTCTTCAGGAGACATCTGCAGCAACAGACTGCTGCTGCTTCGCATATGGCAAAGGAAAGAGTATCATCCATGCACACACACATCCAGGAGCTTAGTTGTGGATAGTAACACCAGCATCCTTCTCCAGATTCCCCAACTTTAAATTGTGTCCTTTGCAAACACTGATGCCCAAGACTTCTCCGGCTCCTCAGCAGTCAGATTACAGATTGAGGCAGCACTCTGAACTTGATGCTCCGCTGCACGGGGCCCTGGTGCTCTGGAGTGGAAAACTGTTAAATGCACAGCTTCAGCACATGCAACATTTATCCTTCTAACAGTTTTAGCCCTTTTACTAGTTATTTAAGAAGGATTTCATGGTGTCATTCCCTTTCTGCCACTAGAGCGTAAAGCTTTTTTGTGGCATCTTTGCACAATCTGAACTTCAGAGCTTGTGTGAATGTGTAAGTAACTAAGGGCAGAGTTATTGGTCTGGGTAGTGACAGAAGGACACACTTAGTGCCCCTGTCATCATCATCAGTTTATTTGCATTTCTGTTTTCCATAGTAAACTATGCTCAAAGCAATGTGATCCCAATAAAACAATGCATAAAATACACGCAGGTCCTAGTTTACAAACACAATGCATTCCTTGGAAATTATTTGTTAGGCGAGTGTTTGCGTAACCTGTCAACAATTTCCGTTCACATAACAAGTTGATTCTTTCCATTGATTCCTATGGGGGTAATTCTAATCTGTCCTCAATCACAGAATTTGTCATGCACACCTGTATAGTGAGGTTTGGGTACTAATTCCTTGTGTTCGGATAAGTGAACATAGCGAGTGTTTGTAAAGTGGGACTTGTGTGTAACGCTTCATGATAATTCACTAGCTGTTTATAGGATATATCAGCAAAAGTTAAAAAGTAATAGAAACAACATTTCAGTAGGCTGGAATAAACCTTATTAATAAATTCAATATTACAGCAATATTAAGTGATAATAATGATTCAAACTAATATTTCATATTAAAGCATAACAATAGGAAAGTAAAATCTCAAAGCAGCAAAACTAGTATATCTTTTCCAGAGTCGATGTTCTTACCAGCAAGAGCCCTTGAACAAGATCCCTGCCCACCAGGCTAGGCAAGGTCACCATAGAGAAGCTGGGAGCTGGGCCTTGACAGAATTTGTACACAGATCACCCCATCCTCAGCAACTGGGTAGGGAAGGGGAAGAAGTTGCAAGGAGGTTCCTGCACTGAGCTGGGGCTGGACTAGATGGACTGCAGGGTGACTTCCAGCTCTCAAATCCTTTTATCCTTCGAGTAGCATGATAGCTGTATCAAACCTGAATGTTCAGAAGTTAGCAGCAGTTGCCAGGGAACAACCACAAGAGAGGGTTGTTGCCACTGTGTCCAGCTTGTGGGCTTCCCGGAGGCATCTGGTTGGTCACTGTGGGAAGCAGGATGTTGGACCAGATAGACTTTTGATCTAATCCAACACGTCTGTCCTTGTGTTAGCAGGTGACAGCAAAAAGGGCCCGGGGCCATTATGCTTAATGATCACTGGGTATCTGAGCATTTCAGAGTCAAGGTTCACTTTCCAATGTTTCAACCACATTCCCCAGTGCAATTGCAATCATAACGGATGCTTGCTAGCTGTGGGGATGGCAATGAATTGTTCATTTTCTCCAGCAACAGAATGTTGGGTTTGGATGCTGGGATAAATATAATCACAACAAAATCAGTAGATTATGCTAAAAAAACCCACATTTTTTGCCATTATGTGACCCACATTGTCTCACTGTTTGTAGCAGAGGTCCTAAAGTTTGCAACCTCCAACTTTTGAGTCTCAAGTACACGGCAGCTGAGTTTTTGGATACCCAGCTGAGCTATTCAGGAGAAAATTGGCTCAGTTAACCAAAAAGGTTTTAGGATGCATCAGACCAATCAAATGTCATTGGCTGAGAAACGTCTCTCCACAAATCAAACCCAGGGGGAAAGTAAGGGTATGCATGTATGAAGCGAGATGAGCGCTGCACCCCATAGTCCCCTTTGACTGGGCTTAACTGCCCAGGGGTCATTTACCTTTACCTTTTACCTGCATGTGACAGGAGGCACTGATTTTAACTTCTATGGTATGCCCCCCAAGCCCTACAGGATCTGTCAGTGCTGACAATATTCCCATTAGCCAAAAGTCATGTAACTTTAATCCATGCACTTCTTTGTAGATCTAATACATTTTGGGGGAACCGTATCCTCTCCCTCCTTAATCGAGCACATATTTACAGATGGAATTTCCAAATCCTACTCAGCAATACAGGCAACTGATAACAGTGGCTGGTGCCCACTGGGACTGGCAAGGCGAGAGACCAGAGCCAGTGACGGGCAGAGCCAACTAACTCTAGTTTTGTCCCTATCCTCTTCCTTCCTGCTGAGTTCTACAAGGAGCTTCACTGAAAGTAAGGAGGAGGAAGCTGACAGGCAGGCCGGGGCTGGTTGGGGGCAGAGGTTGGTGGAGCACTGCCCTGCTCAGCCTAACAGAACAGCCTCCACTGCTGAGTAAGTGGCCTTGACGAAGTCTCTGCCCATTGATGAAGTCTTGGATTCTCAGTGAGGGTGGCAGATCAGTTAGAATAACAAAGAATAATGAGAAATGAGCGCAGATGCGTTGACAAGGTGTTTGTGTGCATGTGCATTTTTGGGTTTCCTCTTACCTAGTTTCTGCTGCAGCTAGTCCAGAAACCACTAGGTGTCACCCCAGTCCCAGCCTCCCACAGATACAGATGTGTAGGCATGTACATATTCCCAGCCAAACTGCCCTCCAGTGATAGCTTTATATGAGAAATCTGATGTTCCAGGTTGGCCCTTCTGCTTTTGCAGCTCACTGCACAGGCCTTGTTCAGTTATAGCAGAGGGTGGACTATATCCCAGTGTGGAAACTGGGCTGTGTAATATCTCAGAATGACATACTGCAGGCAGGCGCAAGACAACTCTTCCTGTCAGTCTGTCAGTCACTTTATTTACAAACTACTCTCCTGCACACATTATACTCAGCAGTTCATAACAAAGCACTGACAAAACTACAAACACAAAAATAAATACAAATTAACTGCCATAGGAATTAGCAGTAGATTCAGTGTCCATCACTCACATTAGAGAGGGTTCCATGAAGAAAAGCCTGTCATTTTTCTGACCACAGAGCCTTCTGCTACATACCAAGATGACACTTGGGCCACATCTGCCCCATGCATCTAAAGCACTCTTAGAGCACAGTCACAGCTTCTCCCAAAGAATCCTGGGAACTGTCGTTTGCTAAGGGTGCAGAGAGTTGTTAGGTGACCCCTATTTCTCTCACAGGGACGCGGGTGGCACTGTGGGTTAAACCACAGAGCCTAGGACTTGCCGATCAGAAGGTCAGCGATTTGAATCCCCGCGACAGGGTGAGCTCCCGTTGCTCGGTCCCTGCGCCTGCCAACCTAGCAGTTCAAAAGCACATCAAAGTGCAAGTAGATAAATAGGTACCGCTCCGGAAGGAAGGTAAACAGCGTTTCTGTGCGCTGCTTTGGTTCGCCAGAAGCGGCTTAGTCATGGTGGCCACAAGACCCAGAAGCTGTACGCCGGCTCCCTCGGCCAATAAAGCGAGATGAGCGCCGCAACCCCAGAGTCGGCCACGACTGGACCTAACGGTCAGGGGTCCCTTTACCTTTACTTATTCCTCTCACAGAGCTACTAGTGTGAGACTGGTTTAACAATCAATCCCAGGGAGCTCTGGGGATTGTAGCTCTGTGAGAGGAAGAGGGAATCTCCTAACAACTTTCATCCCCATCAATGAACTGCAGCTTCCAGGATTCCTTGAGGCAGAGTCATGACTGCTAAAGTGGCAAAGTAATGCTTTAAATGTATGGTGCAGATGTGGCCTTAGTCACAGTGAAAAGCACTTATTTGTAGAACTTACCTTGCATGCTTTGTTAATTAATTGTACCTCTATCCTTTTTGCAGATCAGGACCAAACCGCCCTGAACCAAGTAGTCGAGACCAACCGCAGCATTTTGGAGGCCCCCCTCCGCTTATCTCTCCTAAGCCTCAGCACCATCCTGTCCCCACTTCCCTCTGGAACCCTGTCTCCTTGATGGACACTTCTGAGGCACGAAGGATACAGGAAAGCCACCCTCTCCCAAGCCACAGCACCCAGTATGAGTCCAGTCGGCAAGCCATCCCCCTTGTGAAGGTTGAGCGGGTGTACTGTCCAGAGAAACTCGAGGAAGGGGCTAGGAAAAGAGAAGCCCTGGAGAAGTTCCAGCCTCCTCGGGACCCTGGCGGGGCAGAGCATAGTGGCTTTTCCCATGGGCCCTTCTTAGCAGAACTGGAAAAGTCCACACAGACCCTATTGAACCAGCAGAGAGCCTCCCTCTCACAGGGTGGGCAGTTGGTTGACATGAGCTTGAACGCCAAGCCAGGCTCACCCTATCGGCATCCATTACCCAGAAGCCATGACCCCATGTATGTTTACGACGAGTTCTTGCAACAGCACCGGAAGCTGGTCAGCAAGTTGGACCTGGAGGAGAAAAGGCGGAGAGAAGCCCAGGAGAAAGGTCAGTGCACAGGCCCTTTGTGGAAGGGCCTACAATACATCCAGCACTCCGGAATGCCTCCCCTCCAGGTCTTGTTCCTGGAAAAGGGAAGGCTGCACAGGCTTTTTAAATGACTTCAGTTTTGGAAGTAGAAGTCTCAGTCATCCTCAGGAAAATAGGAAACACAGGAAGCTGCCTTATATTGAGTTGGACCCTTGGTCCATCTAGTCCAGTGTTATATATGTACTAGCTGGCAGCAGTTCTGCAGGTTTTCAGGCAGGGACTCGTTCCAGCTTTACCTGGAGCTGGTGCCTGGGATTGAATTGGGGACCTTCTGCATATAAGATAGTTGCTGTACCACTCAGCTAAAGCCCATCTTCTGCAGCTTTCTTACAGAGAGCACTAAATAACATAACTGCAGAAAAGGAAAGGGAGGTGCTTAGAATGGTCAAGAGGCCACACAGCCCTCGTGGGCTCTCAGGTGAAGGAAGTCTCTGCCAAAGAGTCCCTACAGCAGAGCTGTATGGTTTGGTTAGAACCAAGGAACTTGTGTGAAAAAGAAAAAGGTATCCCTCCTTCAGATTTGATGTTTTTCCTTGTGCCAGGCTAGGGGCGGGGGGCATGGAGAGAAGCTCACAGCCAGTGTGTGATTTGGTAGTAGGGACCCTGCTAGCTTCCAGGTGCCATCCTTTGTAGCCAGGTGTGGACTTGGTAGGGGCACTTTTTTTTAAAAAAAACCCCACACACTTTTATGTTGTTATTTTAAAAAGCAGCACAGCACTGCAAACTTTGGTTGCTCAAGGCTTTTTTAGCAGGCATACAGAAATTCCTAAAAGTGGATTCAGGAACACATTTTCCTCATTGTGCTGACTTTCCAGTTCCCATTTGGAGCTGGAGACATGTCCAAACAGTAGGTTCAGTCACTCCTTGTCTAACACCTTGCTGTAAGCATTGTGTCACTACTGATTGATTATAAAAAAATGTAATACTTAGTATAATAGTACTATTTAAGTGGTTTTCTGCTAGAGATTAGTAATATAATCTCTAGTAATCCAATCTAAATCCCACACCTGTCAGAATGCATCAAGAGATCCACTTCCATTTGGATCCTATTGTGTGGTGTCCGGAAAAAGCACCCTGTTCAAATTGTCCTCCTGATTGAGAAACCTGGAAGAGCAAATACTGAATACACCAGAATTTAGGAAGAGATCCACTGAAGCCGGATTAAAGTGTGCTGCTGCCTGAAGGATGAGCAAAAGGCTGTATCTGAGATATCCTACCCCTTGATTTGCATAAAGCTTCTCCAGTAGGCAAGTTGCCTCATTTGTCCCAAATTAAAAGCATGGCTTGAATTTGTAATGTCTAGAAGGAAAAGTGTAATGTTCAGGGAAAACCAGCCTTTTGGGGGTTTTATCAAAGCCCCAGTATCTTGGATCACATATCAGAAATGGATTGACCCTCTAACGTGGCAGGCTGCTTCCTTTCCCCCCATCCACTTTGCCTGCCTTGAGCACACTGTCCAAGTTGCTCCATAAATCCTGCCTCCAGTTAATAAATGATGAACTGAGACTAATAAAGCAGCTTTAAATATTAATCTGGAATGTAAAACCAGAGTGCGATTAGCAAACAGGAAAAAAGCAGGGCACTTAGTTGGGAAAGGTGAGTTTGGCACACAGGGTCTGCAGTTTCCATTGTGTGATGTTACTGTTTTCTACTTGTAGCTGCTCACATCCCTTTGGGCATAAATCAGCTTATTCTCTCTGCCTTCTAGATGCCTCCTTCTTCTTTGGCTGCCCCACTAACCTATGCCAGCTAGCATCATGGTTAGCTGCTGTGCCACTGGGAGCATGTGATGGTGGCATGCCAGAGCATTAACAGTGGCTGCTCCTGCAATACACAGATGCGCTCACTGCAAAGACTGGGAAGCATGAAGGACTGAATCTAGGAATCTGGCATGCAAGCCTGTTCAGTACGGGGAAGAGTCCTGGCCTGATCATTAGCACCCCACCATGTTCATCTGCCTAGCACCTCCTGGTTGCCACAGGCTTCTCACTGTTTAGCAGGTGCCTCAGAGCACCAGGGCATTCACAGCCAACTGCCTCCTTTTATGGGCACAGCAGCCATACATCCAAGGGACCACAGCACAGTCATTGCATTGCACAAGCAGCTGGCTTCCACCTGCCTACCTTCTGAGCTTTTCATTTCATTTTTTTCTGGTCAAATTTGATCTTGTTTTGTATAACTGCATTTTTTGTTTTTTGCAGAAGGCAGAATACATACAAACCTCAGTAGGATTCTGTGCCTGTTTTCCCCAGACATGTATCTGTACAGGAGGCTGATATCTTTCCTGAATCAGAGGCCCAGAGAACATAGTCTGTTGCCCTTGCTGTAACATTATCTGGCTCTGCCTGCACACTCAGAACAGTGATGACAATTAATTCAGCTGCTCCTGAGAACAACCCACTAGGATGCAAACAGCCCTCATGGTTGGGCCCAGTTTTTACTCTAAAGCATATTCCATTATAGACTAGATTGTGTCTCTTAGCCACAGGAAAACAAAAACAAAAAAAGGTCGTGATGATGCTAGGTAAAAGATTTGCAGCTTCCCACAACCTTCAAGTTGGCCTTCTCTGCTTTATTATGTACAGGTTACTACTATGATCTGGATGACTCTTACGATGAGAGCGATGAAGAGGAAGTGCGAGCCCACCTGCGATGTGTTGCAGAGCAACCCCCATTAAAGTTGGACACCTCCTCTGAGGTAAGCCCCACCTCTTACTTCACATAATACTATGGACAAATTCTGGTCCATAATAATTTCCAAGAGTTGACAAGTCTAGCTGCGCCAAGTAAGATCACTTGCTAACCTATTACCAAGAACTGAACTTTGCTAACATCATACTATTATCTGTCTTTTAGAGCAAATATGCTTGAGTTGAAAAGTGGGAGTCTATGACGTTCCAAATATAAATGATTTGTTCAATATCTCAGGGCAAATTCCAATCAGTGCCACAAATCCCAAGTTCTTGCAAGTGGCACTTTCCCCCTACCCCCAGCTGTGTGCATTTTTCCAGGCTGAGGACTGAATGCTGATCTCAGCCTGGAAAAGTTCCTAGAGTTGAAGGAGGAAGTAAAAAAGAGTGACTCTCTTCCCACTTCCTCCTTCAACTCTATGGATGCTTCAGTCACTGCCTTCTGAGTCTCAAGAGGGAAGAGCACAGAGTAAAGAGCCAGTAGGAGTGGGTAGGCTCAAATGCAGTTTATCACTTTTTTTTATTAAAGAGGTAGCAACAGTAGTACATATTAGCTACTTCACACCCTTCCTACCCACCTTCCCTATAAATGGGCACTGGTATACTGTATTAACTCTTTTTAAAAATTCAAAGCACATTCTCACTTGCATGTTTTGGCAGAAAGAGGATTTTAAAAACAACAACAAATGGTTGTCTAGTGCTCTGTTTGTGTGAATGGGTGGGTGTTTTGTATGTGAGGGGGGAGAGAGAGAAGTGGCGGTAATGGACGTCTCAACTCCCCTCACCCACTCTTTATCACACCACAAGGAATGCAGCCCTCAAGTTCAAAAAGTCTGCCCACCCATAAGTGAAGCACAAGCACATTCTACCTATTTTTTCCTTTTCCTTTTCCTTCTTCTTTTGGCTGTCTGAATATTGTCAAGTATTTGGATAGGCCATTGATAACTTATCTTCTTTTCTATGTAGTTGGTATACTGTAAGGAATTAGGCAGCTAGGTGTTTCTCTTGAAAAGAGAATCCTTTACTGAGCAATGCAGACTTCCTGTGGTTTCTTTAAACAAAATGATAGCACATACTTCACCTTAGAACTAATATCATGGAAACACTGGTTGATGTATACCTTTAAGCAAGAGAAACCATCTGAATGAGCATCCCTCCTTTGTTACGCTCTTCCAGAAACTGGAGTTCCTACAGCTTTTTGGACTGACCACCCAACAACAGAAGGAGGAGCTGCTGACTCAAAAGCGGAGGAAGCGGCGGAGAATGTTGCGAGAGAGGAGCCCCTCGCCCCCTAGCGTCCAGAATAAACGCCAGACACCCTCTCCTCGTTTTGTGCTCTCAACACGTTACAGCCCTGATGAAATGAACAACAGCCCAAACTTTGAGGAGAAGAAGAGATTCCTTACCACCTTCAATTTAACCCACATCACTGCTGAGAAACGGAAAGGTGAGTATTGGTTTGTGGGAAGATGGGTCGAAGATCTTCCAGGATGTGAGGGAAGCTTAAGGGGGTCTGGTAAGTTCAAAGACCATACAGAGGAGCATCTCAGTTCTGTACCTCCTGGAATCTGTTGAACAAACTGCAATCTGCAAGCCAGTGTGTCCAAGGAATGCAGAAAAAATCATGCACTTTTGTGTAAACTTGTATATGAGGGTCAAGTGTCATGTGAAATGGCCTCTTGGAAATTGGACTGTAGGCCACTTGACTTCTCAAAGCCTCCTCTTCCAGAAGCAACCCACATTACAACTAAAGGAAAACTGTGGATCTGGCCTTTGTCTAGTGCCAAAACCTGCTGCTGCCCTGCAGTTGTTACACGGCATTGTCTTAAGAAAGAGAGAACAGCCTGGTAGTGTTGGTGTAGCATTGTGATGAAAAGTATGGGCTAGGGACTACCAAGAAGTATCTCCAGATCTCAGCTTAACCTGAAACTCAATACTCTGGTGCTTAACAGCATATGGGCAGCTGGTACAAGCTTTTGAGTTCAAGGCCCTTAACAAATTAGATCCAGGCTATCTTAAGGACTGCCTGATCCCTTATATCCCTACCCAATCACTGAACTCTTGTGGGGTGTCTCTGTTAGTGTTCCCCCATGGCTCAGATGCATGGCTTGTAACTATTAGAAGCCATGCATTCACTTTTGTGGATCCAAGCCTGTGGAAATCCCTTCTAACTGAAATTAGACAGGCATCTTCCTTGCTGAAATGTCAGACACATGACTTAGGCTTTCTTGGTCCAGCAGGCATTTTAAGGTAGTGTTTAGTTTTTGCAATGAATTTCTATTGTTTTATTTCCCGTGAAGGTTATTTTTATGTGCACCCCATAGAAATGCTAATGATTAAGTGGTTTATGTGTCTTAAATTAGAAAAAAAATACAATAAAATACAGGTCTTTATAGCACAGTTGTGAGGATTAGTGATGATATATGTGTGCTGCTTTGGTTAACTCTTAAAAAGTGCAGTATATATTCTGAGAAATTATGTGGTGTTAGATTTTCTTATTAAGAGCCAAGAGCAAAAAACGAACAGGCTTTACTAACCAGGAATGGAGAGAGCTGCTCTCTGGGACTGTGTATCAGTCCTGCCTCTTTCATTTTGCCTCTGAGCAAAAGCTAGTTTTGCTCACTGCTTCTCATCTTTCAGATACAGAGAAGCTGGTGGAGATGTTCCATGCCATGAAACAGAAAAGTGCCTCCACAGCAGTATCCGTGAAAACCTCCCCACGGGACAGTCCTAGTAGCGTCCAACCTGGTAAGTGGCTATAAATGGCAACTGTGTGACAGCAAGGGATTGATGCCTTCTTGGCTGGGGCTTCTTGAGGCTGCAAGATGTCCCAGTGGACTTGATTATCCTTGTCTGTGACTTTCTGCTAGGGTAAACCAGGCAGATTAAGTCCAGGGAGACGTTTTGAGTGCCCGATTACAGGAGTGTTGTTTGTCTGCCAAAACAGAACATGTGGTGTACTTCCAAGAACTGGATCTGCAATACAAACCAGTACACATTTACTCAAAAGTAAACCCCACTGATTTCAATGAGGCTTACTTCCAAGTATGTATAAAATGAGTTGCAGCTGCCGCCAGACTTTACAGAAACCTCAAAGGGAGGGGTGGGAGTGCCCCTTGTGTCTCATTATCTCCAACTGCTTCTTAAATAACCCAACAATAGGCACATGCCAGAAGCTGCAAGCTCAGGAGGGCTGGGTTGTATGTAACTTCCTACACTGCTCACATAGTTTTGGTGGGAGGTATTTGCATCTTTTTATTTTATTTTATGTAAAAGCATTTCGAAACAATTTAATATTTCAAAAATCTCTAAGGAGTGTAAGCTATTTACAGTGTAAAAATACATTAAAACAAAAATACAACTTAAAACTAATAAAAAAGTATAAAATGCCCATTTTGTCACTGCCCTATTATTTTGTGTAGGGTGCAGAGTGTAATTTCTAAGTGAATGTACGGAGCTCTACAAGGGCAGGCAGTCTTTCTGGTAACCTGGTTGTTCAGGGCTTTACAGAGGTTGTGTGCCGCCGCCACCCCTCGTCTCTGCCAAGCAGTAGGAAGATTCCAGGGAGTTGCAGGCACTCGCCTAGGGTTGTGTTTCCATTGGGAAATCAAGGCACAAGAAGACTAGTGTCTTTAAGAAATGTTTTATTTTACACATATTTACACCTAAAGCCTTCAGTGGAGGGGTTCCCTCACTGAGAGAAGTGAAGTTACAGGGAAATGGGCACAGGGCCTTCTCGGCAGTGGCACCCTCCCTGTGGAATACTCTCCCATCAGATGTAAAGGAGATAAATAACCATACAACTTTTAAAAGACATTTAAAGGCAGCCCTGTATTGGGAGGTTTGTAATGTTTGGTGTTTTATTATGTTTTTATGTGTGCTGGAAGCCGCCGAGGGTGGCTGGGGAATAAATAAAACGTATTAATAATAATTTATTACTATACCCAAAGAGCATCCCCCATGGCTCCTCTGATAGCTACAGCAAGCTTGGGTCCAAAGCAGCAGTCATGGCTCCCAGTCTGTTGATGCAACCTCCTCCAGCCAGTGCTTCATGGAGTTCTTCCCAACTTCCTTCTTCTTGTTGCCAGCACACCTTGCAAAACCAACAAAACAAAAAAACCCCTCTCCTTCCATCTGCTCACCCACCCACCCTTCCCCATACCTAGTTTTGTTTTGTTTTTTTAACAGGACATTTTTCCTGTGTGATGTCATACCTCCTGTAACCTCCCCCTCCCAACACTATTATTTCTTTTGCTAACACACAGCTGCAGGTGGAGGGGCAAGGACAGCACCTGCATGGTCAATTGTTCTCCTTCTAATCGCATTCAGCCTGTAATTTAAATCTAATGTCTGGCATCTTCCCTTCATACTCCAAAAAAACAGCTAAATTCTAGCCCTTTATTCATTTCCAGCATTCACTAACTCTAGCAGTTCTGAGTGCCCTTGCACCCCCAAACTCTTGTTACCCCAGATCTGTAACGTGTCAACTGCGCATTAGCACGCTTCCTCAAATGAGGCAGCTTATTTGTGCACACAGATTTGCTTGCCTTGAGCAAAGTTGTTGCTGCCTCCCATGTTCAAAGAGAGTCTTATAGCTACCTCAAGGTAAATTTTGCAGTATTCTCGGAACAGAGCAACCAAGGGATAACATGTCAGCTGAGTACAAGTCCCAATTTGCACTTGACAATATGTCATCAAAGGCATTGTAAGAGGTCTTTGGAAGCGTCTGCTATTATTTTAGGAAAGAAACAAATACTCACCCAAGTTATGCATCCCAACTGAAGCAGTGTTTCTGTTCTATTTCTTTATGCCAGAGAATTAACAGTAACTCCAGAGTGCAAAATGGTAATTTGTTTTTCAGAACCCTTTTGTTCAGTCACGGAACTCTTAACAAAGGGAATTTATATCGAAGCAGCACTGTGGCTGCCCCGAGTGACTTTGTTTGTTTTTCTTTCTTTCCCAAAGAGCCACAAGTACAGCAAACTGCTGTGGATTCAGAGAAACCAGTCAGCATTGCTGCTGCTTCGCTGCCAGACTCTCAGAAGACAGCTGAGCCCAGCAGAATGGAACAGCTGCGACCGCATGAGTTTCCAAGGTCCAAGGAGCCGGCTCCTATCTCTGCAGAGAAGCCTAAGTTGAGCGATGGGCACATGGCCAAGAAAAGCCTGAGCATCCTTAACTATGTCCGAGGTTCTTTGCCGAAGGACATCCCTGTGCCGTTATCACACAGTATGAATGGGAAGAACAAGCCATGGGAGCCCTTTATAGCCGAGGAGTTTGCACATCAATTCCACGAGTCTGTGCTACAGTCCACACAGAAAGCGTTGCAGAAACACAAAGGTAATGACAACTTGTAGGAGGCAAGTAGTGCCAACAGTCTGCCAGAGATATATGAGTGATAAGGGAAATGCACAGGACTTTTGGCTTATGAGGGTCAGTTTTTGAGCCCAGTTTGGGATTGGTTTCCTTGCTGCTTGCATAATTCAAGTTTTGGATATGCAGATTTTACACGGATTCATTTTAGATGACTCTACACAACCCAATTTCAATGTTTAGTAAAGCCATTGTGGGGATAGTTGCTTGAAGTATGTTCAGTGCATAGTGCATTCCAAATAGGGGGGGAAATAGTGATCATTATGGGGAATAGAATCACTGGAGTGCCTGGTACAGATTTCAACCCAGTTCATACTTGGAACAAATGTTGTATGCCCACATAAAACTGTTTACACACGTTTAATATTTTTGGTATTATCATTTGCTTCTCTTGCTAGAATAGCCTGAATGTTTTTCAGTAGGCAGTAGTAAATATGATAACTTCATGAAATGCCCTGGAAATACAGCTCACATAGTGAAAAGCTCATTAATTTTAGTGGACAGAAGTGCAGAATATAAAGTTGTTACAGTGTGTTGGCAGCAGCTGTTAGTCAAAAGCAAAATAAAAAAAATTAAGGCAGCCAATAGGAGACTCCAATTCAGCAGCTGAAGGTATGGGCCATAAATGTTTTCACTGACTAGGTCTGAGAGATAGTAAAATCCCCTGAAAACGTCTCTTGTACTGAATACAGAGCATTAATCTTGGTGACATACCTTTCCTCTGAGATAACATCTTGCGTAGAAATTGTTAAAACTGTTAATGTCCCTTTCAGCAGTCCTATTTTGAAAGAGGTGGTGGGATATTTCTTGGGCACTTGATTTAAGCTTGGCCATCTGAACTCTTAAATTCTTCTCTACGTCTGACTGCTCTGTGACCTTGACAAGTCTTTTGTTCCTTCCCCCTCCCAGAATTCCTCAATGGTTTCCCTTTTTATTTCCTTTACACTTCCCCTGAGTGTATGTGGACTCCATCATTTGGGTCTTGCTTTTAATAGTTCCTTGTGGGTGATACTTATAATTGTAGTTGGAACTTACTTTGCACAAATATTGGAGCAAGTTGCAAGGATGGGTTAATGTGATATGGAAGAGCTTGATGCAAAATTACTTCTTGCAGAGAATTTGCTTTCCTCAGTAGTGTATGTGTCTAGGCTTCTTCATTTGCTTTAGCTTAACTTAGCTTTCACTGTGGGTGCAGGTACTTGCAACCACCTGGATCTCATCCCAGAGCAACAGTGCATTTTCTCCAGAGTATGGGTAATCCACACCCTTGATATGTAAGTGGGGAGGTGGGCAATATACTTCAACCATCTTACCTTGTATTGACATAAGTATTTTGAAGTTTGAGCGCAGCTAGTCCTAACACAGAAATTAGTCAAAAGGGACATGCAATGCAGATGTTTTACCTCTTACAATGCTGCCTTCTAGGAAATGCAGTGGCACACTCCGCAGAGCAGAACCACAAAGTTGATGCCTCCATTCATTATAACATTCCGGAGTTGCAGACTTCAAGTTGGGTGTCTCTGCCACAGCAGAATGGCCAGAAAGACTCCCAGCATAAGGGTTTCATACCCCCAGAGCATGAAAAGGTCTCTGACTCAGAAGAGGAGGAGGAGGAGGAGGAAGAGGAGTATCCCAGACCCAAATGGCAGGGGATTGAAGCCATCTTTGAGGCTTACCAAGAACATATAGAAGGTAAGCTGCATTGATTCAGGAGATCCCTTGCCTCAAGTTGTTTCCCAGTGACGCAAAGGGGAAAAAGTTGGAGCAGGTTATTGCTGTTTACTTTGCTCCAATCTTAGCTGTTCCTGTGTGAACATATGCTTATATGTTCTTTGTCAAGATCAGAAGAGTATTTTGTCCTGGTAAGAAACAGTCTATGCTTTGTGGACACAAAGTTGCCTAGGATCTGTTTTTTCTTTTCTGTTAAGAGATTTATTGTACAGTCAAACCCCGGTTGTCGAATGTAATCCGTTCCGGAAATGTTCGACAGCTAAGGCACGGCTTCTGGTTGGTTGCAGGAGCTTCCTGCACTCAAGTGAAAGTCACATTGGACATTTGGCTTCCGAAAAATGTTTGAAAACTGGAGCATTTACTTCCAGGTTTTCGGCGTTTGGGAGCCGAAACGTTCGACTGTACTATTTTAAGTTCCTCAGTGCCCTTCATTTCTCGAGAAGCATCTTTCATAGTTTAAGACAGGGTAAATTTCAAGATACTTTACAGTACTGAGTTTTTAAGGATAATACGGACTACAGATGCTCTCCACTTCAGTTTCACTGGTCTGATTGCATAGTGCAAGCATGCAAGCTCCCAAGAGAGACAGCCACTGCTTGGCTTACCATGCTGTCTGAACGTGGGTTCGTGGTTGAGTTCTTTCCAGGTTAACCATGAGCTTTTTAAATCAAGGTTTGTCCTATTATTTACAGCTCATGTTTTTTCCAGGAGAGCTAAACTATGAGGTTTGGGTTCATATGACTCAATAAGCCAAACCATGGGTTAGTATAGCAGCAGAACAACCAGGGCAGGGGAGGAACAAAGCAGCCACACTCTTCTCTCTAGGAGCCTGCATGCTCATGCATTTGCACTAAGCCGTGGTCTGGCTTAGTGTGATATACAAACCAGGCCTCTTGCATGAGTACCGGTAGTTTTGTCAGGAACCTAGCCTGGTACTGAAAAGTGACAAATTCTCTAAATTTGATTGCAGAGCAAAATTTGGAACGACAAGTGCTGCAAACCCAGTGCAGACGCTTGGAGGCCCAGCACTACAATCTCAGTCTGACTGCAGAACAACTATCGCACGCTATGACGGTGAGTGTGGATTCAACACCAATTGCATCTCAGCTCTAATGTCATTTTTTCTGTTCTGTGCTTCAGGAACAAAATCCATTATTGTGGTTATACTAAATCATGTTACTTGAAATGTCTCTTCTCTTCCTGTGCAGGAACTAAGGAACCAGAAGCAGAAGATTGTCTCTGAAAGGGAACGACTTCAGGCCGAACTAGATCACTTGAGAAAGTGCCTTGCGTTGCCTGCAATGCAGTGGTCTAGAAGTTACTTCAAGGGGTATCCCAGGTGACACTCCCTTGTACTAGGCCGAACATATAGTATAGAAATAATAATCTATTTTATTACCTGGAATATTTAATATTTTTCACTGGGAGGTTTGAAGCTTAAAAATAAAAGAGAATGTGCCATGCATGGAGCAATGGACCGTGGAATCCAGGAAAATCCAAACCCATCTCTTGAAAAGATGCAACTGAATCTTTTTAAGCCTGCGAGTAACTTGCTTAGAAGGACTCTAGTTTGGTTAAATTTGAAAGGGTTATTTTCCTTCTGCTTCCTCTTCTGCCTTTTTAAAATACTGTTTTTAATCCAGAGATTCCACCAATGACACTAACATCCATCTCCCGTTTAAGGGGCCGGGATTATCTCCATACATATGCTCCTTTTTGTTGCCATATAAGTTTAATTGCTATACTTTGGAATCTGCCCATTTTATTTCTGAAATACAGTTTCTCAATCCAAGAGGAGACAAGGTACACATCAGTTTTTGTTAGAATGAACTGGATATTTTGGATACAGAAATAATTATCTGCAGATTAGTAGGCCTAGCAGAAGAAAATGCAGCTTCCAAACTTGACTTCCCATGCATCTATCAGCTTTTTGCTGGAAATGCATTTCACTTGAAAAATAAAAGTGAATAAATAAACTGAAGGTACCTTTTTATTACTGGGGAGGGGAGGATGTACAGAACAGTGATATACATACAACACACACAGATTATGTACCCCAGTGGGTAGAATTTTCATACAAAGATTTTACAATTAAAGAGTGAAAAAGGTGCTTCAGCCTTGTACTGTGTATATATTTAAAAATGTTTTGTATGTTTTTATTACTTTAATTATTGTTATAAAAAGCTTGCCATTTTCAATATGTTTCTGCTTTTTTTTCTTTTTGGCAAAAAGATAGCTTGCTTTTAGTGTTTGTACTGCTGCTGGTCAGGACATGAAAAAAATATTGAAATGTTTTTTTAAAAGAATTTTAAGGAAAAAGCTTTCCACTGGGGCACGTGCTATCACTTAGGCATTTTGCGATGCATAGCACCAGTTTCTGGTACAGTAAATTCTCCTGCGCAACTGGAGTTTCTTTTCCCCATTTCCCCCTGCCCTGCTACCCCTTTTTTCTTCAAGCACTTGGAATACTGAATGTCATATGATCTGTTGCTATTGAGAGAAGATCTTAGGGACTACACTATCAATGTTAGTGGACAATAATTGGCTTTGTTCCTTTAACCAACACCACTTAAAATCGCAGCACTAGCAGCATCAATTATATGAGGCTTCCAAAGAAGGAAACATTGTTCCAAAAACAGCAAACAGTTAATACAAAGGAAGAAAAATACTGTGATCTGTGCCTGAAGCTGTCTGTTTCCAACCTGCTTCATATACAGACCCAGTAGCACAGAAGCTACTTCTGGCACAGTGTGACCCTATTCCACAAGAATGCATGTGTACATGAGACCATGAGGGTAGATTTCATGGGTCTTTCATACCTGACTGCCAGTGCAGTTTGCATAGCATTCAGTTGGCTTACCCACATGGTCATGTTATTCACATGCCATGCAATCCTGCAGCAGGAGGGTCACATACACTAAAAATAGGTCCCAGGCTCCTAGGTCCAATGTGTTGGGGGCCCTCAGCCTTGTACTAAACCCAGGTAAGAGAGGTTTTTTTTAAAAAAAAGTTTTACTCAAGTCATGTCTTATTTGGCCCATGTAGCTCCTGCCAAAATTTAGGACTCCTCTGACTGGTTATCAAGAGCTAGTTTGGATTAGTGTTTTCTTTCCATATTTAAGTATTAAACAACATTTTCATACACAGTCCTAGCAGGTGGTTTTGCTATCCTTCCTTATAATCCATGCATTTAATTTTTAAATTGACAGCACTAGAAATTAAAGGCAAGGTGGATAAGCCAGACATCCATTCACCAACTGATATGATCTGCAAACATGCTCTAAAAAAGCTCAAAGCTTTGAGTTTTAGAGCCTTGCCTGACAAAGCAGGTTCTCCCTTTGCTTTGTTTATCAGTCTGGCAACACCAGTCTTTTGTGATGTATGGAAGCACTGTTAGATTAATCTATGTCCCTTTAAGGGAAGCCTAGAATCAATATTATAAAGGATCAGGCACATTATTTTATGTGCACTGATCTTTCACACTTGAGGGGATTATATACACAAGCAAGGCCCAGCCCTCCCAAGTTTAAAATGGTTTCCCCTTTGCCTTAACTATTCAAGGCCTCACCAACCAATATTTGCAGAATGTGTGGCAAAAGCACAATATTTTGACCAAGAATATAATATAACCCGGGGATTTGTAGCACCTTTATAGTCAAGGTTCACTGAATTTTGTCAGCCTCTTTGCATTTTATAATTTTAGTAGCTGATGTGCAATGCTTTTTGCTGTTGCTATTAAAAATTCTCTTTCCCCGAATAATGACAATGAAAGGCAAGCGGGTGTGCTCTTGTAGGACTCTACAGTGGCCAGATGCAAAGTAAAACAAAGCTTCTATCCTTTTAAATAGCTGCTTAGAAGTAAATTCAGCTGGTGCAGTTTCCTCACCACTGTGTGACAAACCTACACCTGCCACAATTCCCTTTTCTATGCAACTCTTAAGAATACCAAAGCCCTGACCAGCCTCCAGAAGAAAGTTTATCTATTATAACAAGAAAGAAACCTAGAGCAAATTTATGGACCTGTGTGACACAATGTCCTCTTCCTGAATGCAGAAAGAGATTTTTTTTTTCACATTAGCAAGTGATCCTTCAAACAGCTAAAGCTGCCAGTTTCTGTAATAGTATTCTGAATATCCTTCCCTGATGTACTGAGACAATCGGCTCTATTGGAGCATGAAAGAAAAGAGCAGAAAAATGTAAAAGTCACTCATATTTCCCCCTCTGAATGATGTTAGGTCATTATCACCCATTTGCCTTCAAAGGAAAAAAATTACCTGATTGTCGTTAATACTATTTCATTCCATAAAATAGGTTTTGCCAAAAAAGCAGAATAAAAAATTATACCTTAAAAACTTGTTTTAGTCACACCCCCTTAGGTCAGCTGAAAAGTATCAAAATAAGGGACCACAGGAAAACTCAGTTTGCAGTAGTTTCAGTGCTCATTCTGGCCATTCAGGTTTCAATATATGACCAGAGTAAAGTATTTATGTGAAGTATTGACAGAAGGCAACAAGCTGGCATTGTCAGATAAACCTAAGGGGTGGTGGTAATGTAGAAAGTCATAGTTTAATTGGGAAGGTGTTACGGGAACAAAGATGGGATAAAACATTAATGGCTCTACTAATTTATTTCTGTCCAAATAATTATACATCCACTTTCAAGCTATCAAGGTTGAGTGTTAACTGAGGGTAATTTGGATGATATTTCCATACCATGTCTATCAAATTGTTGCAGTAGCAGTGTCTTTCAAGTCAGTGTAGATTACAGCTTTTATATCCTAGTGTTGGCAATGGACAGGGGCATGGGGAGATGGGCATAGAAAGGAGGAGGCCATTGCACTCATTTTTCTAAATGTAATTGCACTATGTGTGTCTTTTTCTTTCAACTGAGCAGAATGTAGGCAAGACTATATGGGAAGATGCTTGCACCACGCTGCTCCAGCTTTTACAAGCCCAACATGTGCTGTTTAAGGACACACATTAGAGCCAATTGGCTTGATTTCTATATATCTACATACAAGAGTAAATAATGAATGTGCACTTACTCAAACTCAGTTGAATTCAAATCCAGATTCAGTGGTACACAAGCTGCCAGATCAGTCACAATTTCCCATTTAGAACAAGCCTGCGTTGTCTGAAATACGTTTGTCTTTCCCTCAAACAATGCAAAAAAGCATGAAGGCAGAGAGGTTAGGAGGTGCTAGTATGAAAACTACAGTATCCCATCTTGGAGCAACCCTTCTTTCAAAACATTCTCTTCTACAATGATGGGAGTCAATTCCGTCTCCCACCTACCCCATCCGTCCCCAACTTTCTGGCCCACTGCTTAAATTCTCAAGACTACCCCATTTGCTCTCTGTTGCCCCCAGGGCCATGCTGACTGGTTGTTGTTATAAGAGGTGCAGAATTTCTCAAGCAACTAAACACAGAGCATGAAGGGAGAGCAGGAGGATAAAGCCCAGACTGGCTGGGGCAGTTTAGATGCTGTGAGACAAATTAAACCTGTTTTAAGTGTACTTGTTTGAATTTAATGTAATGTAATATATTTGTTGAATGTAGTAATTAGGTATTTATGAATATATTGCTGTAATTTCTGACAACATCCAAAAAATAAAATGTTCCTAAATCTTGACAAAGGATTATTTTCCCAGCAACCCCAGTGGTGGATGGAAACTACACTGACTGTGTATAAATTAAAATTTGAAGTGTTAACTATGCTTAAAGACACAGATCAAACCTTTCAACACAATCTGGCATTTTATACAGTATTCACTATGAAGGCATCATACTGCCCATTGCCCCAACTATACACTAAGCTAGTTGTTTATTCCCCACTGGGATGAGCAGGCAAGCTAGAAACTTGCAGGGGCTAGAACATACACAGCCACCCTAGGACATGAATTCCAAAAGCTAGCACTAAGCTGAACTAGCTCACAAGTCAGCACTAAGTAATACTAGAGAGCACAAAATATGGCAGAAGATGCTATTGAAGGAACAAACAGAAATCATGATTTTGCATGAAGTAAGTATGATTGTTTAACAACAATCTTAAATGGTATATATTGTAATGGTATATATTCTCCCATATTCTCCCATTACAAGCAACATCTAGCACCATCATCAATAATGTTACTTTGTCACTACATAGTTTCTTCAGTGTTGGTGTGAATTTCCAACAAATTTAACCTCTCCTACATTTTTTATATCACAAATGAAAAAATTAACAGGTTGAGCTTGCACTGGGACTCTGCATTATAAAAATATCAAAAATGTGAAAAAAAATTACAAACATTTCACTAAAAAGTACAAAAGCACAATACTTTTTGAAGAACTACTTTAATGATCAAGTATCTTGCAGACAGCCAGCAGAGGTCAGTGTGTTGCTGCCTAAACAATGTACTTTACTGCAGTCTAGTTAAGAATCTGCCTCATTGCCAAGTGTCAACATAACAGTATTTGGACTATACCTTCCTCTTTATTATTTTCTTCCCTTCTGCCTCTACCAACAGCTATAAAGGTTACAAACCAGACAGGTAGGAGCACTCACTGTATGACTGAGGGCCTGAGTCCTAACAGCCAATGAATACCTACATAATTAAAATGGGGTAGATTCTGACTAGCAAGTGACTGGCTTTAGGAAATTTAGAGCAAAGAGTCTACAGCAGAGATAAAATGCAGGTACACAAAACAAATCGATTTACTCTGTGAAAAACAGAAACAAGGCACATGTTCTCACTTTCCGCAGACACACATACACAAAGCAGTTCACTTCAGTGGTTGCTGACAAAGCAACCAGAGAGGATCCTTTATCTCTTGAGGACAGTTGACAAATAGACTGCAGTAAGTGATATCACAGTGGAAGCACACAGTGCCCTGCTGGAAAGATGGGTTATCACTCCCCAGGCAGGCTCACAGGAGTGCTGTGCAGCCAGGTGTATAAAATAGTCTCACTCTGTCATCTTTCCCAGAGGCATCTGAAAATAAGGGCCCTCTGAGGAAGTGGATCCTGTGGAGAAGGATCAATTCATTTTCTTCTAGTTTTAAGACTGAGAGCAAAGCAATTCAACAAAGTAGCAAGACAACTGCAAAGAGTTGCAGCCAATTCACCTTGGAATGACAGTCACACAGGAGCTGAGAGGACTGTTGCACAGGATCATCTGTTTGCTGAGGAGAGCTATTGTCAAAAAAGGCTGTGCACCCCCCCCCCCCGTGTTGCTTGCAGATTGGATCAGCCTTAGTTTTCCAGTATTTGTCCACAAAAGGATATGTTATACTGAACCTTCCCCTGACATCGTCTTTGCTTTCAATACAATCTTATAGGAGTACTGGAGACCAATATTTTACAGAGGCAGCTGCCTAAAGCTCAGGAAAAACTGCTGAGAAGCAGAACGTCAGAATGTATTTCATGGAAGATTTCGGTTGTCAAAAGTCCTGAGACTGCGAACTTTCTCCAGGCTGGAGATTTGTACGGAGCTTGTACATATGATCTAAAGCTTGAGTAAGGAAAGCCCCAGTAGTGTTGATCTCCATTAGAGTCAGATTATCCAGCTTATAAGAGAGAAGGAACAAATGTTACAAAACAATAAGCACAAGATTTGTAAAAAAAAATTACATAGTTATGTGGTCACGTAAGGAATAACAGAATCTGGTTGTACCCCTCAATAGTTTCAGTAAGCATGTTTCTAGTTCACATACCGTATTTTTCGCTCTATAGGACAAACCGGACGATAAGATGCACCTAGTTTGGGGGGGAGGAAACGAGAAGAAAAAAATTCTGAACCCCAGAAGCCAGAACAGCAAGAGGGATCTGGGATAGATATCCCAGACAGGCTTCTGGGATAGCCTCTTGCTGTTCTGGCTTCGGGGACAGCCTTTGAAGCCTCCACAGAGCAGCGGGATGAAGGCACCCTGCTGCCCTGCGGAGGCTTTGCGCAGCCATCCCCAAGCTAGAACAGCGAGACGGAGCGCTGCGAGCACTCCGTCTCCCTGTACTGGCTTTGGGCTTAGCCGCGCAGCCTGCATTCGCTACATAAGATGCACACACATTTTCCCTTACTTTTTAGAAGGGAAAAAGTGCGTCCTATAGAGCGAAAAATACGGTAATTGCAAGGCTAGGGCTTAGTGACATTTATGCATAATCTTCCAAAAACATGTAAGATTAGATTGTGTTTTTATCGACTAGGGGAAGAGATCCCCTAGTTTCATTTACCCCAAGGTAATCCTTTGACCCTTTAATTGTTGGACTCTCAGCTCCCATCATCCATGAAAATTGACACATTGCCTGGGGCTGATGGGAGGTAGAGTCCAGCAACATCTAGAGGGCCAAAGGTTCCCCATCCCTGATTTATCCATTTATTTCCTCCTAAATTCTCAGTCTTGAAAATTGTCCCCAAATATTTCAAACAGGACTACAGCAAAGATAGCCTACTAATCCAGTCCAGTTGTTGTGTTCCATATAGAATTTCTGCTCACAGAATTTGGAAGAAGGGGGTAGTAATGGGACACCAGCCACATGAAAAAATCCTGCAGTGCAGCCTTCCCCAACCTGGCTCCCTTGAGTTGTTTTAGACTACAGCTACCATCAGACCTAGCCAGCCTGACAGACAAACAGGGATGTGGTAAGAGTTGTAGTTGAAACATCAGGGTTGGGAAAGGCTGCTGTAGTATCTGAACTGTTTCACATAAATACATGATATTTATACAGTATATGTCCCAACATCCTGATATGGAACCAAACTAGAAAATAGGGTGGATTAAGGGAGCACATCTACAAATGTGCACAAGTATTTCAAGAACAGACTTGCTTCATGCTTCTGAGCAGCAAGAAGATGCATTTGACTGGAGCTCTCAGGTGCTGTACATAATGGCAAGATCAATGCATATCATCATTCAATAAGTAAGATTCAGTGCACAGTTGATTCATAACATTCAAAGCAAAATTGCAAACATTCATGCAAAAGACTATACAATGCTTGCAAGTATAAATCAGTGTCAGAAGAGCAGCAATCAAAACACAAAAAAACAGACCTGCTGCCGCCATTTCTTGCTAACTAGGAAACCATTGCCACTTTCACAATCAATTTTAGATGACTCCCACAACGCACTGCTTGAACATGCACTACTCATATATTTTCATGTACTACACTACAAAACTTAGCAACTCATCACAGATTCCTCTTACCCTGGCATGAGCTTCCTGCTGTCTAACAAAGCTATCAGCAGACAACCGGAGTTTTGCAATTCGAGTATCCCAGATATCCTTAACCAATGTTCGGATCTCATCTGCCTTTGGAATATTGTCCACAGCACTAATGGAGAAGGGAAAGTTATCAGAATGGGTGAAGAACTGTACTTCAGTGGTAGAGCATCTGCTTTGCATGCAAATAGTCCCAGATTCAATCCCTGGCACCTCTAGATATTTTATAAGTATTTCAAAACTACCTTCCACTATACCATCACAACATATTAAAACAGCACTACATATTCTAAAACTAATTAAAACATATACTGTATTTTTTGCACCATAACACTCACTTTTTTCCTCCTAGAAAGTAAGGGGAAATGTCTGTGCGTGTTAAGGAGTGAATGCCTAAGGGTGGCGGGGGGATTTCCTGCAGTCGTGAGCAGAGGATCCATGGTTCCCCTTCCTTCCCTCCTCCGTGGCTCACTTTGAAACAGCAAAACGGGAGAGGAGCCGCTTACACAGGTGTAAGTGGCTCCTGTCTGGTTGGCTGCTTTAAAGCAACCGTGCTCTGTGTCCCTCTCTCCTCCCCACTCAGCTCGCTAAATAGCAGCAAAGCTTTTCAGCTCTCTAAGCCGGGGAGGAGGGAGAGAAGCAGAGCCTGCTTGTTTTAAAGGAGCAAAGTGGGAGAGGAGAGGAGCCTTCTCCCCTTATACCCCTCTTCTGCATTATTAACAGCATCCTTCTCCACCCACCCCACGCATGCTCCTTGTCCCTTGAGTGCTTTTCCTTCCCTCCCCACTTAAAACATGGTTACAAAGCACAGATCCACATGGATCCTCAGGATTTTTGCATTGGGCTACCCCAAACTCACCGTCAGATCACATGTCTGTGGCCACAGCATGAACCACAAAAATCATACATCCACTGTTTCATTTAGAATATTTTTTTTCTTGTTTTCCTCCTCTAAAAACTATGTGCGTGTTATGGTCAGGTGCGTGTTATAGAGCGAAAAATACGGTATATTGTCCACTAGCATCTTAAGAGACCAACTAAGTTTGTTCTGGGTATAAGCTTTCGTGTGCATGCACACTTCTTCAGATACCTGTGTGTGCATGCACACAAACGTTTATACCCAGAACAAACTTAGTTGGTCTCTAAGGTGCTACTGGACAATTTTTTTATATATATTTTGACTGCGTCAGACCAACACTGCTACCTACCTGAATCTAAAACATTAATGTGAAATAAGCAAGATAAGAAAGCCACTGCCAATCGGTGCAGAAAATACTGAGCTAAATGGACCAGTGGCCTGACTCTTTAAAAGGTAAGTTTTCTACATTCCTAGAATAGGCTACAAAAGAACAATTGTCACTTTGTATGCTCATTTCATAAATTGCTGGACATAAGCAATATTCATCAGCTTCTAAAGCAGTTGTTATTTTCCCCATATCTGAAGCTACAAAACACTGGATGAGCTGAATTCTACATTATTGCAAATGAGAATATGACTCTGTGTCAACCTAGTTTTGAAGCTAAAGGTTGCAGAAGAGAGATATACTGCCATTACAACAAAAGTTAAGCACCACACTAATAGATGCAAACATCTGCATTTGATAAGCACTCTGGACAATGTTCATTTAATGTTCCCTTCTGGCTGTCATTCTCTCATATATAAAATTCATCATCATATAGATGAAATCTAATGTGACCCTAAATGGTTTGTTCACTAAATGGTTTGTTCATATTAGAACTGTCAACTAGAAATCTTGCCAGTGAGGATTCCTTGGAATGATTTGGCTTTTAACTGTAAGCTACCCTGAGCTAGGCAAATACATTGGAATATCAGGATACATTTTCTAAATCAATCAAAAAACACTCACTAGTTCAGCAACAACTTTGTTAATTCCATGTAGAATGGGCTAGGCATTGGAGTGAAAGTATCTTCCTTGCGCTCCTGATCCCGAATTTGCTCCAGTTTTTCTAGAAAGTGATCAAAAAGAGATATGGTATACAAAGAACTAGATGCTGTAATTTCCTGCTTCCAGCAGAAATAAATCTTGCAGGAACAACCACTTCATCAATACACTGCATAAAGAGGAGACAGCATTCCCATGGAGGAGCTTCAGCAATGAAAAGTTATTAACAGGAATCTGTTAGTCTAGCTAGCATGCTGTCATGTTCGGTAACAGTACTACTAGGGCTCCTAAAGAAATCAGCACCTCTATTGTGAAGACATTCTCCATCAAGACTCAAAAAGCCTGGTGTGATAATAGCACAAGTCGGCAAGTTAGGTAGAGTTGTGCTTAACATGAATGAGCAATCATCTCACTACTATAGACCTTTGTGAACAAACATAATGATTTGCCATGAAAACACATACCGTATTTTTTGCACCATAACACTCACTTTTTTCCTCCTAGAAAGTAAGGGGAAATGTCTGTGCGTGTTATGGAGCGAATGCCTGCAGGTGGCGGGGGGGATCTGCTGCAGTCGTGAGCAGAGGATCCATGGTTCCCCTTCCTTCCCTCCTCCGTGGTTACAAAGCATGGATCCACATGGATCCTCAGGATTTTTGCATTGGGCTACTCCAAACTCACTGTCAGATCACATGACTGTGGCCACAGCATGAACCACAAAAATCATATATCCACTATTTCGTTTAGAAATTTTTTGTTTGTTTTCCTCCTCTAAAAACTAGGTGCGTGTAATGGTCTGGTGCGTGTTATAGAACGAAAAATACGGTATTTGAAATCAAAGTTAAAGCACACTAATATAATCATAATTCTTGATGTCTTAGAATTCACTTGTTAAACTTATTTTTTTATATTGTTGTAAACAGTTGATATATTTTTGATACAACAGTGTGTGTGTGTGTGTGTGTGTAAGTGTGTAATGTGTGTGTGTGCATGCGCACGCGCCTGTATCACATATTGCTGAAAATAGTGTAGCTTTCTATTTTTGAAAAAAGTATGTTATTTTTAAAACATTAATAAGAAGTTAAGAACTTTAGAAACTGTAACATTCAATCAGAATTTTTAAAACCTATGCTGAGATGCTGCGATAAATGTGGATGGATAGCCAGGTAAACAAAATTTAAAAGCAATTAAAGATATTCTAGCAATTGAGAAACAATAACTTCAACTCAAGCAGCAAAAATCCAACTCCTATGAGAGGCCACTCAGTTAATAACTTACTTGCAGGTGATAGTTCTTACCTACATCCATCCATTCTGGAGGTATAAGTCGACACTTCTGTCTTTGCTTTAGGTTGATAGCCAGCCAGAGAGGCACATCCACAGGCAGCCCAGGATTAAAGGGACCCAAGTCCCCCTAAGTGAGACATTCACAATGAGATGCATAAGAAGCTGTCTTGTATAACTGTATCTAGCTCTCCCACTGCATGGGAGAATCTATCCACTTTTTCATACATGAGTTTTTGCCAGCCCTGCCTAGAGATGCTTAGGAATAACACCTCAAACCTTTTGTTGTTGTTTTTTAAATAATATTTATTACTTTTATAGATTGCAAAAAAGAGAAAAAAGCAAGCAAGAAAGAAAAAACAAAAGAAAAAACAAAGGAGAAAAACAAAAAGAAAAACCAATACAATACAATATATAAACAATACAAAACACAACCTAAACTCAAAACTAAGCACATTAAACTAGGCTAAACAAACCCCACTCCCTACCCTTAACCCTGACTAGAACAAAACAAAAACAATTTAAAAACATACATTGTCTCTTTTCCATACTCTATTTTTTATTCCCTTGTTTTCTCGACCTCCTCACACCTCCCTTTTTGTGTTCCACTTCTATGAATTGTTTCAGCAAATCCTTTCCATCTTTCTCTATTTTCTGTGATATTGTAAATAACTTTTTTTTAACCTTATTTTCCATTAAAACTAAGATACTTATATGTACTTAACTCCTTATAACATTTCTGTTAAGCCCATAAAAAATAAGAAAAAAAATCATTCCACCATTTTTCTATTTTTCTAAACTTTAAATTTTTCTATTTTTCTAAACTTTAAATTTTCCAATCTTCTTCCACCATCTCCTCTCCCAGGTTTCGGATTCTGCCAGTCCTTTCCGTCAATTCCATAAAGTCCATCAACCTGGCAATCTTATGTCCGAGGCTCTTAACTCTTTTCCAAGTCCCTTCTGCAGATCTTCTTCATTTGCTTTAATGCTAAAGAGCAAATCTTGGGGAAACTCCAGCCTGTCCAACCTTTTCTTCCTTCTGAAAAGATCAACTAAATTTCCATAGTTAAAGCTACAGTCCATGAAGTATTTCCGGGTATATTTCAAAATTCCTCCAATTCCAAAGGCCCCCAAAACTTCAATCTCCTCCAGGCCTAAGTCCATGTCCCAAAAGTCAGTTAATCCCTGCATAAAAGGCTCTTTCCAACTTTCCTTCTTTAATCCAAGCCGGGATCCATTCCTCGGAGTCTGACTTTTCCTAGATTCAATCATAGAAGGCCTCAACTTATAATCCTCAATTTGCTTCTGAAAAACCACAGATCTCACTTGTATTATTTTATGTTCAACAACAGCAGCATTCTCCTTCTCCTCCTCCACCATTGTCCTGCCAAAATGGGTTCCTGTACCAAATCCTGAATTATTTCTATATTAGTGTTCGCTTTTTGACTCAAGTTGGTCACTTTCTGTTCCAAATTATCATGGTTTGAAAGCCATGTCATCCATCTTCTTGTGAAGCTGTCCCAGCGAACAGCTTATCTTGCATAAAACAGTCACAATGGCCTCTCCTGTCAACATTTTTAAATAGTCCAAGGTCGCTCTCTGGTTCTCAGACACCTTATCTGCCAGTGGAAATCCCCCCGTTATATCCTGTAACAGTTTCAAAAGCTCCCTCTAGAGGGAAACAGTCTCCACTTGTATCAATTCTTTCAAGCGCAACTCAGGCATTAAAGATAAATTTTCAGTTACTTTTCCTCTTCTTTAAACGCAGAAAGGGACAATGGAAACAGTATCTTACTCTTATTTAGCTAGCTGTCAAATCTGTTCTGTCAAAAGCACTCTCTCCAAACGTCATCTGGCAGCCCGTTCCCAGGTTCAGAGCAGTGGTAATTTAATTTCTTCACTCTCTCCTGCAGACTCACTAGATCCAAAATTTTCCCCTCTTCTCCTGCTTCCAAGGGGTTTTTTGTATTTTAAAGCCGGTGGAAATTTGATCCTTTACCAAAAGCTTTCAAAGGCTTTAACTTGTAACGTCTTTGCTTCAGTCTATTTACAAAAACGGGAGGCGGACTTCCTGTCTATAACCTTCCCGTTTCAGTGCCGAATTAAAGTATTTAAGAATCCAATTTTCCGTTTTACTCACGAGTAGTTGTTTAAGGTCCAATTGTCCACAGGAAAAAGTCAGCGCTCTCCGGCAACAGCAATGTGGCTTCACTCCGTGAAAGAAGCAGTTGATTCAAAGCACCACGCCACTCACCCCACGTCGCTCCGGATCCCCAAAACAGGGTTTCCCCGCGGGTAGGGGATGCGCAAAGGTGCCAGCCGAATCCCACGTCCACAGGCTTCTCCCGCCTGTGGTTTTTAATGGGTCTCCGCCTCGCCGTGGCGGTTCAGACCCTGTTTTCCACGGAGCGGATTCCTCCCGATCGGAGGAAATCCGCCATTGCCAGAGGCGCCAACCCGGAAGTCCAACACCTCAAACCTTTTGAATACAAGAGAAGAAGAGTTTGGATTTGATATCCCGCTTTATCACTACCCTAAGGGGACGTGGGTGGCGCTGTGGGTTAAACCACTGAGCCTAGGACTTGCTGATCAGAAGGTTGGCAGTTCGAATCCCTGCGACGGGGTGAGCTCCCGTTGCTCGGTCCCTGCTCCTGCCAACCTAGCAGTTCAAAAGCACGTCAAAGTACAAGTAGATAAATAGGTACCGCTCCAGCAGGAAGGTAAACGGCGTTTACGTGCGCTGCTCTGGTTCGCCAGAAGCAGCTTAGTCATGCTTGCCACATGACGCGGAAGCTGTACGCCGGCTCCCTCGGCCAGTAAAGTGAGATGAGCGCTGCAACCCCAGAGTCGACCACGACTGGACCCAACGGTCAGGGGTCCCTTTACCTTTTACCTTTAAGGAGTCTCAAAGCGGCTAACATTCTCCTTTCCCTTCCTCCCCCACAACAAACACTCTGTGAGGTGAGTGGGGCTGAGGGACTTCAGAGAAGTGTGCCTGGCCGAAGGTCACCCAGCAGCTGCATGTGGAGGAGTGGAGACGCGAACCCAGTTCCCCAGATTGCAAGACTATTGCTCTTAACCACTACACCACACCATACAAAGCATGTATACCACCACAAGGAAAAGTCGTAAGTCCTTTTTTTTGGCAATTCTGATCTCTTTAACTGTTCGTTAAGCTTCATTTCTGGGGAGAAGTGACTAAGCTGAATTTTCAGGGAATAATTCAAAGCTATATTATAATTAAGCTGGTCAATGGTCCATATAGCACAGCACTGTCTACTGCAGGAGTAGCCAATGTGTTTCCATTCAGATACAGCTATATTCTCAATGACCACAAATAGGTTATTCCCTCATTTCATCTGAGATGTTTATTCTTTAATATATTCAAAAGACATTACCATGTATGGAGGACTGCAGGAGAAACAGGAGTCAGGTAAAGTCATTATCAACCTGCTCCCTGTCTCCCCTACAATACAATAAAGTGTCTTGTGGGAAATATCCTGATGGTTTTGAAAATGTTGATATTGCTTGTTGTTTTTTTAAAGTTGTTTAATAATTTATTTAAAGCCACCTTCAAAGGATTTGTATCCTAAAATGTGGGATAACTGCAACACTACTGTAGCAAAAAGAGAATATGTTTTGCAACACCCAAGTACAGTCATGGGGAAAAGAAAGTACACCCTCTTTGAATTCTGTGGTTTTACATGTCAAGGCAAAATAACAATCACCTGTTCCTTAGCAGATCTTAAAATTAGGTAAATAAAACCTCAGATGCTCAACAAAACATATTGCACCGTGTCATTATTTATTTAACAAAAATAAAGTTAAAATGGAGAAGACATGTGGAAAACTCGGTACACCCTTACTGCTTCCATAGGAATTGAGAGGCTAAGTAGCAGACAGGTGCTGCTAATCAAATGCCCTTGCTTAACTGATCATCAGAAAATGTGACCACCTCTACAGATGCTGAGGTTTTAGCTGTTTGCTGGTCTGGAACATTCAGGTGTGTTTTAACACAATGCCAAGGAGGGAAGACATCCCAATTCATGGCTCTTGCACTGGCATATAAAGCCCTAAACAATCTGTAGTCCCAAAATAAAGAGCACACCCTCCCTTATAAACCTGTCTTAAGATCTGCAGGAAAGTCCACCATCCTGTTAAGCTTATGGGGTGGTGGTACATGGAAGGAGCTTCTCTGGGATGGCCCCTAAGTTGTGGAATGTACTCCTTTCAAAGCTTCAGAGCTGCATCTAGCCCCAGCAGAGGCCAAGTCCAGCATACCACTCACTGCAGTGTTGCTGATGGTTTTGTGTTTGTGCTTACAATCTATTGGGGTTGTTATGCAGAACAATGTGGCTAGTGTGTTGCTTAAAGCAGTATGCAACTTTGTATTGGGACTGCACGGTGAAAAGTAAACTATAAAGCTGTAGCAGATTTATTAATGCTGTAGCCAACGTTAAGTCATACACACAGAAGACCTGCTGAAATTAAAAAGGCAATAAATAGATGTAAGTTGGATTCATTAATTTCAATGGGCCTACTCTGAGTAGCACGTTGGCTACAACCCTGTCTTCCAAAGCGACATAAGGCTCACTTTTTATTGCTTAATATGATTTGAATAAAGTTGACTCTTGCTCAATGACAATGTACTGATCATTTCAAATCCCTCATTTTTTAAGCGTTTTGTTTCGATAAGGTGCTAGGAGTCGTGCGTTTTTTCATTGCTTCTTCCCTCTTTTCAAGAGCTGCCTGTGTTATTCAAAGGCGAAGCATAAGCAGTAATATAAGTAACTACTATTGCGTGTGCTTTTCCCCTGCCATTTTTTCGTTCGAGGTACTTATTAGCGGAATATATAGCACAACTACACCGTGAATAAAACATTACTATTAATTAACCGCAAGCCCCCGCCCTCCGCTCCATGATTTCGTCATTTAAACGCTGATCTCCCACCCCACGCCGTCCGCCCCACTTCTTTCTTATCCCCTTTGCTTCCATCCCATAATGTTCTCTTCCTCACACTTTGACCTCGGTCGGCATTTCATGACTACCCGCCTCCGACGTCCCGCCAGCCGGGCTCCCTCCGCCGCCGACCCACCCCAATGAGGTAAATCCGGTCCATGCTGAAGTTGGGTATGATGGTGACCAGCTCCTGCTCGGCCAGGAACTCGGCCTCGGCGGGATCCATCGGAAGACGAAAAGAGGCGACCTGGAAGAAAGCTAGGCCTCACACCGCCCCGGCAGCACCGTGAGGGGAGACGGCGGAAGAAGCAAAAAGCGCGCCGTCTCAGCGCTCGCGACCACGAGACGCTGAGGTGACTACGCCTCTCATTGGTTGAGGGGGGAAAACAAGCCCACCCACTACGCCCTCTCCGTTATTATAGGTAAGTCTCTCGCGCGCGCAAAGTTTCCTCTCCCCGTCTGAGGTAGTAGAGCCTGCGATTGGCCAGAGAGCAAAAGCAAGGCCCCGCCTACCGCTTACGGTATGAAAAGTCTCTGCCTCTTTTTTCGCGCGCTCATTCGCGCCCTGAGTTAAAGGAGTCCCTCATTGGTTGGTGTGGGAAAATAAGCCCGCCCGCTACCCTCTCTTCGTCATTTGAAAGGTTCTCGCGCGCACAATCCTCCCTTCTTGCCGCCGCCCCCCCCCCGTAGTGGCGCATGTTATTGAGGCAACACAAGAGCGTCGCCCACCTACTCCCTACGATAGGAAAGTCCTTTTCGCTCTCATTGCCTGCATGAGGTATCAGCCCTGGAACTGATTGGCTACCAAGAGCAAGCCCCGTTCACTCCCAGCTGTTCCTTCCTATGAAAAGTGCTGGATATTCCACCCCCTCACTCACACGCCACAAGGCTGGGGCGTTTAGTTGGTGCCTGTTATGTACTAAGCTTGGATCCTAGAATAGGCAGGTAGGATCCTAGAATGCAACAACCTGACTGGCCTGCAGGAGCCAGTCGGGCTCCAGGAGGGAAGCAGAATCAGACGGGACTCGTGTAAATAATGTACAGTGCTACCTCGGGCTACATACGCTTCAGGTTACAGACGCTTCATGTTACAGACTCCACTAACCCAGAAATATTACCTCGGGTTAAGAACTTTGCTTCAGGATGAGAACAGAAATTGTGCTCCGGCGGCGCGGCATTAGCTAAAGTGGTGCTTCAGGTTAAGAACAGTTTCAGGTTAAGAACAGACCTCCGGAACAAATTAAGTACGTAACCAGAGGTACCACTGTATATAAAGCCTGAGGTTTGGGGGGAAATTCATTCACTGTTTTATGAGCTGTAATAAAGAGCATGAAATCACCACGCGACTGAGTATATTTCACTGGTGGCGAATGTAGGATCCTGCTGAGCTGTCCGCTGTGTACTCCACTGCGGCCACCACTGGCAACACTGCTGCATTGCACCATGCATCCAGGCTACAGCTCTGGGACCCAAGGACCCAGAATTGCAACAGACAACAACTTCACGCTGTTCAACCCAGCCTCAGGAGACTGGGGAGGATACGCCACCCGTTTCCAGTTCCTCCTGGAGGCAAAGGATATCAACAATGCAGCCAAGAAGAGGGCAACATTCTTCAGAGTCTGTGGAGAAGAAACGTTCAAGATCACCCGCGTCCTCCTCGCACCCGCAAATATCGTGACTGTTCCCTACAAAACAACAATGGAATGGCTGAAAGGGCACTTCTCGCCACTTCTCACTACCTAGGTGGTAGCGTGTCGCAACGCCTTCTATTCAAAGCGGCAGACCCCTGGAGAAACCATAACCAGGTATGTGACCTCCCTCCGCCGGGTTGCCCGGCTCTGCAGCTTCACAGAACTGGAGAATATGCTCCGCGACCGCCTTGAGGTAGACTGAGGGACGAGAAGCTGCAGCGGTGCCTCTATGACAAGAAGGACCTGGTGTTCCAGGTCGCCCCAGAGGAGGCCCTGGCAATTGAAGCTGCCGAGAGGTCAGTGCAAGGATTCCGGTCGAACTCATCGTCCCAACCGAGGGTCCACCACGAGGACCTCACCGACAACTGAGAATATGACCAGGAGGATGTGCACTGAGTGCAGCAGCGCACACAAGCTGCACGCCCACCACAACAGCCTCGGCCGGAATAGGAGAACTGCACAAGCTGCAGGGAGAGCCACAAGCGAAGGACTTGCCATTTCCGCAACGCAGAATGCTGACAATGCAGAAAAGTGGGACACATTGCCCAGGCAGCTATTGGCTGGAGGTTTTAGTTTGCTTTGCCCCACCCCCACACTATATTGGGGTTTTCCAGTTTGTGGTCTCTGGCTCATGTCCTTGGGTCCTTCATGTCTTACTGGCTTGTTTCACATCAATCAGGATCTGATAGCAAAGCCTGAGCGTGATTTGGTCCTTTAAAGCGGAGGCGGAACCTGTGGACTACAATTCCCATCATTCTTAACTATTGACTGTGGCTGGTAGGGCTGGGAACGTCTCTTGCCTGACTGTCTCTCCAGCTTGCTGCTTTACTTCTGGATCACATCACTGCAGTGCAACTGAACTCCAAACTCTGGCTTCATCCTTCTAACCAGGAGCTGGATGAGGAGGTCTACCCATATGCAATCTCACACATGACCCCTTTCCTTTGTTTCTTTAATGGCCCATCATGGGCTATGTTAAGTTGTGGGCGAACATAGCAGATGACACAGTGATTTCTCCAGAGGAGCTCTTTATTGTAAGCTGGACAGAACTGAACAGCAAACAGCTCAGCCGGCCTGCTTTTATAGGCAGCCGGCTATCAACATTGTAGCAACAACAACCCAGGGTTTCCCGCCTAAAATAACTGACGTGGACCTGAGTGAAAACTATCTACACTATCCCCCTGCTGGCCCAGGGTGAGAACTTTAGTACATAACAGGCTATAGCCTCAACACAGGAAGCTACAGTATCCTGGCTTATATTTAGCACTTGCTTGGTCCAGGGGATAGTAGGATCTCACATGCAACCTTCTTCCTCCCCTGCTGCCCAACTCATAACATTATGTTCTAGTTTCACATTGCAGGGCAAGATTGGTAACCATTGGACAAAGCATATTCCATGGGTGCTTCTTCATTTCTTGTTTCTTGCGATATTTGCTGGAAAATATGAAGAAGAAGAGTTTGGATTTGATATCCCGCCTTTCACTCCCTTTAGGGAGTCTCAAAGCGGCTAACATTCTCCTTTCCCTTCCTCCCCCACAACAAACACTCTGTGAGGTGAGTGGGGCTGAGAGACTTCACAGAAGTGTGACTGGCCCAAGGTCACCCAGCAGCTGCATGTGGAGGAGCGGAGACGCGAACCCGGTTACCCAGATTACGAGACTACCGCTCTTAACCACTACACCACACTGGCTCTCATCTGCAGATTAATCTCATCTGCATTCCATTGCTTTTTTTGCTTTATTTAAGATTTCTATTTGTTAAATAAAGTGTTTGAAAATCATTTCATTGACATCTTGTTATTGAGGAATCCCTGAATTCCTCAGAGCACACACTTACCAGATGACAGGTGACAGATAGGGATCTGGCAGGAAAGAAACTAAAAGCACAACTTTGCAATTTCAAAGCACCATTCCTGTGTCTTTACACACATTTTGCAAGGTTCATTTCCCACATGATGTAGTGCTCTCCCCCAACTGGGGTGACTTTAAAAGAGACTATTTTTAATTTCACTTACGAAACTCTTCTTATGAAGCATCTTGAATTGATTTCACAATACAATAAAGACAATATAGTGCAATTGCATGTATAAAAACAAGTACAATACATATATTGACTAGAGCAAATTCATGGGGGATAAATTTATCGTGATGGCTATGTCCACTGTAGGAGGTGATAACCACTGAATACCAGTTGCTAGGAATCACAATCAAAGAGAGCGCTGTTGCACTCAGGTCCGGTTTGCAGGCTTTTCACTGGCATCCGGCTGGCCACTGAGAAATGGGTGCTGGACTTGATGGGCTACGGGCCTGATCCAGGAGGGCTTATATTCTGTCACTGGGTGGGGTTCAAGAGGCGGTGGCAGTGTGTTGACAGGGCATTTTCTGTGGTGGCTCTCAAGTTGGAAAGGGTGGAAATTGCTGCATGGTTTTGCCTACTGTGTGCAGTCCCCATTGCACTTGTCCATCAAAGTTCTGTTCTTACGATGGCAGGGGCTTGTGGTGGTCACAGGAAAGCACACTGAAAAGCCTCCATCTGGTAAGACTAAGCTTGCAGCAACTCAGTGATGAACATCCACTGTTATGCACAAGATTCAACTTCCTTCTGATGGAAAACAGCACTTCAGATGCAGAGAAAAGCTGCATCTTATAGATGGGTGGCTGCCAGCACTTGTGACAGGTTTGTCTCAGGCAGAGCACCACTATGCACTCCGTTTTCATGTGCAAAGTGCATGCACCAATGGGTGTTAAAATTAATTCACTCGCTAAGTAAACTTCCATATGTTTTCCCTGAAAACAACAACCAGGAATTGTTGAAGGGATAAATAACGACACAACAATCTTTAGGCACTCTTCAGAGACATATTAATGTCCAAAGTTCTGAGTCAAGGAGAGAGAGGGGGGAAAGGGTGGCTTTCACTGAAGAGTGATTTAGAGCATTGTCAACTGAGCAGTTAGACTGTCACCATGGAAACTGAAAGCCTTCCAACAATATTAGCTGTGACAGGTCTATTTAATAGCCCATCCATGCAATCCTCTTCAAAATACTGCTTTATTCTTCTGCCTTTATATCTCTGCTGTAGCACAAACCTTGATGCAACAGGGAGTGAATTAAGAAGGATCGGGGTCTGAGGTAATAGTCACTGCCTCCTAAATAATACTGTTGAGGGGGTGGGAGGTGATCCCTCTTATCACCTTAGATCTTATCATTTCATCTTTGTGTTGCATTAATAAAGATGATAAGTGATTATGATTGGGGAGTTGGGAAGGTAACTGTCAGAGGCTGCCTCAGGTCTCAGCTCACAAAAGACCAACGCCAAGCTCTTCTTATATACAGGGATGTTTATTGCAGTTCATTATAGATTCCACAACCGAGGCGTGCAGCCCCGTGTCTTTAACGTCAGACGTTTGAAGTCCCCTCTGACTCGTCCCCGCCCCTGCACCAACTTATGAGGCTTGTGCTAGACCACCGCTTCCTGTCTTTCCTTTTCCGCAGGGTCTTTCTGCCCCCCTGGGTTCCTTCCCTCCTGCTCTCTCCCGAAGCGGATTCCTGAGATGCCTGTTCCCCCCTCCTTCGTGCTTTGGGGCTGGGCTCCTCCTCCGGGCTTTCTCCATTTCCGCGCGCCTCCACATTTGAACTTGGCGCGCGCTCGCTACCCCTGACCTTCCTTTTGACACTGACACTACTCCCTGTACTACTCTCCCCCTCTTCCGGCAGGACGTTCTCCCCAGATCTCCTTCCCCTGTCTCTTTCCTGCTCCGCTCCGTGTGTCACACTGGGAACCCCCCTCTCTTCCCTTCGTTCCTGCTGGGAAGCCGGCCCCGATCTCCCACTCCCGCTCGGGGTTTCCCTGCTGCTTCCCTGCTCCTGGCAGGTCCCCCCTGTGACCCCCCTTGTCCTGACTAGGGGCGCCCCCTCCTGAGAATCCTCCGATTCACTTGAGAGACTCATGGAAGATCTCAAGTCATTGTCATCCTCTTCCTCACTGTCCTGGGATTCTTCCTCGTCGCTCTCCGTCTCCTCCCTCACCTGTGTCTCTGTCTCTGAACCCCTGACAGTAACTATAATCTTCCTTCTGTTCCTGAGACTGAAATGTCTTGTCATGTCTGGATCAGCTCTTCAGGTGTCTATTCAGTCCCTTCCCAACAAGCCCCTAAAAGAAGAAAATTTCATCATCTTGGTTAAAGTGGATAAGGTCTCCATTCAACCCATTAAAAAAACCAAAAATGTTTATACACCCATCCCTCATTTTATTTGTATGCCACCTTTCCATAGTTAAAACTATGGTCAAGGTCGTTGACTTACAACATGAGAAAATACGTAATTACAAGCATAACAAAAGTTGATGTTGGCTTCCGTCTGTCTTGAGAGAAAGTAGAGTGTGCCTCTAGGGGTGACGTCAAAGAGCTGCGTTAGCAGCACCGAAATGCCCCTTTGGTTTCAGATAGTATATGGGTAAGGTAAAGGTAAAGGGACCCCTGACCGTTAGGTCCAGTTGCGGATGACTCTGGGGTTGCGGCGCTCATCTCGCTTTACAGGCCGAGGGAGCCGGCGTACAACTTTCAGGTCATATGGCCAGCATGACTAAGCCGCTTCTGGCAAACCAGAGCAGCGCACAGAAATGCCATTTACCTTCCTGCCAGAGTGGTACCTATTTATCTACTTGCACTTTGACATCCTTTCGAACTGCTAGGTTGGCAGGACAAGGAATTGAGCAACAGGAGCTCACCCAGTCGCGGGGATTCAAACTGCCAACATTCTGATTGGCAAGCCCTAGGCTCTCTGGTTTAACCCACAGTGCCACCCACGTCCCGCTAGTATATGGGTAGACGAGTCTAAAAAGGAGGCTTAGTTTGGTCAGAATTGAGTATATACTTCCAAAGTTAAGGCTAAATACATTGTTTCTGGCAAATGAGCCACCATCGCTACTAGAGGGCTATGAAAATTTGTGTCCTGGGCTTTTTAGACTCATCTACCCATGTACTATCTGAAACCTAGGGGCACATTGGTTGCCAGATGTGATTCCCCCCGCCCCCATTCTCCTGCCCCATTACAAGGATAAGGGCTAGGAAAGCCTATGGCATGACTTTGAGATCTACCAATGCTAAAGTCAGAAGCCTCTTTTCAATGCAAGATTCAACTTAGAATAACCAATGAGTAGTCATGAAGAGACAGTGAACCAGCGCGTGTCAAACAGGAACACAAGAAGCTGCCTTATACTGAGTTCTATCATTGGTCCATCCAGCTTAGTATTCTCTCCATTGACTGGTAGCAGCTCTCCTGAGTTCCCAGCTGTTAACGGGGATATCTGAGGGCTCCCTTGGACAAAAAACAAGGACACCAGCCAGGAATACCAGAGCAAAACAGCAGCCAGTAGGCTTGGTCTTTATTGAAGACTGCCGCGACAGGACTCCCACCGGCCACCAGGTGGAACAAGATGGAAGCCCTGAACAAAAGGAGACTCCAACTTTTATTAGCTACTAATCCCCCAAGCTACACCCCTTAGAACTACATCACAACTACATCATGACTACATCATTGATACATCACAAAAAGGAGGGGTTGCGGGAGGGGTTTGTGGAGGTAACCTGAGTATCTTGTCACCTGGCTGGTCCCCCCTTTCCCCCTCCCCATGAGTATTTTCCAGAGGACAAAGGGGAGCTGGCAGTTTCCTGCCCCTAGAGGGAAGATCTGATCATTGTCCTTTGTTCCAGTCCGTGTTGAATCCACTCCCATATGCAAGTTCTTTGTGTCCTTGATGGTCTTCTGTCTAGGACCATCAAGGTTGGCATGCCAACTGGGTAGGGCTCCTGCATACGTGTTGGTATGCTTAAGGGATTATGGCCGTCCTGTATCAAACCATCCCCTTTTGATAGTCCTTCCTTCAAGGAGCAAAATAAAAGTGGACCGGTGTAGATCCAATGTACGGTTGATTTTCTATGAATTTATAACAGAAACATTGCATATGTCGTGTGTGAGTGTGTGTGTCGAGTTTGTACAAACTAAATGATTGGGGGGTGGGGTTCCTGCAACACAGCTCTACCATGAGATTCTGGGAATTGATCCTGAGACCACCTGTGCACAGTATTGTTAAAACTGACTGGCAGCAACTCTCTAGGTTTCAGGCAGCAGTCTTTCCCAGTGCTACCTGAAGGTGCCGGGGATTGAACCTGGACCTTCAGCATGCAAGTCGCCCACCTTTCCCTTCCAACCTCTGCTTTGTTGTCATCAGCCTGCCCTATTTCCAGGCTTCCTCAACTCTCCTCCCACCCCCACCCCTGGAAGCCTAGCTGGCATGCACTGCTCCGTCTGTCTCATCATGTACCAAACAAATTTCTTGGGCAGAGGATGGCAAAAGAAGGCTTGCTTTGTGCAGAATCTGGGGTGAGAAAACATACCAGGCAACCCTCTGTCTCTCCGAAACAAAACAAATATCTCACCCAGCATCAATCTTACAAATTGAGCAGCTCTGTGCATGGTAAGTCCATTTGCACAAATTGCTTGGGTTTGTATCATTGGCTTTGGCTGGGTTCCAAAGAAGGATATTTCTTCAAGCACTGCTCTTAGCGATGGTGTGGGAAGTTTGCGGGGTGAGGAGGTGCACCTGCATGTATTTTGGCATGTCTGAGCAATGGTTGAGGGCACAGGAACCAGACCAGTCAAATAAAACTACAAGCTGGCAATTCTTTATTTCCCCCTGCCCTTCCCTAGGGAACGATGCCCAGCGGATTTCTGATCCTCACATAGCTTATTTTAAATCTTTCCCTCATCCGCTTCCGCAACTATAGTTAATTTTTTTATTTCCAGGATTTGTACACAGGGAAAATAATACACTGCTCTTCAAAAGCCAATCGCCTGCCTGTCTCTGGGGAGCAATAATCTAAACCCGATTGGAATGCACTGCAGTGTAGCCAGGCAGCCTATAAACAGCTCTGACATGGTGTGAATACACTTTGGTGTCTTTTGCCATCTGCTGCTGCCATTAAAAAATTAAATTTCCATCTGTTTTTACACCCTCCCCCTACACACACACACACACACCCTTCCCAGAGGCTTCAGATGAACCCTGTTCCTTGTTGCAAAGCCTCAACTAACATATTCTTTCAGCAGACCATGTTGTCGCTCTGTGTATGTGCAGCTGGGGGTCAGGTGGAATGGTCTGGTATGCAAATGATACTGATTTTCATGGGATTCAATCTATCAGTCTCACTGTTTGTTTACCTTCTCCCTTCCTGTTTAGTTTAGTTTCATTTAGTTTAGAATCCACAGAGGGGCAGGGGTGGAGAAAAAGGTGATGATGGAAGAAACCCCAACCAAAATGCTATTTATACCTTACTGGAAGCATGGGATGGTTTGAAATGATGTGAACAGCTGGATTAACACCCCCCACACACACACACATAACAGCTGAGCTATGTTTGCAGACCACCAAATAGGATTTTCTATGCTTGATATAGTGCCCAGTCTGCCATAGTCACTATTAGAGACTAATCTGTCAATCTCTCTCCTTTTCTCATTTCTCCAGCCTTAAGCAGTTCTCTACATTTCCACAACAGTTTGGGAATATTTTTTTAGAGGTTCTCATGAAAATTCACCACCGTTTCTGGGCATAGCTGTCAAGTGTCCCTTATGTGGCGGGACAGTCCCTTATCCCAGCGCCATGTCCCTTATTGATGAGGCTTCATTTGGCTGCTGGCTGGGCTTTCTGCCTTTGGCTCAGAGGGGCTCAGAAGTTGAACATACCTGTGCCTGGAAAATCCCTTATTTTGGCTGCTGATCCCTTATTTTCAAGGCTGCTGGTCCCTTATTTTCAAATCTGTAAGTTGACAGCTATGTTTCTGGGTGACTTTCTCCTCATATTCACATTTCTGAATGTAATCATGCTTATAATATACACCTCTTTGCACAGCACACATTCCCTAATAATTACATGTCCCCTGATGTAATGCATTTTTGTATTATTGCTTTCACCAACGCACACTTTGTTTATGTACATATATGCTTTACTTGGATGTGCATTGCAAAATCCAGAGAAGTGTGGATTTTGGAGGACGGCTGTGCTTCGATTCATATATTGTTTTGGAAAGTGCAAATTATGCAGCCATAGTCGTAGGAAGTTGCAGTTTACGCCAGGGCAGTCCAGCACACAGCCTGGGGGCCTCATCCGGTCCTCAAGGCCTTTTTTGGCTGCCCTCAGAAACCTCTGATGCCCCTGACCCACAACCCTTGTGATGCCTTCCCAAAGCCAGGTAAGCAAGCTGCAGGGCTTTGGGAAAGTCATGAGGACTCTGACAGGGTCCTAGAGTCCACCTTCCTCCTTCACAAAGCCTAATTAGTGTTTTTCTCAGCCTGTGTTGCTGAGAAATAAGAAAGGCCATTTTATTCCAAAGTAGCTGAAATCTGAAAAGGAAGCTGAGGACGCCAGAGAATTCGCAGCACAGATTTTTTCTTCTTATTATTGTGTTGTGTTTTAAGATAAGCACAAATGCTCTGGCAAGAAGGCTATCTGTGGATTTGTGCAAGGTGGCTGATCCCTCAAGGGGGAGCAGATTCAGTCAAATTAAAATATTGTTCTATTTCCTACTTTTCGTTTCTTTTTATTACTGGGGGTGGGGGGAGATAGGGACCTGAGTGGTGGAAGGAAATTGAACTGCCTTTGAGGTCTCTTAGCAACAGCAGCTTGTTCACTTCCAAACAAATCACATGCTTTGATCACAGCTAAGTGTTGTTATTGGAACAATTATAGCCGCATCCCAACAGTGCTGGATTTTGGGCAGTGTCTCCCATCTCAATGGATTCCAAAGAACCTGTAACAGAGTAAACAAAGGATGAGGAATATCAGGTCCAGCGTCTGAATGTGGCCCTCCAGACCTCTCTGGCCCTCAGGACTCTCCCCAGGCCACACCCTTCAACAGCTTCACACACTCTCTGTACATGTTTTTGATTGACTGGATGGAGAATAGAGGCGGGTGCATGTCTAGGTGTAGTCAAATGTACTGGACAATTCACTTGTGTTGCTCCACCCACTTTTGAGCAATAATGAGGCGTTTAAATTTGTTCATGCCAGAGGAAGTCAGATAATTTGGAGAGTGGGGAATTAAGCAGTGGCTAGACACTTACTTCCTTTTCTTTGATGGGGTTCCTAGTTCACACCAACCGTTTAAATGGAAAGCCTTCTTCTTCTTTGTCCGCCTCTGAGCTGGATTACAGAATGCAACCCAAGAACATGACTGCTGAGATTCAACATTAACTTTCTATTATTAATGCAATGGGGCAAAGAAGAGGCAGCATGTGGGGGGCGGGGGGAGAGCCATCATCCTCTCCTCCCCAGACCATTCAAGCCAGAGGATGATTCTCAGTTTGGTGGTCTGCTTGTTTTATTGCTTCCCATTCATCATGTTTGCTGGATTAGTGATGTGCTGCTTCTTAATTAGAATAATAGAATTGCAGAGTTAGAAGGATCAACTAGCCCAACTCCTGCAATGCAGGAATCACAGCCAAATTATCCCTGACATAGCAAAATACCACAAAATCACCTAGAAAGGCTCTTTTTTGTCACTGGATCCAGGTCCGATTAGCCAGATCTCTAGGAAGGATAATAGTTTCCCAGACACTGTTCTTGTTTAACGTACCCTGATCTGAAAAGAATTGACAACCAGTCCATAAAACCAAGTGGGAGATTTTTATGTGTAATAAAACCATGATGCTTTATAAATATCCCTCCGCTCCCACCCAGAGACTTGGAAAACATTTTTACTTTTTTTGGAAGCAAACATCCATGCCAGCTCACAAAGTCTAGAATCCATGCTAAGGCTGAAACAAAATATTCTTGCACCAAACTCAGATGTTTGCATCCCTCTAAAAATAATGTTAGAAATTAAATGTATGGTTCTCAAATATTATAAAAAAGGGGAAGGCAGGAAATGACATCCAATTTTCTTACATAGCTGATAGCAATCTAGGTATGCAATAATCTGATGCTCATTCCAACAATCATTCCATCTCTAATAATACAATAATATTTAATAAGAAGTGCTTGCAAGAATCCTAGGTGCTCTGCAATTGCGTACGGAGGTTGATTGGGTTTAATTTGCTGCATGGATGAGAAGATTTTGATGCTTCTGAAGTCAAGTCAAAATCTGTATGGCTATTTGAGATTCCCTGATATTGAACCTAAAGATTTGGTTGTGGGAAAGGACGGATGAGTCATATTAAAAACTGATCAAATAAAGTCAGTCTTAATTGAATCAAACACTGATGTACTCTCTTTTTCAGCTCATATTACAGACAACCATTATCCCCATGCAATAAATCCACAATTGTTTTCAGACATCTGTGGTGCACAACATCCCACAAGGCTTCTGTAAAACAATGGTATTCAATTGTGGGGAAGATCACATTTCCTCAGCACTGAAAACAGAAATATTTTGTGGCTGGGAAAATGGGATTACCTCGCCACCCCCACAACCCCCATGAGTGTGTCCGTTGCTAGTGCCAGTAACATTGCTAGTGGAGAGCAATTCCCTGCTAGTGAAGAACAGTTCTCCCAGCTATGCCTGAACCATTTTGTGGCCTTTTTAAAACATTTAAAAAACTAGCTTAAATAAAGCTCTAAGAAGGAGGATTCAATCTTCCCTTGAGGCAGGGTCAGCCAATGCGGTCCCCTCCCATATGATGTTGGACTATGACTCCCATCATCCCTGACCATTGGCCATGCTGATTGGGGCTGATGGGAGCTGGAGATCAACAACGTTGGGAGGGCGCCATGTTGACTACCCCTGCCTTAGGGAATGTAGTATTCCCACTTTCCTCACTCTTGTGGAATTTCATGTGTGAAGAGAAACAACAAAATGGTGGCCACAAATATTATTGTATTGGTCCCTTACAAATGGGATGGTAAGATGCTGCCAGTTCTTCTTGCTATTATGTCACTGCCAGTGCCAAACTTAGGGCTTCTTTACTCCTAGTGGAGAAACACTACTCCCCCTTCTCCTCACACACCAAAGTGCCAGCTCCTGTTGAGGCACATTTCCCAACGTATTATTGGTGACACAGAGGAGTTCAACCACACAAGAAGCTGCCTTATATGGATTCAGACCACTGGCCCATCTGGCTCAATATTGTCTGCACTGACTGGCAGAGGCTCTCCAGCACTTCAGGTAGGGTTCTCTCTCAGCCATACCTGGAGATACCTGGGGTGTGTGTGTGTGTCAGACTAGGAACCTTCTGCATGCAAGACAAATGCTCTGCCACTGAGCAATGGCCTATCCATTCCACAACAGAAAGGGACTGGTGATCTTGCTACACTCAAATCAACCAGGGCTCTAGACCAAGGCAGGCTTGCGGTAATTTGGCCGGACCGGCTGATACCACTAAGGAAAGGCTTGATACAAGCAGGGACTTTGGAGGCAGGGGGCCACCACCTGCAAGACCATTCCTCTCCTCCCAGCTCTCCAACCCCATCCATTGGAGCAGCTCTTCTTCTCCAGATGCCATTGGCCCAGCTCATTTCTCAACAGGCCCTCCGCGCCGGCTGCCAGTTTTTAACAGTGCAACGGTCCCAACAGTGAGGTATATGTAGATCCATTCATAATTTTTTCATAAACCCAGGCAAAGGAAGGAGGAGAGGGAAACGGAGGATGGCTTAGGGAAACCCAGAGGCACAGATGAGTTCCTGAGCAAGCTGTTCACAGCACCGGGCTTTTTAGTGGCATCTTCACATTCCAGGTCCCTCTGGCCCCACCACGGGCGGCCAAATCCCAGACCATCTGGCTCAGCAGTTGTGCGGAGAGTCTTCACCTTCCTGCCTGGTGTCTCTCGACAGCGCCTTCCCCGTGGGGGTAGGAGGCGTGATAATAATGTCTGGGACTTTCAGGCGCTTGTCAGCCATGACAGGAATGTCCCCGCTGCCGCCGCCGCCACCACCTCTGTTGACGTGTGTTTTAAAGCCTGAGGGAATAAGAGGGAGAGAGGGAGAGGGAGAGAGAGAGAGACTTTACCTTTCTCCCGGAGGTGGCAACCTCTGACGTTCATTGTTCCTCAGAGGAAATTGGGCGTGTGTGTTTTATGTCACAGAGAGGAGTCAGCCCTTCTCAGATAGTGCGTGACTGTTGTATCTTGACAGGAACACTATTCTGCAGAATGGGGCAGCCACACGAAAAACCCTGCTGTGAGTTAGTGCAAAGTGGGTTTCTGATATTGTGGGAACTTGCAAGAGAAACTCTCCCACAGGCAACTGTGATCTACTGGGTGTGTATATGGGATAGGCAGATTGGCAGTGCAAATTCCACAAACAGGGTGTTACTTGCTGGAAGTACGGTAATTTGCCCCCACAAGCAGCCTAGCCACTGCATTTGCTACCAGCTGCAGCCTCTGGACCAACTCCAAGGGTAGCCCCACACAGAGCGCATTGCAGTAATCCAGCCATGAGGTTACCAATGCATGGGCAATTGTGGTCAAGCTCTCCCATTCCAGGAATGACCATAGCTGTCTTACCAACTGAAAGAAGTAAGTAAGTGGATAATAAGCTTCCCGCACCTCTGTTAATTCTCTGTTGGCTATGTGACATTGCCTTCCCACACTTTCCACTCCTTCAGTCTGGATTTCCTCATACGAGGGATACTCTTGAAAGGAGAGGGGTATGAGAAAATGTGGGAAGGCAGTGATTTAGAGAACGTCATACAGATAGTAGGCAATTAATGAAGAGACAGGAAGCACTGACCCTACACGTTAAAACAGTACGGCGGAGCCCTTGGTGGCAGGCCCTGATAAAGATTTTAGGAAACATTTACTTCCAAAGCTTGCACTTTCCAGCCATACAGGAACACACCCACTCCATACATTTAAACCACATTTAAAGACATATGGCCTCCCCACCGCAAAGAATCCTGGGAACTGTAGTTTGGTAAAGGTGCTAGGAGCTGCAGCTCTGAGAGGGGATATTTGGGTGGAAGCTGTGACTTTTAAAGTGGTATAAATGAGCTTCCAATGTATGGCATGGATCTGACTTTGCATGCAGAAGGTCCCAGGTTCAATCCCTGGTGTCTCCAGGAAGGGCTGGGGGAAGATTCTGCCTGAAACGTCCACTGCCAGTCAGTATAGACAGTACTGAGCAGGATGGACCAATGGTCAGACTCAGTATAAAGCAGCTTCCTATTAAGGCCAGCCCTGGTTATATGGTTGCTTAATTTTGTTTTTCAGGGCCAGATTAAGACCTTTGGAGGCCCTAAGCATGGAAATATGATGATGCCCCTTAAATGTAATCCAAAATAAAAACAATACCAAACTTCAAGTATTATTTGCTATGCTTGTATACACCTAAAATTTACATGCGTCCTGAAATGTACATGCATGTATGTCATGTGCAGCATGTGACAGGATCAGTTCCCCTTGCATTCTTTGGATCTACCTTGGTAGGACACCCCCTGGTTTAGGTGGGGGTAAGTAATGAAAGTAGAAGAGAAAAATGAGGGAAATAGTGTGGGGTGCAGTGTAAGGAAGTCTAACAAATATCTGATTGTTCTCCTGATGACTATTTCAAGGCTTGTTGAAATCAAAGGTAATATTTAAAAAACCTCTTTTTGTGCCCCCGCTTTTGCTTGTGCTCTATAAGCATATATTTAGTTTGCCTATTGAGTAACCCAGCAGTGACTGTCACTACAGTATGCATCGTTGGTGTGTCAGGTCAGATCTGCCCCTCTGCAGCTGTAGCTGAATGTGCTCGGCTCCTGAGGATGCTGGCAGGTCTTCTGTTCCCTAATGCTTCAAGATTGATCACCTCCCTCGCCCTTCTAATGCTGGGCCATATGGTGAAAGCATGCTTCGATACACCAGGTTTGCCGTCAACTGACACAGTGCCATCACCATGGTAAAGAAGATCCTGGGTTATATTTAGTTTGTTGTGCAGCGCTGAATACAAATGACGCTTCCGAAGAAGAAGCTGCCCACCAAAGAAGAAGAAGAGAAGACTGATAAACTGGTGCTTTCCTTCCTTCTCAGACCCCCTCCCTACCAAATTGCCTACAACTAGCAAAGTTTGCAGCCAAAAATGTTGCAAGGGCGCCCTCTGGTGGGCATTGGAGAGACACATATGGGATGCACGCTGTAATCTGCCAGCAAAGCAGACATTCGTGACGATTTGTGCTCATGAGGGTATTGGGGTGGTTATACATACACAATCCTGCTTTCAATGCCTGTGTATGTTTTGCCTAAGTTATATTTTATTTATTTAACAAGATTTATGTACAGATCGATTGTAGTAAAACCTCTGATTCACAAGGAACATTAATACTATCAATAAAAACAGTTAAAAAGAATTAAAAGCATTTAATAATAATTAAAAGTAAAAGTGGGTTGACGCCAGGGGTTTGGGCCTGTGGGTTTCATTAAGGCAGTCTTCCCTTTCTCCAGATGCTTCAAGATCTGCAGGAGTTCGTTCCTGCACAGGCCTACTTAGAAGACAGTCCCACAAGGCTCAGTATAAGACTTACTTAAAAGGTAAAGGGACCCCTGACCATTAGGTCCAGTTGTGACCGACTCTGGGGTTGTGATGCTCATCTTGCTTTATTGGCCGAGGGAGTCGGCGTACAGCTTCTGGGTCATGTGGCCAGCATGACTAAGCCACTTCTGGCGAACCAGAGCAGCACACAGAAACGCCGTATACCTTCCTGCTGGAGCGGTACCTATTTATCTACTTGCACTTTGATGTGCTTTCGAACTGCTAGGTTGGCAGGAACAGGGACCGAGCAACAGAAGCTCACCCCGTCGTGGGGATTCGAACCGCTGACCTTCTGATCGGCAAGTCCTAGGCTCTGTGGTTTAACCCACAGCGCCACCCACATCCCAGGACTTACTTATTCCCAAGCAAATGTGTCTAAAATTATGCATGACGTATAGAAAGCAGATTGGGGAAAGAACCCTCTCATAATACAGTGGTACCTCGGGTTACATACGCTTCAGGTTACAGACTCCGCTAAACCAGAAATAGTACCTCGGGTTAAGAACTTTGCTTCAGGATGAGAACAGAAATTGTGCTCCGGCGGTGCGGCAGCAGCAGGAGGCCCCATTAGCTAAAGTGGTACCTCAGGTTAAGAACAGATTCAGGTTAAGAACAGACCTCCGGAACGAATTAAGTACTTAACCCGAGGTACCACTTTACTAGAACTCTGGACCAGCCAATAAAGCCGAATGCTGGAAGATTCAAGAGGGCCGAAAGAAAACACTTATTCGCAGAGCAGCACATAGTTAAACTATGGAACTCACTTGCACAAGAAACTGTGACGGCCACCAACCTGAATGGCTGTAAAAGAAGGAGGCAAAGGGTATCAGTAGCTACTAACCACAATGCCTTTGCTCTTCCTCCACTGCCTAAGTCACGGTGTCCCTGCATAGCACTTGCTGTGAACTGCAGGTAGGGAAAGAGCAGTTGACCTCATGTGCTGCTCACAGGCTTCCCAGAAGAGGCATCTGGTTGGCTGCTGAGAACAGGATGCTGGACTAGATGGACACTCACCTGATCCAGCAGGGCTGTTAAGTTCTTAGGTCCATTAACCACTCTCTACGCTGGCTGCCCATGGGGATGCCAACCAAGTAATGAATGGGATCTGCATGAAAGCAATGGATGTGCTTTTTGCTCCAGCCCCATCCATCTCAATGGCGCTCATGCCAGGCTGCCTCTAGTCTGGCCCAAGCCTTCCTTCTCACCTTTCCTCCCTCCCTGCTCGCCATTCAATGGCATTTAGGTGAAACAGGCTCAGTAGGGCTTTGCATCCAAAGCCGCTCGACTCATCTGTTATTAATGATGATGGAACAGGCCTCGCTCTTTGGGAATCAATAAGGGCCTCTCGGCCCAGCTGGTGGATGGACCTGCATTAAGGGCTGCAGCTCATCACCAAGAGAGTTGCGATTTACAAATGCATTTCCAGATGGGAGTGCGTTGCTGTTCATAAAGGGCTTGGCCCCAGCCATGTGGAGCTCAGCGTCTTCTTCACAAGGCTGTGAGGCTGCTGTTCGGGAGGAAGCACAGCCCCATTCGGAACAGGCTGGCATCCCCGAAACATCAGATCCCTTAGCCAACTTATCCTCTGGAGTAAGCTTCAGTTTGCTTGCCCTCGTCCAGTCCAAAACTGACAGCAGAGACCTGCTGAGAATATTAACTGGGTGTTGTTGTTTTTCCAGGTTTGGATGATAGAAACAAGAGATTGAGGAAAGAGAAAGAAAGCTGAGAAGTAGTGCAGTGGTCCAGAGCTGCAGGAGGTTGACGATCCATTACTATTTCTGCAGCAGGATACTAGTAGGGTCCCTGTCTGCAGCATCCTAGAGCCACCCATTCAGCATGGAAGGGGGGCTTTTAGCCAATGAAAGGAAGGTTTCTCAGCCTTTGTGCTGACTGGAGCCAATCAGAGAGAAAGGAGGTGAATCAGCCACGGAGGATTGGCTCCTAGAGCCACTCTGGAGAAGGAGCATGGGAGGAACAGCAAGGAGGAATTGTTCTGTAGGCTCCAAAGCTAAGTATTTAGGAACACTGAAAACATGAGGTGCTTCTGTTTCAAGAGAATGGTGCGCAGGTTCTGTCACATGCAGTGGAACTTCATGGCAAACACAACTCGAGACACAGCTTAAGATGATAGTGAAACACTCCAAATCATTTGCCCATGAACATGCTCAGAATATAGTAGATTTGGCTCAGTGCTACACAAAGTCATGGTCCATGGACCAGTACAAGCCTATGAGCCATCAACTGCTACTCCCCAACAACTCCACCACAGCCCAGGTTGAGTGGTACCCTTCAGGGCCAACTATGGTAACAGTTCCTGGCACACTGGGGGCGGGGAGGGTAGGAATTGCTGGTCCAACACTTCAAATAGCTTGAGAAGCATGGATATAGCGGAAAGGCAACACACAGAGATCTGCATTGATCATTGCAATGCATTCCTAATTATCACTATTGTATAAGGTTCTTGTATAATCTTTGGAGAGCCACGACTGTTCAGGAGAATGGCTGCACTTCAGAACTTGCCACCACACTAATGGAGTTGGATGTCGCCTCCACATATTGGTGAATTTAACCGTTCCCACCCCAAATCCCCAGATGACCACCTCATGTAGCAAACTGAATTCGGAAAAGACAGAAGTACTTTTTGTAATAAACTGCAGTTCCCAGGATTCTTTAGGGGAATCCATGACTGTTTAAAGTGGGGGTGGGATTCTGTGCACCCAGAGTGCCACATTAGCAATCTCTGGGATAGCACACACAGAGAGAAAGAGAGATGGCTGAATGAAATTGAAACTGTGGGCTTTTCTCCCTCATAATTCTTATGAACTTACCATAATTCAGCCTTGCTGTATGGAGTCCACACTAAGAACTAAAGTAGAGCAAAGATTTTTGAAGGGGTTATACGGCACGGGGAGGGAACTCAGGTTCAAATCTCCACCTGGTCATATTTTCCCATCAGCTAATTTTGGGTCTCCAAGCTGAGGCTCCAATACTTTGGCCACCTCATGAGAAGAGAAGACTCCCTGGAAAAGACCCTGATGTTGGGAAAGATGGAGGGCACAAGGAGAAGGGGACGACAGAGGACGAGATGGTTGGACAGTGTTCTTGAAGCTACAAACATGAGTCTGACCAAACTGCGGGAGGCAGTGGAAGACAGAAGTGCCTGGTGTGCTCTGGTCCATGGGGTCACGAAGAGTCGGACACGACTAAACAACAACAAATCTTGGGTCAGTCCTACTCTTTCAGTGTAACCCGCCTCACAGGGTTGCAGTGAGGATAAAAGAGGAGCCATGTGTGCTGCCCCAGACCTACCTGAAGGAAAGACAGAGGTGAAATGGTAGAAATAAAGAGGACAGGTATGTGTGTGTGTGTGTATGTGTATGTGTGTGTGTGGGGTGTGTGTGTGTTATATCTAAGGTCTTTTTTCAAGTGGCGTCACTTGAAAGTGACTGTGAAGATTCCACGGGGGTGGAAAATAGCATTTCAAGGAGGGCATTTGGGAATTCACTGAAGCAGCTGAAAACTTTGGCTCATGAGCTGGGAAGAGATGAGGAGGCCTTGTGTGAGCCATATATCCAAGGCACTGTGTCTGACACAAGGGAAGCATTTGAACATATATTATTTATATCCAGTACACTTCTGACGCCCTCGCCCCCACTGTTTCCTTGCAAAGAGTCGTGTGGAGGCTTCTGCCTGGTTCCCAGGGGATCTTCTGTGGAAGCGGCTTTTACGAGACCTTCATAACATCAGCTGCAGCAGCTGCTGCTGCAAAACGGCATCTCTGTATCTCTCACTGGGCCTTTCACGTCTTTCCTTCCCAGGAGATGCAAAAGTGCAAAAAGTGCAGAAAAGGGCAAGCGACGTGATCAGGTTTAGAAAAATGGGGAGTAAAGGAGGAGGGGGAACATCACCAGTGGTGCCAGTAGGGACTGGGTTGCCCAACCAGTAGGGAGAGCCAAAGCCCATGATAGGCAGAGCCAACGCATTCTAGTTTTGCCCCCACCCTCAACCTCCTCCTCCTCCTTCCTGCTGAGTTGTACAAGGGGCAACGCTGAGGCTAAGGAGGAGGGGCAGCAGCAGCAGCACCCAGGAAGGTTGTAAGAGAGAAGGCAAGCGGATGGGGGCTGGTTGATGATAGGTTGTGGTCTTGCCAGAAGCATCCTTGCTGGGCTGAGCAACAGCTTCTCTCTGCCTGATATACTGCATGCTGCATTTGTTTAATCTGCAATAGCCCTGTCCTAAGCTGTTTTAAAAAGCAACCAATTGTTTGCTCTTTGGCTAGCAGGGGTCCAGAATATATCTCAGCAGATGCCTTGTGTGAAATGGTAGGCTGCATACCACTTAGTGTCCATGCATACAAATTTACAAGTACATGCACTGATGCATCAGAATGCATCTGCCACACCCTGCATTGAGGACCAGAGACCTGGAGGAGATGGCCGAGCCCTGAACAGCAAAATCCCCAGCAACTTATACTCTAATTTTCAGAAGATGACCCTCAGGGGCAAAAGAAAAACATGGTGCAAAAATAGGACTGTTAGTTGACCAGGTTCAGGGACCAGGAAATAGGAAATGGAGTGTGCAAGTCTGAAATTCAACTGGTATTGCTCTCCCCAGCTGCTGCCTGCTCACAGTTTCAGAAGTGCCACCTGTCTGCTGCACTGCTTTTGGAAGCACAGGAGCAATTGCCAGAGAGGTGGCATTCCCATGGGGCAGACAAGGGTTCCTGCAGGCCATTTGTGGCTTTGACTAGCAGGGCCAGAGCAGCCACAGGCTATTAACCTGAATGTCAGCCCAAAGAGTGAATGAATAATCCATGGTTCCAAAGTGTCAGAGGGGGTGCATTTCCCTCCCCTTCTCGCTGGGAGATTGCTTTCAAGATGCTCTCCCCAGCACTGCTACCTGAGGGAGCTGGCCCAGCCCCACACTGTGTGAGGAGCCCCCCGGGGAAGGAAAGGCAGCAGGTGCTCAGGCCTTTGGCTTGGCATTAAAGCTGACAGCCCACGCTGGCATCGGGGCCAAGCAGCAGTAAAAGCTAATGGGTGATGCAATATTTAGCACTTGCCCCGATTACCCAGTGAGAGAACAGAGCACACTGAAAATAAAATAAAAGCGAAGGCTGCTTTGTGAGAACGGTGCTTTCCCCAGCTTGGGACAGAGAGCATCTCCATGGATAGAAGAACGTCTATAACAGCTGGCTTCATCCTGACAACCCTTAGCAGGTTTTATGACCCCCCAAGGGTTGTTGAAATGGAGCACGCGTAGTGCTCTGTGCATGTCTGGCGAGTAGGGATGCCAGGGAATGCCATGGAAATCGGAAACAGAAGCAGAAATTGCCGACGTTTGCTTATTTGTCCCAGGTCTGTGAAGGGAACCAATCCTGCAGTATTTGCTGTTGTCGTTGCCTTCAAATGATATGAAATTGATTATGGCCTCGTTCCCATTTAAATTATGTTTCCTTTGCATTGCTTTTCAACATCTTTAAGCGCCCCCTCGCCCAGCTTGTCCGGAGTTTTGGGCTGGATTGCCATCAATATGCTGATGACACCCAACTCTATCTGCTGATGGATGCCATCCTGACTCGGTCCCAGACACACTGACCAGATGTTTGGAAGCTGTGGCTGGATGGTTACGTGGGAGCCGGTTGAAGCTAAATCCTTCGAAGACAAAGGTCCTGTGGCTGGGATGGGACGATATGGGATTGGGGGGGCAACTCCCATCTCTTGCGGGGGCGCAATTAGTGCCAGCACCGTCCGTTAAGAGTTTGGGTGTAATCTTCGACACCTCCCTTTCCATGGAGGCGCAGATTGCAGCTATAACAAAAGCAGCATTTTTTCATCTCCGCCAAGCTAAGCAGTTGGCTCCTTACCTCTCTCGCCCTGACCTAGCCACTGTGATCCACGCGATGGTCACCTCCAGACTGGATTATTGTAACTCGCTCTACGTGGGGCTGCCCTTGAGACTGACCCAGAAACTCCAGCGGGTGCAGAATGCTGCAGCGAGACACCTTACGGGGTCCTTGCTGCGAGATCACATTCACCTGGTGCTATACCAGCTGCACTGGCTCCCGGTGGAGTACAGGATCAGGTTTAAGGTGCTGGTTTTAACCTTTAAAGCCCTATACGGCCTAGGACCCTTGTACCTACGGGACCGCCTCTCCTGGTATGTCCCACAGAGAAACTAACGGACTTCAAATAAAAACATCTGGAAGGCCACAAAGAGGTTAGGCTGGCCTCAACTAGAGCCAGGGCTTTTTCAGCTGTGGCTCCGATCTAGTGGAACACTCTGTCACAAGAGACTAGGGCCCTGCGGGACTTGACATCTTTCCGCAGGGCCTGCAAGACAGAGCTGTTCCACCAGGCCTTTGGCCAGGGAACAGCCTGACTCCCTTCTTTGGCAATCTTCGCGGAGCTCTGGCTCAATGGTTGCCAGTGGTTTGCTTTGAATTAATTTTATAATGAATGATTTTAGAGTGTTGTGTTGTGTTCTACTGTTGTACTGTTTTATTGTTGTTAGCTGCCCTGAGCCCGGCTTCAGCTGGGGAGGATGGGATATAAATAAAATTTTATTATTATTATTATTATTATTATTATTATTATTATTATTATTATTATTAAATGAATAGTACGGAAATAATTGTGTCATTTGTTTACATGTAAGTAACGTAACTTGTGGAAATAAGTATCTAAATTAGGTAATATGGTGGATAGCTTCCGAATTTGGCGGATGTGGAACTGCAGCAGAACGGAAGCAGCACCGCTTGTGATGAAGACAGGTCGGAATGGAAATCGCTGCCTTCTTGTATCCCTACTAGCAAGCAGCAATTAGGGGTTACTAACTGTGGTGTGTGCATTAGCCAAACAGAAAGCAGAATTTTGCTACTCCCCTGCCTTTGCACCGCAGCATAAATCCAGGCCAGTGGAATGAAACTGGGACAACCCATGTAGTGCACAGACACCCCCCCCACCCTCCCTCCCATTTGCAATTGACTGCTGCCAATTGTTCGCTTCCACCTTGCTTCTCAGATGAGTAAGTGGGCCCAGTGGCTCCTGCCAAGTTTGGTTTTAACTAGATGGGGTGGCGGTGGCGGAATACACTGTAGGCGGCTTCTGGAGTTCCTTCCAAATGTCCTGGGTTATTGCAGTTGTAAAGTTCTCCTCTCAGATTGCCTGTCCTTAGTCAAGGCTGCTGAGATGGCACGTGCCTGCTTTCTGGGAAGAAGGGAGGCAGGGAGGAAGTCTGGTCCAACTCAGAGCCTTCCTGATCCATTAGATCAAGGAATGGTCCTCCAAAAGATGCTGGACTCCAGCAGGGCCAATGGTCAGGGATGATAGGAGTTGTAGTCCAGCAAGATCTGAACATCTATGTTCAAAAGCTTCCAGGTTGAAGACCTGGCATCTCCAGATAGGGCTGTGAAAGACTCTTGCTGAAACCCTGGAAGAGATCTCAGTAGTGACTCAATCCTGAGCTAGAGATGAACTAATGATCAGTGCAAGGTGGCTGCTTCATATACACATGTGGGAAACTTGTAGCATTTGGATGACAATGTATGTTGTTCCAAGTGATAAGAATTCACACTTCCCCTCGGAGTTCTTTCAAACCAGTTACACTTCGAGAGCAGATCCATACTGTGCTCTCAGAGCACACCCAATGCACGTTTTAAACATTTGACTTCCTCCAAAGAATCCTGGCAACAGACATTTGTTAAGGTTACTGGGAATTGTAGGTCTGTTGGGAGGAAACTACAGTTCTCAAGGGTCTTTGTGGGATGCTTGTGCCTTAAATGTGTGTTGGATGTGCTTTAAATGTAGGGTGTGGATCTGTCCTAAAAGTGTAACTTTAAATGTGGTGTGGATAGCATCAAGCTGTTTATAGGCTGCTGAATATTATTCCATCTTTCTGGCAAAAAAACCCAAAACCCCTTTGAAAATAATCATGGTCCCATGAGCACAACAACCCCCCCCCCCCGCTCACCTCATAGATCCATGGAGTTGTGGGTTAGGCAGAGCATGGAGAAGCTTGGTTCCCTCCAGATGTTGATGGTTTACAACTTCCACCTTCCCTGACCACTGGCCAACAACATCTGGGGAGCCACAGGTTTCCCATCCCTGAGTGAGGATAAAGGAGACATCACATGGCTTCTTACCTTTCAGGCAGGAGAGACTAAGTCCCATGATTTCATCCTTTTAGCATGTGGGATGGATTAAAGACACAAATTTCCACATCTGGTCCTTTGCCTCATTAGTGCTAGAGAGTTGAGAAAGAAAAAAAAAAATTTTAAAGAAAGATGGGAAAGAAATCTAGCTGCATTCAGAACACAGTTTGATCACACCATCAATGGATGCCATGACATTGTATTAACCTAGCTAGATTCATTCCAATTTATATAGGAACTTTTATCCTGGATGGAACTTTAGCACATGATATATATATATATATATTTAAAAGCACACACTTGTGACCAATCGCTGCAGGTTTTGTATAAGCAGCTAGTTTATTTCTAGGCATGAGCAGATTTTTCTGTGCTCTATTACTGCCCCGTGAGTTTGCTCTCACCTGCATTCTGCCCCAGTTAGGAAGATTTCTAAATTTAAGTGGCAGGTGTGCAGTTTGCATCATTCCATCCCTTTCATTTATAGCAGGAGGTAGACGACCTTCTGTAGCCGCTATGCCTAACTGTCTATGGTTATTGATGTACCCTGGCACTTTGAGTGTAAAAAAGTATAAAAATAACCTTGGTATGATTGCATCCCGGTAGCATTTTTTGCTGCGATTTAATCAGACATGCCTACATTCTTGTGCCCAACCATAATGTGCAAAAAAGGAGATGCTAACTGAAAAACTGTTGCAATGCCTGGAAATGACAAAAGGCAGACTGCTAATGCATTGGTGCAATTCTAGAAACAAGATCAGGAAATCTGGAGCCTACAGAGAAATCTTTGTGAGCTTCCCTCTTTATTTCTTTGATAGGGTTTGGCCTCCTCTTGTTACTTGATCCTAGTTTCTGAAACTACAGCTGTTCCCTGAGCAGCAAACATAAAGACCATAAGCAGAATAATAATACTGTTATTTACATATACACCTTGGTTTTTAGAGTTGCAGATAGTATAAAATTCAGGCCATCTTGGGGAGGCAATGTGGTCAAAGGATACATTTCAGCACATAGCCTGCCCCATCCTAAGGCCTTTGGGCAATTTAATTTTTAAGGCAACTAAAAATGTGTAATTAAAGCTTCTAACCTTTAGCCAGCTTAATTCTCCTCCTCCTAGCACATGGAGGGGTGTGTGGCAGTCATTTAGCATGCTCAGTGGTCAAGCTTGTTCAGGCATCTTAGTGGGGAAGGGCTGTAACAGAGTGGCAGAGCATCTTCTTCACATGCAGAAGGTCCTGGTTTCAATCCCTGATATCTCCAGGTAAGACTAGGTAAGACTCCCTGTTTGAAACCCTGGAGTGCCGTGGGCCAGGGGGCAGCTTCACCTGCTGAACAGCAGCCTGAACTGGGAAGCCTTAGATCACAGAGCAGAAGGCACCAATGAGAACCAGCTGCCTCCCAACTTCTTAAGCCAAGCTCTCAACAACAGTAAAATGCTGGAAACAATGCTTGTAGTTCCTGCCCCTTACCTTGCTGCTGCCTGCTCTCCCTCTGGATTCCCTGACCTGTGAACTGGACCCTTGGCTCTGTGATCATGTGAATTTCCTGACCTTGGACTGTCTTGACTTTGTATGCGGATTCTGCTCTCAGGCAAGCATTCCTCAGAGGCCCCTAGCCCCTACTTGTTTGGCAACGGGACTCAAATGGGGCTACAGCATGGAGAGCCACCACCGGTCAGTGCAGAACTCCCCCCCACTTTCCCTTTTAAGGGGATGGAGAAGCAAGAGAACCCCACAGTCCTTTGCAAGTCTTGCAAAAGCCCTTAGAAATCTCTTTCCCTCCATCTTTAAGATCACAGCAAGACTGAGCTTAAAAGGGAAGGTGGGACAACCAGGTTTAAAAGGGGGGGAACGACAGGATGTGATGTCTTAATGCCATCATGTTACTGGCATGTGGGCAGTCCTACCCACCTGTCAAACTTGGCCAGTGAGCCAGATCCTGATAATGATCTGACCTGTGGAGCCAAAAAGGTTCCACACTCGTGGTATACTGTGCTGGATGGACCAATTAGCCTAACTTGGTGTAAGACGTTTACCTATGTTCCCAAGTGTTCTGGCAGGCACAGAAATTGCAGTTCATTTCATGCTTTGACAATCTGTTGCATGCCTCCACCGTCGGAGGCAATATGCTTCTGAATACCAGTTGCTGGAAACTGCAGGAGGGGGGTGTGCTGTTATACTCAGGTCCTGCTTGTGAGCTTCTTCCAGACACCTGTGAAGACCCAGTTACAGACTCAATGGGCCACTGGCCAGATCCAGCAGGGCTCTCCTTAGGTACTTATAGGAGAAGAGGCTCCAATCCTTTCCTCTTTCAAGGTCAATGAGCGTGGGTAGCTTGGGCATCATCTGCAGGGGATGCACTGTGTAGCTGTATTGTACTGACACCACTCACAACACAGAATCCAAAAGCCCAGTGCCTCTGAAATGGAAGATTGCCTGCTAGCCATTGTGACTACTAACCCTTGATAGACTTACCCTCTTCCATGAATCCGTTTAATCCTCTCAAAAAGCCATCTTATAGCACCAAGCTTTGAAGGGGGTCAGAGGGCTTGATCTTTGTAGAAGACACTTCTTAAAAAATAATAATGCTGGACTTTTCATGAAAAGGAGGAGAGCTTGAATGCATTTGAGAAACCTTCCTTTACATTATTAAGGATTTGATAACTAGGGGCTCCTGACTCACTTCTGCCAACTTAACATCCCTAACAATAGCTAATAGATCCACAGCACTCACTGATGTTTGAGTTGAGACAGTGCAATTCAACAAAAGGTAGACTAGTCTCTGATGAAATTCAGCCCCATTTGTTTCCATAGCCATTGTCTGATCTAACCCTCCCTGCTGTGACTCTATTGCTAGTTCAAGCCCAGCTGAATGTTGAGCAGGGCTTTGGCCCAGTGAAATCTCTGCAAGGGTCAATCTAGCAGAAGATTTTCCATGTCTGTTATCTTTATTGGATGGTATAGCAAGGAGAACTTGTGTCAATATCGGAAGGTTTAGCTCTATGACTAACAGATGCAGGTTTGCCTTTAATCATTAACTTCTGATTAGCTGCTATCATGCTGGCATTGGGCATCACCTCAACCAATTATAAAAAGTGGCTTTTATTTGATATGCAACTTGATGTTCTTTCCTCATGAAAAGGGGTGGAAACTGACATCATGCTCCTCATACTTTAGAGCCCCCAGGTAGAGCTGGCAAGGGGCACGGGATGTAATTGACCCAGGGTTCATATATCCTGGAATATGAACCCATCTCCACACAAAGGAAAGATTCCAGAGTTTTTCAGGGCAACCTGTTCTGGTAGTTTGATAGACTTACATTGTCATGGTGGTCTCAAGTCAAATGACATGCTGAACATGTGAAATTATTTTTGTTTTATTTATTCAAGCTAATCTTACACTCAGATATATTCCCAAGAATTAACATCACATTGTCAGTGAAAAGACCAATCTTCATTTGTTCTGAACCACACTTAGTATCTGTTATCTCTGGCTGCCCTAACCTCTTTGTTGGGAGGAAGGGCAGAATATAAATTTAGTAATAAGTAAATAAACCCTTATATCCCACCTTGACCACTGAGCTCAGGGGTGGGGGACTTCTGTGGGCCTGCAGGTCATTTCCCCCAAACCATGACCACCTGCCCATCAGCTGACATCACTGGTGATAGCAACTGATTGGCAGGAAGAGAGGATTTAATCCTGCATTGCCTGTGTGATCCTGTTCCCAGGAGGATGTAATCCCTTGAGGTCACAAAAGTTAAATCATTCTCTGGGTATGGATTCTTATGTAGCCAACTGGCACCATTCACACATAAAATGAGGTTTCACCAGGTTTGAGGGATGCTAAAAATTTGCAGAAGTAAAATCTCTAGAGGCGGGGAAAATAACAACACCTACAGGGGCAACCCTCCACAAAACAGCTTAATGTTCTCTAGGTATGAAATGCTGACTGAGGAGGATGGACAGAGTAATTCAGTTAAAGGACGAGGCTGGCTAGTCAGAATCCTGGACAGGATCTCTCCACAGTGACACATTTTGTTTCAGGTCCCACTTATTTTGTCTTCTAATTTGTTTTAGCGGATGGTGAATGTGATTATATTGTGGTCCCACTTGAGGGTGTTCCATCCCACTTTCAGCAAACAACATTAAATTTGTTGAGGTAAAAGCTCTGCACTCCCCTATCCCCTTTCCCTGAAAAATCAACCCTCAGTTCCAGGAAGAGAGAGCATATTTATGCAGGGACCATGTGACAATCAGTATTGTAATAGTGCGGGCTTCCTCAACCTTGGCCCTCCAGATGTTTTTGGCCTACAACTCCCATGATCCCTAGCTAGCAGGAACAGTGGTTAGGGATGATGGGAACTGTAGTCTCAAAACATCTGGAGGGCTGAGGTTGAGGAAGCCTGGAATAGTGCATCCAATCACCATTCATGTTCCGACATAAAGAGAAAGTTGGACCTGTTTTGCCAGTTCTGAAGAGGACATACAGAACTGGGTGTGAATACATCTAAGGACATCATGGTCTTTGCACCAGTTTCCTTCTTAAAAACTTTCCCTGCACAATAATTTCCAGAAATCTTTGCCGCCACCCTCCAGCTCTTTATATCCTTTCTTAGGACAAGTGTCCCTCTTGTCCAATGACCAACTCAGTCCTGCCATCAATATCAACAGATTAATGGCTAGTGATGGGCCAACAACCACCCTTTTGGAGAGGAACTGAAAATCAGACAAATTACAAAGCGGTTGGCCCATGAGAAAGAAAGAGAGAAAGATTATTTCCAAAGACATCATGAAGATGGAACAAGACCATGCTCTCAATTGTATCCTTGCTTTCTAAAATCCCATTCAGCCCTGGTCCACTCACTGCCTGTGTAAGAAAGCAAACAACTTTTTGGCTTGGCAAGGCTACCCGAAATCAATGAGGCTACATAAAACAACTGTGAATATCAATAGTCTCGTTTTTAACCACTTAATTTTCTGAAAGGGCAGATCCACAAACATTCTTATCTCATAAAAGAGACCAGAAAATGAGGGGACGGAGGAGACTTTGAAAAGCTACCGGAAATATTTGTCCATTGATAATATCCTAGAAGCAACTGCTGTTCACACAGGGAACCTCTCCTCTCTGCAAGCCCATTGAAACAAGCAAGACATAGGTAAGAGCAATACATCATGTCTGTTACACATCTCTGGCTTAAAAATGGTGCTTAAAAGGATAGGATTCTGGTATATAGTTTCTTTTCCACATATATGCCCCCCCCACAACCCTGAATTGATTTACAACCCTAAGTGAGCTTATATTCCAGCACAGTAACATGCAATGAGCAAAACTTTGGGTAGTATCCAACTAAGTTTTACTCAGACAACCCACTGGGATGTAAGTGACTATGTGAGTAATGTTAATTGGTTTACTGGATCTGTTCTGAGAAGAACTTAGTTGAATACAATCATTTGTACCTATTAGTGGGTGTGGTAACAGCAGTGAATCCCTGGTCCAAAGTGTACCCCTGCCATTAGCTCACAGCATACAACATTCAAAGCACCCTTACAGAGGGATAACCCCCTGGGAACTGTAGTTTGTTATGGGTGCTGGGATTTGTAGTTTATCCCTCACAGAACCACAATTCCCATGATACTTTGTGGTGAGATGTGCTTTAAAGCCAAGTTATGCAGGCAGAGGTGGCCTTAGGAAGCCACTTTTTTTCTTTCCATCTCCTTCACATCTCCTCCCCTTCAAGCTGCATTATGGGAATAATAATAATTGCCCACCCTGCAGAGTTGTTGTAATTCTGAAAACAGGTTCATTGTTTGTTTGTTTGTTTAAAAAGGGTTGTATCCAAGGAGTGTAGACCCAATGAAATCAATGGAACTAAATTACTTGTGATTTTGATGAGCTTACTCTGAGTAGAACTTATCTGGTGACAACCCCAAAGATTAAAAAGATCTACATCAATAGCTGCAGAAAATACCACATTTACACCAATCATGATCCCAGATCTGGACAAAGAAGGTGAGTTTTCAAATTGTGCCTGAACATACCTAGAATGTTCTGATTTCACCTGGGATGGAGTTTCATAAGTGGGGTACTATCACTGAGAATGCCCCCCTCAAAGCCACCAGGTTAGAGCCTTGGAATCATGTGTGGAAAGTACTTTGAGCCCCATAAAGTGCTGCATATAACCACAATCCTAACATTAATTAGCATCCCATGCATACTAAAACCAAACTCATTTGTTTGAGTGCCACCACCAATCCACATGGAGCCAAAATGGTACCTTTCCAGACACAAGAGGGAAGCATCAGAAGAGAACATAAAGGTTTGCAGAAGAATATCCCCCCACAAAAGAAAAACTTTAGTGAGAATACAACTCAGTGAGAATTGAGTATGCTCATTGGTCTTCCTGAATTAGGGTAAAAGATTGGGAATGGAGATGGAATGGAGTAGCGTGTAAAAGGGCATGGCTGGCTGGCTGGCACCCAGAACAAGAGCAAACGTTCCGCTGCAGGTTCCACATGGGAAACTGACTTATAAAGGGTGAACACTGGTCTATAGTGCCCTGCATTGTCTTTGCTGACTGGCAGAGGATTTCCAGGGTTTCAGGCAGGAGACATTCCCAACTCTACCTAGAGATGCCAGGGATTGAACCTCAGACCTTTTGCATACCTAGCAGATGCTCTGCCACTGAGCTATGCCATTAAGAGAACGTAAGATTCTAGTCCTCATTGATCTGAACAGGAACATAGGAAGCTGCGTCCTATCGAGTCAGACCATTGGTCCTTCTCACTCAGTATGAGTGACAGAGGGGTTGAACTTAGAATCTTTTGCATGCAAAGCAGATGCTCTAACCCTGAGCTACAGCCTTTCCAATTGCAACGATAATAATATGTGGTGATGATGATGATCGTGGTCGCAAAGGAGCCACGAAAACGCGACGGGCAGGACCCCACACGAATTCAGAACAAAAACCAAGGCAAAGTTCTTGAAGCTGAGAGGGCAGCCCGTTAGACTTGCAGCCTCCCTGGTTTCCTGATCAGAACCCACAGCCTTAGCTCCCAGGCTGAATCCAAGACTCAAGCGGCTCCTAAAGAGGGCAGGTGGTGGTGGTACTGAGCCAGGGAGAAACAGCAGTCGCAGCAGCAGGATTAACTCTCCCATCCAAGTTTTAGAAAAGGGCTTTTATCCTTTTCCACCCAGCCCTGAAACCAAACCAGCAAGCATGAAAATAACAGGAGGAGGGAGAGCGCGCCAGGGAGGGGCAGGAGCTTCCTCCTCGAGATTCTTGGGGGGCAGCAACTCACCAGCTCTGCAGGCAGCCGCCGCCTTCCCCTCCAGTGGCCCCAGCCCAGCTGCGGTGGCCGCCGGCGGCATCCCAGCCCCGGCTCTGCTGCTGCTGCTGCTTCTCCCAGTTGCAGCGCCTGACATCGCTGCCAGCCCAGCGAGAGGGAGATGATTGCAGCTGGCAGGAGTCGGAGGCAGGACCAGGGCGATTTACATATTGCTGTCTCGGGGACCACCTCCAGCTCTTGGCCGGGCCAGCAGAGAGAGAGGGAGGGAGGGAGGGGCGGAGGCTACCAGGCACTGTGTGCCCCCTCCTCGCCTTTCCAGCCCTCCCTCTCTCCAGCCTCATCTCAGCAGCTGCCGCAATGCCTGGCCAAAGGGCTTCTCCCCTCGCTGGTCTCTGCCAAGAGCTGCGGGAGGATGGCTAACTTGCTGGTGCATCCCGAGATATATAATAACATACAGAGCTGGAGAGAGATGGCAAAGCAAGCTGAGGACGGGAGGGATGCGGAGGTGGGTGTGGAGAGACCCAGCTGGCACCACCAGGCAGGCGAATGCGCTCAAGAAACCTGGGCAGCCTGCGCACACACCATGTACTGAAAGCACTTTCCTCCCCAAGAATCCTGGTAGTTACAGTTAACCTTTAGTGGAGCTACAATTCCCAGAACCTTTAACAGGCTACATGATTATTTGGGGAACTCAACATGGCCACTGACGTGGATGGCTTTAAAAAAAGGATTGGACAAATTCACAGAGGATAAGGCTTTAGATCTCTGCTAGATGACTGTGCGCTGCTTCCAGTCTGCTTCTGAACACCAGTTGCTGAAAACCACAGGAGAGGAGAGGACTGTTACACTCAGGTCCTGTTTGTGGGACATCTGATTGGCCCCTGTGAGAACAGGATGCTGGGCTAGCTAGGCCATTTCCTTCTTGTGGGGAAGGGGAAATGTGCTTTGAATATGTGGTGTATACATGGCCCTTGACCACTGAAGCAACTTGGGCTGTCCTGGAAGATGAGTTCATTTGCTGGAGTGCCCATCTAAGCCATGGGTGGGGGAATTTTTTTGGTCCAGTGGGTCAGATCTTTATCTCTTCCCCCATTTCAGCTGATAAGGAGAGAGAGCTTAGTATTGCTTTCTGCAGGGTTCCAGTGCACCATAGACTTCCTGCAGATAACTTTCTTGAGCACCCAACCCAAGCAGGGTTGAATGCCTCATCCATCAGCTGATGTTCTTGGGACTTCAATCCTGTTTACCCAGCTACATGATCCGGCCAAGTGCCTACCTGACACACACCTGACATCACATATGGTGTTGGGGGTGGGGCAGGAAGGCGCCCGCAGTTTGTGGGACAGAGCTTGCCAGCCAAATGAGGGTCAAATTTGGCCCACAAGACAGAGTTGTGGTCCAAAGCATTGGTGGGCACCATATTAGTTACCCCATTTGAATTTCCCCCACAGTAAAGTAGGAAATGTATAGCTGAAAGGTCACAGCTCAGTGGGAGAGCATCTGCTTTGCATGCAAAAGGTCTCTGGTTCAATTCCTGGAATCTCCAGCCAGGGTTGGGAAAGACCTCCCTGCCTGAAACCCTAGAGAACTGCTGCCAGTCAGTGTAGACAGTACCGGACTAGATGGAGTGACCAATGGTGCAGCTCAGTATAAGGCAGCTTCCTTTGTTCCTACTGAGCCTGCACAGGCTCGCTTTCTTTGCTAGTCATCGTAACTGAAAAGAGGCCATTGGTCAACCCAGCTTAGTACCGTTTACTGCAGGAGTAGGGAACCTGCAGTCGTCCAGATGTTTCTGGGTTCCAACTCCCATCATCCCTGGCCATTGGTCATGCTATCTGGGTCTGATGGGCGTTGTAGTCCCAACAACATCTGGAGAGTCAGGAGTTCCCAATCCTCAATCTGCTATGACTGGCAGTGACTCTCTAGGCAGGAAAAAAAATTCTTTCCCATTCTCTGTTACCAGATCCTTTTCACTGAAGATGCCAGGCACTGAACATGAGACCATCTGCATGTATAGCAGCTGCTCCATCACTGAGCTGTGTCCTAAATAAAAATGTATATGTGGATATCTGGGTCATTTACGAGATGGAATTTTGGGCATTCGACTTTCTGCATATGCTCTGCCACTGAACTGCCCCGTGCACCACAATAGTGTTCACTATTACTCTGTGGCTGAGAATTCATGCACTAAATGGCAGCTCAGATCAATATTTCTTTTTTCTTTTCTTTTCTTTTCTGGGTACAGAAGTTCTGCATGGCAGCTGTTTTAGAGAGGGTCTCACAATATACCAGGCCATTCTGTTACTGGCCTTCAGGTAGCCATCATGGAACAAGGAAACTGCGAAGGGAAACTCCAGTGTGATACTGCTGAATTGCAGCTTATCCAAAAGTTACATTTTGTTTGTTTGGGTCTGAAGAGAGACCCAGCTAAGCTTTACTGAGTAGAACTCATTGAAATTAATGGACCTAACTTAGTCATACGCATTAATTTCAAGGGGTCTATTCTGAGAAAAGTAGCTGAATGGTTTCCTGTTCCATTCCGCTGGAATTTAACTCCAACTTTTACACCCCCGTCCTTTACCTCTATGCATATCACTTGAAGCCCAGGAGAGGGTCTTCTCTGTGGTGGCCCCTACACTGTAGGACTCTCTCCTTGCAGAGGTGCATCTGACACATTCATTTGATAGTTTTCACTGCATTTTGGAAGACTTGCCTCTTTCCCCTGGCTTTTGACAGTTGTTTTGTGGGACACACCTCATTTGTTTAGTTGCACTGTTCTGGTTATTGTTTTACTTTTTTTTGAAATTGTGATTGTTTAATGGTTTTTTTCAAATAACTTTCTGCCCTGGGACCTTATGGCAAATAACTGAGAATCACACTCCGTGGATGTGATGGTTCATGGCAGGCACAAGAAGCAGGGCCTTTTTTGGTGGTGGCTCCCCTATGTGACATGCTCTTCCCCTTGAGACTCACACCAGTGGCTCGCTTCTAACCTTTAGGAAGTAAATTCTTCACTGGGCTTGTGAGGACTAAGTTTATTTTAGCCATGCCATCCAAAGAAGCTAAACTTTTATCAGGACAGATAAAAGTATGTACTTTATTCACAGTGTGAATAGTTAAACTACAGAATTCACTACCACAGGATGGATGCTTTTAAAAAGAGGATTAGAGAAATGCATTGAGGATAAGGCTATCAACAGCTACAAGCCATGATGGCTGTGTCCTACTTCCAGTGTCGGAGGGAGTATGTCTCTGAATAGCAGCAGGTGGGGACCATGAGCAGGACAGGGCTATTGCACTCATACTCTGCTCACTGGCTTCCCAGAGGCATCTAGTTTGCCCCTGTGAGAACAGGATGTTGAACTAGGTGGGGTTTGACTTGGTCCAGCTGGACTCTTACTATGTTCTAATCTGTACCTTATTTTAAAGTGGCATTTTATTATTTTAATGTGGGTTTTGCATGGAGTTTACTGGAGCCGACAATTGATTTGGAGATCCAAAAGCAGAGGTGGAAAGGAAGCACAGGGTCCTGCGGGATAGTGGTAACATTTATTTAATAATTCCCCCGATGATCAGTAAAAAGAATCTGGTAACTTTTAATACGTTGAATAAACACAGGCGTGCTAGGAAAGAGCTTTGTTTTACAAAGGCAAGGCTGGTTCTTTCCCCAAGTTTTTTGATATGGGGCAGCTTTAGGCCTGTGAATGAATAAGCAGAAGCCACTCCACCGTCACTCTGCAACGACAGCAAGCTGGAACGGTCCTGCTCAGATAATTAGGAACATTAGATGCCCCTAAAGCTCACAAAAATATGGTTGCTATGTAAGACCTACTCTGGTCCCTTGTGGCTCTGAACAGGTGCGTGACAGAAGAGAAATGTCAGCAGGCGAAACTTTCCACTGTTACTGCATCTTGGTGGCAGGGGAGCCTCAGCTGTTACACGCACCCTGCCTCACATGTAGCTGGGATCCCTGCCAGAAAGAAACGGCAGCAGCTCCTAAACAAAAAGACATCCTAGTGAGTGAGCTTCAGATCCCCAAGATATGACTAAATAAAGCAAAACACAAATACTTGGGGGGTATGGCCTCCTCCTCCTCCTCCTCCATCATCCTTATCAAGCCAAAGCATTTCCCAGGAAATCAACACATTCCTCGTCTCTGGGGTAATGCAGAGGCTGGAGTCTGAATGATTCATTGAGTTTGCAAAGGCTGCGTGCCTGGGCATATTCTGTTCAATTAATCAGTGGACGACCACAGCTTTTTACAAACTAGCATTATGGGGGAGAGTGGATCAATGATGCATTACGACTTTCCTAATGAGTTCCTGTGACTTCGCAAGTGCTGGGACTTCAGTTGGATTTGAAGGCCGCTCCTACAGATTTTGGGAAAGTGCCTTGATCTATTCACTCACTGCCACTGTGATTGTTCACCTGGAAGGGCCATAAATTAGTGGCTATAGCATTTTGTGTGCTGTCCCAGACAACTCCAGATAAGATAGGGAAAGACTCCTGTCGAGAGACACTGCCAGTCTGATCAGACCAAAGCTGGGGAACCTTTTTTTCCAGCTCGAGGGCCATATTTCCTGCTGAGCAACCTTTGAGGGGCCATATAGCAGTGGTTGGTAGTGCCAGGGGCAAAAATGGGAAGAGCAATGAATGTAAATTTTACCTTAATAAATATTTAAGATCTCTTTCCACCTCCATCCCCCAGCTGGGAAAACCTTACACTGAAGACAGCATAACACCTTTTATATTGTTCAACTGTAGGCCTGCATTTTAATCATTGTTGTAAGCTGTTCTGAGCAATGCAAATGAAAGGGCAGGTTATAAATCTTTCAAATAAATAATAAGAATCCAGAAGTCAGATGATGCTTTCCTTTCAGAAGCCATTAGCAGAGCACATAATGCTGCTTTCATGTGCCCAGGTGATTATAAAGCCCACATATCTGGGAAGGAAGCAGAGTGTAGCAAACTTTGGAAGCCAGTATTTCAGTGCACTTAGTGGGAACCCCTGCGAGCAGAAAATAAAGGTAATGCTAACAGGGTTTGAAAAGCAGAGAGAAGAGGCAACCTGCATTATGCCTTTGACTCTATTGGTCCATCACGCCTTCTGCTCTTTTGTGAGCAATCAACCTAAACATGAATATCAGCAAAGCTGTTAGTTAAATGCAAGACAAGCAATATCTCCATCTGTAGAATGTTTTCCAATTGACAATAAAATGCAAGTTGCCACTACATTAAAATCTCCTCTATGCACTGCACTCAACACACACTCATCATTTGGCATCATCAGAGGACTTCAGATCATTACACAAAGAGGGAGGGTGGGACCAGCCAACTGCATGCCACGCCAAGGTTTAGGGCGAAATGAAAGCTGTTTCCTGAGAGCAGAAACTTTTAAAGCGGCCACCTCAGATAACAATGCATTCATATTCTGGGCTCTGTTCTGCCTTCTACCTTCCAAAGCAGTATAGTCTAGATTTCAGAACCAGGAGAATTCCCCCATGCTACAACAACTAGGTGTTAAATTTAGCTCTAGTAACAGTTGTCACATTGGGTGTGGGGAACCTGTAGCCCTTTGGCTGCAGTTAAGACTCCCATCAGCCCCAGTCAGAATAGACACATCTGGACTACATACTCGGAATCACAAATCATTACAAAAGCCATACTTATTTCATTGGTTTTATTTTCAAGGTGATGGGGGGGGGGGAGGAACAAGGAAATGCAGGTGGTCAGCTAAACATTTTTTTCTCCCAACATAAAACCTCAAACCATTTCTGCTTAAAATGTAGAATGTGTTATAAATAAAGGTTAATCTAATACAGGGTCCGTAGGAATAGAAAAGACAAACAAAATACATGTAAAATAATGACAAGGAAGATGCCGCACCCCTTCTCCATCAAGAGGTAAATGTAGAGAGAAAAAGAAAAGAAAAAACCCTAAACTGACACATGTAAGCATTTTAAGACTCTTTTATGCTACAGTATTATATTACAAGCCTTTTCCAAATGGGCAAAAGTGGCTCAGTACTAAGTGTAACTGTTTGAAACTCACTTTATAAAGACTGTTTGCATGACATAAAGGACGTTAACAAACAGGAGTGCCTCCCATAAAAGACTTTCAGGCATGTTCATGAGCAATTCCTAATCATTTCAACGCAGCTTTGATTTGAGCTGCGTCCCATCATATTTGTGTGTCTATTATTATTTTTAACTTCTGCAGTTCTTAAATACAACTATACCATCACAAAATGGCTGCAGTCAGATGCAATGACAAATTTCAGACTCACACATTCCCTTCCTCCATGGGAGGGGAGATTAAAACTTCTCTTGCAAGCTTACAGTAAACCACAGTTCACTGTTTCGTCTGATCCCTGGCAAACTATGATTTCTGCAAACCAGAATCCCTAGACAGGTCCAGACAAAATAGAAGCTATGGTTTTCTGCAAAACATGTAGGAGGAAGGGAGAAGGTGAAGAGGGAGTTCATGAGCCTGAGGCCAAAAGCTGTTGTGCTCATAACTATGTCTGAATGTAGTCAGTAAAATGAGAGGAACTGAAATTTATAGTTGTAATCTTGTTTATACCACATGGGTGTGCATTTGTACAGAAGTTACAAGGTTCTTCTAACCACAAGGTTAAGAGAAGCACTCCTGAAACAAACAACAAGAACAAAGAACAATCCTGCAACTCACTTTTTTTTTTAAACCACTTCAAGACACAACGAGCCCTTGGAATGGGCAAACCACTCATGGTGAAAAACGACCAGGCTCATTACATTTGAGTCTGATAGGCAGAAAAATTGCAGCATTCTCAGAACGACAGAGAAACTTGGCAGCATCTGGTGGGTATATTGCTTGTCAAGCTATTGTTTTCTTCCTGTGCAGCATGTCATAGCAACAAGTACGGTGGCACACAACACCCAGCAGTTAGCACTTAGAACAACAGCTCTCAAACTGGCCACGTATTTTCACTTATAGTTATAGATTAGATTTTTTAAAAAATAAAACTAGCAATTAACTCTCTGGAAGATATTTCATAAATCTTAAATCTTTTAAAAATTACTCTCTAAAGGTTATAAAAGGTTAGTCAAAACTTTTTAATATGAATAGCTTGGATAAGTGGATCTAGTTCCCGGCTGGAGAATTACAGCAACGTATTATGCAGAGGAGGAGAAGAGTCCACAGAGGAATCTGCAAACTACGGTTGGAACCTCAAGGATTCTCATTAAAAAGATTTGACTGCATAGTGACACATCCTTTTTTTCTCTCTCTCCCAAGTGATGTGTCTCACTCATTGGCTTTCCACATCACTTGAAGGAACCGTTTTAGTACTTTATTTACATTCAAAAAGTATTCATCTCCCCCTTTTGTTTCTTCTTCAGCACAGTGGAAATGCCAACGAATCAAGTCAACGGGAGACTCCCTAGCAGAGGTGCAGGACAGCTTTATTAATCTCTGGATTTGTCCAATCATTCCGGATGTCATCCAAATGATTATCAAAATCTACTAGTGTTTCATAGGACCGGCTGTCCAGAAGTGAGGCAGAGATCCTCTGGGCTTCTGACCAGTCTTCACAGTAATCACTAGGAAGCAAGAAAAAAGTAAAGAATTAATGGTCCTCAGGAAGAACCAACCAGCCTCCTAGTCCACTGGAGTGAAAGCAAAGGAAAAATCTATCAGCAATGCATAATGACAAGCAGAGAGTCAGCTACACTACGAACAAAAACAAAAACAAAAACCACTTCAGTCAAAATGACTCACCCTGAGGAAACCTGGGAGTTACAAGAGAGGTGCACCTGTTTGAAGTATCTGCTAGACAGCCCTCACAGAGCTACAATTCACACAGAGACCTTATTCAGATGCAGTGCTACATCTATGACTTAAGTGTTGCACCGATGAACTCGCTCACTTCACTTCACTTCCCTCTCCCTTCTCTTCTTCCATCTCTTTCACAAGGAGATACAAAGCTTATGCTTCTGTTTTTAACTAGGCATAGTACAGAATTATGTTCAAACCTTGACAAACGGTGGCCAGTCTTAGTAATGGTTTATTAAAAGAGGGCAACTTCAAACTGTGGTTTATGAATCTGGCTTGTTTCAGTGAAAGCTTCTGATCGCCTCCTCCTGCTCCTCTTGGTGGCACCTTCTCCAGCCTGATGCTCCCCTGACATTTTGGGCTATGACTCCCAACAGGCTACTGCCAGCATGGCTGTGTTGGCTGATGGGAGTTGGTAGTTCTACTATCTGGAGAGCACCAGGCTGGGGAAGGCTAGGCTGAACAAGAGCTTAGTGTTGCATCCTAACAAGGCCAGTGCCAGGGGCGTAGAGAGGCATGACCCTTAAACTGTTTCACATACCATGGACAGGCCCTGCACATTATTTCTTCATGTTAGAAAAGCTCTGGCGAGAGCAGAAACCCTTTCAAAAGCTGACTGTGATTAGTTCCCAATGGATGCTACTCTGGTTGTTTCACATCTGAACCCTCCTTCCTCTCTTCCCCGCCCCACCTCCATGCCTAACAATTTCCTTTGGTAATAGGTTTCATACACTATGTTGCTGTTCTGAGTTTGTTGGCTTTACAGTTTGAAATATTATTCAATTAGGCAGATCTGAAATTTTATTAGGTTAACACTGGATCTAGGTCGTTAAATTTTTGTTCTTTATTTATCAAGTTGGTTTGGAAAAAACTACTTTATTCAGCTGCCCAAACTGACTCCTCCAGATGTTTCAGAATAGAAGTCCCATCAGTCCCAGACAACCAGCACAGGCTGAAGAAGGCTGAATTAATTCATTGTTTGGATTTGCTGTGTGCTTGTATTGATTGTACATTATATATTTTTGCATTGACTGTTTCATACTCATAGCCAGCTGCTTATTTTGGAGGCATTCCAAACTTAGGCTTCGTTTCAAGGTAAAATATACTAAATATAAAAATGTAAATGCTGCTTAGGAGCAAAGGTCTGTTCTATGAATACTCACAAGTGCGGGTCTTTGCATCTCCATTTGTTTTCGTGATGTTCGTACACATGAACAGTCGGTTCTATGCACTCCATTGTAAATTTACTATTATCCACCTGATGCAGAACAGAGAGAGGGAACAGAAAGCTCAGTGGCAGAATGTCTGCTTTGCATGCAAAAGGTCCTAGGTTCAATCCCTGGCAGCTCCAAGTAGAACTGGGAAATGTTCCCCTGCCTGAATCCCTGAAGAACTACTGCCAGCCAGTGTAGGCCAGGTATGGGGAACACCTGTCCTCTCTAGCTGGTTGTCAGGGCTCTCCCAAGCCCACAGACCCTGTTGAACCACACCCTCCACCAATCCTGCTCTGAACCCTCCTTGAGTGTTTTTGCCTTACTGGAATGCTTCCTTGAATGCAGATCATACTTCTTGCTTGTCTGGATGGAAGATAAAGAGGCCTACTGTACAAGGTAAAATTCACAGCTGCTGTTCCATCAACTTTTGCCTCTGGCTCTTGGAAGGTTACTTAGGAGGAAATGCAGCTTTTGAGCCGAAAAAGATTCCCCGCCCCGGTGTAGACAGCAGTGAGGTAGATTAACCAATGCTCTGAATCTGTAGAAGGGAGCTTCCTATTCAGAAAAGCATTCTCACCTAGACACATACCCTGGAACAACCTTACAATTTATGCACTGGAAATGGACCCTTGAAATTAAGTTGGAAATGTGGAGAATGAACTAGAAACGAACTCCTATTCAAATAGTGGTTTTCAAACTTTCCACCTTCAGGGAACTCTTTCCAGCTTGTTTTGTCTGCTGAGCAATCCGTGATGGTCAGCCACAGACACCTAGCAGGTTGCAAAGGATACTTGGGCATGTTTTAAGTGCACGCACTTGTTTAATGCAAGGCATAATTTAGGCCTGTTAACAATTGGCTCCATGGTGACATTGTGCAATCTAGAACACATCCAACAGTTTCCCTGCAGCTATACACTGCAGGTATAAATCCCATAGTGATGGGGAAACAAACTTTCAAGGAAATAAGCATCATCATTATTAATTCAATTAATTATTATTATTCAATTAATATGATCAGGATGACAGCCAATAAAACAGTATTAAAACAATCTACACTAAAACAATAGCTGGTTGCTAGTTCTCAAATAGCCAGGGCCTCAAAAAGCATTGCTGACAGTGATCTCAATACAAAGGCACATAGTTGCAGAGCAGGGGTGGGGAACCTTTTTCAGTCCAGGGGCCACATTCTCTTCCAAGCAATCTTCTGAGGGCCACCTGCCACTAGTAGGTGGGGCCAGAGGCCAAAGTGGGGCAATTAATATGAATTTTACCTGTGCAGAATAGGCTACTTACTTCACTCTCAAGACACCTCTCTCTAGTCTCCATCCAGGCAAGCAAAGTTCAAGGACATTTTCCAGCTAGGCAAAAACACTTGAGGGGGGTGCAGAGCAGGGCTGGTGAGGGGCATGTCTTGGAAGAGTCCCAAAGGCCAGAGAGAAAGACCATATCCCCTACGTAGTGGTTCCCAATCTCTTAGAGAGAAGGGAGTGATCAGAGTACCCAGGTCAGAAACAGTATAGGGCTTTGTTCACCATTATGTCTTCTTGTTTTACTTTAAATAAATGGAAGAAACTTGAGCAACTGAAGGATTTTCTGGAAAACAGTTCTGAAGCACACTGCTTTAGGGTGATGGTGCGACTTCATGGTAGCTAGGGAGGGTTGTATTACAATACTTGCAAATAAATGAAGCACTTAGATTTCAGAAAATGTAATCTAAGCAATTGATGTCATTAGCCATGGCCATGAAGTATACACTAAAAGAAAAAAGGCAGCGGGGGGTGGAGGGGCCAAGGGAAGGATATTACGTACCATTATGAGGGCTGTGTCGTTGAAGCCTTCTGCAATCCTGGAGGCAACCTTTTCAGCAACCTGGTTTGGACTACAAAAAGCACACACATTACTTACAATTCTGCTATTCTTCAAATCAATCATAATGAAATTGGAACACTTGAATGAAGAGATGATGATAAGATGTCCGATGATGTGCTCAAGAGGAAACGTTTTATACGGCCTAAAGCAAGAATCGGGAACCTCTGCCCCTACAGACATTGTTGCACAACATCTCCCTTCATCCCAAAAAACACTCACCACACTGGCTGGGACTTACTGGACTAGGAGTCCAATGACATCTGGAGGGCAACAGTTTCCTTAACCCTGGTCTAAAGCTAAACCAGATTTGAAATAAACTGATGGTGGCTGGGCAGTGCCAGTCCTCTATTTTGCTCACTCCTCCTGGCCAACCTCCTGTTCTTGTAACAGAGACATGGGATATGGGCCTCATTGCATCAGGCATTAAGCAAAGCCTATAAATTAAAATAAGGCTTCTGCAACCAATCTGGTGCCTTCTGGATAATCTGGACTACAATTCCCATAGCATCAGGTTGCTACTGTTAGCCTTTGATTCGGTTCTTTCTTTCTTTCTCTCTCCAAGTCCCTCTCCCCTTTATGTGGCTCATGTCCATTTTTGAATGGGTCGCAGTGGCAAGGTGGTTGCAGCAACATACCTGGCATCTTTCAGACGTTCATTAGCTTGATAGTACCCGGCTATTACATAGCTATTCTCTTTGCACCATGAATCAATCTGAAAGAGGACATAAATAAAAAATCCGTAAGCATTCAAAACTCAAAGCACTGGCTAACGTCACACAGACCGGAGGGCAGGGGGTGCTAGTTAGTGAATTAGTGGATTGAAATATCGCCACTTTATACCAATTAGCATGGGAAAACATACCTCCCTTTTGAGAGCTGTTGCAAGGACAAAATGAAAACTTTTGGGCTGCCAGGGTACTAGGTAGAAAATCTATTTCTCAAATGAAACATTATTGCTGTTAATCATTTCATTAAAAACTTTAAATTTATGTTCTATACAACATATAACTTGCTCTCCTACCCCGGTGAAACTGGCCATGGCCACTGGTCCCATCACCTCCTGGCAAATAGAAGGGGAAGAAATGGAGGCAGTGAGAGCTTTTACTTTCTTGGGCTCCATGATCACTGCAAATGGTGACAGCAGTCACGAATTTAAAAGACGCCTGCTCCTTGGGAGAAAGGTGATGGTAGGTGGGACAAATTCGGGACTCCTGGATATCAGCCCAACTCTCTCATAAAGCTGTGGAAAGCCACCTCAATGAGCTGTCTCCAAGTTCTACTCAGAGGAGAAAAACTGAAATTAAATATCCTAATTTACTCATGCCCACTAATTTCAAAGGATCTACTGAGTAGAACTTAGAAAGATATAAAGGGTTTTATCAAACTATCAGTGCGGTGGATGCAGGAGATCTGGGTTCAAAGTTATCGCTTTGGTCCTGGATTTAACTGTGTGTTTTTCTGTAAGACATTCGCACGGTCTCAGCCTGCCATGGAGACAGTGATCTACTAGGGGCTGCTGAAAGTGGTAAAAACACACACCATGAAATGCTTTTTCTAACTGTAAGTGCTATATGCCTGCCATAGCAATTCCTTTCCTTTACAGATAAGTTGGGATTCCTGAAGCCTGACCTGGTTGACAGACACATGGAAAAGACAAGCCAGAGAAGGACTTTTATGGAGAAGTAAAATATGACAGCATAGGTATGCATAAGGAAGGGGAGAGACCATCTTGCCCTTCCTCTGGTCACTTCATTAAGCATGGAAGTGAAGGGGCAGAATGAGCGGAGAGGGGTCTTAGGATGTGTGTAGAAACTTCATGGGGTGGGGTGGGAAGAGGACAGACGGCACAAGTCAGAGTGGAGGGAAATCCTTGTTCTTTTGTCCCCTACTTGCTGTGCAGAATGAAGGGCTGGTGGACTCTGGACTTGCTAGTACTCTCATGGGAGAAGGGGCGAGAAAACTGGTCACCAGCTCCACTCTAAAAGACCCACATTTAAACTGCCCAGCAACCAGGGCTGTGGGCTTTAGCAGGAAGAGCAACATGATCCTCAATTGGTGATAAGGTGCAGATTCTATTGTGTCTACTCTGAACCTCCACCCCTGCTGCAACAGTCACTTTAATTAGTGAAGATATTTGCATAATATCATTTTATCCTAATGTATCATCTGATCTGCCACAAAGCTTTGTTAAAATACCCAGTGAGAATTAAAGGGGCAAATTCATCTTGGGTGTTATGAGGCAGGATTTAAAGTGCTGCATTTATCCATATCAGATTTTGGCCCAGTTTCAGTGGCTTTGGAATATATCCCCATATTTGCTACTCACAATAAATGTAACTGATTAAGATAATCCAGTGATTTTGGGAGGTGGAAAAACGAGCTAGCAATTGTGCTTTTTGCTGTCAACTATCTTAAAAAAATGGGGGGAGGGGGAATTAAGTGGATTGCAGAACATTTTGGATGCTGAATTCCAGCTTCCTGCAAAACACATCAATCTCATGGTTAGCAGAATAATTACAGCCCTGAATTAAACTGTCTAAAAGCAGAACGAAGCTACACAAATAATCTCTTCTAAAAGAATGACATGGATTTATGTGTTTCATTAAATTGTCATTTGCTGGCATTGTTATACTTAAAGAGCCAACTGCTGAAGTAATCATAACCCCCATTTCAAGGGTTTATAGATGCCATTTTAATTGCCAGCAAGTTGAGATCTTTTAACTAAAAACTAAACACCCGGATAAAACATTCTTACTCACAGCAAACATTAAGAAGCTGATCTGAAATTTTCCTTTTGCTATTCTATAGGAAGCTCAGTTTCTATTCAATTTTAGGGGAGCAACAGAGAGAGACAGCTCTGCTCTGGCTTGTTAGCAACAGGTTTTTTTTAAAGTAACACTTTATTGGGTTTTATAAACAAGGATCATATGAATAACAAATTATACAAATAAATGGACCAAGTCTTCTCATGTCATTTGTACATCACAAAAATAGCACAATAAATTTGCAGGAATATCTACAACATATGCTTCATTATTAGTGGTCAAAGGGGAAATAGGATAGAACAGAGTATAACATTCAACACCGCATAGCTAAACCCCTAATCAGAAGCCCTTGTGGTTGTGCTTAGATTAAGTATGAGTAATAGTCATTTTTCCTCTTATGTTACCAATGAAACAATCTAAAGTGTTGAACATTAATGAGTGTGGGAGCACAGTTCAAAGTGAAAATAAAAATTTATGTTTACATTTTAATTTTGGTCAACCAGACTGCTGTTGGGAGGTGGGGTCTTTTTCAGGAATACTGGCATAAATTAAACCATACCAGGGTAAAGTCATATTTCTTGATCTGTCCATGTGCCAGCTGTAATTTATTTCATAATCTTGCAAGGACGGCTGTTTCCCAAACTGAACCTCAAAGTTCAGTTCTTTGTCCTACAGCTATTTTTCCATATTTGAATGTAATGACATTTACTTAAGTGTAAGGAAAGCTATTTTATATTGGCAATGTGTACACATCACCAAGCACGTGTACCTGCCTTAAAACAAGCATTGCCCTACCAGGTGATAAAGTTTCCTCATGACAGCTCAGTAGATGTGCTTTGCAGATGGCCAGGCACAGTTGGGAAGTAGTTCTCAAATTGCTCCTTGCAATTCCCAAGAGTTAACTGTCTCATTTGCCACAAGTACATTTAGTTATTTGTGGCCTTAACACAAATGCACAGACAGCTTTCGCTGGGGTTCTGTGCATGGCAGCCAGAGGCAATTTTTATTCCCAACAAATGGCCAACTATCAACAAGCTTGGCCTAGTGACCCTTGGCTTGGCAGAGGAATCAATTTTAGCCTATTCCCGTGGCATATCTGCTTGGCTCATGTGGTTAATTCATCCTTTGTTGATTGGTTCATTGTGGCCTTAACTTTGTAAGCCTATCATTATGCATGGGGCGGTGGGAGGACTTGGTATGTGGATCACTTTCCCTTAAAATAAGGCCTTGTGTGGTTTTTTGAGTTCTCTATTACTACTCTGCAACTCCTTAAGTATTCTTGTACCTTGACAATAATCTTAAAAGGACAGGATGTGAGCAAAGACTCTTCCTTGGACAGAATAAATATTTCACTGGGAACTTCTGCTTTCTACACTTTCTCTCAATACTGTATCTCCTTCATGCACCTGCTTGGTTGCTCCTATCCTTTAGACTTCAATCTTTCTAGTGATGGTCTCAGCACTGCACTTTGTGGCTTTTGGCTGGACAAATAACCAGGACTGCTGGACCCAAGTTGATATACACATTTCATCTTCTGGCGTTTCTACTATCAATCAGCAAATAGGCTGTTAAATCTGAATGCCACTTACAAAACCACAAGGCAGCACAATAAAAAGTTAGGCAAATATGGATAAGCACCTTGGCTTTCTAAGACATCTCGCACTATCCTTGATTACGTTTGTCAAAGCTGCCACAAACAATATTTGCATGCCACATTGATTTGCTAATTGATTAAAGTTTGACAAATCCCAACTCAGCTTAAAATGCACAAATACAATTTCTTCATAATTAGATTGTTTGAGGACTTGCAGCATTTCATGAATTCTGCAATTATTTCAATTTCCCATTAAAGCTACAAGCTGATTTTGCAAAGATTTCCATTTGGTAAAAGTCAGCGCTGCCACAATGCTCTGTATACCAAAGTGATTCACTGCCCTTAAAATTCAATATCCATGGTGCTCTTCATTCACCTTTGTACTCAGCAACACAACTTATTCCATTGCTGCCCAGCCTCCTCTAGATGCTTTTGGTTTAATTACTCTGATATCAGAGGGGCTGTGAACACACTGGTTATTATCTGAAGAGATATCACACGCTATGCACTGTCCAGGCGGCCAAAATGTTTATCGTTTTCAATGCTTGATTTATAGTGCACCCATCAACAGATTCCCAGGGTGAATTACAAAAAAGTTTTTTAAAACCACAACAAAAAATTAGAACAGGAACATTAAAACATCATGTTAAAAAGCAGTTAAAAAAATATCAGCCAGCAAAACTAAAATGAACAGCAAGCACTGCAAAAACAGTATGAAGATCGCCCTTCCCAGACATGGCACCCTTCAGATGTTTCAACTACAACTTTCATGAGCCCCAGTCAGCACAGCCATGCTGCCAGGGGTTGATGTAAGCTACAGTAAAAAAATATCTGGAGGCCACCAAGTTGATAAAGACTAAAGATGAAAAAGCTGGGGGAAATGAAAAGATATTTGGTGCCAAAATGTCATCAAGGTGGATGCCATGTTAGCATTCCAAAGTTGGGTTCCCATCACTGTGTAGGTCCTTTCTCCTATAGTCACCCACTGCCCTTAGATGGTGGGAGCTCAAAAACAAAAGCCTCCTTTGAAGATCTTAGTACACTGTATAGGCAGACACATGTTGAGACAAACGGTCTTTCAAGGTATTGTGGTGTGATGCTGTGAAATATTTAACACAAGGACCTTTGTACATTTAGCAGTTGCATTGCCAAGGACCGTTGGGCAGGTGCAGCTTTTCAACCCCCCTGCTGTCCTGTAACTGCTGAAAGTTCAACTTCTACAAACCAATGAAAAAAGTATAGAGGTGCTAACTTTGGAAGCATAATATCCTCTGTGCTAGACAATGGGAAGGGTTATTAACAGGTAACATGCTGAAGGGATGTGGCCAGATGCCCCTGGGAAGGCCACATATCAGCTCCCCTCTGTTGTTTGTCCTCTGCATGCATGTGATATCCAAAGGTATGCTGCCTGATCATCTGTGAATTTGTGTAGAAGGCAGCCTTCCCCAGCCTGGTGTCCTCCAGATGTTTAGAAATACAGCTCCCACAACCCCCAAATTCTGACCAACTAGAGTTCGAGGGAGTTATACAAAAGTCTGGAGGACAGTTAGGGGATGTTATTATAACAGTTCATCTAGCACCGCACCCTCAATTTCTCATAGTGGGTGGGTGGATGTTTAAGGAAAGCCCAAAAGAAGCTCCCCAGCAGCTGTCTTTCTAAGGCCTCTTCACGGGGAGGTTATATATAGGCCAGCATCCTGTTTCCAACATTGGCCAGCCATAGGTTTTTTGAGGTACAGAGGTAGCAGTTGCTTTTCTCATCTGTCCCATTATGTGGCACGTTGAGCTATATTGCCTACAGGCAGGGAGGCCCCATTTAGTTCTTATAGTCAACAGCATTCAACGGACATATCTACCATGAATTAAGGCAACAGACCCCCTGCTTTGCTGTTTGCTCCCTCCCCTCAATCTGACATTTAGAAGTATACAGTGGTGCCCCGCAAGAAGAATGCCTCGCAAGACAAAAAACTCGCTAGACAAAAGGTTTTTCCGTTCGCGATTTGCCTCGCAAGACGAATTTCCCCTGTGGGCTTGCTTCGCAAGACAAAAACGTCTCGCGACTTTTTTTTCTTTGACTAAAAACAAAGACATGTTTTGTTTATAAAGTTAATTTATTTTCCCTTAAATTTTTGAACTGCTCTTTACAGTATGTGTGACTTTAAAGAGCAGTTAATAAACTGTTGTTGTACCAAATTTGGCTTTGTTTGGACTTTTTTTGACCATAGGAACGCATTAATTGATTTTCAATGCATTCCTATGGGATTTCGTGCTTCGCAAGACGAAAAATTCGCTAGACAACAAAAATTGCGGAACGAATTAATTTCGTCTTGCGGGGCACCACTGTATTACCTCAGCAGTTAAGAAAGGCCGTAAATCAACTGCATCACATATAGAAGCAAGGCCCCAGGCTTAATTCCTGGTGTTCCCAGCCAATGTCAACAGTACTGAGGTAGAAACCAATGGAGTGACACAGTACAACTGACAACTTCCTAAGTTAACCCTTCATTCAGACCCATGAGAACCAGAACCTTACTTTTAGGGGAAGGGCTGTGGAAGACCCCATGATTTACATGCAGAAAGTCCCAGGTTCAATCCCTGGAGTCTCTAGGTAAGGCTAGGAATGTCCCCTGCCAGAGAGATAATACTGAGCTAGATGAAGTGAGGATTTGATGTTCACTATAAGGCATAGAAGCTCTATTCACCCACAGGGAAGCCTTCCCAAAAAGCAGCAAACAAATTAAGGATCAGTTTCCCATTGAGGAGTAAAGAAACACAAGAAGCTGCTTTATACTGAGTCTTAGTACTGTCTACACTGATTGGCAGCAGGCTCCCCAGGGTTTCAGACTGGCAGGAGTGTATGCTTTCCCAGCCCCTACCTGGAGATGCTGCTGCGGACTGGACCAGAAACCTCCTGCATGTAAAGCAGATGTGCTACCATGGAGTTAAGACACTTCCCCTAAAAGTAATATAAGACGCTAGTCCTCATGGTTGTGAATAAAGGGTTTAAATGAGAATATGGGAAGCGGCCTTACATTTAGCTCAGCGCTCACTGACTGGCAGTGACTATCTAAGGTTTTAGACGGGGAGGAGTCTTTCCCAGCCCCTACCTGGGAAACTGAACCAAGAACTTTCTCCATGGAGAGCAGGTGCTCGACCACGGGGTTAGGGTCCTTCCCCTAAAATCAAAGCAAGACACTAGTCCTCGTGGTTCTGAATGATGACAATGTGAGGCCTTTATACCGCGTTAGACCCATTGGTTTATCTGCCTAGCTCAATTTACTGTCGACGCCGGTTTCCTGCCTCCCACCCCACCCGCTTGGCAGCCCCCCCGGCCCACCCACCAGCGTGAGCGCCACCTCCAGCATGGGCGCCAGGGCGAGGCTGCCATGGAAGAGCGGGATGCAGTCCACGAAGAGCGCGTGCGCCGGCAGGTGAGGCCCCGTCGGCTCCCTCTCCCGGCCTCGCTGCTGCTGGTGCTGCGGCTGCTTCTCGGCCACCAGGAGCCCGTTGACGGCGCAGTGCGGGTACTTGGCGCCGTGGAGCACCATCTTGCAGTAGGCCTGCGTGCTCAGCTTCATCTTGGCCGGGCCCCCGCCTCAGTCAGCACAGCCGTCGCCGCTGCTGTTTCCTCCTCCTCATGTGGCCCCGCTCGGCAGGGGCAGCTCCGGCCTCCCTCACGACCACCGCCGCTGCCCGCTTCCGGCTCCACGGGCCCGCCGCCAAGCACCGACCGTAAAGCTGGGAACGGGGAGGAGGGGGAGCGGCGCAAAAGTGTCGCGAAAGGAGCCTCTCCAAGTCCCATAGCTGAAGTACATAGGAAGGGTGGCGAAGGCCCTTCTAGACTCATATCTATGGTCTTCTCTAGTTCCGCCTTCTTTACCTCCCGTCATACCCCGCGGCGAAAAAGCCAACCTAAAGTTGTTCCTTTTTTTTTTTGAACGCATAGAGTTACGGGTCCATTGTCTACAAACAAGGTTGCTCGGTTATTTTTGACGACCCTCTCCCGTTTTCCCCCTGTCTTATGTGGGATAAAACAAGCAAGAGATTCCGAGAAAACAAAGGAGGAAAACTCTGTCTTTTTTTGGGTGGCATCTAAAAAGCTAACAAATTTTATTATGGCATAAGCGTGCATCTGATACGGTGGGCTCTAGTCCACGAAAGTTTATGGCACAATTTCTACTAATCTGAAGATGCTACAACACTTTTGCACTCTCTCTTTTGTTTTGCTGCAATAGACTTGAGTTGCAATCCTAACGCCACTTACCTGGGAGTAAGACCCACAGAATTCAAGGAGACTTGCTTCTGAGTAGACATTGTTAAGGATTGCTCTGTTACTCCTCTGTAAAGTGGAGAAAATAAAGTACTTGAGCGTAGCTACATTACTATTAGGCGGGATATCTCTCCCTCCCCGTAAAGCAAAGAGAGCAGTTAACAATGCATCTAATTGAGGTCTTATTTATTGTGAACGGCACTTTGGAAACTTACTCTCCCTGCCCCTCCTAAATAGGAAAAATGAAGAGTGACACACACAATTGTCTGAAAAACCACCTTCTAAGTTCTAAGTTCCTTTTGAATTTCTTTTTTGCCTTTCCTTTTTCCAATAATTTTTTTTGAAGTTTTTGGTAGAAAGTATTGCTACCCAATCACAGGTAAACAACAGTTCTATATTTCTCTGTCCTTTTTCTATAGCAGACTTCACCTACTAGTAGTTTAGGGTAGAAAAGACAAGGAGCGACTTTTAGAGGTGTCTAAGGTTATTCACGGTGCGAAGTAAGTAGATAGAGAGAAGATTCTCTCTTTTCATTCTGGAAGGTCAATTCAATGAAGCTGGATGTTCTTGATGTTAACGCGGAAATCACCCCATAGGGTAAACGATACCTGGTTACTTTACATTTTCCTATATCTATGTCTTTCGTCGTATCCCGTCATGCTTCGCGGCAGAAGGCTTTAGGCACCGCCTGGGAGGAGGGACTTCCGCCCTTTTGGCGGCTTGCTCCGTCGCTATCCCATGCTGCCTTGCGTTTCCGCTTCCCTCTCCTTCCCTCTTTCCGTCCTCATTCTCCGGGGTTTAGAGGACACGAGCTGCCTCGGGTTTGTGGTGGCAGGTGAGGGAGGGGCTCCGCCTCCACGGAGAAGAGTGAGGGGGAGGGCCTGTGGCGGGAGTGGGGAGTTGCGGGGAGGAGGGGGAGAAGGAAGGCATCCTGCCTAATTGGGGTTTCCCGGTTGAATGGGGTATCCTGATTGGGGTTGGTGATGGAGAATGGAAAAGATGCTGGTAGTTGCCCTAGGAGAGACGAAGGGGCAGGCAGACATGTCTCCCTTTGCACGCTTACCTGGGAGTAAGCCCCATTTCACCCATTGGGGTTTAATGGACCAACCCTTATTCAGAGATAAGCCCCGCCGATCTGAATGGGGCTTGCTCCCAGGTAAACATTCAGAAACATTTTAGCCCCGCCTCATGCACAGGATGCAGGAAAGTAAAAGTGCCATTGTTTACACCTATACCCTGAATGTAAGCCCTGCTGAAGTTAGTAAGACTTAATAGCCCAGCCTTATGCATGTGTCTAAATCCTGCATTATGGAGCCTTATTTGTGGAAGTAATCAGTGCTGAAAGCTTCTCTGTCCACTAGCCTGTTGAGTACAGTGGGGCTTACATCTGAGTATATATGTTCAGGGTTGAACAGGAGTGGGGTGCTTGTGGCCAGCTAGATGCTGCTTAACTGCAACTCCTGTTATCCCTGACTACTGGCCATGCAGGCTGGAGCAGATGGAGTTGTCTTCCCATAACAACTGGAGGGCTGCATGTTCCCCACCCCTACTCTGGAAAGTAACAAAATGTTGTTACAAACATTTTGGGTTCCTTCCTTTTGGGAAGTTGGGCTGTCAACTCTGGAGATATCCCATAACCTGTTAATAACAGTAATTAACAAGTGGTAATGCTTCTCTATGGCATGAAAAGTTTTATTACTATTATTTAAAGTATTTATATCCTACCTTTCTCCCAAATTGGGACTCAAGGCGGCTCACAACATATTAAAAACATCCTTACAAAATACAAAGAAACAAAAGCAAACTAATTAAAAACAATAGTTAACAAACTTAAATACAACAAATTTAAAACAGCATTGAAATAACAATTGCCCTTATAGCAGCCAAGTGGTCATCATTGTCTGCACCTAGTTTTCAATGACCTGTCTGAATAGGAAGGTCTTAGCCTGCTAGAAGAATGATACCAAGGAAGGAGCCAATCTATCTTCTGTTGGGGGAGAATTCCACAATATGGGAGCAACCACAGAAAATGCTCTCTTGTATCACCACCTCCATGCTTCTGATATTGATGATACCAAGATCATTGTGATTTATTTGTTAGATGAATTGGAACAGAGTTGCATTTCCCCTTCAGGCTACTTGACAACCTGTTGGGAAGACACACTGGGCTGCAGTCCTATGCCTGTTTATCCATTAAATGTGTGGGATGCCTATTGCCCTTCTTGCAATGTATATATGCAATTGCTGCAAACATATTGAAAGCAGAGCATGGAAAATCCCAGGTATCTGTTGTCCCAGATTGTATTAAAAAGGAGGATGCGGTGCAGAAGCTTACATTCAGTTTTAACTCTGTAGCTGTAACCACCCTTCCCCCGATTTTTTGGTGTCACCTGTGGGTAGAAGATTTTCCCTTCCAGCTCTTTGTTTGTCAGAGGTTGATTAGTAGAATGCAGAAACTGTTGGTAGTCCTTTCTTGTGAGAGGAGATGGGAGTCTGTTGCTTGTTGGTGCCTTCTATTCTTATGCCCTTAAAACCTAAGTCTGCATCTTCTCCAAATGTTACTCAGTAGGCTACATTTTGGTTTGCTGCATGGTCATTAGAGTTGTGAGATTCCAGCACTGTATTTTGCAAGAAAGACAATGCTGCAAGAAATGACATGTGGACAGTGTTTTGCAAGAAACTGCCAATGGTACTTGTAACACAGAAGGAAAATTGTATTTTTTTGATTCAGTCTGATATATAACGTTGTACCTTTTTCTCTTTCAGGATGTTGGCTTCTCGGGCATTTAGTCTTCTTGGCAAGCGGGCCATTTCCACTTCAGTCTGTGTGAGAGCCCATGGGCATGGTAAAATGATGGCTTATTATTACATTTTTACCCTACCTCTCTTTGAAGGAGCTTAAGGTGCCATACAACGGTCTTCCCCTTACCTGTTTTATCTTTACAATAATCCTGTGACATTGACTGGCCCAAGACTATCCAGTGGGCTGTCATGGCTGTGTGGGAATGTAAGCCTGGGTCTCCCTGATCCTAATCCAACACTCTTAACCACTACCCCATCCTGGCTGTCATCTTAGCTTAATTATCCTAAAACTGTTCACATACGTTTAGTACATTTCACCGTATATTATCACAACAGCTCCTTTAAAATAGATTAGAGTGACAAATAGTGACTTTCCCATACAAGTGAGAAAAGCTGAATGGCTTTAAATCTGCCACATGCCCTATTACAGCCTATCGTCTGATCCATGAATGAGGAACCTGTGACCTTGATATGAAATAGAACCCAACAACCCCATCATGGGCAATGGTCAGGGATTATGAGAGTTGTAGTCCAGTAACACCTGGAGGGCCACAGGTTCCCTGCCCCCCATCTATTTCATCATAATGACATAATGCTTCCAGAACTAACTTATTTTTCTTGTGGGTCCTCATGTGTGAAGGAGGAGGAGGAGTTTGGATTTGATATCCCGCTTTATCACTACCCGAAGGAGTCTCAATGCGGCTAACATTCTCCTTTCCCTTCCTCCCCCACAACAAACACTCTGTGGGGTGAGTGGGGCTGAGAGACTTCAGAGAAAGGTGACTAGCCCAAGGTCACCCAGCAGCTGCATGTGGAGGAGCGGAGACGCGAATCCAGTTCCCTAGATTACGAATCTACCGCTCTTAACCACTATACCACACTGGCTCTCTAAAAATCCATTGTATTTAAAGTCTCTGCCTTTCTTAAGAGAAATTAAAAGATGAAACTGCCCAGTGCAAATTTTAGTGTGTGCCCTTCTGCTCTGATACCTTTGTTTGGTTTATGCCATTCCAAGCTTCCTGGGATTGTATCTGTGCGAGACTTCTCTTATTTTCCCTGCCAAACAGGTATTGCAAAAACGGAAGATTTCAGCCTGCCAGCTTACACTGATCGTCGGGATGTTCCATTGCCTGAAGTTCAGTTTACAAAAAGTCTCTCTTCAGAGCAGAAGGCCCTGAAGGAGAAAGAGAAGGCATCATGGACTGCCCTTTCTTCTGCTGAGAAGGTTGCATGTAAGTATTTATGGTTACAGTGGGCTGTGTTGGAACAGGGGAAAGCAGGGTGGCAGGCAAAGGTGACTTGGCTAACTTTAAGCTTCAGCATCTCAATTGCACCCTCTCTTCTCCCCACCTTTCAGTGTACCGCATCAAGTTCAATGAGACCTTTGCTGAAATGAACAAGGGGTCATCTGAATGGAAGACTATTCTCGGTGGGACACTCTTCTTTATAGGCCTCACTGCTTTTGTTGTCATTTGGCAAAGAATGTATGGTAAGTAGTTGGCATTTAAGGAGCATCTTAACCATTAAGGTAGCAAGGTGTCTCAAGTGAGAAGTGTATGTCTTATGATCCCAAGAGTAAGGAGAGAGGTGTGTGTGCATGTGCACTGGGTAATATAGAAGAACTAAGCAGTTACACTTGCAGGTGTATTTGCGCCAACATATGGCTCTTTTAAGTCATTGAAGAGCATCATTGCTATGCTCTGGCAATTTAAAGTACCTAAATCCATGTATTCTCTTGGGAAGCTGCTTTGGCAATTCAGAGTTGTCTTTTTTTTAATAATATGATGGCTGTACTTGAGGCAGCTTAATAGCCAACACAACAGCGTATGGGGCTACTCACTCTTTTTCATGCCACAGGTTCTTGGCTTTGGATCTGTAGCAGGATATGGGAGGCCCTGGGCAGAAAAACACATTGTGTTCATCTTTGTCATAATAGGGACAGGCAAATCTCAGGTGTCTGTCTATCTTCAGGTAGATCTGTAGCTGATCCCCAGCTCCCATAAGCTTATAGGGGCAAGAGTGCCCCAGATGGCTTATTTTCCAGACTTCCTTTTAAAAGATGGGGTGTGTATAACTTCACAAAAGTCGTTAGCTTAGCTGCTCGCATTTCAGCTACATAAATTATTGCCATCTCAAGCAACAATAGATCGAAACAGTTGTTAAGCTTTCTTGCCTTAATTACTTGGAGACTATCTGATTTGCCATTAAGAGTTAGGCACCTGACTGTTCAGAAAAAAAGATTTGATCAAATAATAGTCAGGTATTACATAGCACAAATTTTTAGAACAGCAGAATATTTAAACATCAAGCCTAATGATGATATAATTACAAGGTTTTTTTTGGTAATATCTTAAACAGTGAAACTGACTCTAAAACAAATACAGTGGTATCTTGGTTTAAGAACAGCTTAGTTTATGAACAACATGGATTAAGAATGCTACAAACCCGGAAGTAGGTGTTTTGGTTTGTGAACTTTGCCTTGGAAGCAGAACATGTTTCACTTCCGGTTGAGTGTGTTCCATTTGTAAATTGAGCCCTGTGCTGCTATGGGAAAGCACGACTTGGTTTAAGAACACTTTGATTTGAGAATGAACTTCTGGAACGGATTAAGTTCATAAATCAAGGTACCACTGTAAATGAATTAGAGTAACTACTTGGTACTGTGCACAATTCATTAACATTTCTGTAAGTTTTCATACTTTTTACACCCAGGGCTAGCCTACAATTTCCTTCCTTTGGGAGGAAGGATGGATTATAAGTTCAGTAAACAAAATAACATTACATTAGTGATTAAGTAAAAGTCGGTTTTTAGAAGACAGGCATGGTACTGCATCAGACTAATTCTCCAAGTAGGATTACCTTCAACTGTTTTTTGCCTCAATCTGTGTTGTCAAAATAATCAGTACACTCCTGGCTAAGGCAGGGCAAAGGAGCAAGCTGCATTTGCTCCTGCCATTCTGACAGGTGTGTCAGTGATTGAATTTACAGAAAGTAATTCCTTTCTGTTTGTTGTGTGCAGTCTTCACTAGTTGCTACTGGGGCCAGCCCTATCAATGGCCAAAGAGGTAACTTCCTCAGGCAGCAGATACTGAGGGGGGCAGTAATGGTATCTCTCTGCCTGTTGCTTCTGGATCCACCAGCCACTGCCTCTGTTGGAGGAGAGAGCCATGAGTGCCACACAACCTGTCCTATGCCTTTGAAGCTAGGCTGCTTCCCTGAGGTGTGGAGGACACTGCTCCATTGCCAGTGTTGGAAGTAAGATTCAGTGGCTAGTCTAGTTAGCTTTGGTACTTGGAATGGGGGTGAGTGAGCGAGTGCCATATGGTCAGTGGAAGCAGGACCCTTAGGGTGAATGGGGCACAGCCCAACCAACCTTAGTTCGCCTGCTTTCTTAGAACAAATTGAGGGGTGGCCTACCTGTCATTACCTCTGGCTCCACCTAGTGTTGGTTCCAATAGGCAGCAGCCTCCACTACATCTTGCCCTTTGCTTTGGGCAGCAAAAGGCCTTGGGTGGACCTCAGCTGCCATGCAGTAAATTCAGTGTGAACTGGGAACAAATATCTGTTAACATAATACTAGATTTGACTATCCTCCCCCAGGGCCAGGGCTTTTTCAGTGACGACTCCGACCTGGTGGAGTGCTCTGTCCCATGAGACTAGGGCCCTGCAAGACAGTGCTATTCCACCTGGCCTTCAATTTGAATTAGCCTGATCCCTTATTCCCTTTTCCCTTTCCTTTTCTATGAAGAAACCCTTCTGGGGCCCCACAATTAAGCTCTTCCTTGGTCTCCTTGCTGGCCCTAGTAGGACCAACTTAGTTAGCCCTGGTGATCATTTAATGTCTACTGGCTGGGGGTTCCACCCCCCCATGACCCCTGAATTTTAGAATTTTATTGATATTGATGCTGCATTTATGTTGTATTTTATGCTGTTTTAATACATTTTAATCAGTGTTTTATATTTGCTGTTAGCCGCCCTGAGCCGGTTTTTAAACCAGGAAGGGCAGGGTATAAATAAAAAATTATTATTATTTATTATCTGGCCGGACGATGTTTGTGAGATGTTTTCATGTTTTAGTTCTGAAGGCAGAGCAGAGGTGGCTTTCAAATGTACCTGGGCCAGATAATGCTGAGAGAGCATCAAGCTTTTGACTCACACAGAGCGTTGTGTCTCAGATAGCAGTAGTTGGATGCTAAAATATAAAGTCTCTAAATGACTTGCAGTCATCAGACGTGCAGATACTTTTTATTTATGATTATGAATCTCCTTTCACATAAGCCACAAAACAATTTACAAACTTACAATAAAAACAACTAAAGTAGTTTTCAAAACAGTACCAAAAAAGAGAGAAAAGAACAGAAAAGCCGAAGAGAGACTTAAAAACATCCTGCCGGAAAAAGCTTGTTGAAACTAAATTATTCAGTTATTTGCAGAAAATACAAATGAAGGGTGCCTGTCGTATCTCTAGGATGCTGTTCCACAAAACAGTGACAGACGCACTTGAAACCCCTGCTCTGAGTTTGAGTTAACTGTGGAGTGGGCTTTCATCTCTGCATCCTTTTGGGAAGCAAATAAGTTCTATTGTTTCTAGGCTTTTGGAAAGCTTGGATGGAATGTACTTCTTACTGTTGACAAATTGGAGATGTCATGATCTTATTGTAATTTGCTTTTCAATTTACAGTTTTTGGGCCAATCCCTCGCACTTTCACAGATGAGTGGAAGGCCATGCAGACCAAAAGAATGTTAGATATGAGAGTGAACCCAATTGACGGCTTCTCGAACAAGTGGGACTACGAAAAGAATGAATGGAAAAAATAAATGCACTCCAGGGATCGCCACTCCTGTTCTGGCTTGAAATGTTGAAACCATTCCTTCATCTCCATGTGACCTCGCTGCTTCTGTGTATGGGGAAGAAAAGACCCCTCTATTCAAAGAGAAACCTTTAATAAATGTTTGGTTTGCTTGACAAGTTTATTCTGCTTTGTTCTAGGGTCCAAGGAAGCATAAATTGTCCCTCTTGGTATATTTTTAGATGTAAAATCTACACAGCAAGATTAAAAGTTGAAATTAAAAAAAAGAGGACTTTGTGACCATCTCTTGATGATAATCTTTTAAAAAAATATCTCTGGGGGATTCTGGCTGCTGAAATACCAAATGCATCTTATGTCATCCAGCAACTCTGGAAGCATCTAGTGTGCTGATGCATATTTAATAAGCACTTAGTGCTTGGAGTTGTCAAACCACGGCAGCAGAAATGGCCTGGCAAAAAACCGATTCTGTGTTTTTTTGAGTGCATGCTGAAAGGCAGGACCGCTGCTTGACACGTCAACATGCAGTGTGCCACAGATTGTAATCAGCAGGGAAACCTCACCTCTCACTCTGCATAAAACTTGAGAGTGTGCAGAACACAATGTAGGCAATAAATCTGCCTCCAACGATGCCTATAGGTTCGGATGCTGCTGCCCTGAATTAGCTCAAGTTCTGCACCAAGTGCTCAGCAGCTTCTGCTACTGCAATGCAGCAAAGGTGTTGCCTGAGGGCTGACCTTCTGGAAGCCTTCCCAAAGCTTGGCAACACCTTGCCTTTGGCTTCCCACAGGGTATGTGTGTGGCTGAGCTGGCAAAGGGAGCTGCTTGATGGCAGTGATAAGTCACTTTGGTGGCAAAAGGAAATATGACTGCAGAATATCATTAACTTGAAATCTACGTTGCACTAGATCTGATCTATGTTGCAATCTGCCTCTACAGGCAGCTTTAGATGTCATGACACTACTTTGAGAAATCCATCTGTGAATGCTAATTCCTAGTACCTTGGTGCTCTTTAGTGTAACTCGGAAACAATCCAAGATAGGAGCAGGCCTAATGACAGATAATCTCTAGTGCTTCTGATGGAACTCTCATACCAGATTTTTTTGTGTAGAGGTAGTACATGCAGTCAGTTGGGAGGTCCCCCCCCCCCTGAAATTCCACGGAGAATCAATGCGCAGAGAAGAGGAGGGAGTGGGAGGGGTCACTCCTGCTGTTCTTCCTTTGACCTGCATATTGACGTGAAAGTGAACACAACTGATGCTTGTTCATGCACAGCAACAAAAGCCATAAGCTACTATAGATCGCACGGGCTGTTTGCATAGCTGTAAAGGTTCACATCTGCAGAATACAGCTGCGGGACCATGAATGATCCTGTCACTATTACTGCATGGGAAAGATTTAAATTTTGTAGCATTCCAGGGATGTATTGACATATGTGTGAATCAGCCCTATAGGCTCTTGTCAACCCCCTTTATACTATTTTATTACATCTATATCCCACCTTTCGTCCAAGGAGCTCCAGGTTGTGTACAGGGTTCCCCTCCTACTTTCTCCTCACAACAGTCCTGTGAGGTAGGGTAGGCTAAGAGACCATGGCTGGCCCAAGGATAGCCAGTGAGCATGGCTGAGAAGGGACAGGATTTCAGCCCTAGGCACTTAGCTCTTAAGTCTGATGCTTTTAACCACTACACCACACTGCCTCTCTTGTTGTGAATAGCATTTTGCAGTTCATTCCCTGGTGCTAGGGATTTGCAGGTCAGCTAATAAGCCAGCTGCATCCTGCATCCCTTGCAGCCTAGCAATATAAGGATCGCTTGGGTGGGGGAGGTTACCCTCTGAGCTGAAGTGCTTTGCCCGGTGGCTTGTGCCTGAAAATAGCACTAACTGCCTTCACTGACTCTACAGTCGCTGACCTGCTTTCTAAATCCCAGTGAGGGAGGCCGCCTGGCCTCTGCAACAGCACCCTCTTCAGGTGAATCCTGATAATGTACCAAAACAGAGGTCCCTTTCCCACTTCCTTTCTTTGGAGGCTGGCTTTGGAAAGATGCAAGCAAGGAATGAATGAAGGTATCGTGGCCAAAGAAAGCATGACTGCAGCAGAAAGGAGCTGATGCCTCTGCTGGCGGATGACGCTTTGCTGCTGTCTCCGAGGAAGCTCTTAGCACGTCTCCAGAGCAGCCGAACTGGAGCCTTTACCTGAGAGGTAGGAATGGGCAAATGACAATTTTACTTTCTCATTTTTCCAAACCTAAGTTCAGTTTTCCACATTGTTGTATCAGTTTGCAATTATCTTTTTTAAAAAACATATTTTTTAAAAACATGAGATTCCAGCCTATTCCCCCCTAACACCTTTTTATATGCAAAGTATACACATTTTTGCAAAAAACAAAACAAAACCACAATACAATGCATTTTTTTGTACATGACTTTTCTTCCTTTATACATAAAAATGTAAGGGAGGTTAAATGGAAGCGGGAGGTGCTTCACACAGTGGTTTAGCAAGTCACTCTGTGAAGTGCCTCTTCCCTCCTTTAAAAGAGAACGGGGCTGGGAGCAAACTGGTGGTGGTGGGGAGGCAAGGGGATGGGTGAGGGGTAAAGGGTGGTCAGGGGTGGGGGGAGGGTGGCTGGCAAATGGGTGGGCAGAGTTGGACAGAGCAAGCGGGGGGGGGGGGGGGCGAGCCCCTAATATCAATATATACATTGACTCAAGCCTGCACACAATGCAATGTCTGCGCACATTACTGGGCTGGGTAGCTGCGTTGCAAAATCCAGAGAAGTGCAGATGTCGAAGGGTTTCTGTGATAAGCAAAGTCTGGGGGATAACTGTTTCCATTAAACCCCCCCCCCCCATTCCCCAAGTTTGTTTAGAGTGATGTTGATTTCCCCTCTTTTTGTCTATTTCAGTAAGGCAGAACCTCTGCATTGCAACAGTATGTTAGACATTTCGCTTGGCAGCAACAGCTGTAGCACAGTGACTCATGAAGCAGAGATGGGAGGGGAGTGTGTGTGTTTGTGTGGCAAGCATCGATGCCCCACACAGGAGTCCGCCAGCAACTGACCAAGGATCCCATGTCACAGCTGGTGACGTAAGATCTGCAGATCTCGATGAGAATCCCAAGTCCCTATTCCTCTGTGTCCTGTTGTGACCCTTAATATTAACACTGCTGCTTCTCTCTCTGTGTGTGTCAGTTCCTGCCTGGTACTCTGTCCTCCCACTTCAGATGCGGCAGAGCTGGTAAGTGTACGGAGATTTCCTGCAAGTCCCCACCCCATAATAACCAGCGCATGCTCTTCCTGGCCCATAACACTCCTCAGCAGATAAACGCACCTTTCGGAATGAGTCAGAGGAGGAAAGCAAGTCTCAGTTATAAGGGTGTTTCCCTCCCTTTTCTCTCCTTATGTTTTGCAGTGCCCTGGTGACAAACAGGGGAACTGGAATGAGCAACTGTGGGTTTTGTGTGTGAGCCTGCCTGCTGAGGAACTCCAAAGTGGCATGGGGACCGGTATGAGTAAGGTACAATCCTTAGGGTTCATTGCAACTTAGTAAAAAGTGGGATTGGGGGTGGTAAGGTGGCAAATTTATTTATTTATTTTATTTGTTGCATTTATATCCCACTGTTTCCTCATTAAATCCCCACCACAACCCTGTGGTGCAGGTTAGGCTGAGAGGCACAGGGACTGGCCTTCAAGGTCACCCAATGAGTTTCATGGCTGAGTGGGATCTGAACCCTGGTCTCCTGGGTCCTGGCTGGACACTTGGCCAACAAGACTGCACTAGCATGACTGGGGCTGATGGGACTTGGTAGTCCCCCAAAATCGAGAAGGGACCAGGTTGGGGAAGTCTGCAGTGAAGCAATTTATGTCAAAGAAATAAGGCTCGGTTTGAGCGGTTGTGGAGCAGCTGGTGGTCGCACCCCAGGGCCAAAGTCCAGTCTCCTGCCCTCCCCCACCCATGACGAGGATAGAAGCAGCAGCAAACAGGCACTGTATGCTCGGGCTGAACAGGCTTGATGCTGGCCATCCCAGTGTCCTCCCTTCCTTTCCTTTTTAAAAACACTTTATAATCTTGTGGCAGCCAGGTAGGCATGTAAATGTTTTTTATTATTTTTACCTTTAAAAATTGGCTCATTATTGTCAGGTATGTGTTAGTACCGCAGCAGCAGCAAATTCTAATTATCCATTAATGTGGCTGTGATTTAAGTGAGTCTGAGCATAGGCAAACTTGGCCCTCCAGATGTTTTGGGACTACAACTCCCATCAACCCTAGCTAACAGGACCAGTGGTCAGGGATGATGGGAGTTTTAGTCCCATAACATCTGGAGGGCCGAGTTTGCCTATGCCTGATGCACACTTTCATATTTTTAATCGGGGTGGCAAAACCAACTTTTTGGGTGGCTTTTTGCTTAAACACAGGGGTTTTCAAACTGTGGACCACCAGTGGTCCAGAAACTTCACTCAGGTAGCCTTTCAAAGCATGTCTGCATTCAGTAGTCATATTGATTTTCAATTGTATGTTTATTGCTTCTTTCATTAGAAATTCAGTTTGATTGATTGCAAATTGTAAAACAATAGTATATAATGTAAAAAAGTAAACACTGAGCCAGTGTGCTCAGAATGTCCAACCAGGACCTGAAAGACCAGGGTTCAAGGACCTGAAGCTTGCTGGGCGACCTTGGGCCTAACCTACCTCACAGGGTTGTTGTAAGAATAAAAAAATGGAGAGGGGAGGACCATGTTAGCCACCTTGAGCTCTCTGAAGAAAAAGAAAGTGGGATATAAATGCAATAATAAATAAATGAATAAATGAATGAATGAAGCAAGCAATAAAAATACAATTAAAAACCATACAGTATCTAGCACAGTGCATCACAACTGCTACAACAGACAGAAAAAACATTCAGCAGTAAACTATCAGCAATTTTCACGTGGTCCTTGGTGAGCATGGCTCTAACATATCAGGGATGCAGAGGTAGTTGTAAGCCATGGAACAGCAGGGCAGAGGGAAAAGAAGCATTGATCATCAGCTCCACGATTGAAGCAGCACACCTGATCATCGCTGTAAGACTATTAAGTCCATCGTGTAAATTTATCCAGCTGCTCCATCGAAGAGTGCTGGATGGAAGGATGAGCTGAGAAGCTGCTAGTTCAATTTTTCGCGACACAAGAAGACCCCTGTTAGATCAGGCCAGGGGCCCACCAAGTCCAACACTCTGTCTTCACAGTGGCCAACCAGATACCCCAGTTGGGAAGCGAGCAAGCAGGACCTGAACACAACAGCACTCTCCCCGTTTGAGATTCCCAGCAACTGGTACAGTAGTACCTCGGGTTACATACGCTTCAGGTTACATACGCTTCAGGTTACAGACTCCGCTAACCCAGAAATAGTACCTTGGGTTAAGAACTTTGCTTCAGGCTGAGAACAAAAATTGTGCTCCAGCGGCATGGCGGCAGCAGGAGGCCCCATTAGCTAAAGTGGTGCTTCAGGTTAAGAACAGTTTCAGGTTAAGAACGGACCTCTGGAACAAATTAAGTACTTAACCCGAGGTACCACTGTAATTCAGAGGAATACTTGCCTATTGTGAAGAATTTACAGTGGCCCCAAGCAAACTATATTCCCTCAGCCTTCCCTGTCTGCACGCAATATGAGCGATAACAACAATGGCCTACCTTCAGGGGCGCGGACTTATAAAAAATATTGGGGGGACCCCGGGAAAGCTCATGAATAATAAATAAGCTCATGAATATGCAGATAAAGTGGCGCCGCCTCCTCGTGAGCGAATAGGGGAGAGCGTGCTGCGCCTATTAATCAGCTCCGAAGGAAATTGGGTGGAGCTTTTGCTCGGGAGGGAGGGCAGGAGGCATGCAGCCCGACCCTGTGCATTTTGGGCTGGGGGAGGGGCGGCGGTGGCGCTCTGCTGGAGGGGCGCCCGAGATTATTGGGGGGGCGGAGCCCCCCCAAACGAATTTTTGAGGGGGCTCGGGCCCCCTCAGGCCCCATGGAGTTGGCGCCTATGCCTACCTTGCAGGGATGTTAGAAGGATTACTAAACTATTGGTCTGTGTCTCCAGAGAGCTCCCAACTCCCTACAGTTTATTTTTCCCATTTGGTGAGCCTTCCACCCCCCTTACACTTGCTGCAGCCTCCTGTTTTTATCAGAAGACATTCAGCAATATTGGTTGGTATTCTTTTTAACAACAACAACAACTCACTGAAGAACTATTTGTTTAACATGCAGCTGGGTGCCTGGCAGTGGGATCAGTTTACTGCCTGTACAGGGAAAGTCACAGCTTTACTGAATTAAAATTAGATCCTCTGACCCAGATAAAAATGCCTGCTCAAATCAGAGACTGCCGACCTCCCTGTTTCTGGATTGAAATAATTGCGGACAAGAGGTTTTCTCAGCTGGCTGGCTCACTTTCCTGCAAAGGTAGGCAAGATATTCAGCAGAGGCAGGTCTATTAGGGCAAATGGGACACTGTCCCACCAAACTCAGCCTGCTCCTACTTGCCTGCATTCCTACTTCCAACCAGACTAAGGAGGGTGGCCCTGCCTGTCAACTTCCTCCTCCTTAGTCTCAATGTTGCCCTTATAGAACACAGCAGGGAGGAGGATGAGGGCAAAACTAGAATGAGTTGGCTCAGTACAGTAATTGTCTGCATCTGCCACTGGCTCTGGCTCCACCTACCGTTGGGCTCCCAGTCTTACACCCTACCAGCTCCTATAGGCACCACCCACCATGGAGGATAGCTCATTGCCATAATGCTTTCTACAAAATCTGACTCGTTCAGGTCCTAGTCTGACACTCTAACCACTATACCACACTGCCCAAGTTCGTTTTGTTAGGAGGCAGGCGCGTTGTAATTGTTCTTTGCTCTTCAGAGCAGGAGGAAGGAACGAGAGAGAGAGGGGGCCTGTTTTGTTCAGATGTCTCGAGCTAAGCATTTAAAAATAGCACCTTCGTGTGTGCCTGCCCTGGATGCCGTCTCTTGTAGTGGAGTTGTTTGGAAGATCTGTGCTGGCTGCTATAGAAACGCAAAACAGAGCCATGGCGTCTCTGGGCCACAGCAGACCCTTGCTGCTGGTGTGAAGCCAAGCCGTGTCTGTTTGAAAGGTCACGCCGGGAAGGCCTGATGTTTCGGTTGCCTGGCGCTTGGTGTGTTCCCTGTGAGGCTGGCAGTGGGCGAAGGATTAAGAATGCTGCTTTTTAAAAGGCACCAAATCTATGCCCCTGTCCTAGAACTGAGCTCACAGTCCTCTCATAGGAAGCTGGCATAGATAGATAGATAGATTAGATAGATAGATAGATAGATAGATAGATAGATAGATAGATAGATAGATAGATAGATAGATAGATGATAGATAGATATGCAGAGTTGGATCATGTGTTCATCTAGCTCTGGCTGATCTACACTGACTGTAGACATGGGTGTATCCAAGGGGGAGGCAGCTGCCCCCCAATCAGATAAAGTAAAGCAATAGAAATACTTAACCAACTAACCAATCACGTTAGTTCTGCCCCCACTAACAAAAGTCCTGCCCCCCCCAAAGTCCACCCCCCCAAAATAAAATCCTGGCTACGCCCATGCCTGGAGATTCTGAGGGTTGTATCTGGGACCTTCTGCATGCAAAGCAGATGTTCTGCCTCTGAGCTACAGCCCTGCCCCCAAAATCTGTTCAGAATTCTCTCCTCTCATGCTTTCTTCATTTCAGAAGCCGAGTTTGGGGACTGGGAAGTTACTGCAATGGTTAAAGAATTGGGTGGGGAGGGGAGGAGAAATCCATGTTGGTCTACTGCAAATCATTCAGTGATCTACCAGTAGATACTGGTCCTCATTCTGTGTGCTCTGGGAGAAGGGATTGGGAAGGAATTTATTTCCATTCACATTTAAAGCTGAATTTATCAAATTCGCACTTCCTGAAACAATATGAGAACAATATAAAAACGAATACATTAATGGACATATACCAAAATGCATTATGAGCATTTCCATGCAAAAACATGTATGTCACTCAAAACTGGGTGCAAAAATGTGCCAGGAGAAATTCTTCCCCAAATGTGGAAGAATTTCCATGAGATTTTTTTTTTATTTTTTTTTAAATGAGACCATTCTTGTAGAAATGTGGAGAATTGAATTTAAGATTGGAAGAATGAGAAATGAAGAGAACAAAAATAGGCAGATACTTTCATCTCTTTTCCTCTAAAGAACATTACTGTTAAGCCTACCCAGATGCATAGAAAGTGTGAATTTTAATTATTATTTTTAGTAATTTAACTTTCTGTATGTTTTAAAATATTGTAATATTTTCTTATGTTTTCTTGTTTTATCTTTTTGTAAACCACTTTGAGGTTTGCTTGTTTTTTTGTTTTTACAATCAAGTTTATGAAATACTATAAGACGCACCAGACCACAAGACGCAGCTAGTTTTTGGAGGAGAAAAACAAGAAAAAAAATATTCTGAATCTCAGAAGCCAGAACAGCAAGAGGGATCGCTGCACAGTGAAAGCAGCAATCCCTCTTGCTGTTCTGGCTTCTGGGATATCTGCGCAGCCCTCATTCGCTCCATAAGACGCACACACATTTCCCCTTACTTTTTAGGAGGGGAAAAGTGAGTCTAATAGAGCAAAAAATATGGTAAATAAAATAAGCCCAGGAGGATCTTGTTCACAAGGGACAGTGCCTGCAGAACTAATTATTTTTATTGGTTTATTTTCAGGTTGTGGGGGGGCTGTACCTTGGAAACATCAGGGGTAAGTTGTTTTTCAAACTCTGCCTGTCTCCTAGCAGATGTTGATTATGACCAGTGTATGTGGTCTCTGCTTCCTCCTCCTCCTAGAATCTAGTACAACTGTGGAATGATGAGCTGGTTTCATCTTTGCATGGTGTATGTATTGTTATAGATTTAGGAGTATTATTACTTATTCCCACCAAGGCCAGGAAGTGTCCTACTAACATAGATTGATATAATGCAAGGGAACCATGTGTTTCACAAGGCATATGTGCCATTTTAACATACAGGTAAGTTCTGTGCCATTTTGAAAAACAAAATTTCATTTTATGGTTTAGCATTGCTTTATTTTGAGTTACATATGGGGCAGGGAGGGCACAACAATATTTTCAGTGCTTCTAAGTGTTATGTACTGAAGTTCTCACCCTGGGCCAGCAGAGGGATACTGTAGATAGTTTTCACTCAGGTCCACATATAATAATAATAATAATAATAATAATAATAATAATAATACCCACTATTTCTACCCACTATTTAACACTAAGGGTCTTAATCTGGGGCTGCATCCATCCACATGATTTAATGTTATAAAGCAAGAGTGCATGTTCATAATTTCTTCATACTTAGTTTAATCTGTAGTTGTTTATTTGCATTATTTATACACCGCTTATCAAGTGCTTTCCCCAAAGGGTCTTATACAGTATTCGAAAAGAGAGAAAACAAGAACAAAAATGCAAAATAAAAATCACACAACAAATTAACAGCATTAAAAGCCAACCAGTCTCCTTGCAAACACATACACACTAGAAAAACAATAATAAAATCAGCCCACATATTAGAATCAACAGATTAGAAGGTGGGGACAATCACAAGACAGAATGCCTCCTGTTGTGAATGGGAAAGACTGAAGTTGCTCCTAATATATGTGTGGGTGGACTGCTGTGGTTTAATGCAACAGGAGGTGGAGAAGTGGATGAATAGCTAACTAATGTCCACATGTGGGCAAATCCTTGCTTAATAACACAAGGACCAAAGTAGATGCTACACATAAGTACCAATATCCTTACTTGAGAGAGATTTTGGATTGGCTGGAAGGGAAAGGGTCAAGTCCTCCATAGCACTTTTCTGGTGATAAATCTGCAGCTTCCAGAGGCTGCTTTTCCCTTAAAAAAATGGGAGAAAGTTTACACACATCTTTCTATGTAACATCTTGTTTTGGTCTTTGCTGGAATAAAGCAAGGGTTATGAACTAATGCGCCTTTTTATTCATCTTGGATCTTAGAAGTCTCTCTTTCTTTCCAGATTCTGAGGACAAAGAGAACTTAGTGAAGAATGGGATCACACACATCTTGTCGGTGCATAACAATGCTAAGCCTGTTCTGGAAGTGAGTACGGAGAGGAAATCTGGAGCATCTTGGATCATAGCAATAAGGAGGAATCCAATTACTTAAAACATGACAGCTGGAAAATATATAAAATGCTTTAGGGACCCCAGCTGCAGGCCATTTCCCACCCCATTCATTCATATTTCTTTGGTTTCCCCAGCTAAAATGTGAATGCATGAAGGTAATTATTTCTGTGGTGAAGTTATGAAATGTCACAAGCCAGTAGAGGGCAGTGCAATTACAGAAATGATTATGCTAGGTTTCCCAAACCTCCCTCCCTTCACATACTGTGTATTAACAAATCTTGCTTTCAGTCGTCTTGTAATGCCAGATTTGCCTAGTGTAGGGATGGGGAATCTGCATCCCTCCAGATGTTGCTGGACTACAGCTTCCATCATCCTCGACCACTGGTCATACTGGGGTGCTGTAGAAAGAATGCAGTTGGTCAAGGGAGCCGTGGACTCAAAAAGGTTGAGAACCTCTGGACTAGATGATCCTCAGGGTCCCTTCCAACCCTGTGATTCTATGCTTGGCTAGCATTTCTCCAATTTAAATGTAGGCAATACTGAGCTAGATGCGCCAATTATCTGACTTGATACAAGGCACCTTCTGATGCTCTGATGCAGCTGCTGCTAATAGCAGTTTACTCTGCTTCCCTGATGTTTCCTTACCTGATAATTTTCACACTTTATGTGATACTTCACACAGCCAAAGAACCACTTCTGGAAATCTAGCAGCTGTTCAATGCTCATTTCTGTGTTAGCTGTTTCCAGGGCCACACTAACACCTTGCATTTAAAGCACTGTGATACCACTTTAACAGTTAGAGTTCCATCAAAGAAATCTGGGGTGGTTTACTAATCAACTCCTCTTCACAGGGAACTCTGAGAATTGTAGCTCTGTGAGGGGAATCAGGGTTCCCCTAACAGCTCTCAGCACTTGAAGGGAAAGGGTCACCTCCCAGAATTCCTTAGGGCAAGGTGCACCTCCCAGAATTCCTTAGGGCAAGCCATGACTGTTTAAAGTGGCATGATAGCACTTTAAATTTATTGAGTGAATGTAGCCTAAAAGACATGTTAGAAATCAGGATAGAGGTGCTGGCATTGTAACCAGTAAAACTAATGCAATAAACCGCATGACTGAATATAGCTGTAGAGAGTTGTGTGTGTGTACTGATGGTGTTGTTTTGGGTGGGTGAATTTGCCCAGGCGATACATGCTGCTTTGCTTCTCAAGAAAATACAGTATGTATTTATTTAGAAAATGAACTCCATGAAAGCCATTTTCTTGGTAAGAGATACTGACTAATGTCATCGAGGGGGGGGGGAATCAAATGCAGGGAGCAAAAACCGCTCACCAAAGCCGCAGCTGCTTGGACCGCATCTCTGCAGACATGCCAGACAGATGGCAAATGGGCGCAGAGGTCTTACAACATGATGGAGTGAATGAGGCCAGGGAGAAAAGGGGAACTGGAAACACACGGGTGCATTGAGCAATTTGTCACTCTGGCAAAAAGAATTGCAGAGTCAAGCTCCTTTCCCATGCCTAGCCCTCCAGCAAATGCTGAGAGAGTGTGCATGGGGGTGGGGTGGGGGGGTCCCATCTCTGGTAGTGAGCAGGGGTGGGAGGAAGCTTCAGTGGAGAATAGTAATTAATCCTGATGTGTATTGTTGTGTGATTGCCTGGGAAGGATGGGGTGGGGTGAGGACAGGAGAGGGAGAGGTTAGCAACTGCCTGGAAGATTTTACTGTTGCAAACGTGTTGCAACACTGTCCGCAAAAAGTATTTTCGATACTAGTGGTGTTGTCCCCCCCCCCAAAAAAAGCCACAACCTACGTATAGATGAACCTAGTTGGGAATGACTTGGTCCAATAGAAAACAATCTGAAAATTGTGTAGCAGTAGCAGGTAGACTCAAGTTGGATGAGGCCTCTGCTCTGTGGTGTGCTTAGCTTGATGCTTAATTTGGACTATATCAGTGCCCTCTCTCTTTTTCTGCATCTGAACATAGGAAGCTGTGATATGCCAGCTCAAACCATGGGCTTCTCCAGCCCTGTATTGTCTACTTAGGCTGGTGGCAGCTATCCACGGTCTTGGGAAGAGAGAGAGCTTTCTCCACTATCACCTGCCACCTGAGGTCCTTTCAGCTGGAGATACAGTGGTACCTCAGAAATTGAACGGAATCCATTCCGGAAGTCCATTCAACTTCCAAAATATTTGGAAACCAAGGCATGGCTTCCAATTGGCTGCAGGAAGCTCCTGCAGTCGACCAGAAGCCGTGGTAGCCCCATTGGACGTTTTGGTTTCAAAGAATGTTCACAAAACCGGAACACTCACTTTCAGGTTTGCGGCATTCGGGGGCCAAAATGTTTGACTCGCAAGATGTTCAGGATGCAAGGTATGACGGTATTCAAGTTTCACATTTAAACTGATTTGGTGCTCTTGCACAGCAAACCTGTTCCACCATAGCATTAGGCTTATGGGGATGAGAAAAGTGATGGGAAGATGCAGTGGAATGCCTGGGATATTTAACTGTGGTTCCTGCATTGCAGGGGGTTTGGACTAGATGACCCCTGGGATTCCTTCCAAATGTACAATACTATGATTCTAACCTCCCCGAAAGCAAATCGGAATGAATGCTTAGCAAGCAGTTGATGTTGCTTAGCGTCCTCGCAGACCTAGTGCAAACAGATCAGGGCCAATGCTCAACTAACAGGTCATCTGACAGCAACCATCTTCATTAGGGCTGATTAAAGCACCACAAAACAGTGAGCAAGGTTTTATGTTTCCTAGAACTCTTCCATCAGGCTGGCTGCATCAGATCAGAGCTCTTCCATCAATCTGGTGCAGAGGGTGTAATGCAGATTTGGGGCATAATTAGCTGTTATGCTGGGGCTCTGTAAAGGAAAGCATCATAGGGGCACAGTTTGAAGCAGGGAGCCCTGGAGCACCTCAATGACCCAGGCATACAAATAGTGCTGTTTTCCATAGTGCCACAATTATTATTTTTCAAATGACAGAGTTGTCCAACAGAAGTGCCCCAAACCTGGATGGGTTACTATGTCTGCAAATTTTACCCACTTCTGTGGGTAATAATAATAATAATAATAATAATAATAATAATAATATGCCTCTCATCTGAATGGGTGGCTTTCAAAAGGGGAAAAAGCTGTGGCCATGTTTTGATTCCCCAATTGTGCCTGGTGGTGGAGGGAATGAAGCAGAATCTGACCCCAGAGCTAGACCAGGTAGTCTCCACTTTAGTCTAAGCCAAATCAAGCTTATTTTACAATGCTGTGGTCTGAACTGGATCTCATGGTCAGTACACATTTCTAAAATGGAGCTCCAAGATAATGAGTTGTTTGGCTCTTAATCAGATGAGGTTGTGCTAAGTGCAAATAACAAATCTGAGGTTACGCTGAGGACTATCACAGAACAATAGCAGATGTTCCGCCATTTGTTTACTGTGCTGTGCCTCCTGCATGAAGTGGAATGCACAAGTCCCTTGTAAAGTTTGTCTCTTTTTTCATAGGACATGACCTACCTCTGCATATCAGCCTCAGACTCTTCGAATCAAAACCTGTAAGTTCTCTCAGGGTTTTCAGCCTGTATACAATGCAAACATGCTAGCTTTCTTAGAGAGCAATCCTGTTTTCCTCACTTGTTGTTCATCAGAGAAACCGGTTTTGTATACAACACACTGATCCATATTATGTTAGTGCATGGAGCAGAGATGGGAAACCTCAGGCTGGGCCCTGAATGTGGTCCTCCAAGCCTCTCCCTGGCCATGCCCTCATTTCCTTAGACCACATCATTCACTCATTGACTCTGCTTGAGTGCTTAAGCTCGAATTTGTCCTTGAACTCTGACACCGCCCTTCGTTTCACTGAATGAAAGACAGTGTGAAAGTGTGTAGAAACTAGCTGTCTGTAAAAAAGGAAAATTCACATTTGTTGCTCCACCCACTTTTGCCTCCAGCCCTGCCCATCACTGGCATGTGGCCCCCAGAAGGCTTCTTAGAAGGGAATGTGGCCCTCAGGCTGAAAATGGTTCTTTATCCCCAACACAAAGCATGACTTGATGTCTTTTCTTTTATGGGCACAGGATTCAGTGTCTCAATGTCAACTGAAAAGCTACCCCCTCATATGAAAGGGCCCCTTCCCTGAACTAAAGGTTCCCTCTGAGGGGACTGAGAAGCTTGAAAAGAAAGTCCTGCTCCAGCAAGTTTTTTTTGGGGGGGGAGAGGGTGTTTTGTTTATTCCCCTCCCTTCTTATTTCTTTTAATCATAACATGCCTCTAAGCAATGGGCCACAGGAAGGAAGTTTTGCTCTTAAGGGGTTATTTTCTGCACATTGCATGAGACTCTGAATTTCACAATCCTGGTGAACTTAGAAAGGTTCCCCCCGCCAAGAGTCCAAATGAGACTGGGTGACTTGGAATGACCCGTAGTTAGTGGGCTGAAGGTGGGGGTTGTGACCCATCACCACCCACTCTTGCTTTCCAATAGGTTTTAATGCCACACCTGCAAGATCACAGCCTTGGTGATCTTAACCACAGCCTTAACCACAGCCAGTGTGGTGTTGTGGTTAAGAGCGGTGGACTCGTAATGTGGGAACCGGGTTTGCTTCCCCGCTCCTCCACATGCAGCTGCTGGGTGAGCTGGGCTAGTCACACTTCTCTGAAGTCTCTCAGCCCCACTCACCTCACAGAGTGTTTGTTGTGGGGGAGGAAGGGAAATGAGATTGTTAGCCACTTTGAGACTCCTTAAGGGGAGTGAAAGGCAAGATATCAAGTCCAAACTCCTCCTCCTCCTCCTTGCAAATTGGTCCAGAATGATGACTGTACCATTTTGTACATTCACAACATTCAGAAATTTGCAGTGAAAGAGTGGAGGAAAAACCATGTGGAGGTGCTTTAACCATTCTGGTCATGAGTGGAGTAGGGCAGATAAAGGGTGCTATGTCTGATCATGATGGAAAAGACCCACAAGTAGCCTCTGGCTCTCACACTTCCTCCTCTTCTCCTTCAGCCCTACCACCAGGAGACTGGAAGCTTCTCCCCTGCCATGTTTGTTGTGTCTTCCAAACTGTGGTTAATCTTAACTATAGCTTGTTTGATACTAGCCACCTTCCAACCAGGGGTTCTGAAACATTTTATAATTCATGGCACAACAGGTGCTACTCCTGTAAGAAGAAGAAAAACAGAGAAAACTACACACTGCTGTAGGGTCATTTATTTATTTTAATAATGCATGTACCACTTAATATGTATTTGGGTAAAATAGGAATGTAGCATGAACTGCATATTGTGGAAAGTTGCTTGTTTGCTATGCATCTGGACATCTCCTAAGATACCATAACCTAATTTTACATGATAGTTCCTGAGATCGAAGAGCGGGTTTTTGTCTATGCTGAGATACAATTGGGTGCCATTGGGAATCAAGATGGTGGACTTGAACCTTTCAAAACTGCACTGATTGTAACCACTGATTTCAAAACTGCACTGATTTTAACCAAGGATTTCAAAACTGCACTGATATTTTAACCAAGGATTTCAAAACTGCACTGGTTTTTTAGAATTCCTGAGCAACAATGGGTATGAGGTTGCTAGTATATCTTAAGATCAGTTAAAACTAGCCATCTCATCAGAAAAACTCACTTAAAATGCCTGAAATAAAAAGTGTGTGCATCCTGCAGAGAAGAAAATTAATTATTATTACAACAACAAGAACAGCAGCAACGAGTCGTGTAACGTGGGTAGCCAGCTCCTGAGGCTGTGGGTAGCGGGTGGGTAGGAGGGAGGGAAATGGACAGAGTACGCTTGTGCGTTCAACTGCCTAATGGTGTCAACATCACCCAGGATATTGCAGCCTCAGAGATAAGAAAAGAAGAGTCACTCTGTTGTATGGAAAGGTCACTTTCTGGTTCTCATGGAGAAGCCGTTTTCAATGGAGCCCAGGGACGAAAATGGGCAGCTGTACTGAGGCAGGAATGGGTATTGAAATTTTGCACCCCTGACAATGTTGTGTGCAGGACAACTGCCCCATGGCTCCCCCACACTACACCACTGGCAGCAGCAACAATTCCATTTTGACTTTTAAATAAACAACAATTCTGCACTCAGGATCTAAAAATAGATTACCAAATTGAGAGGATTCATTACCTCGTCATCCACTTCTCATCAGGCCAGAGTGAATAAATCGAGAAGGGGATTCTACAGTACCTGAGTGTTATTTCTGTGAATGGAAACACCTTTTGTTGAGGTGTCAAGGACCTGGGATGAGTCTCCTTTTTCTCAGCATGCCTCAAGTTTACCAGGCTTATCATCAAGCAGGAAATCTGACTGCCACGTACAGTGTTAAGTGCCTCTTTACTGGCATTGCTTCTGGCGCTGCCCACACCTTTGTTTGGTTTCATTTTTCTTTCATTTCCTTTTCGTAAGTGAAGGTCAAAGGAGGTGCTGTCAGTTCCTTTGCCAGCATCAAAGGAGTGGCACCAAAGGGTGAAAGGGAAGGGGGAGGGGCAGGAACGTGCACAGATCTGACTGCAGGTGTGGATAACTCTCAGTGATGTGATGCAGTGATCTTGTGCCCCTTGTGTGCAGACTTAGGAGGGTGCAGGCTTGCACAGATGCCTTATACTTTTTGGCATTGTCTTGGTAGACAATGGAGGAGTGCACCGCCTGCTGTGGCTGTAGAGACATAGGACAGACATGTTTTGTTGCAGCTGGGGCAGATGAGGGCATTTAGTTGTGCTGCTGCAGATGCACCATGGCATTTCTTCTCCCTGAGCTCCTCACAGCCTGGTCACTGCTATGGATACACAACCTGTCTGTCTGTCTGCCTCCAGGCACTGCAGTTGTCTGCAAGGGATTCCCACAGGGTGGGGTTGATGTTGCCAGCCTTCATGTCACATTTGCAGACATCTTTGTAACACAGAGTTGGTCTGTCAATGTGCCTGGAGCTGAGTCTTATACTGCCTCATTCTGTCTTATACTGAGTCAGACTGGTGGTGGCTCTCCAAGGTTTCAGACAGGGGTCTAAAACCTGGAGATGCTGGGATTAAACCTGGGATCTTCTGCAGGCTACTCATGTGCTCTGCTACTGAGCTACAGCACTTCCTTTCTTCATCCGACCATCAATCCATCTATTCTAACAGCCACCTTTTCACCAACCAGATGCCTCTGGGAAGCCTACAAGCCTCTCCTGCAATTGCGTTTGGCATTCACAGCTATACTGCCCTTGGACAGTATAGTTCTCTAGGTTCCATTTAGCTACCAGCACACCTATGAGCCACTGATAAGCTCATCTCCTCCATGAAATTGTCTATTTCCATTTGAAAGCCATCTAAGTTCTCCAGATGACCAGTTTATTCAGCATTCTTCCTGAGTGGCTTGCACAAAGCTAATGCAGAGTTTAGATTTGGTCTGGTCTTTAATGAGCATTCATTCTGATATGTCTGCAGGGCGGTTATACGGCAATGAACGTTCATCTTGATTTGTTTGAGGGGTGTTGTTACACCTTCCCATTAGTCATTCATTCATTCCATACTTTCCAGTGCATTTCCTTGTCACTTTCAATCTGTCCTGCAACATACTGACAATATGAAGTCAATTTCCACCATCACATCAAGTGGTAGTGAGTTTGTGAATTAATAATAATGCATTGTGTGATGAAGGACTTCATTTAGTTTGTTTAAGATCTACTCAGTTGGATGACCCTGAGTCCTAGACCAAATCTACACCATAAATTTAAAGAAGTATCATATCAATTTAAACACTTACATTTTCCTCCAAAGTATCCTGGGAACTGTTGTTTGTTAGGGTGCTGACAGTTTATTTATTTATGTTTTATTTATTAAATTTCTATGCTGCCCTTCATCTGAAGATCACAGGGCAGTTTACAATATAAAACACACAATATAAAGCACGTCAAAGCAAATTTCTGCTAATAAACACATTTTTACATGCAGTTTTTACTCATTCCCACATTTCTGCGAGCAATTTCCCCTAATTTAATGCATCTTTGTATGGTATTTTCATTAATACCTTCATTTATTTGCACCCTTTCCCCTAATATATGCATTTTTGTAAACATTATTCCATTGGAGAACTGCATCACAAAATTTTGGATGAGTAACACTTTTTGAAGGATAGCTGTGATTTGGTTCTCATGCTGAATCAAAATTCACCTTCATCTCTAGTTCAGGGCAAACAATTCCTAATTTTTCTTCTTTGCTCTCAGGATACAACACTTCAAGGAGTGCATCAAGTTTATTCATGAATGTCGGCTACATGGAGGAGGATGTCTCATTCATTGGTGAGCTGCTTTTCTCTGTCTTTCCTTTTCAGGATGGGGAGCACACTATAATATATGTATACGGACATTTATATATCTCTGGAAACCTGCTGGCAGTCATTCCTAAAGTATACATACATACTCGACTGATCTGGCTCCCTTAACCTTGCAGGATGATTTTCATTCAGGCTTGAAACAATCGCCGTCTGAAAAGTGGCAGCGTTATGGGTTTTTCCATGAGTTATCTTATCTTCATGGGAAATGAAATGGCCTGAACAATACTCAGACAACACATTGCAGATGCTGAATGCCAAAATGATCTAGGTTTAACCTCAAATAACATTTTAATTGACAGAGCACTTCAATCCTACAAACAGTCAGCCATCTTTATCTGCTCTCTATTCCAAAACACCACAGAGCCTTCGCTCTGGTGCATTTAAATGCTGTACTAGCTGTTTTGGAGGGGAGGTTTCAAATAATTCCCTAATGTCAACGTAAATGTCCCTGTGAATTGGGAGAGGAAGATTCAACAACTCATGCTCTTATGTATTGCTCTTCTCCTCACCATATACCTAACATTCTTATTGGAAATTCCCAGGGCATTTGGATGCATTTTATGCTTCTAGATCAGGGGTCTGCAACCTTTAAGACAAAAAGAGCCACTAGGACCCGTTTCCGAAGAAAAACAACAACTGGGAGCCGCAAAACCATTGCGACATTTAAAGCATGCGGGCCGCTGCCCTCTGATCTGACAGCGGGCGGGAAGGTGACGTTGGGACGGTGCGTGACTAACGCACGCACCGCCCCCATGCGACGTCACAGCCAGTACAGCGCCTGCCACAGTGGGGAGTGTCGGGGCGCACAATGCGCCTCCTCCCCTCGCTAGTATCCGCCCCGGAGCCGCGGCAAAGGTGTAAAAGAGCCACATGCGGCTCCGGAGCCGCAGGTTGCAGACCCCTGTTCTAGATCACAAGGCATTCACCTCTTCCAGGATGGCTAAATACCTACCAGGGATGAATTTTAGCAAACTCACAATTCTGTTCTTTGTGACTGGTGTTCTACAGTACAGTACATTTACTAGTAATTTTATTGTTATGGTTCTCTATTTTGTATGCTTTTATTTTATTTTATAAATTTGTATAAAGTTTCTTTTTTGAATACTGGTCATTGATCATTATAAAGAGATTGATTGATATACATACATTTAGGTCACACAAATTTGCTAGAGTTTAATATAGGCTGAGATAGGAGAAAAATAAAGGCTGCAATCCTATCTATGTATACTCAGGAGGAAGCCATATTGAATGTAGCGGGACTTCAACCACTTCCAGGTGACAAATTTATTGAGCATTCAGCTTGATTTGTTTGCAGGGAGGTTAGATGACACCCGGTAGTCACTGATAGTCCATTCTGATTAGTTTGTGGGGAGGTCAGATGTTGTTTCATCAAGGAAACATTATCCCACACTTTTCTGTGCATCTTCCCATTACTTTCCTTAGTTCAAAGAGTCTAATTTTTGTGTGTGCAGAAGCTCCAAATAAGCTTCCCTTGCACAACTTGAATTTGCTGATATGTGATTCAATCCCACCAGAAAATAACAACAGCCTGGAAGCATCCCTGGGCTGTGTTCATACTCCTGTTTGCTTTGCACTTACATGATTCCAGTGCTGGGTTTTTCATCCATACTCACACAACATTATCCAAAATGCATATGTATCTCTTGTTCTGTGGTACTACTGTTTGGCACTGTAGTTTCTCAAATGAGCAACTCGCTGACTGCAGTCCTTAAGCTGTTCCTAGTTCATTTCTTGCCATGGGGTAAAGACATCTTTGCTCTGTCAGTCCTCCCTGGTGTGCACACAAACAGAGATGAATTGAAGCTGGTGCTGATGTGAACAGTTGTAGGGGGAGGAGGGAAGAGGTGTGAAATGCCTGGGACACAGGGAACAACTTTGTTGAGCTCTAAGATGGTAAAGTGAGCATACTTTTACATTAAGTGGACATGGATAGGATTGCACTGTCAACAACCTTTTGCTTTCCCCTAAAGCTGGATGTTATCGTTGGAATTCTGAAAGCACCAATGGCTTGAGCTAAAGAAGCAGGTCTTGCTTTTGTTCCGTTCAGCTAGCACTGAAGGATTAGTTTGGCATGCTGTTGCAGCTTTTAGCTACCTCCCCCCCAAAAGGATTCCTTATGCAAGCTGCAGCAAATTTATTTAGATTTTACAAACCAGTCAATGTATCATGTGGGTTGTGCAGAAACCATTTGCAGAGGGTGGGGCTGGAGCATGAAGATACCCGCTGCTGACTAGACACACTCCTCTATTCTGCCTCCTTCATTTTGCCCCACTCTTTGGATCCTAGCCAATGGCTGCATTAGCCAAGTAGAGGCTTCAAAAGGGCGATGAGCCACTCCACTCTCACTGTCAAATCCACTCCCAGCATCTGTCATCAACCATGTCCATCATTTCAAAGCCTTTTCTCCCTGCTTGTCTCTCATTTTGATAGCCAAGAGTCACACCAAGATCATGTCAAGTTTTTATACATGTAATGGTTTTTTCACACATATATATATATTAAATGCCCTTGTTTTAACAATATGCGTAATTGCTTTATATGCTTTTCTTGTAGCCTGCCTGCTTTTATTGCATCTCTTTACCCTGGCCTTTGACACCTGAGACGTGTGTTTTCAGGACCCGCCCTGTGACTGCCATTTGTTTTAACTGTTTTTAATGCTGATTTTTAAATTGTTGCAACCTGTCCTGGCACCTGAAAGTGAAGGGCGAGTCGGGAAATTAATACCACTACTACTGATAATTCTGAAATTGCTTTGATATGCTCCATGGGAAGTGAGTCATAAAATTAATCAAATAAAAAAATAATAATGTTTAATCTGTGACCTCTGCCTTTATGGCATTGTAAATCTATGTTGTTGATGCTGTGGGTTCTGCCACATGGCAGTTCATGGTGGAGTCCGTTTTTTGCAGCATCTACACAACAGCGCCCCCATCATAAGGCCATCCCATATCCTCCCCTTCCATTTCATCTGGATTTACTCCTTCCTGGGTATTCTTTTTCTAACTTACCAAATTTCCGGCAGAAAAGGTAAATGAAGAAATAATATTGCTTGGCATTTTGATGAGGATGATGTCATATGGACACTGTAAAAAGCTTGCAGCCCTGAGCAGAACAGAGTCCACAATAAACTGCCATTAGACGTACCCTGTGAGAACAGGCCTTTTAAGTGGTGGCCCCTTGTCTGAGCAATGGTCTCTTGAGGCAGATGTACCTGGCACCATTTTTGTCAGTCTTTAGGCACCAGGCTAAGCCCTAACTGTTTACCCAGTCCTTAGATTACGGCAATTAATTTTGCCTGTTACGGGGGTGCTCATCTTTTAGTGGGGTGGATAGGACTTGTCCTTAGTAATACATTACTGGATGAGCATTTTATATATTTTATATTGTTGGTGGTTTTAATTTTTCCTAGTTTTACATTGCTATTATCTGTTACAGTGGCTACATACGCTTCAGGTTACATATGCTTCAGGTTAAAGACTCCGCTAACCCAGAAATAGTGATTCAGGTTAAGAACTTTGCTTCAGGATGAAAACAGAAATTGTGCTCCAGCGGTGGAGCGGCAGCAGGAGGCCCCATTAGCTAAAGTGGTGCTTCAGGTTAAGAACAGTTTCAGGTTAAGCACAGACCTCCAGAATGAATTAAGTACTTAACCTGAGGTACCACTGTATATTTTAGCTAGTCAAGTCACTTTGAAACTTTTAATGGTATAAAGTTATTGGTAAATGCAATAAGCAGCAACAACAAAACACAATAACTTTAAACTGTTGTAAGTGACTCTGCATATTACACAGACATTGGATGCATGGGCTAGAAATCTCTGAATAAATAATAAAGCTAATAATAAAGTCAAGAAAATATGAGCTGGCCTGCTGGATTAGGCCAGAAGCCCATTGAGTCCAGCATCTTGTCATAGTGGTCTATCAGATGCCTATGGGAAGGCCACATGCCGCACCTGAATACATGCAGAATCTCTCCACTTGTGATCCTCAGCAACTGGTATTCAGCAGCATACTGTCTCTGAAAAAGGAGGTAGAATAGAGCCGTGGTATTTAGCAGCTGTTGATAGCCTTATCTTCCATAACATTTAAGTGACAAAATGCAAAACAGTACTTGATAAGAGGGCATCGATCTTGAATTCCATGATGCATGAATGCTGTAGTGCATGTACAAACTTGGGAATATGTCCAAGAGTGGAGGAAGCAAGACTTGGGGGTCTTGCACAATCCTAACATGAGTTTTCTTCACTCCTGTTCCTAATTGAAAACATTGCTCCTTTATTTCTGCTCAACAGCTTAGCTGGAGTGTCTCGCAGCACCACCATCCTGGTGGCCTATCTCATGACGGTCACTAACTTTGGCTGGGAAGAGTGCCTGACAGCCACCAAAGCTGTCCGTTCTTACGTGAGCCCCAACTTTGGCTTCCAGGAACAGCTTCAGGAGTATGAAGTCACTCTGCTCAAGGAGGTAAGGCTTCATGTTGCTGGTCTACTAACCCAGTTGGCACTTCAGAGCAACATTTACAGGCTCATGTCTTCAGAGATAGCTGAAAGTTAGCTCTTTCCTTGCTCCTCTCTCACACAGTGATGAGAGAGGAATCAGATTCATTTTGCACTGATAGGCAAATCTCCCTAATTCACACTTTCTGAACAATACTTGTACCAAAATACAGCCATCCTTCCAAGGTGTCCTGGACCTAAGTTGATTGTTGAAGAACAGTGAGACAGCAAGTGAAAGTACTTTGTCTTTGCAACAAATGTTTTTTTCCCCAGTGCCCAAAGGAAACCCAGTGTGAGCATGTCTCACAGCTGAGACTGTCCGCAGGTTCCTCCTGACTCCCAACATTTATGGGTCTAGTGCCCTGTGCTTTAACTTCCCTTCTCAGAAAGTTGTTGCTTTCTTTTAAAATAAAGAACCTCCAGGATATTCTGAGAATATCCCATGCTGAGGAGTGGGCTGAAGGAGGGTGGAAAGATGAGGTGGTGCTGCACAAGAAGGCTTTCGGAGAAAAACGTACCACAGTTTGCAAAAACTATTTGAGCCAGGCATTCCCCCAAAGGACACAAATTCAGCTGATTTGGGCATCCCCCATGAATTCAGCTGACTTGGGCATCAGGCATGACGCCTCGCAGAACAGAACATTTCCCCAAGGAAGGATGTTTGGTTGCTGAAGATATGAACTGGCCCTTTTCACTCTACTACTGTTTGTTTGGGGGCATAATGCAGATCTGTTCTATGTGAAAGGGCAGGGCTGGGAAACCTCAGGCGAGGGGGCCTAATGTGGCCTCTCTATCTGGACCTTGGAACTCTCCCCAGACCATATCCCCGTCACACGAATGGGTGTAGTGGTAAATTGTGCAGGGTCCCTTCATGATAGTCATAAACATTATACAACCTTCTAAGTTTATGCAACAATCTTATAATTATACAATAATACTAATATGGGATGCACTGAAACAATCAATGCAGATCCCTGTGTTGTATTTCAGCTAGATCTACTATTTTCTGTGCACGTGTGTGGGCAAATGATTTGGACCTCATGGTTTCTGTGCTCCTAAATGCTTAAGCTTTGGAACATGCAGAAGAACTCTTGTTCTTCCTGAGGGCCATTTCCAGAGTGACCCTAGGAGCCAATCCTCAGTTGCTGACTCACCTCCTTTCACTGTGGCTCCAATCAGCACAAAGGATGAGAATACTTCTTCTCAGTAGCTAAAAAGCTCCCCTTTTATGCTGATTTGGTAGCTATAAGATACTGGAGACAGGGACCCTGCCTGCTGCAGAAATAGTAACGGGTCCGTCCCTGATTGCCCTTGTAGTCAGCTTGCGGGCTTCCAGGAGGCAGAGGGTGGATTGCAGAGAGCAAGAGAGGGGGTCTGCAGTGCATAGGTCTGCTACAGTGCAGTTTCAGGTTTTGTGTGGGCAGGGGAGCAGTGGTGGGTTGGAGAGCAAGAGAAGCAGTTTGCAGGGGCCTAGTCCAGTGGAGGAGAGAGAGGTAGGCCCATATGCCCATATCAATTCAATTGTAATGGATTGATTTGAAGTCACTTCTGCACCAGGTAAAGTAATTTTTAGCCCCCCAATTCTTCCCCCCGACCCGTCCCTTATTTGGCCTGACCAAAGGTGGCAACCCTGACCTTTGATATGATTGAACAGGGCTCCTCTTGTCTCTAGAAAGTGGCAAGAACCACTTTCACTTTCAGTTCTAAATGAAAGTCACTCTGTGCTGCAGCTATATCTGTGGGCGGAGACTGAGAGACTTGGGTGTGGAGGACTGATGTTCTGCTCCACAGGGCAAAGCCAACCAGCTTATCTCTGGTTTCTCGGGCAGTTTATGTATTTAAATTTTTTTTTGAGGCTGGCTTCCAACTGACAAGCATGTCCAAAGCAGCAGATACAGTAAGAGAAATAAAAATAGCAATATCATTGTGCTTACCCTCACTGTGAAGATTTCCAGGGATAGGTGCTTCCCTTTGTTTGGTTTTCTTGGGAAGGAGGCTACTGGTCCTGGTGACTCCCCCCCCCCCCCCGCTTTGCAATGTTTGCATTATATTTACAGGTACACAGATTGCATGTAGGTGGAGACACAGCTTAACCATTCCAGCAGACAGCTACTGTTTCCACCACTCCCTTATCAGATATCCAGGAAGAGAGACAGAAGCCTAAGCTACTTGCAGTGCCCTCTTGTCTATATGGCTTTCTTAGGGTTGTCTCCGTTGAAATTAATAGCCATGGCTTTCAGTGGGTAACTGAGTATGGGTATGCTGCCCACAACCTATTTTGCAGAGAAAGCAGAGAGTTTAACATGCAGAGGTCCTCGAACATTTTTGGGCTCAGGGGCACATTTGGAAATCTAAAGAATTGTTGTGGTTGCACCACAAAATACCTATTTCATAGAAGAAAAACTAGCAAAGCTCGGAACCTACCAAAAAGCAGGCAAAACATCACCCATTAAACAAACAAACAAACAAACAAACAAACAAACAAACAAACAATACACATTAAAAATATCTCTAGAAAACAGGCAACTTTCCTGAAAGCCAAAGACTTAGTAAAACAAAAAACCAAGTCTCACGCAGGATGCAAGCCAAGCAGAGTCCCCCACCCACCCAAGCAGAATGACACTTGACTTTTGCCGTGAATGCAGGATCGGTTACTTTGTGGCAGTTTGGGGTTATGGATCACATTGTTTACTTGCAAGTCCTTGATAGGAAATAAACCAAGTTTCCTTTTTACTGTGTGACTAGCTAGCAGCATTGCACCTCCGCCTTGAAACAAAACATTGCATGCTTTCGTGATTAAAAGAATAAAAGTTGTGCATTAGATTTCCATGGCCCAGAGGGAAGATATGTTATTACATGCAATCTTAAAAAAAAATCCCACTGGAAGTCCCCCAATGGGCTGGGGGTAGCCCACTTAAGGACATGAATGATCAGGGGACCATTAGCACGGCTGTGCGTGGGAGGTGGCGCTCACAAGCGATCCTCCCTGCGTAGGGAATCAGCTGTAAGGGTTATGTATTCATTATTTCCTAATTCTTTACTCACATGGCTTTAGGTAAGTTCCTGCAACTTTTATTCTGAGTTGAATTGAACACACAGGGTTACACACAGTGTGATTTCCCTGCCCCCCTGTTTAACTAGCTCAAATGTCTTGCTCAAAACCAAACAGCAATGACTCTGCATTTAAAACACAGCTGCTGCTTTTTCCAATTTTTTTAAAATTGTCATATTTTTGCACAGCAAGTAAACAAGAGAGGAGGGGAGAAAGAGGAGATATTGAGTAGGATACTAATAATAACATAAGGCAGGGGATACAAACCAGAGAAACTGCTGTGGGCAATGACATCCTCCCCACTTAGGTGGCTATTTGAACAATGTAGTGAGAATCCATTTGCAAAATAGATTACAGCATTCACTTGTCATTTCATCATAATTGTATAAGGCCACGTGCTTCTGACATACACCTGTTAGGCCAGTCTTCCTCATCCTGGTGCCCGCTGGACGCTTAAGACTACAACTCCCACTGGCCCCCAGCCAGTAGAAGCTGATGGGAGTTGTAGTCCAAATTATCTGGAGAGCACCAACTTGGAAAAGGCTTCACTGTGCCAACTGGTTTTACCTGCATTGCCTGCATTGTCTTTGCTCATCCTTCATATCTTATGCAGCCTCTCCGGGATTTTGTCTTGACAGTACAGGGCCTGGATTCAGCAGGAGTATGGCAAGAACCCACTCAGTGACCAAGAGGACTTGCAGTGCTTACTTTCCCAGCAAGAAGAGAAAGTAAACCAGCAGCAAGGTGGACTCAGAGAAACTAACTGGATCAATGCCCCAAGCCAAACCAGCTCTCAGCCACATACCACCTATGACAGCAGCTGCAGCCACAGCCGGTGGATGAATAGATAGCAAGAGCTCATTAAAGACTTGGAAGAACTCTGCCTGTTATCTCTTTAAGGAGAACACAGCTTAGTTATTCTGACCCACGGTGAGGAGTGAATAGATCAGCTGCATCTTGGACATGTTGTGGGTGCAGTCGGCATTGCTCAGTGGTTCAGAGTCAAGCTCACTCTATTTCCCACCCCCGCCTCTGCCACAGGCTTGTTGTATGGCCTTGTTAGGTAGCATCTGTTGTCTCTCTTTGGGTTGCGCCCCTGGTAGTTGGGATTAGCACAGACATTGGGGGCTTTCTGAAGTCAACGAGAGAAAGTGAGATGATGGTTTAGAGCCAAAGATGAGGTTTCCAGGAAGAGAAATTTGAGACACAACAACATTGAATCTAGCATGATGAGCAGATGGAAGTTGACTGGCTCATTGGTATTAGGGGTGCTTTCCCAAGTGACGTGGAGGGCTTTTGGCTTGAGTCCAGGCATTTTCATTTCTGAGGTCCCCCAGACAATCTGTTTATTGAGCATTCAATCTGATTACACAGAGCTTAGGTTATATCCAATCTTTATTGAGTATTCATTCTGAGTTCTTTGCAGGGAGCTTATACCACAATAAACATTCTTCCTTATTTGCTTGCAGGGCATTTACAAATCTCCTTGTTAATCATTCATTAACCACACACTTTTCAAAGCATTTCCCATCACTTTCCTAACAGCAAAAAAATCAGTTTTGTTTTCTTTTTTTAAGTGGATTTGTTGCACTAGGGTGGCAAGAGGGCTTTAATCCAACAGGGCTTTAATTGCACAGAACTAAATTTCCAGGACATGCTTGAATCTTGCAGTGCTTTTCATTCAGAGTCAGCAAAACATCAGGAGCTGTTAGCTGTTGTGTATTTTGTTGCTGAAAGCCATATTCCAAAATACCAATAAATATAAAATGCACTAGAAACAATTCTTTCTTTCTTTCTTTCTTTCTTTCTTTCTTTCTTTCTTTCTTTCTTTCTTTTTATGCAATTTCCATACTGCTTAATATATTTTAAAATATCTCTAAGTGGTATACAGCAAGTTATAGAATCAGAATTGTAGAGTTGGAAAGGGTCACAAGGATCATTTAGTCCAACCCCTTGCAATGTAGGAATCTTTCATCAAATGTGGGGCTCAAACCCACGACACTGAGATTAAGAGTTCCATATTACAAAAATATACAGTTATCCTATGAAAAGTTATATTAATACAAAATTACTGATAAATATAAACTGATATCAGTTCTTTCACATTTGGACATACCCTCTCTCTCAGCCTCCTGGCTGTCACCTGGAATGCCACCCACTCACCTTGACTCTCACCCAGTGCCCAGGCAAAATCTCAGCTCTCCTAGAGAAGTCTCATGCAGAGAAGGGTTGCTGATGACATCACCCTAGGCTTGTTTTCTTATGGGATGTGGATGGAGATTCCTCAGGCTGGCCACTGCTGTGTCCCATTAAATAGCCAGCTACACTCTTCACATGCAATTCCATGTACAGTAGGTTTGTTGAGTTTCCCAGGTGGTCCCAAGAATGGGGAAATCATATTATTTATGATTCAAGTTTATTTCAGATTCAAAGGTTGGGGAAAGAATATTGGCGTTTTCCCCCCTGTCCCTAAAATGGTTTTTATATCACTTAAATGAAAATCTCAGTTTATTTGTTATTTATTCCAACAATTTCCATACTGCTTAACACTGTAAAGTGGTACCTCGAGTTAAGTACTTAATTCATTCCGGAGGTCCGTACTTAACCTGAAACTGTTCTTAACCTGAAGCACCACTTTAGCTAATGGGGCCACCTGCTGCTGCCGCGCCGCCGGAGCACGATTTCTGTTTTCAACCTGAAGTGAAGTTCTTAACCTGAAGCACTATTTCTGGGTTAGCGGGGTATGTAACCTGAAGCATATGTAACCTGAAGCGTATGTAACCTGAGGTACCACTGTAGTTTTTAAGTGGCATGCAATGAAATATGACAGTGATCGACTCATGTAAAATATTACCCAGGTCAACCTTACTTTCTATGCATTTGTGCCAGGCACAAAGCTTGATTCTGTTTCGTTAGATAATTAAAAGTCTATTCATGGTAAACGTTTCTACCAGCAGAAGTCAAGTCACATAGGAAATCCCATCTTCTATCTTATGCTTTGTGTGCTGAAAGCTACAAATTATCAGTTGAACAAATGTTTCATAACTTATTACTTTTATTATTCCCTGGTGTAATTTTTACAACTGACCTTTGGTTCAGTACTGACTAACTTTTAATGCTAAGACAGGAGGAGATCCTTACCAGTTTCACTTGGGAGCACCAATTATTAAAATGGCAAAGTCTGAAGAGGTTGAGATTAATCCAGGGTTTCCCCCCAAATTAGCATTAAGGTTATTCAGTCTCAGCTCCTGTGAAAGCTCCCACTTTCCAAGGTTATAGCATAATGCATATATGCTGGGAGGAATACTGTTAAATCCAGCTTTACATTCACTTATTTGGTGGTGGAGGAGTAGAACTACGTGCTCTTTGCATTATTCATTGGCCTGCATCTCCTTGGCCTTTAAAAATGGCAGCAAAATGAAGCAAAATAAATAAATAAACAACAGCTGCTGGAAGACACTGCCAGTAACCTTCACTCCCCGAGAGAGTGACCGGCCGGAGCCAATTTGCGAAGCAATTGCAAATTCTGCTGTTAATCAAAGTGGCTTGGGGAGGAAGTTAGGCAAAAGCCCAGACAGTGTGTCTGGTTGCTCTGTAAATGGTGCAGGAAGCCACCAGTGAAACATGTGCATTAGAAAGAGAAGAGAGGCTGATTTTGGTAGGAATAGGAAGTTATAATAGATATGTGATAAGCAGAGATTACATTTACAATAGGTGATACCGAGTGATGGAGGCTGTATAAGGATGCCCTGGTCAAACAGGAGCATTTTAAATTAAGATTTGAAATCCACCTCAGCTTTTGCCAACATGATGCCCACTACATGGTCTGAACTACTGCTCCCATCAACCTACAACCTGATGCTATTCTGGCTAGGGCTGATGGGAGTTGTAGTTCAAAACATCTGCAAGGTTGCTCAGTCTGCATTAGGTGTACTTTTCACACAGTTCATATTTGGTCTTTTGATGGTAAATCCCCAAACTGGAAAGTCAGAGGTGAAAACTAAACAGATGCAATATAAGTTTCTTTTGTTATAAGAAAAAATACTGCTCCCTTTCCCTTATGGGGTATCTAAGAGCCCGTGTTCTCGAAGCTACCAACATGAGTTTGACCAAATTGCAGGAGGCAGTGGAAGACAGGAGTGCCTAGCATGCTCTGGTCCATGGGGTCATGAAGAGTGGGCACGACTAAATGACTAAACAACAACAACAACAACAACAAGAGCCCATATAGAGTCCTTATGTGGGTTCTCTATCGGTAGGAAAAAATAACAGAGGCCAACCAGAGAATATTGAGAAGCAAAGCAGCTAGTAAGCATGATCTTTATTAAACTGTTGCAACAGGGTCTCCCACTCCCCCCATGCAGGGAGGGAAGAAAGGAACCCAGAACATTGCTGTGCAAGCTCTTATATAGATTTTTGAAATTGCCTACCCTGTAGCTCAAGACCACCACCCAAAACATCATACATACATTGCAGAAAGAGGTGGTCCCCAGCAGAAATTTGAGTGTGTTGCTTCTCTTCTGTCTGCCAGGATACCTGATAATGCCTTATCTGATTGCCTTTTCTGGGAGGCCTGGCCATTCCTTTGAGGCAGTAAATACAGTGGTACCTCGGGTTACAGACGCTTCAGGTTACAGACGCTTCAGGTTACAGATGCCACTAACCCAGAAAAAGTACCTTGCGTTAAGAACTTTGCTTCAGGATGAGAACAGAAATCGCGTGGCAGTAGCGCCGGAGGTCCCATTAGGTAAAGTGGTACCTCAGGTTAAGAAGGGTTTCCAGTTAAGAATGGACCTCCAGAATGAATTAAGTTCTTAACCCGAGGTACCACTGTAGTTAGTTCCTGAATCTCTTACTCATGTAGATAGTGTGCTCAGCTTAACAGATACTTGCCAAACTGTATATTCAGGGAGGTGTGAGCCCCTACAGTCCAAAGACAATTTGAAAGCTTTTCTTATTTCCTTCCTCCTTGCAGAGAAATATTTGAGGTCAATTTGGGAGGGTCAAAATGGCTTCAGGATTGTTCTCCTGTACTATTTCAGACACGTGGTTTATATACTTATGTATGTGTTTGCCTTGTACTACACACACACACACACACACACACACAAACAAACACACAATACCTTAGAATTCCTATAACATTTGAATAAATCAAAAATTAAAAAAAAAATAAAAATAAAATCTGAGTGTGTTCCTCTTTTCCATGGAAAATCAAAGAACATGGGCATGGTGTAACAACAGCTTTCCTGTTACAAAACAATGCAAAATGCTGTCTGCTCCAAGGTTGTAATAACAATCTTTCTAAGGTCATGATCCTAAAAACATTTATTTGGACAGTCTCTACGGAAATCAGCAAGACAAGAATGTGGAACTGGTGGATCTCAAAATGTTGTTAGACTCCAGCTCCCATGATCTCTGGCCACTGACCATGTTGGCTTGGTCTGATGGGAGATACAGTCCAATAACAGCTACAGGGGACCGCATTACTTACCCCTGCCATTAGGACTTTATAATCATTGCCGTGTCAGTGATCACAGTAACCCAGCCTTTTGGTTTCCAGGAAGTGGGAGGAAAACATGTTGTGATGAATCAACTTCCAGGAAATAAGGAGAGAGTTTTGCTGAAGCCACGATGACTTGGACTAACTTCCACTTCCTTGTGAAGATTTCTTCCCCCCAGCAACATAGTTTGGAATAACCCTCTTATCTGGTTGCAGACAGTAGGTGTCACCATACACATGAAAAGAGCGAGCCTGACAATGGATTAAGTAATGATGATTAAAGAGTCAAGACACTGCACATGGATGAGCTTTCTCAGATCCTTATGAAGATACTCCTGTGCCTCTGAATATAAAGGTGGCCCTATTATTAGATATCCTGTTACTCAACAGATGGTGAGGCATTTCATTAGTGTTACAAATGTCAACTCCTGCACTAAGCACATAGAAAGCAGCCTTATACTGAGGCAGACCATTGGTTTGTTGAGCTCAGTTTTGTCCACACTGACTGGCAGTGGATGTCTAGAGCTTCAGGCAGGAGACATTCCCAGTCCAGCCTAGAGACGCTGGGGATTGAACCTGGAACCTTCTGCATGGAAAGCCTGTGTTCTACCACTGAACTACTGTCCTTCCCTTGGCATTGTCAAGTTTATTTTCTCCTATATGCCTTCAGAAGTCATATTATATAAATTCACATAGTAAGAGGTCCATCAGTGACTATTAGTCAAGTTGGTCATACAAAAACTCCAGAGTCAGAGGCTTCAGAGCACCAGTAGCTGGAAAGCAACAACCTTCATGACACCTGGTTATGGACGGGTTGGCAACTGTTGGAAGTGGGATGCTGGGTGGACTTTGATCAGATCCAGCCAGGTAAGGGCATTAATAGGAATGTAGAGGATCCGGAGCATGGGCCCAGGCCACAAATTTGCATAAATGTAAAGAGATCTTTTTGGAAAATTTAAGATGGCTGATGTCTCACCAGTACTGCATTTAACAGCAGGCTGAACCCAGCTTGTAAAGTTCTGCTATTGGGCTGCTTTCCATAGGCATTTGGTTGGCCACTGTGAGAACAGGATGCTGGTCTAGATGGTTCTTTGGCCTGATCCAGAAGCCAGACTTATCCTTTGTTCTTAAATGGCAGGGACTTTCTCATTCCAACTACGGGTTGCAGAGCAATAACTGGAATCCTGACATGCTGGAAGGGGCCCATAGGATATATAGTGCCTAGTGGTTAGTCCAGCTCTGATTCTAACAGACTCAAGCTTTGGCCCAGGAACCCAAAAAGTAATGAATCTCACATCTGTGTAACACAGAGTGTTGTGTGGGTGGTTGGGGAGGCCATGCCGCAGACGCCTGATACAGGTTATGGCATCTCCAGGGATCAAGTAGTTGGTGATGGAAAAGCTCTCCGCCTCAGACCTCGAAGGGCTGCAGGCACATGTGTTTTAAGTAGCACCTCAGGCCCTGGGTCTTTTGGGGGTGTCTGTGTGCCTCACACAGTTTGATAAAAACTCCCGCTTATCAGGCAGGTTTGCCTACCCATCCCTGGGAGCCAGTGCAGTGTAGTGGTTAAGAGCGGTAGTCTCGTAATCTGGGGAACTGGGTTCGCGTCTCCACTTCTCCACATGCAGCTGCTGGGTGACCTTGGGCCAGTCACACTTCTTTGAAGTCTCTCAGCCCCACTCACCTCACAGAGTGTTTGTTGTGGAGGAGGAAGGGAAAGGAGAATGTTAGCCGCTTTGAGACTCCCTAGGGTAGTGATAAAGTGGGATATCAAATCCAAACTCTTCTTCTTCTATCTGATGTTCGGGATTTCCCAGACTCCAGCTTCCAAAGAAAACTTGGCCTTCCTATGGAAATTCCCCCTCTCCACCTCCTGAAGGCTCAGCCAAAACCTCCCCTTGCCTCTCTTGGCAAGTTAGTCCTTCATCAAGGCTCAGCAGCTGCTAGAATCTAACTAGATTATGCATCGAATCAGTCCAACAGCTTTCTTAAAAATACTATCATTTTAAATCAATGAGAAGGCTACAGAAACAAAGGTGAGCGCGGAGGCGGGGGCTAGGGATGCCACTATCAAAATCTTTAAAAACAAACAGCAAACGAACGAACAAACAAATCCGGGACTAGGAAAACTAAAGAGTGCGCACAGGGTGTCAGGAAATCCAGCCTGCCCCAAAACTTTCGACACGTGGGCGCAGGGGGATTTTTAGAGGAGTCAGAATTAAGAGGCGCGCGGGCGGAGCAAAGAAAGTGAAAGGACAGGGGGACAATGGAACGTTGACTTGGGAGTCGAATGTTGACGCGGGGATGGAACTTTGGACTGGTACTCTCGAACGGACTCCCGAGAGAGCGAGAGCGAGAGAGACTGCCGATTTCTCGGAAAAGAATGTAGTGAGAAGAAGGAACGCTGCACTGGCCCCTCCTGATTGGCCAGTTCGCCTCCTTCTTTCTTCCCATTGGCTCAGAGACACCCCCCCTCCGGAGGGAGGAAACTGCATATGCTCCAGGCTCTAATAGAAATAGATATACATATATATTGGCAGGGCGAGCTTCTGTTTCATCTTCCATGACCTGGTATCTAGCGTAGATAAAGATCAGCAACCGGCACAGATGTGGAGGTTAGTGCTTTGTGTGTCCAGGCGTACTTTTCTTTTGCTGGAGTTGCCGGCTAACTTTTTTTTCTTGCAAAGCGAAAATAGCAATTTAGCCTTGGGGCTTCCAGACTACTAATAAGGGGCACAAATTTTTGCTTAGCTATTAGACCTTGCCAGACCTGAAGATTTTTGTTCTTAAACTGTGGATCCCTTTGCCGCCCTGAGCTCTTTCGGGAGGAAGGGCGGGATATAAATGAAATGATCACAATAAATATTTGCCTCCTTGTGAAACGGGTTTATTTTTGCATGCTTCCTTATTTTTTCATATTTCTTATTCTTACCAACTTAGAATTGAATTATCCTTATTATTAGTTTTGCTATTAATAATCTAGCTCTGAATAATATGTATTATTTAATTCAATGCACGTTTATTTGGTAGCAAGTCAAAGAACAGCCTATTGGAATGTGAGTACATATTTCTGCATGTGCCTTTGATCTTCAATAAATCTATGTATGAGAACTTTGTGGAGTTTTGTTGACTGCCATCTAGATTAAGAGAGAAGTCTCAGGACAGAATAAAGTCAGTTGGCTGAAGCCACTCTCCCGGCAGTAAATGTCATTGAACTTACTCCTGAGTAAATTTACTTAGCATTGTGCTGTTGCTTCTGAGAAAGGATGGATAGGATTGTAAGTCTCTCACCTCTCTGTGTTGTGTGTTTATATTGTACCACTGTGTTTTGAGTGGAATTTAAGAGAAATTGTGTCAATCATGGGTTTTTAAAAAAACCACGTTCTGTACTGGAAATTCAGAACAGATTCACACCTTTCTAACCCTATGCAAAACACATCACAAATAACTTGATTCTTATCAATATTAGGAAGTCGCCTTTGCTGTACTTTTTCTGATGCCTGCTAGAAAACCTTGTTTGTAAGCCTACTAAGACATGTAATTTTATCATGTATGTTTTAAAAACTGTTGGTTTTATCTATATTTTGATTATTATGTCTATTTTTTTAAGGTCCATTGATTTTATCAGTATATTCTTATGAATATTTTATATTATTTTATGTAAATTACTTAGAGGTTTCCCAGATGAAGCAGTATATAAATCTTGTTAAATAAAACAAGTAAATAAACTTGGGACACCCCTTTTCTGTATTAAGCCTATTGTTGAACCCACTGTATGGGCTTCTGATTCCCATGCAAGTGTGCAAAGGAGTGCATAAGTAGCCTTGGATTGTATAAAATGGGGGAAAAAATAAACAAATAAGAATTCTAAAAAGTGTAACATGTTTCATCTACCAAAATGTGCCTATATAAAAGATTGTCCAGTAACATGTACAATGAGTAATACAATGATTATAGTAGTTCTTCTTAGTTGGTTTAAAAGCAAAATGATCATACAGAGTAATTCCTCCTTGTTTGACTTAGTATATGTACCTCTTCTTTTCTGGAAGAAACATTCAAAATTTCAGATTCTAAAATGAATTTTCGGTGTGGTGTCTTGGTTTACAATTAAGTGTGGCTATGTGAAGTAGGCAGTAATTGCAGAAGACGAGCCCTTCAAGTTCAGACAAGTGGTGTAGCAGGTACTAGTATGCATGCAAAAGGTTCCATCTTCAACCCCTCCCATCTCCAGGTAGGGCTAGGAAAGACTCCCTGCTTGAAACCCTAAAGCCTGTAGAGCTGTAGCCAGTTAGTGTAGACAGTAGTGAGCTAGAAGGCTAGAAAATTAATAATAATTAGAATGAGACATTCATGATTTATTAGACATTTTAGTCACTTGTTACCTAAAAGGTTTCCGAGTGGCTTGCATTTAAAAAATGCAAATAATGACTTGAAATGGAATCCTTGTTTACAGACACTAGCCTTCGGCCTTCGTGTTTCCCATCTCTTGCAAATAACTCAAGATTACAGCTGCAATGCTGTGTATTTACAGGAAGAGTAGCTCAACTGGTGGAGCGTAAGACTTAATATCAGGGCCATTGGCTAAAGATCCTGCATTGCAGAGGGTTGGACTAGATGATCCTTGCGGCCTCTTCCAACTCTGCAATGCTATGCATACTTACTTTGGAGTAAATCCCATTGAACTGAGTAGGTAAGCATAGGATTACATTGCACAATTAAGTGAGTTCCCTTCTGACAAGACAGTCATCTGGGGGCGTCTCCGTGACACAACTTTGCTAATTGGAACTTGCATTGCTTGACTTTTTCACCTCTCTTTTTAGTGCTCAGATTCTACTGGTCTGCCTTTCTATGTATCCAGTGGCGTAGCGTGGGGGGTGCAGGGGGGGCCAGCCACACTGGGCGCAACATCTGGGGGTTAGGGTTAGGGGGCGCAAATCCACGGGTTAGGGGGCGCAAATTACTTGCCTTGCCCCGGGTGCTGACAACCCACGCGACGCCACTGTATGTATCTAGCTCTGTATGCAGCCTGTTTCCAATGATAATAAATTAGCTGGAGATTTGGTCTCAAATCATTTTTGTGTAAATTATTTATCAAAGGAAAGGTTTAATTTCTTGTTGATTACAAAACAACTGCACACTACTTGGAACAGTTCCTAAGGTCTAGCCGTGTCAAATGCTAGAGCAGGGACAGCCAATGAGCTGCCTTCCAGATACTGAGGACTACAACTCCCATCAGACCCAAACAGCATAGGCAGTAGTTAGGGATTATGGGAGTTGCAGTCCCCAATATAGTTCCCCCCCGGGCTAGAGCACGTCCAGAGGAAGGCAACTAGGATGGTGATGGGGTTTGGACCGCAAACCCTGTGAGGGATGGTTGAAAGAGTTGGCCATGTTACCTGGAGGAGGTAAGCTAAGGGGAGAGCTGACAGTTGACTACAGAAGATGGAACAAACCTGTTCTAGATCCCATGGGTGGAAATGGTAGGCAAGCAGGTTTCAGCTAGGAGAAATTTTCTAATGGTAAGATTTTTCCAATAGTGGAAAATGCTGCCTCTTTTGCTGCAGGTATTTAAGCAGAGGCTGGATGGGCATCTTTCAGGAATGCTGTAGATTATTACACTGAGCTGTGGATTGGACTTGATGACCTTCAGGGGCCTTCTAGCTCTAAAATCCCCTGATTTTATGATTTTCTTGGATGAAGAGTTTTATCAAATTGCAGCTGCCTTTTTTGTCCCTGGTTCTCTCTGTTTGTGTGTACTGTACTGTATGTTTCCCACCATGGGGCATCAGGTGGCTTCTTTGGGTGGACGAGCAATCTAGGTCAGGAACTTGATATGAGGAAAGAATTGAATGTCTTCATGCAGCACAATGGCCTCGATTTTGCTCCCCTGCCCATTTTAAGCTATTTTTGAAATCATAGGAGATCTTCTGAAGGCTTAGCTCCTTTGGTCCATAAAGGGCAACATCATGTTTCTGACTTTTGGCCCAAAGCAGTTTATTACATATATTATTCTGTCTCCTTTAATGTCCTGCATGTTGAGTTTACGGACTGACTAGTGTTGGAAACATATTGCCGGATTAAAGGGGACATTCTTCTGATCCAGGTTGGCCCATAAAATGTTAGTTGAAGAATAGCCAATGTGGTGCCTTCAGATGTTGTTGGACTCCAACTCCCATAATTTCTGACCATTGGCTGTAATGGCTGGGGCTGATGGGAGTTGGAGTCTAACAATATCAGGAGAGTGCCATGTTGACTATCCTTGCCTTAGTTTGTTTTGCTGCAAATTAACACTGTTTCCTCTTTGGGAATCTGTGTGCCAAGGGGTGGGGAATAGCTCAGTGGCAGAGCATCTTCTTTGCATGCAGAAGGTCTCAGGTTCAGTCCCCAGGATCTCCAGGTAGGATTGGGAATGGCGAAGACTCCTGTTGCTGCTGCCAGTCAGCACTGAACAAGCAATACTGAGCTACACAGCATAAGGCAGCTTCCCATGCTCCTATCCACATACCACATGTAAGGATGGGTGTAGATATCAGTTGTTTGATATCTGTAGATGAACATTGTTCTATTGAAGACCTATTCAGAGCTTGAATTTGGTGCCTTCTGATAAACTAGTGGGGATTTAGATCTCATGTTTACTAAGTATGGCCAAACTCAACTTGGGCTGAACAATATTTTTTTTGGGGGGGGGAGTGTATTGTCTTTGTCTTAAATTTTACAATTGTTTGCTTCACACTGTTTTCCTGTTTAAAATATTGTCACTCTGCTCAGAGTCTCTAGGAAGGGCAGAATCAACATTTAAATGAGCAAATCCAGCATTATTTTAATTACTTGTGCTTTACATTAAGCTAGCATTGTGTTACAGCCCCCAGACTCTCCCTTTCATTCTCTGGTTTGCAACCTGATTACTTCCTCAGTCAAGTACCTTCTTAGTTCTCAGACTTGCAACTGTATCACTGTTTTAGGACGTGATCCTATGCACTGTTATCTGAAGAAAAGCTCTACTGAAATCATTCAGGCTTACTTCTGAGTAAATGTGCATAGGATGGGATGGGGTGTGTGTGCTGAACATCTGGCCATGTTGGATGCAGATGGTTAGTCATGGTTAGATTGACTAATTGACTGGAGAGGCTCCTAATAAAAGCTATTCAAATGCTTCCATTCAGGATGTGCGATCGAAACGGTGGAAGACGGCTCAGGCAATGGCTGATTGAACAAATTGATAGCGGGATGTATTCTGGCCTGATCTGGGAGAATGATGAGAAAACCATGTTCCGTATCCCATGGAAACACGCAGGGAAGCAGGATTACAACCAGGAGGTGGATGCATCCATATTCAAGGTATGAAGAATATGCCTTACATCAATGTTGCAAATGTCAAATCTGTTTATTTTCCTGAGTTCCTTAGTAGTTGAAACTTTCTATACCTTTATAAAAGCGAACAACAACTTTTCAAGTCACAACTCTTGAGGTTTCAGTAAGTCTTTTTGAGGGTGCATTTTCACAATCTGAAGTCCGCATGGGCTTGTCCTCTATATTAGGAACACAAGAAGAGCTCAGTTGGATCAGACCATAGGCCCATTCTGTCTAGCATCCTGTTCTCCCAGGGCAAACCGAAGCCCACAAGTACAGCAGCACTCTCCCCACTTGTGATTCCCAGCAACTGTTACTCAGTAACATGGTGCTTCTGACATGAACTCATAGGATTGTAGAATTGGAAGGAATCCTGAGGGTATGATAGCCATTTTCAAATATCTAAAGGGCTTTCACATGGCAGATGGAGCAATCTTGTTTTCTCCTGCTCCAGAGTGTAGGACCCAGACCAAACAGGAGATTCCAACTAAACTGCAGAGAGAACTTTCTGATGGTAAAATCTATTTGACAGTGGAAAGGGCTTCCTCAGAAGGTGGTGGTGGGCTCTCCTTCATTGGAGGCTTTTAAGCAGAGGTTAAATGGCCACCTGTCATAGATGCATTAGTTGAGATTCCTGCATTTCAGGGTTTGGACTAGATAGCCATTATGGCCAGTAGCCATGGATAACTTTATCCTTTGTGAGTTGGTCAAATCCCCCTTTAAAGCCATCCATGGTGGTGGTCCATCACTACCTTTAGTAGGAGCAAATTGTGTCATATGTGAAGAAGTCCTTCCTGTTGTCTTCCTGTATTCAGCTTAATGGATGACTCTGGGTTCTAATATTATGAGAGAGGGAAACACTTTCGCCAAAACATGCATAATTTTATGCACTTATATCATGTCCCGCCCCTACTATGAACTAAAAACTATCATTTTGAAGTTGTCCAAGCCTCTTGGTCACTTTGGTTGCCCTTCCATGGCTTATTCCCTGTAGTTTTTGTAGTCTTAAGTTTCTTTTAAAAACCACCTAATAAAAACAGCTTCTTACTACACTTTACTGAAGCTTCATTTATTTCAGGTAATTATTTTTACGCTTCTCTTCAAACTATAGCTTTCCCAAGGCATTTTACATTACTATGAAAATACTCTTGTTTTATTTAAAACAAATATTACAATGTACAGTTTGAATTGTAATGAAATAGCCAGTTTAAAAAATGCTCAAAATAATAAAAATCAGTAAGAACAAACTGGAATGCCCATTGAGGCACTTGAATGGCAGGGATGGTCTTGCTTAGAGATTGTTCTCAGTGAAAGTCTGATTCCCCCCCCCCCTCCATTTGGAACCTCAGAAAGCAGTGGTACCTCTTTGTGAGAAACTTTCCTGCTTATCCTCTAGGCTTGGGCAGTCTTCAAAGGGAAATTCAAGGAAGGTGATAAAGCTGAACCAGCCACATGGAAGACAAGGTTACGCTGTGCCTTGAATAAGAGCCCCGACTTTGAGGAAGTGACGGACAGGTCACAACTGGACATCTCAGAGCCATATAAGGTCTACCGCATTGTTCCAGAGGAAGAACAGAAATGTAAGTGTAACGGAACCAAGCAGGATCTCATGGTGTAGCTCACAGTAGATTCTGCTTCAGACCACAGGCAAGAGATGATTTGTTTAAAGACACATACAAAGTTTCTTCGTATCTATTGTACAGCAAGCCCCAAATATCTATATGTTTTAAACAAACTGAGGGGCTGTTCTTCCGGAGAAAATGAATTTTGGGAGGAAATACAGTGTGAAAACATTTTTTGTGTTTTAAAACTATATTTATTTTATAAAGAAAACGGAGATGTAAATTTCCTAATAAATCAATTTCTTCTCCTGATTCTATAGTTACTTAATCATCTTCATCGTAGAGATTTGCAAACGGAAATATTATCTACCTGAATTCAAAAGTTGCAAACCACTTTGAAACTGAAGTGAAAGACTGATTGTGAGTTGAATGCACCATAGGATTGTGTCCGCTGCTGCCCCCCTTTGCATGTATGCCATAACCTGCAGTAGAATCTGCATGTGCACGAACTGTTTGCATGTAGGGATGCAGACTGTGTCTATTTACTGGTTCCCAGTTGAATGCAGAGTCTGTTCACATGTAGGCTCTCTTGGAAGTTATGAATGCATGCATGTGGTGCAGCTAGTGTGCATGATCGTGCTCCCCCTTGAACACACATTAACCACCAGTCCTTATGTGTAATGTCCTGCAGTTGCCATGACAGCTGGTCATTCATCAGTTATTCTGTCCAGGTGATATCCAAGAACCATGCATAGGAACATGGGAGAAGCTGCCTTATGCTGAGTCCATCTAGCTCAGTGTTGTCTACACTGATTGGCAGAGGCTCTCCAGGGTTTCAGAAATTACATTCCCAGTCCTACTTGGAGATGTCAGAGATTGAACCTGTGACCTTCTGTATGCAAAGCAGGTTCTGTACCCCCAAAGTACAAGGGAGCTTCTCTTTGAGAGAATGGGAGATGGAGCTTGCTGCACATTAGGATTTGATTTACACACAAGTAAAAGAAATTCATCAAGGTGCTTTTTTCCTCTGATGGCGTCCCCCACTACCTTGACTGATGCAGCTTTCTTTGAAAACCACACCACATTACTATGTGTCTTGCATTCCGCGAAGTCTCCATTCGTATCAAATCCCAGTGTCAAAGGCGCTGTGAGAAAGGGTTTACGGCACCTTTTATTGTCAGCCTCAGCACCTACACCCCAGTGCTCGGTTTGCAAAGCCCCAGATGTCAAGGATACAAAGCAACAACTCTCTGCATTTGCCCTTTGCCGGAGTAAAGCAGAGCTGTGCATTTGTGGTTACAGTAACAGAACACAGAACGTCTGTCTTTGAAATGTCCGGTATTACACGAGCCTCGCTCTGTTTTATTTTTATCTGTGGTTTTTGGTGTGTGGTGACTTTTCAAGCATACAGAATTGAGCTGTCAAGAAATCACCCCCCATAAGGCTGCAAGGCTTAATGCTCATGCAAACGGCTTGCAGTTTTTCTGGAAAACTGTCCACTGTTTACTAAGTCCACTCACCTTTTTTCAGTGGGCAGTATTGTGGCCAGGCATCCGGGCCCTTGCAGTGATCTGGCATGAGGACGGGGAGTTGTTGCCCCCTTGTGCCGATCCGGCCATGTCACTGGCCCAGTGTGGCCCCGCTGGCCAATCAGTGCCAGTAGAGGGACGTGGTCGTGGGAAATTAAAACGTGGCACGGCTGCACCCCCTCACCTTTTTACCAGATCTCCCAACCCACCCGCCCTCTTTTCATGCTTTGCTCTGACACGACCTAGCTATGGACAAATGTCGGCCACCATATTGTTGGGGCTGGATAGGATTTTTTCCCACTTGGCAAGTTGGTTTTCGCCTACCTTGTGGCAATCGTCAAAACTTTGTGAGGTTAGGCATTGGGTAAGCCTTTGTTTGGATGGAGGAGAGGTTGTAGCCTCTGCCTGCCTCTCCTCATTAAGGGTATCCTGTTAAAGGGATCCGCAGGTGTGGATCCTGTCTGATGCCCGGACGTGGGCTAGGGCCATGCCATGACCCCAGTGGGGACCCCTAGGGTTGCCCCTATTTGACGTAAGTCAGGCATAGGCAAACTTGCCCCTCCAGATGTTTTGGGACTACAACTCTCATCACCCCTAGCTAACAGGACCAGTGGTCAGTGGGAGTTGTAGTCCCAAAACATCTGGAGGGCTGAGTTTGCTTATGCCTGACGTAAGTCATAGGGCTCTCCCTATTGGTGGTTTGCCCTTAGTTGGACTCCCTGCAGATGGGTGGGAGTTGAGATATAGCCTGGCTTCACCCAATGCCTAAGCCAAACTGCTCACATCTGTAACCAATAAAGTTGTGGCTTTTTGGAACCCATAAACCTAAATACTTGTGTCTGTGTGTTTATTAGCCACTAGGGGACTACGAGACATGGGGGCCTTGGCATGCAAACAACCTGGATCGCAGGGTATCGTCAAACAGTTTTCAGATTATTTGGGGTGGAAAGTTGGATGGCCCTTATGGAAGTACCTAAAACCCTCTTGCAGAGGGCTAAACTACATGCCAAAGTTGCCACTCTTTTAGAATAGTTTGTAATGGTATTCAAACTGTGTTTCTTCCCAGGCAAAATGGGGATGGGGAATGGGTGCAGCTTGAGTGAAGTAACGGAAATGGAGTGCAGTGCTTCTGCAATAGATGACTTGATGAAAGAGGTAATTAACACCCCCTTTGCACATGCTAATATATCACTTTATTTCTTCAGACTTTCTTTTTTTTGAAGGGTCACATGTACAGTATATGTATTTTTGTATGCATTAGTTGGCATTACAAAAAGTGTGAATTTCAAAGGATGGTGGTGCTGCAGTTAATGTATTGCTTTGGAAAGTGCAGATTTTGTAAGTTCACATTTAAATGTGAAATGAATCGAATTTCTCCTCTATCCTTCTCCACACATGCTCATTCCATGCACACCTTTGCCCTTGAGTGTCCAGGCTCTATGGCTGAGGAGGGCTTATGTGTAGTGCCATAGCGGGACTGGGATGATGGTGTTAAATTCCCTTCATTCCATCCCCTTTCACTCCACCCAGAACAAAATTTACTGTACCATTTCAAATTTTCATTTCTTTTATTTCTTTAGAAAGCTTCATATATTGTTTAAATAAAAACAAACAAACCTGTAAGCTGTTTACATCAATAAGTTAATAAAATATTCATTTTTTAAAAAAATAGCAAATAAATACATTAAAAACATGGTGGATGAAGTAATAAGAATATAGACAAAAGGAACAGTTTTCAAAACAAATACACATAATAAAATAAAATGTCTTTGTAGGCTTGCCTAAACAAAAAAGCCTTAGCAGGCAAAGAAAGTAGGAGAATAAAGGGCCTTTCCTAATATCAAGAGGCTGGGAGTTCCTAGGAATAGCTGCTGCCATATTACAATATTGATTTCTTGCCAGTGCAGATCAAACATTATGTGGCACTTATAAAAGTGCAAGCTCTGCAGATTGAAATGTGCACATATTGGGTAGCTATAGCATCCTATTAAGCATGAAATGGGAACTATGGTTAATGGATTCCAAACAAGGCCAGAATTTGGAAGCCACCTTTAAAACACAGTTTGGCCCTTCTTCTTCTTTGCTTATGTAGTGATGCAGAAGTAAGGAAGGGCTTTAACTCAGCGGCAGAGCATCTGTAATGCACGTAAAGAAGCTTTCAGGTTCAGCTCCCAGGACCCCCCAGATAGGGCTGGAAATTCTGGGGAGTCGCTGCCAGTCAGTGTAGGCAATGTTGAGCTAGGTGGACAGATGCTCTGATTCAGTATAAGGCTGCTTCCTATGTTCTCACAGTAAAGAACTGCCAGAAAAGCAGTTATTCAGCTGTAATGGGGAAATTGGGCCCTGGAGATAATCCACTTATTGCACAGGGAAACATGCAGCCTTTGTGGGATAAGAAATCCTTCCCCCATCTGGCATTTGGATTGTGTGCAAACCACAGTTTCACAACTGTCAAGCTGCAATTTGATTTGTGTGTGTGTCTACCTTAGGGGTGGTTTAAAAATTACTGAAACAATGTTAAGTGCTTTGAAACACACAGTGCTTTTGGGGGAAAGTAGTCAGTGGTCTGGGGGTACCATCCCTTTTTTTTTACTGCTGGTTTTGCTGCCATTTTGTGCTGGCATCCATGACACTTTTATCAAGATGTGAGTACTTGATAAGAAGCAGCAGCACTGGACACACTGACCATTTCTCTTCATACGTGTAGCCAAGCCGGGGGGGGCAGGGAGGCAGTTGCTCCCCTAAATCAAGTAAATAAATGAAACTAACAGCTTTGTTCCTCACCTCTAACATAAAGTCTGTCCCCCCAACATAAATCCTGGCTACGTCCATGTTCGCGTCTCTCTCTCTCTCTCTCTCTCTCTCTCTCTCTCTCTCTCTCTCTCTCTCACTCTCTCTCTCTCTCTCACACACACACACACACACACACACTTTTCCTCTCTCTGTCCCCCCCACCTCTCTCTCAAAGTCAAATTCTCTCTGACACACATAGAATTTGTGTGTGTGTATTTGTATCTCCTATGTTTTTATAAGTATTGCTCTTTATTTTTGGAGGGGCTCTTGGGAGGCATCTTGTCATACGAAGCAGCAGAATAACTCTCAGGAGCATCACTGCTTTCGGGTTACATACACAGTACTTCTAATGTTAACATTGCCATCTCAATGGTCATCTTCTATCTCTCCCCGCCCCCCATAAACTTTCCAGCCCCCCTCTGCAGTGGATGAATACCTTGGCACAATTAAACGAAGCCCTTCACCGCTTCAGGAGAGTGGAAGAAATCCACCAATACCCGACTGGTGGACTCAGCAGTCAAGTCCTGGTAAGGCACTGTTATGTTCTCAGAAAGTCAAGGCGCTCACATCATGGATACAGTAAACACCAGCATGTGTATCTTAAGTTAGACGCAGAAGCTAAATATATAAGCCCTTCAGGTGTCCACATGAAATTCATGTCTATATGAAATATGTTCCAATGTAGCCAGGACAGTGAGGTCCTCAGATCATTCACTAATAGGCAGTGGGTATTTACCCTTCCAGGCTGAAAGCATAAATCTCTTAGCCATAAGGGCTCACAAGGTCCACTTTTGTCCTGCCTTTTGTACTACAGAAATACTTTTATAAATATAAATACATAAGCCATCTTGTTTAGGCAGGCACTGGTTTTAGTGGGCAAATAAGTATTTATCCGATGCCTCTGTTTTAGCTGCTGTTTCTGTTTTGCTTATAATGTAATTTAGAAAATAATAATGTATTTTTTGGTTGGCTTGTATAGATGTTAGCTGCCCTAAGTGGTGTGCAGACACCAGAAGGGCAGGATGTCACTTGTTATAGAAGTAAATAAAATAAACACATGTACCTTTTCTTTTCTTTTTTTAAACCCACAGCTTTGCCGCTGATGAGTGGGTGCACTGGCTATGAAGCAGTTCATTCAGGTATGGCGACTCTTCAGCTTCCTCCCTCAGTTAACATCTGGTACAGTTAACCCTTGTTTCATTTCGTTTTCAACCCAAGTCTAATTTTTTTAGGGGGGGGGAGTTAAAGATACCAAGAACTCCTGCTTCCCTGCCCCCAGTAAAAGCAGCCCATGGTGACAGGTCCCTGTCAGAGCCGCTATAACTTTGTAGCTGAAATTAGGTGCTTGAGTTTGCCGTTTTCATTCTCCCTCCAGACCTCTTTTCCTTTCATGATGTATCTTTTAAACCGGGGGACAGGTACTGTGTTACCACAGATATTTCTGAGCCACTTTAGGAGCTATTTTCTCTTGCTGAAGAGCAGTATTAACAATGCTTCATATAAAGTAAGTAAATAAATTGGCCACATACAACCCCTTGATGGGTAATTGCCACATATCTCTTCACAGGCTATTCCCAGATGGTGATCAGCTTCTACTATGGCGGGAAGCTGGTGGGAAACACAACAACCTCTCGCCCCGAAGGTTGCCGGATCTCCCTTGGAGACCTGCCTTATGCCTTGGAAAGCTTTGATCACGTGCGGTTCCCGTCGGCAGACGTGATCCCAAACGAACGGCAGAGACAGATCACCAAGAAGCTCTTTGGGCACCTGGAGAGGGGTGTCCTTCTGCAATCCAACAGGCAGGGCATTTTCATCAAGAGGCTGAGCCAGGGCCGGGTCTTCTGGAGCGGGAACACCATGATCTACAAGGACCGCCCTAATAAGCTTGACCGAGACGAGGTGGTCAAGATATTTGACACCAACCACTTTCTCAGAGGTACGGATGGGGGGTGAATCCGATTCATTTTGTGTGTAAAGACGAACCTACCTAATTTGCAGTTTCTGAACCAACACACAAACTGAAACGCAGCCACTCTTCAAAATTCACACCTCTCCGAATTTTTGCTTTTCGGTTCTCCAGCCAACTCACATGTACCGAAACGATTATTCTGGGTCAAAATGGGCATAGAAATGCATATGTTCGTAAAAATATAACCTACAAAAACTGCATTGTAGTAAAGGAGAATTGCTTTGCAAAAACATATATGTTTAGGAAAATAAACTAATGAATTTCCACGGGGACTTTTTTTTAAAAGAAAAATATTGCGAACTGATGTAGAAATTTGGGAAGCTGAACCAAAGACTGGAAACATTAGAAACTGAAAGAAACTGAAATCAACAGATTCACCCACTCCCTCCTCAGAGGTCTGTGGGAGGTCTTGGTGCAATTCTCACTTGCCCCCATGTGCTTGAGAATTTTATGCCCAGGGACATTGTGCACCCTCAAATTTGAAACTAAGATCAATGTGCTTTGCCAAGGTCACCCAATGCAGGTGTGATTCTGCACCCTACATAAGTTATGTGTAGGTTCAAAATTTGCACGGAATTGCAGTTTGTTTTGTCTCTTCTCTCCATGGGGAAGAGGGGAAAAAGATCTCGTCTAAGTCCTGGGTATTCTGTTCTTCACCCCCATCTTTTGAGGTTTCAGCAGGCATTGCCACACACAAACTTAAAATATTTTTTTGCACTCTTAAGGGCTAGAAACTTGTTTCATTTTTAAACAATAATAATGAAAAGCTGAGATTCCTAGAATTCTTCTCCCCATGCACCTCTCAGTATGTTCTGGGAGTTCCCCAACCATATGGAGCAAATTTAGGGGGCACGTGGGGAGAGAAGAGGGAGGGGAAGTTCCATTGCAGAACTGTTTAGTTGGATGCTGTCCAAGATTATTATTTTTTTGAAAAAAGTAAGGATAGCCTTCACTGAATTGTATTCTTGAGTGTCATAGAAGCATTATGCACACATAATATTCCCTTGTTCAGCATTCCAAGTACCTCTGTCTCCATTTTGTTACAGACCCACCTGCAGTTGGGCTCCCAGACACAGAGACAAATGACTTCTGCCTCTAATTAAAACATTTGCCATTTTCTTCTTCTAGAATTTCACCAGTATTACAACAATCAAGGCCGCTTCCCAAACAGCAAAGTTCTTCTATGTTTCGGGGAGGAGTTTCCAGATGCTACCCCTTTACGCTATAAGCTGATCCTAGTTGAGGCAAGTATTATAGTCTGTCTTGGTGTCAGTTGTTTATATTATCTCTGTGCCCCCGAGTTCTTCTCTGACTTGAGTTCTCTCATTTATAGTGCAAGACGATCTTGTGACTTCCCAGTGTTAAATTCAGGGAAGTTCCTCCTTTCCCACCCACAGTGTAGCATCAACAATCAAGTGCAGCACATTTTTTTTCTGTTTTGTTTTTAAAGCAGGCAACCAAGATACTAGTCCTCATGTTTTGGGGAAAATGTTTTAAAATGTGCTTTATGCTCAGGCTTGCCTGATTTTGGTGTCAGTAAGGCATTCTGTTCCCCTAAGTTTGGCAAGTGAACCTGAGGTGGCCCTCCCCTTCCCTTTATGGAGGTAGGCCCCTTCACAGAGAGAGCTGTCTGCTCCCTAGATGGCTTGGTGTACCAAAACATTTATTTGATAGCATTGGCACGCTAAGCTCCTGTCTACGGAGAACACAGAAGTGTCATGTTCCCTGCCATTAAGGCTTAAAAGTCTACATGAGACGAGCAAGGCCAGGAAAAGGGGAGAGAGGACTTTTATGGAAGAAGTATTTCCAAGCATGGTCTATGCTTCATAGCTCTATGTCCAAGCATCCTTTTTTCTTTGCACTCCAGACCCACCAAAACCTTCTGGGGAAAAAAACCACACTCAGACACAAAACTTTTAAGTGCAGCCTGGAAAGGGTGTGGATAAGGATGGATAAGCCCTGTATTCACAAGGAGGGTTTTCTCAACATAATCATCATCATATAGACAAGGGAGATAGATACAACATCACATTTGACTGCCTCTTTCACGTATTTCCTCTATCAAGTATTGCAACAAAAAAAGAAAGAGACTACAGTAAGCCTGCAACTTACGCACATTTAACTTGTGCATGGTCAGCTTTTTGTACTTGGCATTTTTTTAAAAACAACAACTAAAAAGGGAGTGGGCATCCAGAAAAAAAAGACTTTGGCAATCCCACCTGCCATTGCATCCAATGTGTTTTGACTATACATGATTTTGGCTTTAGGTGCAATCCCCGGAACATAACCCCAGCACAAATTGAGGGCTTAGTGTACAGAATTGTTTATCCTGTAAGAAGGAGAATATTTATAAGAAAGAGAGTAGAGTAGGACTAGCACTGAATATTAACTCAGAGTAGTATTCCACTGGTTGCCGGTTTCCCCCCCTGGCCAAATTCAGGATGCTCTCGTTAGTGTTCAGAGCCCTAAATGACTCCAGCCCCAAATACCTGAAAGACCGCCTCCTTCCCTTCAGACCACCTTGAGACCAAGATCAGCAGAGGGGTTCCTCTTGGTAGTTCTCTGCCCTCAGAGGCTTGGGGTGGTGGCAGCAGTCCAGGAGGCAGCCTGTGGTAGCCTGTACGTTGTGGAACCCCCCACAGACGTACACCTCACACCTTCCTTATACACTTTCTGGCGATTGCTGAAGGCACACTTCTTTGCATGGGCTTTTGACACTTGAGGTGTATATTTTTAGGACCTGCCTTATTTATGTAATTGCGAGTTGTTTTAAACTGCTTTTAATATTTTGTTGTCATGTTGTGTTTTAATGTTGTAAGCTGCCTTGGGGCCTTATGGTGAAGGGCAGGATAGTAATAGTAATAGTAACAACAACAATAACAACAACAATAGTATCCACAATTGAGTAGGACCATTCTGCTGCACATTCAATCCTTCAAAGGTGCCACTGCTCAAAATAAGGATTTCTGATCTTCTCCCAACTTTAGATTGAGCAGCTGAATATTCGTCAGTTGGTGGAGGAAGCTGGGAAGAACGACAGCAACTCTTTGATCCACCCGATAGGCGAGGAGCTGCATTATGACCAGATATATAGGAATTTCCAGGATTCTTGTGGACCACACCAAAGACCCATTTTCCGAGAAAACCAGCAAATCACTGTTTGAGAGAATCCTGGGCAAAACATTTGTTTTTTAAGGATTCAATTTAGATCTATTTTTGTATCACCATCATCCATTTAATTTTTCCTTTTGGGAACATTGTTCTGGGTTTATACATGTAGATGTGTGTGTGTGTGTGTGTGTGTGTGTGTGAGAGAGAGAGAGAGAGAGAGAGAGAGAGAGAGAGAGAGAGTTTGTGACATCTTGTTTCCCCATATGGAATTTGACATAAAAAAAGGAAACAATTAAGCATTCCTTTGGGCTTCTCAGCACTATAACATACATCCAAAGTAGCTTTAAAACCAGTACTGGGGTATTGCTGGATGGCTTGGTTTTTGAAAGGAAAAAAGTGAGGTTGTGATTCAGCAGCTTTGATCCCAAAAAGACACACACCATGTTGATTCATTGGCCTCAGAACAGAGAGGGACATCTGTAGGGCTGTTTTGGTGTCTGGGTAATGTGTTTCCTGAAGAGGAGGGGTGACGCAAGCTCCAACCACTGTATCTCCCCCCCCTTTTGGTATAAATGTCTGCATTTAGGGGAATATGGAAGTGTCCCCAAGAAACATATCTCCTTCTGTTGTTCAGTACTGGGCATCTAGATGGAGCTGCTGTGTGTGTGTTCAATGTACCTGGAATGTGAACAATATAGATGGATAGATGATAGATAAAGATGATTGATAAATGATAGATTGATAGATTGATAGATGATAGATGATAGATGATAGATGATAGATGATAGATGATAGATGATAGATGATAGATGATAGATAGATAATTGACACACACACACACACACACACACACACACACACACACACTGCAAGCCCCAGTGAATGAGAGACACTTCAGCTGCAGAGATGGGCTTATATGAGCTTTGCAGAAAGGGACTCAAAGGGGCTGATTCACATGTGCATGTCAAGTCATCTGATTTCTGTGCACTCAATCACTGGCAGCTAAGCATGTGAGCAGAGTCCACCGAAAAGTCTAGGGGTGATGTGAAAATGTTATTGGTGGTGATCTCCAATAGCTTATTCCCATGCACTGGCGGAGGAAGGGGTGTGTGGTGGGTGCGGTCCACCCCAGGTGTCATCCCTGAGGGGTGTGTGACATCACTGCCCCGCCCCCCTGGGATGCTCACCGCTTGCTGTGGGCACTGCCGCCCTAGGACGCTCACCCCACCCCTGCGGGCGGCTAGCCCTGCCCCTGAGTGCACAACGTGTGCGCTGCTCCAGGTGCTGGAGAAGCTAGCTCCGCCTCTGTTCCCATGTGCAAGTAATTCCTTAATGTCGCAGTCATCAAGTGATGAATATGCATGTGTGAACCTAGGTCTGCTCCCCTGCTCCCAAGACGCCCATCTTTAGCTGTCTTGTGGCTGCTTTGCTCTCTTTATATTTTCAATATATCCCGGTAAGAATTCTGTGATGACTTTGTTGACCAAGTGGCTTCTTACCTTTGCTATTAAGAAACCACACCTAGCTATACATTTTTGCATCTATGTAATATATTCCTGTAAAGTTTTATTTTAGCTCGTATTGCGTAGCTGTTTTTTGTGGTGGAGGGGGAGGGTAGATTAAAATGCTAAGTCATTTAAGAACTAAACAGAATGCTGAACATATGAAACTTGTCTTATATGGAGTCAGAGTCAGACCACGGGTCCATCTAACTCAGTATTGTCTACACTGACTGGCAGCAGATCTCCTGACAGGAGGTCTTCTTCCAGCCCTGCCTGGAGATGATGGGGGATTGAATCTGGAAGCTTTTGCATACAAAGCAGATGCTCTAAAACTGAGCTGTGGTTCTTCCTGATTTTTTTTAATTCTTAAATAGTAACATGTACCCCACCCCCTTAAGCTATGTTAACTATGAAGTGTTTCTCAGTAAACAAAATATCCCAAGAGCGAAATGTGAACAGCTCTACTTGGTGAGACCAGTAAGGTAAAGGTAAAGGGACCCTTGACCATTAGGCCCAGTCGTGACCGACTCTGGGGTTGTGGCGCTCATCTCGCTTTATTGGCTGAGGGAGCCGGCATACAGCTTCCGGGTCATGTGGCCAGCATGAGACCAGTACCCTAGCTCAAAAGGGCAAGTGATAGATGCTTCAGAGCAGAGTTGGGGAAGTTTATTCAGTCTGAGCGCCACATTCCCTCCTGGGGGTGTCACATGACAGCGGTAGCTGAGGCAGTGAATGTGACTCTGTTCAGTTTCTATGAGCCATTCCTCCAGCCAAGCAAGTAGGAGAGAGGCATTGCTACCATTCTAGGACAAACTCCAGCAAGGCTTAACAGCTGGAAGGCATGGAGAGGAGTGTGTGGCCTAGAGAGAGTCCCAAGGGCAAGACAGAGAGGTCCAGAGGTCCCTGGGCCTGAGGTTCTCCACCTTTAAGAAGAAGAGCAGCAATATGTTCTTGGCTCTTGGTTCTTGGTTTTGGAGGATGCTGCTGTATATATCTATGTTAATAGGAAAAGCATAGACGAGTGGGTCCATAGGAGGGTGGTGCTGGTGGGGATCCAGTAGGATATGCATCAATGAGGACCAGCTGAAGGGTCCCAGAATCAGAAGCTGTGTAAATATCTTATTATAGAGCTACATCAGCCTGGGCTCTTAAGGAGCTATTAGCACACATGCGCTTCAGAGATCCCTTGTGATTGCATGCACACAGCTCTCCCATCCAGTGGAGGGAGCAGTTTCGTGTGTGCCAAGAGGTTAATGGGTGAGCACTGCAACTCATTTGTGCACATGGCTGTGTGGATTGAGCAATCTCCGTGTTTATGCCATGGTTGCAGCAGGAGGAAGGGGGTAAATCTCTGTGTTACTTCTTGGTACATCAGGGGTGTGACACAATCACTGGGAGGGGGAGAGGAGCAGGAGTTAATTGCTGCTTTTCTAGAGAGTTGCATGCCTCGCTCTGAGCAAGCTCCTGAGAAAGCTGATTTGGAGGTGGTAGTTGTGACCTCCCCCCGCCCCTGCATTGTAAATGGGGAAGAGGAATGCGCAGTAATCCCAGGGGGGAAACACTTTAGAGTATTGCAAAAACTACAATGGTTAAAATCCAAAGATCATTGAGGGACAACATTCATGTGTGCTAAAGCATGTGTTCAGTGTATGTACAGGTTAGGAGTGTGTATAAGCTATCATTAATACAGACCCAGCCTGCTTGTGTCTGTGTGTGTGTGTGTGTGTGTGTGTGAGAGAGAGAGAGAGAGAGAGAGAGAGAGAGAGAGAAAGCAGTCATGCATTGTTCATTGTTTGAAAAGGGCATTATGCGCATTTTGCTGTCAGCTTAAAACCAAAGTGATTGCTTTGATCCTGTGCTACCACGTGCATGATGGAACACCCACATGGAGCTCCTACCTTGTGCAAAGTCTTGTCCACTAAGGGCAGAAGTGAGCAGGGAAACTTGCACTCAAAAATGTGTGACTATGCACCCCTGAGAACAGACACAGTGCTTTGGATCAGTCTGAATGTCTCCATCTATAGTAGGCAAAGTATTTATTGTAATTGCTTGTTTTAAAATGTTTTGTGATTGTGTACCAAAGGTACCTGCCAATAAATATCTATCTTTCATAACCTCTTGTGTCTGCTTTCAAATGGGTAAATAAATTTAGTCTCACCTGATTATGCTTGTTGGGTGGTAGTGGTGCTTTTCTCTGTGTGTGTTCCGGGGGGAGTGGGGTTGGCGGGGGTGTAGAGAGGTGGTGGTTGAAATCTGCATTTTAGTGCACAGAATATGTGGAGACATGCTAAAGGAATACCGTAACTCCCTTTCTTTTCTTCCGCTGCTATAGAGTTTTGGGGACAGGTTTTTAAAATTTGGGTATTATTATTTATAAAAATATTTCTGTACTACTAATTTGTTTGGTTTTTTTTTAAACCCAGAACTGTTTGCAACAATTGTTCATAAAAAACAATGCGATTTAAAAATATATATTAAAAAGTTAAAATCTGAAATCAGGTAACTATTGTGGAACAACATCTTCTTAACAGCCTGCATAAGCCAGGTGTTTAAAAGTTGAAACAGAAGGCATCTCTATGGGCAGAGTATTCTACAATACTGGGCCAATGACACTAAAGGCTCAGTTCCTTCTTGTCAAATGAGACTCACCAACTCTGGAAAGGACCAACAATATTCCTGCAGGGGTGTGACACTTTAAACAGACTAGTCTACATTAATCTCAGGGTCATGGGTTCAAGGGCAAAAGATTGGGCAAAAGATTCCTGTATTGCAAGGGGTTGGACTCATGTTTCCTTCCAACTCTGCAACTCTATGATTCTATGAAAAGCATCAGAATAGTGAATGATTTGCATTCTAGCTGAGGACTGGGTAGGTTCCATGACACACACACACCCTCAACAAGAACATCATTCTGTGCAACACTAAAGTAAATGCATGGGAATTCATTCTTTTTGTTGGAGAAAAAGAGTGGGCGTGCCTTCTGTGCAGTCTGTTGAACCATGAAGATTTGTTCTGGTTCAACATGGTCATGTAACAGGGCTTATGAAACAGGGCTATATACAGCTCTCTGGTAGGGCTCTTAACAGTGGCCTGCAACAGTTTCCCCTAGTTGATGAGTATCGTATGCTAGGTTGTATATAAAGGGATGATGCTTAGGGGACAGAATGCAACACAGCCATCACTGTGGCATCAGTTTTCAAGGGAGGTGGAAAGCAAGGCAAGGATTACATTGTAGCTCAGAGGTGGGGGACTTTGGGCCCAAATGCAGCCCTCTGTGCCTCTTTGTCTGGTCACTGAACTCTCCCCAGGTGACAGCCCTCACTAAACCCTATTTTGCACCCTCCTTGAATGTTTTTGCCCAGCTGGATGGTGTCCTTGAACTCTGATTATGACCTTTGCTTACCTGGATGGAAAGGAGAGTGTGAATGTGTGTAAAAAGTTGCCTTTTGTATGTAGGCAACATTTCTATTTGTTGCTCCTCCCACATTTGCCTCTGGAATGTGGCCCTCAGACTGAAAATGCTTCCTCACCCTTGCTGTAGATGGAAGGCTAAAATGCACCATAACTACCAGCCATTCTGTGCATGAGAGCAGAAGACTTGCCAAAGTTTAGGCTAGCAGCAGTTTTGTGCTTGGCTTCAGGTCCAGTGAATCTGTGACCTGGAAAGATCCAGCAGGATGCTCCAGCTTCCTTTGGTACTGACCTGATGGGAATGTGGAGAGGCTAAAACCCACCAGAAGTTGCTTTCAGTTAAAACAAGCTCTCAGGACCGTGAACACTGGGCTGCATCTGCTTCCTCCAAATCTCTTGTGTCTATGCAAAAATGTGTTGGAAAATCAGCAGCTGCTTTTTTTTAAATCTTTTTGCAGTGAAAGCTATTGCTCAATGTGAAATTTCAGATCATTTCCAAAAAGTATGCCTCTGATTTCTTCTTGACATTGACATTTTGTAATCTGGGACATTCTCTGCAAGATGCTTCTATTCAACTGCTCTAAAACAAACATTTGCAGAAGAATTTAAGAATCGGGAGGCTGCTGGATCAGGCCAAAGGCTCATCTAGTCCTGTTTTCACAGTGGCCCAATGGATGCTGATGGGAAGCCAACAAGCAGGACCTGAATAAAATTCCCACTTGCATTCCCACTAGTGATACCCAGCATTTGGTGTTCAGAGACAATAGCTTACAATCATTGAAGAGCTTACAATCTTTACTAAATATAAGGGGACAGGTCTCTAAGATCTGACACAGGAAAAAGATCTAAGGAAGGGGAGGCAGCAACAGGCAATGAAAGAACCTGAGCTATTTCAATCGCCTTTGTTTTGGCTTATTAGTTACAGAATGGCAAGGGGGGGGGGTCAGGAGTGGTGCCAAAACTATTATGGAAAAGGTGCTCAGTAATCCCGTTTACCACACAAATGGCCACAGAGTACTAAAAGTAAAAAGGGGGATGTGGTTCAACCTGAGTGGCACTTTTGTATGAAAAAGCCACTTCACTGCTTGGGTGCCCTAGACCACATCTATGCCTTACACTTAAAGGAGTATTATGCCATTTTAAACTGTCATGGCTTCCCCCAAAGCATCCCAGGTACTGTAGTCTGTTAAGAGCCTTATTCCCCACACAGAACTACAATTCCCAGGGTTCCTTGGGAAGAGGAACTGATTGTTGTTCTAATGTAGTTCTGTGAGGGAATAGAGGTCTGCTAACAACTCTCGATACCCTCAACAAACTACAGTTCTCAGGCTTATTTGTGCAGGAGCAATGTTGTTTAAATGTATGGTGTGTAGGCAGCCTGAGGAAATAGATTGATTCATGTGCTTACTGTCCAAACCAATAACATCTGGAGGGCACCAGGTCTCCCCCCACGCCTCATTTACAGGAAGACACACAGGTAGAGTTAAATTCTGGAGCTTGGTTTCCAAGAAGAGAATTATTCTACCATCTGCCAGACAGATGCTGCTGATGTCCTTTTGTTCGAAAAGTGAGAGAGGAAGACAGCAACATTTCAGTTTTCCAGCTGGAAGGCAGAACTCCCTTGATGAGGTCTGATGCTGCATTGCAGAATAACCAATGATTAAATAAGGGATTCCCTGCCAAGGCTCATGGTTGTAATTTGCTAATGATTTGGCACTGGTGCTTTAAAGCTACAAGAAACCCATCGGTTTAAAAGGCCATTTGCTTCCATGTGGAGATGGAAATGCAGGTTTCAAGCAGCAAATTGCTCCTTAGCCTGAGTTCATACCCTCCAACATTTCTCCAATGAAAACAGGGACATCCTATTCTACATCAGGAAACTTCTCCTGCATTGGATCTCACCACACACATAGACGTCATATGCACATCTACATTGATGACTTTGAGCCAATGGCAACCTCTCTGCCAAACCTGGCTCACAGGATTGTTGTAAAGAAAATATGTGTAAGGGAAGGCATTGTGTACAACACATTCAACAGCTAAAGGGAATGAAATAAAATTTCACCTGTAAGCTGTTTTGAGTGAGGGGAAAAAGTAGGAAATGATGATGATGATGATGATGATGATGATGATGGAAACCGTGAGAATGATCAGGAACATACCAGAGAGTAAATCCTATTGAATGCAGTGGGACTTACTTCTGAGTACAGTAGAAATGTTTCAGATTGCAGTGTAAGGCCGTCCAGCCTTTGCCCTGTTACCTGGGAGTAAGCTCCATCAAATATAGTGGGACTTACTTCTGAGCAGACTGTGTAAGGTTCCATTTTCAATAAAGGAATAAACACTCCATGCATTTCCCTAGAAATAACTGGCTGCTGAAGCATTGCAATGAAATATTTTGAAGTGGATTGGTGACCTTTCCCTTCAAAATTATAGGAAGGGTTTTGTATGCCAGCTTCACCATTTCCTTTCAGTACAAACAGGACTTTTGCACTTACACATACACCACTTTTAATTGTTCTCCGAGATGTGGATGGGAGGAAAAAGGAAAAGTGGGACATTCCGGGATCAAATCAGAAACCGGGATGGCTTCTGTAATTCTGGGACTGCCCCTGGAAAATCAGGACACTTGGTATGTGAGTTTTGCTTTTTAAAATTGCTCACTCATGCCTTGCCACTTAGCTTTCAGGCCAAGTGCACATCAACTTCTGCAACCTCACCTTCTCAACTGTGGGTGGGGAAAATCTCTAAGTCAGAGCCCAGAGTGTCTCAGTTTCTCACAAGACTGATGCAAATCATTTCTCTCTTTCAAATGACTTTCATTACAAATATTTTCTCGGTGAAACTTGGCACACCATGATTCAGGCTCAAGTGTATTTTCTGTCCTTTTTGTATAATAGAACATGTGATTTGTCCTATATCAGGGTAAGATTTGCTAGTGGTACATTTTGAAGCACAGGTGCTCATCATGAAAGCTGCCCGTAGCTGCACCTGCAATGAGAGCGTGGTTGTGCTCCTGGCCAGCTTGCAGGCTTCCCATTAGGGCATCGAGTTATCAACTGTAAGAACATGATGCCAGATTAGATGGGCCTTTGATCTGATCCAGCCAGCTCTTTTCATGTTCTTAGCCATGAAAACAAACATGCAGGCCTATGTGTTGTTTCTAATTATGCAGGCAGCTATGTTGATTCATTACGATACACACACACACACACACACACACACACACACACACACACACCACCCTATGCATCACTACTTGGGAGTAAGTGCCATTGAACTCAGAGGTGCTCAATTCTGACTGCACGGGTTCAACTTAATAGAGCTTTAGCCAAAGATACTCATCCAGCAGAAATGCAGCCTTTAGCTTTCAATCAGAAATGTGAACCATCTTTCAAAGAACTATAGCCATTTAAACAACTTTCTTGAGGTAGGAGCTGCACCAGAGAAAAGTATCTGCTCTCTCTGTGTTATTCTGTCAGAAACAAACAGGGAAGGCTCATTATATCACCTCATTCACTTGCCAGAACAAGGATAGTCCGTCAAATGCCCTGGTATTCCGGCAGATGACATCTTCATTATTGCTTTGAAAAAAGCCCCAGAGCTCTCCTGTGTGCCCTGCCCACCAGTCCCTGAGCTTTTGAGCCAACCCTTGGAATTGCCACCTTGACAGGTTTGACCTGCATGATCAGCAGGCAATGATTTTGATTTCTGTGCCATAAAAACCTGCATCTCCTCATCTCTCCATATGAAACCTCTGTCCCCACCCCGCCCCCAGTTGGCCAATGGACACAGAGATCAATGACAGCTAACATGAATGCAGATTCGGCAATTTGGGAAGGGGGGGGGCGATAGGCAAGATGCACTTAGTGGGTCCCCATTAAAACAAGGGCCCATCTAGTCCAGACTCCTGTTCTCACTGTGGCCAACCATATGCCTCAATGGGAAGCCTGCAAGCAGAAACAGAAGGCAAAAGCACCCTCCCCATTGCAATTATCAGCGACTGGCACTCAGGGGCACTAATGCAGAGGCAGAACACAGCCATCGTGAAAAGTAGCCAGGGTTAGAAGGATCTGTCAAATTTGGTTTTCTTGGTTTCTCATTTTTCCAATCTTAAGCTCAGTTTGCCACATTTTGCAGTGGTTTTTTTTTTTAAATTCTCTTGAAAATCCACCAGCATTTTAGTGCTAATTTCTTCTGATAATCACTTTTTATATACAGTTTTGACTAATGTGCACATTTTCTCATATCTTCATTTTAATGCACACTTTCCTCTAACATATCCAGTGCTATTTTTCTAGAAAAAGAGGTGTGGAACTCAGCATGAACACCTCTCTTGTTGTCTTATAATGGCATTGGCACCCACCTGAATGGTGCCGGAATTGAGTTCTGGCAAGTTCCACATGCAAAAAGCCCCAAATATATCCTATATACTTTTAAATGTGTTGTGGGTGGGAGGGTCATTGTTTTGTTCTTCTTGTTATGTAGTTTGTGCTTTTATCTTGTATTTTTATACTGTGGACTGCCCCGAGATATTTAATAAATAAATAAAGTAAAATAATATATGCATTTTTGTAAACATTGTTTGGTTAGTTGGAGAACTGCATTGCTCTTTCTGTTGCTAATCAGTTTGCTGAACTGCTTCATTTTTTTGTTATGTTTTAATGCATTGCATTTTTTTTAAAAAAAGGATTCTGAACTACTTTGCAAATTACCTGCTGGTGTGAAACCCTGGTAAATCTACCAGTCTTTTAATTTTTGTACAAAAACATAATCTTCATCATTATCTACTACTACCACCTCCCACTGCAGGAACTTTTATGACCAGCAATGCTGCCTTTACAGGTGGTTAAAAGCAATTGCTAAGTCACATGATTAGAAGGAAGCAGCTGTGCGTTTCCAGCTGAGGAAGTCTAATATAGGCCTTTGTGAATAACCTTGTAGCTTGGCGTGGGTGTCACTGATCAAGCAACATGGGATTTTCTATTGCTTATTGCACCATATTATTAATAGTGATTCTCTTGGGGCTGGCCCTTCTGTAATCCAGAAGGTACCATCCTTCTCACACAAATGGGGGAAGTCCCAGAATGTACAGGAGAATTTTATTTTTATTTTTTAAAATAGTCTTACGGGGACCATCAAAGGACTGTGGAAATCTAGAGGGTATGGGATGCTGACAGATGGGAGGCTGGAACAACATGCTCCTGCAAAAAATGACAACAAAAAACAACAACAACAAACAACAACAACAAACAAACAAACAAACCCAAAGGGGAATGGAATGGAATATCCCGAAGAATGAGTCTAACACACCAAGAGCAGGAACACTTCATGCTGCCAAATTTAGTTGCAGCCAGTTCCACTACTGTTTATACAAAGTATTGTGATTGTGGTGAATGCAGTAAAGCCTATGTGCTGAACTGCCAGAGATGGAAGGAGTATGTGTGAAGGAAACTTAAGAAGAGGACAGAGGTTGTGGAGAACTGAGGGAAGGAAGGAATGAGGAATCTGCATTAACATAGGGAGTTGCCTTAGACTGCGGGTCTATCTAGCTCAGTATTATCTAGATTGACTGGCAGCAGCTCTCTGGAGTTTCAGAAAAGGGTCTCCCAGCCCTACCTGGAGTTGCCAGGGATTCAGCCTAGGATCTTCTATATGCAAAGCAGATGCTCTACCATGGAGCTACCAGCCCTTTCCTGATTTCAGTGACCCAGAAACAGCCTTTTAGTTGATACTCTGGGAAGCTGCTTTATACCAAGTCAGCTTATGTCCAGGATTGACTCTAATGACCAGCAGTGACCCTCCAGGCTCTCAGGCCAGAGGGGTGTTTATCAGTCCTGCTAAGATCCTGTCAACTGGAGATGCCTAGGACTGAACCTATGACTTTCTGACTGTGAAGCCTGTGCTCTGGCCTCTTTTCAACTCAGCCCTGTTTCCCCCCCAATGCTGCTTCTCAGACTTCACACTGGATATCACCAGAGCCAAATGCACTTGCCAATTAAAGCCGAAAAAAGAGCACCTGATGTGTTGCTTGTATTTACTTCCACATCTTTGTCTTTATACAGAGAAAAGGAGAGAAAGTGATTGGCCACTCTCATTGCAAGGAGCTCAACTGAAGAAATCTGCAGGAAAGAATATGCCGAAAGGGCTTAGCTTCTAGATAAAAAAGCAGTAGGTGACGTAGGTTAATTTCTGCATTGCGTTGCATGGTGTCCTCACTAGTGTTGAGGAAATAGCAGTTCTAGAACTTATGATAGATGAGTGAGGTTGATGAATGATGAGTGAGTAATGTTCAGATATGTGTTAATCAATCAATCAATCAATCAATCAATCAATCAATCATTTATTGTGTTTGACTAAAAGCCATCACACATTAAATTACAGATCCAGCAAGTCAATTAAAACTTGTTAAAAGAAATCCAGAGATATACTGTATTTTTCCGTGTATAAGACTAGGTTTCCCCCCCTAAAAAATAATGTCAAAAATTAGGGGGTGTCTTATACACGGGGCCATCTCCCCCCATTTTCTTACACCTGAGTCCCCCAAAATAGGGGGCGTCTTATACATGGGAGTATCTTATAGACGGAAAAACACAGTATATCAATTTACAATAAGTCAAATTAATGACTCACCTGCACAGTCTACAGCATTATCTTTTATACAGCTAACACGAATACTTTTAGCAGCTTTAGCAAATAGGGTTGTTTTGTATGTGACAAGTGGATCACAGCCAGATAATAGCCAGCATATTTTCACTTCAGGGTTCTGTCCCTGTAGGGGAGCCAGCATCTGTTCCAAAAATCTCTTTCTGGGGTTTGGATAGAGCTGACAATGGAGTATATAAAGGGGAGATTTTCTACCTCACCTACTCCACAAATACAAAGCCTTAAATGCCTTAGAAAATTTCTGTATTTTCCATCTAAGACTGATGTTGGCATTGTTTGAAAATGGAGAGCTGTAAATGCAGTTCTCAGGGAGGCAAAGGTAAGTGACTGCAAGCTCTGGTGTGGTTAAAGGTAAAGGGACCCCTGACCATTAGGTCCAGTCATGACCGACACTGGGGTTGCGGCGCTCATCTCGCTTTATTGGCCGAGGGAGCCGGCTTACAGCTTCCGGGTCATGTGGCCAGCATGACTAAGCTGCTTCTGGTGAAACCAGAGCAGCGCACAGAAACGCCGTTTACCTTCCCACCGGAGCAGTACCTATTTATCTACTTGCACTTTGACGTGCTTCCGAACTCCTAGGTTGGCAGGAGCAGGGACTGAGCAACGGGAGCTCACCCTGTCGTGAGGATGCGGTTAGATTTCAGCAAATTGTACCAATGGGAGAATTTTGAGAGAGGGGTTAAAGATAAAACTTGCTCATTATCCTGTTTATAAATCCAATCCCTGAGGAATCTTTTAACTCTAGAGAATACAAAAATATCTGTTGTCATTTTTTTCTGAACCTAGCAGGTCTTGAAGTATCATGGCCCAACCACCCTTCTTCCATTGTTCCTCCAGGCAGAGTCTAGGCAAGAGATCCTCTAGCATATCCAGGACCCTTTTATAGTAGGAAAAAGCAGCCATCTCCACCATGGCTTTCACAGACACCATGCCTGTTTCTGTCCTAAGGAAGACAGCTGGGATACCCGGAGGTACTGCCAGCAGATATCTTAGGAACTTATTCTGGCACACTTCCAGGTCTTTCAGGCTATTATGATTCATCCCCCAAATCTCAATACCATACTGCATTTGAGCTACTGCTTTCCCAACATAAACTTTTAGGGCTGGGATGACCAGCCTGCCACCTTTAGAATAGAAAAACTTCAGTATAGCATAGGCTTAGGTGTTACCTTCCAAACATTTGCTATTGACATTAATGGGTGGTGGTTAATTACCTTCATTTTTGCACTGATAGCCTGTGCATCGCCAAATAGTGGGAGGGTGAGTGACAAAAATATAACCATTAAAATAAGTCCTCCTCCTCCTCCACCACCACCACCACCAAGTATTGGAATAGCAAAACAATTCATTTTTTGTCAAGCACATTGCTTGACAGCAACCTAGGAAGTTCAGGGAATGTCTTGCTATGGGGAAAAACCACAAAGTTTTATGGGTCCTTAAAGACTTAATACTGGGTCGACCCTCTCATGAAGGAGAGTGAGACAATTGCCTCAGGTGGCAGATACTGGCAGGGGGAGGAAGCATAAGAACATAAGACGAGCCCTGCTGGATCAAGCTAGTGGCCTATCTAGTCCATCCTGCCCCTCTCACAGAAGCCCATACAAAGGACCTGAGTGCAATAGCACTCTCCTTTCTTTCTTTCTTTCTTTCTTTCTTTCTTTCTTTCTTTCTTTCTTTCTTTCTTTCTTTGGTTGCCAGTGGCTGTTATTCAGAAACATACTACTTCCAGCAGTGGAGGAAGAGCCTAGCCATCAGGGTTAGTATCTACTGACATCCTGGTCCCCCATAAATGCATCTAATCCTCTTTTAAAGTCATCCAAGGAAGTGTCCATCACTGCCCTTTGTGGGAGCAAATTCCATAAGAGTCTCAGCTGTTGCTCCTGAGCCCCTGGCCTTTTCTCTCTGCTGGACATCAAAGGTGTTCATGTGACACCCAGCCTGTCTTGCATTCCCCAAACTTGCCTACTGCCTCAGGGGCAGTAGAGAGTATTATGCTTTTGCCATTGTTGGAGTATAATTCAACTGCCAGGACATAGTTTCTGGATATGGAATGGGGAGGCACCATTATGTCATTTGCTTCAGGCAGCAAAATGTCTTGGGTTGGCTCTGTTTGGACAATACTAAGCCATGCAGTATTCCATTGCAGGAAGAGGGCCTTTCCTGTTCACAATGCTAAATGCATCTTGTACACAGACAGCATGTAGTAACTTATGCTAATTAGTAGTGAGTCCCATTTCTTCCCCTCTTCTCCCTCATCATACTCTAGAAAGGGGAAATTGGAAGCACCCACTTCCTGGTTTAAACTAGCCATGGTGTGTGGCTACATATGAGCTGGAAACTGTGGTCTGATTAAGCTATGATTCATTGACACAAGCCAGGATCAGAAAGCATGATTCGATTTTATCTGTTTCAATAAACCATAGTTTAAAACTCAGGTCAAGGGCTACAAAAGTGCCCCTCCAGGCCTCTTTACCTCACCCCCAGGACTCTCCCCAGCTGCAACCCTCATCTTCCCTGCTTTTCCTCATGCTTGAGGGTTTTGCCTGACTGGAGTAAGTCTTTCATCTGTCATAATGATCTACGTTTGCCTGGATGGAGAACAGAGAAGGATGGTCGAGTGTGAAGACACTAGCCCACTGTACAAAGGTTAACTTCATATTCATTGCTCTGCTCAATTTAGTCTCTGCCACGCCTCCCCGCATATATGGAATGTTGCTCAGAAGGCATTGTAGTCCTCAGGCTGAAAAAGTCTCTCTACCCTCAGTTTAAATTAACTGTAGCTTGACCTGATCATACCCAAGTTATGTGCAATCACCACTTGACATAACGGGGGGCTGTGTGATTTGAGACCACCTCGCCTAGTTGTAGAACTTAAGATCTTTTTTAATAAAAAAAAAATTGTGTTTCTGATACAATTCCATATCAAAGAAATGAATGAAAATAATGCAAAGGACACACACAGAAAACAACAACACAATTTTAGGATATCAAAAAATAAACAGATCCGCTGTGGTTAAATGCATCTTGTACACAGAGAGCATTATACAATTCATGCGCAGCTGCACACTCAATTTTGGTTCTTAACCCTTTCTGCATGAGGTATTGTTCAAAGGAAACTTTGAAACTCAGAGACAAATGAACAGGAAACAGTTCTTTTTGCTCTGAGTCCTCTGTTGTGTGCTAAAATTGTACTATGTTCCATTCTGGGCTTTAAACATTTGGCATCAAGAGCTTGCATGTCTGCCATGCTGCCTGGTTTATGCACTAAGTGAGGCATGAAACCCCAGTGGCCTGAAGACCTTGCTGCTCTTTCTGCCTGTAGCTTCAAGCTATTTTGGTAAACTTGGTAATCATCTTACCTAAGATGATTGTTATTCACCTGCTAACCTGAATGGCACAATGCAATTTCATCCATCTCTTGTCCTCTATGTGCACCTGTCGCTGCAGCTGCCTCCTCCATGCCTGGCTGCCCCCTTTGCTGCTGCCTCCTCTTCTGCCTGTCCTCTGTGACCACTGCCTCCTCCCTGCCCAGGCACCTCTTTGGTGGCCAGCCAGAGAGGTGGCTGCACATAATTATTCACATAAACTGTTGAATAATGGATATTGACAGGAGCCAGTTTTTATAATAGCAAAGGTAGAAATCATAGGGCCACAATCATGGCCTGTGTTAAGGGTGAGTTTGGTGAATCTGGCCTTATAGTGAGAAATTTGGGAAGGTTGGGTTAGGTTTTGTAGCTTGCAGTTAGAAAACCATTCACTGTATTGATTTGAAACTTGGCAGTGTAGGAGAGGAAGGTTTGAGAACTTCCTCCATGGAATAATTTCGAGATAATTGTGAGGCAGGTTGAGCTGGACTCAATCAATATGAGAAACCTGTAACCCTTCAGGTGTTGTGGGTTTACAATTCCCATAATCCCTGGCCATTGGCCATGCTGGTTGGAGCTGCTGGGTGGTGGATCCCAACAACTTCTGGACTATATGATTTATCAGTTTCATTCCACTACCTGCTAGATTCATCTTCCTGTTCCTGAACTTTAGCTTCCCCCCATGTATGGTATTAGGCTGACTTGCAAGCAAATTTCCATTCTTTGGACAGCAACCAATTTAATGCAGCCAGCTCCCTAATGAGAGTTTGATCTTCAGGGTGGGTCTTATGATAGTTCCCATCATAATAACTCAAAGAGACATTTCAGTCTCAAAAGATATTATTAATAGTGGGTATTTCCAATGGTGAAACCAGGTGATTGGGGTTGGTGGGTGGTGGCGGTTTCTAAACATGAGTCATTTGATGATTGTTTATAAAGTGAAAACATGAAGTTGAAAGCTCCAGACCTGGTGGCCACTTCCCAAATCCCATCCTCATCTAATAAGAGACACCTAAAAAAGCATCAAAAATTAAAAGTGGTGGGATGTTCTCTGTACACTTTTCAGCGAAAGGGGAAGTGTGCAGGAGAGAAAGTTTCGGATAGCTTGCTCCAAGTGGTCACCCCACCTTACCTCCTAGACTTGACATGGAGCAAAGAGCTTGGGGTCAATGGGACAGTGTGTGTTGAGGGACGACACTTAGTCCACCTCCATGTTGCAGCCCCTGGAGTTAATACATGGAGGGGTCATGTGGAAACCCAATACCTCCTCCTATGGCTTCTGGCAGGTGCCATCTGCTGTCTGGACCATGTGTTAGAAACCAAATCATTGCAACACCAATACTGTGGTTCCTGTGGTTAGGAGGGTGGTCAGAACCCAGTGCAGGTGCCATGGGAGGAAAAACCCGAGTTAGAGAACTCAAAGTTCTAATGGAGAAACCAACCACCCCAACATACGGCACAGATGCACCAGCAGAAGGGAACTCTTGAGCAAGCATGCCAGGTGTTTGACACCATGGGCTTCCTTTGACTGGAGGGCACCCCGCTTACAAAAACTGGGCCTGAAGGATGCTTGCAATGGTCTCTCCATTCTTTATATAGGCCGTTCCAACAAATCTAATTATTTAATCGCCACTTCCACATTTTCACTGGTTGGTGGTATCAACACCTTCGACACTTCCCTAGATATGTTTCAACCACACATAAGCCGTCCACCTTTCCCCTTTTTGGGCAGATGGACTAGTGTTTAAAAACAACTTATTTCTCTCTCCCCCCACCCTTGTAACTATCATTCTCTCCCCCCCACTTTCCATTTGGGGTGTGTTTTGTACTGAAATAACTAGGAACAGGGAAAGGGGTTAAATTTCATTTAAAAGATTTTGAAAAAAGCCCAAGTGGAAACTGAGAGCTCAGTTGGCACAGTATTTATATAGCTGGCAGTTGCTTGGGTAGAAGGGGAGCACAGCTGGATCAGAGCAAAGGCCCAGCTAGTCCAGCATCCTGTTTCTGACTGGGACCAACCACCTGAAGCTTCCAGAAAGTGTGCGAGGAGGGCACGATGTCAATAGCCAGCTGCTGCTGTTCCCTCCTCAGAACTGCAGTCTAGATCAGGCTCCCCCCAACATGGTACCCTCCAGATGTTCCTGGGACTCCAGCTCCCATCCGTCCCAGAAAGCATGACCAGCCCCCTCAAATATTTTATTGGGCAGGGGTCGAAGGGACCACGCCCTCTCAGAGCTGGCTCCTATGATTCTCCACAACATATTATTGTGAACAGGACTTTCAACTCTGACAAATATGAAAGATCAGAAAAGAGAAAGGCTTCTTTGTGTTGATGAGAAGAGTATGTTTGTCTCAAATTAGACATAATATGAAATAGATTACCCAGCCAAAGCAAACTCACACCCAGTGCTTTTTTTCCCTAGAAAAATAGGTGCTGGTACTCACCATGCAATTGTTACAGTAAGTGCCACACTTTTTAACAACAAATAAAAGAGGTGCTGGTACTCTGTACTCTTGAGTACCCCCTGGGAAAAAAGCACTGTTCACACCCCTCAATGAATTTGTATACATACTTAAGGTGCATGTATAAGAGGCTCATTTATAATGTTGGGAATGATTCATTTATAGGCTCATTTATAATGTTGGGTGCATGGGGGGACTTTGGGGAGCCCCACTGCATTAGGGAGACTGCTTTTGTTGCCTTCCACTAGCAGAATGAGGTAGTTGAAGCTGGCCCTATATGTTTTGTTAAGGATTTTATTTTTACTTCAATCTTCTTCCAGTCAGTTTTATTGGACTGGATGACCTTGATTGTTAGAAGAGATGGGGGAAAGTTTGTTGATTAGGAATAGGGGAGAAATTAGGTTCAGTTTGTATTTTAAGGTGATCTAGCCAATTCACACTTACTGAACCAATGTGTGAACTGAAACACAGCTACCCTTCAAAATTCACACATCTGCAGATCTCTTGATGCAGCTTTCCACCCAAACAATGTGCATCTCATAAAAATGCACCCATACATGAAAATAACACATGGAAATGCACCATATTAAGGAAAAATAGCTTTCACAAATGCATGTATACTAAAATGCTGATAAGATATTGTGGATTTTTTTTAACAAAATGAAAATGCAACCCAGTGTGGGACTATGGACAACTGGGCATGAGACTGGAAAAATGAGAAACCAAAATGGACATATTTGCCTATCCCTGCTCTTAATCCAATTTCTCTACATCAGACATCATGCTATACTTTTTGTTTCTAGTTAAAAAGTCCCAAATGCTGATTCAAAACTTGAATGGCCCAAGTTTTAAAATGAATGCGATGAACATGCTGCCGCTCAAAATTTGTGCAGTGTAGAAATATCTCCTGTTTATAAAACTGAGAAGGGGGGGAACCCCACCCAGATCAACCCCTTGGGAAATAGCTGGTTATCATTTAATTAAGGTGACAGCAGGAAGCAGCAGACAGAAGTGTGACAAGGTGGGGGCAACCCAGGCGTGGTTCTGCTTGAAAGGGCAGAGTACCTAAATTTCCTTTGTGGTTCTTTTGATTATTGTTTCTGAGCATCGTTCCCAACAAAGGCTGACGGCAAAGATCTACATCCAATGAAGTTGTTCTCACAGCAGACTCATTGAAGCAATGGCTTGTAGTCCACTAAGTCCTACCCTGGTGTAGACTAATTGAAATGAATGAACTTAAGTCAGTCATGCCTATTAACTTCAGTGTGTATAGGATTGGCTTTGAATACCACCCAGCACATTTAAAAGTACTGGGCAGAATTCAACTATGCTGTTGCATGTGCAGAATGAGGTCTGCTCAGACAATGGGACTTTCCTCCCCTTTCCTCCCGCTGGAGCCCCTAAATATGCTCTGGTGGTTTGGGGGGAAACCCAGAAAAGTCTTAGGGGGTGCAGGGGTGGAAAGAGAGGGGGAAGTTTCACCAGTGCGAGCGGACCTCATTTCCCCCCATGCGCATCTCCTACTTAGCACTGTGTTGAATTCCACCCCTTTATTTATTTTATTGTACAAGAATTAGACACTGCTTGATTGTAATAAAACAAAACAAAACAACAACAATGTTAAAACCGTAGATTAAATAAAGTATTTGAAAACATGTGACTGATAAGTAAAATCAGCAATATGTAGAAAGAGATTAAAATGCATGCCATATCTGAGTAGGATTGGCTACACAAAAATGTTTTCAGCAGGTGTTGAAGGGAGAACAAAAGATGGGTCTGGCTGGTTCAGGCCAAAGGCGGCTTATCTAGTCCAGCACGCTGTTCTCACAGGGGCTGACCAGATGCCCATGGGAAGTTGCTTAAGTATATTGATGTCAGTGGCTTTACTTGGCGTATGATTTAGCTGCATAGAAACCAAATATCTCTGTACTGCTCAGTAATGATCCCTGTGGCGAACACTGCAATCCTGCGGCATGTTTGAACTCTGAAAGTGATTGATGGATGTTATTAGCGTGAGTGTCATAGAGAATCACACTTTGCAAAAAAGGAAGGATGGGTGTTTTGTTTTTTTGTTTTTTTTTTTAAAGTTATGCAGTCCTTGAAATAAAGAGCTTAAAATACTTTATGACCGTTTGTGGGGATATTATGAAAGAAGACACCTTGGTAGAAAAGGATGTGCACCAGAAAAGGAATTAAAATAACTCATTTAATGCAATCCACAGACAATTAAGGGCAAATAATAATATTTAGCCTTGTATGCAAAGAAACATAGAAATGTGTCTTAGACCGTGCCAGGCACTGGTTCATCTAGCTCAGTATTGCCCACACTGGCCAGAAGCAACTCTTCAGGTTTTCAGGCAGGAGACATTCCCAGCTGTATCTGGATATGCTAGGATTGAACCTGCAACCTTCTGCATGCAAAGCAGATTTTCTACCACTGAGCTGTAGCCTTTGTTCAAGGTATGGTTGTGTCTTGAAATAAGGAGCCTGTTCCAGTACTTCTTCATGCAGTTCATAGTTAAACTATGGAACTCACTCCTACAGGAAGCAGTGGTGAGCACCAACTTAGATGGCTTTAAAAGAAGTTTAGGCAGTTTCATGGAAGAGGGAGCTATCAACGGCTACAGGCCATGGTGGCTATGGTCTGCCTCCATAGCCAGAGGCAGTAATACTTCTGAATACCTGTTGCTGGGAGCCACAGGAGGGGAGTATTCTCTTATGCATGGGTCAGCAAACTTTTTCAGCAGGGGGCCGGTCCACTGTCCCTCAGACCTTGGGGGGGGGCAGACTATATTTTGAATTTTTTTTAAATGAATTCCTATGCTCCACAAATAACCCAGAGGTACATTTTAAATAAAAGCACACATTCTACTCATGTAAAAACACCAGGCAGGCTCCACAAATAACCTAGAGATGCATTTTAAATAAAAGGACACATTCTGTTCCTGTAAAAACATGCTGATTCCCGGTCCGTCCACGGGCCGGATTTAGAAGGCAATTGAGCCGGATCCGACCTCCAGGCCTTATTTTGCCTACCCATGCACTTATGCTTGGATCCGAGAGTTCCCATGCTGTGCCTTGAACCTGGTCCAGGTGGTTTTTGGTTAAAGGCTGAAGTTCAGATCCCTTCCTCTTTTTCTCACAAGATGGACAGAGCATGGGGTGAGCTGAATTCAGGTCACACACTTGTGGAAGAATCACGAGACACAGGCCATGGCCATGAGAACAACAGGAACAATCTGTGGGAGAGGAACTTGGGATGAGCCCAACTTCTCTAAAAATTATAAAAGGGCCCCAGCCCACAACACACACATGCCTCCTCCCTGTTTGAGCATGGAGCTTCTCCCCCTGGCCTGGATCGTTTACCGTTGAGAGAAAGTATGGGCAGGGGGGAGGGGAGAGAAGGAAGGAAGGAGGGAGAAAAAGTGCGAGAGAAACAGATGAAGGGTGTGTGTGTGTGTGTGTATTATTCTGACATTGTGCAATTAGCCCCCCTCTCTCAGGCCTTCCCTCCCAGAAAAGGAAATGTAATGTAACCACACATCAATGTACGAGAATCAGAGTAACCTTTACAAGAAAATGAATGGTAGCAGTTGGTATTCTGGTGTCTTAAGCCAAACTGGCCCCACATCTGCCGTTTCTCTCTCTCTTTTTCACAGTGTGGCCTTCTTAGTTTTTCTGGATCCTGCACAAGGTGTAGACCTTTGGGTCCATACCGCAGTCCATAAACACATACACAGTTACGGATGCAGAGAAACACACACACACCAGTTCCAGAAGCCGTAAGATCCTACAGATAGGTTTCAGGGAGAAAGGTGGGCTATAATTAATTAATTTCAAGGGATCTACTCTGAATATAGATTAATTGGGTACAACTAATTGAATACAGGATCGTATCCATAACACAGAACACGTTTAAAGTACAGGATTTCCCCCAAAAGAATCCCGAGAACTGTAGTTTCCCCCTCACAGAGCTGCAATCCCCAGCAACCTTGACAAACTACAATTCCCAGGATTCTTAAGGGAATCTGTGTGATTTAAATGTAAGTTAAAAGTGATTTAAATATATGGTGCGGATGTGACCTGCCTCAAGACTAACATTATTAGGGATAGGCGCATCCTTTGGAATGGAGAAAACCCTCATGTTGGATCATCTTCTACCACAGGTTCATACCATTTAAAAAATCTCTCATTTGCTTTTTGAAATGTAAACTTACTGAAGATTGAGGATGAAAAACTAGGACTGAAGTCACTTAATAATACACATGGAAATTGAACCCTGACACCTATGTGTGGTGATGGTGGGTACAAATCACTTGTTGGCCCAGAACTGGGCCAAAGGCAGAGCTGTTCAGAAATGGTTCGCCTTCTCAGCACACAAACTTTTCTACGTTTCTCGGACTGATTATTGTAATCAATTGGCACATGGAAATTTCCACCAGAACTTTTTAGTTCTTAGTTAAAAACCACATTGTCTGAATAGTTAATCAAGAGACAGCCTAATGATGCCAAATAAATATTTTTGAATTTGACACATTCCTCTTGTAGAAAAGACACTTTTAGTCAAAATGGGTTACATTCATTGGAATATTTAACCTTAGTGAAATCAATGAAGTTGACATCTTGTTGAACTCTTAATAAGTTTCTTTATATGAGTTGGGTTACATAACACTTCTCTCTCCCCCCCCATAGATTTCGTTTAAATTATATTTATTTAAAATGATGTATATGCATATATATGTATTGTATATTTATAGTTACAGATAGGTATCCGTGTTGGTCTGCCATAGTCAAAATAAAAAAAATTCCTTCCAGTAGCACCTTAAAGACCAACTAAGTTAGTTCTTGGTATGAGCTTTCGTGTGCATTTCGAGGTATCTGAAGAAGTGTGCATGCACACGAAAGCTCGTACCAAGAACTAACTTAGTTGGTCTTTAAGGTGCTACTGGAAGGAATTTTTTTTATTTTGTATATTTATAGTTGTATTTTCCCCAAAATATTGCATTGTTTTCACTTATTTATTTAAAAAACACTTCTAAGAACTAGGTCTAGAACTGCTTTACAGGAAAGGTGAACTGCATCTTTCAACTTTCTCCATGAAACATGATTTTTAAAAAATTAAATATTTGTTGATTTTTTTAAAATATGAAACGTAATAAACTTTCCCATTTCAATATGAAAATTAATACATTCCTTTACATGTCACCCCTTCCCTCCCATGAATACCTATTTAGAATCAGAAGATCCCAGTTTCTCTGTGATTACCGGGTAGTTAAAGGCAGTGGAAAGTCTTATGCCAACTGACATCTTCAATGTGTGCATTAAAATAAATGTGGTTTTGCCCATTGCCACTCAAAGACTTTTTGACCTCACATTCTTGTTTCCAGCTGCATCAAAACTGCACTTGATTCAGGAACTCTGTTCTACACCCACACCTCAAATAAGATGATTTGTTGGAAGCCCAGATTTATACCTCTGTAATTTATACCTTAAACTACCATTTAAAAATTGCAATAAAGGTGCTTATAACACGAAGGCTTGTCATAAACTGGTTGCCTTAGAGATAAATGATGCTCAAAGAATAAGTATTATTAGCCGCCTGTCTGGTTAATTTAAAATAGTGCAATGGGTTACTTTACTATTTCAAACCCTTTTAATTCAATTCTTGTTATGAGTTTAATAGCATATTTTGTCCATACTGTGTTGATGTATTTGCTGCATGCTGCACTGTTTTTGTTCAGCTGCAGGTTGCCTTCTGTCAAAATCAACATTATTCATCTCACTGTTGGCTGTGGCAAGATTATGTTATTTACATAATAGGTTATGTAATCAACTGCATTATGTAGCAACATTGTCATTATGCTATTGTTTGCAGACTGAAAGCAACAACAACAACACTGAATATCAATTGTATCTGCTGGAAGTATTTCCTTTCTGGATATGGGACGAATAAGTGAGCATCAGTGATTTCCACTCCTGCTTTCATCCTTGTTGGAATTTTCCTACCTGGAGATGCTGGGGATTGAATCAGGGACTTTCTACATGTGCAGCACATGCTCTACCAGTGACAGACCTTCCTTCCAAATTGTTATGGAGCCAAAGTTGCATCCTTCATGCCCAAGAGAGAGGTATCAGTTTGCTTAGTTGAAACCAGAAGGTTGCCAAAGGGTCATCCAAGAATGAGGACCAAGTATGAATGCTGACTGATGTATGGAGTGGGAACAGAAAACAGCAGTGGGGAGGGGAAATGGACTGGAGTATCCTGGAATAGAGCACTTTGTGGAACCTGGGACAGGGGCACGACAGGCTGCAACCTTGTGTTGCAGGTCCCATTTCTAGTAACAAGATTACATTTTCTTTTCTTGGTAAAAAGGGCTTCCCATCCCTTACCTGCCTAATCAACAATCCAATAATACTGAACAGTTCGATAGTACGGAAGATAACTTCTGATGTTATTGCTTTAACTGTTTTTCTTTTTAACTGTCATGCATATTTTAATTACACATTATTAGTGCCCAATGGTAGTGTTATTGTGTGTTTTAATTATGTGTTGCTTTTATAGTTGTAAGCAGAGACATCACCTTGCCAACAAAGGTCCGTATAGTTAAAGCCATGGTTTCCCCAGTAGTGATGTATGGAAGTGAGAGCTGGACCATAAAGAAGGCTGACCGCTGAAGAATTGATGCTTTTGAATTATGGTGCTGGAGGAGACTCTTGAGAGTCCCATGGACTGCAATAAGATTCAACCTATCCATTCTTAAGGAAATCAGCCCTGAGTGCTCACTGGAAGGACAGATCGTGAAGCTGAGGCTCCAATACTTTGGCCACCTCATGAGAAGAGACGACTCCCTGGAAAAGACCCTGATGTTGGGAAAGATGGAGGGCCCAAGGAGAAGGGGACAACAGAGGACGAGATGGCTGGATAGTGTTCTCGATGCTATGAACATGAGTTTGACCAAACTGGGGGAGGCAGTGGAAGACAGGAGTGCCTGGCGTGCTCTGGTCCATGGGGTCACGAAGAGTCAGACACCACTAAACGACTAAACAACAACATAGTTGTAAGCCACTTGGAAGCCATTTGGGCATGCAAGCAGCATTTTAATTAAACTACTACTACTACACAAACATAATTAGAAGCACATCAAAGAAGCAAGAAGAGGGCAGGGTGCATCATGCACCCATGCAAATGCTGAGCTAAAAGGAGTGGAGTTTTTTTCCACAGGTCATTGTGGCGGCGGCCTCATTTCTCTCGTTTAGGAAAAATTGTGTTTGTGTTTACGAGGGGTCTTTTTGCCGGATGCACTTGCTCTCCCTTCATTTGCATGAACAGACTAGAAAGAGCTGGGCTGTGAAAACGCTTTTCACTGCTGATGGTTTTTGCTCGACAGGCTGATGGTCGCTGCCCCTATTGGCCAGTTTTGGCTGTCTGGGAAAGTAGCTGCTGTTCATAAGAAAAGCCTTTCTGATCTAGGCTGCCTCCAGACTCTCATTATTTTGCGGGAGGGAATCAAGAGCATACTGGAAATTGAGCTATATGAAATTAGAGGAGGTAAATGCGCCCTGTTGTTCTAGTGTAACAAATCCACTTTTGTCTGTTTCAAGAAATGGACTTTCTGTAGTCATGAAAAGTAGGAGATGAATGAATGATTGTATATATAGATGCAAACAAATCAGGATGAAGGCAAAGAAATCAGAGCAAATGCTAAAAAAAGGACCAGATATAATGTAACCTCTGCATAAGGTTTGTGCAAATAAATCAGGATGAATGCTCAATGAGCAGATTTTCTAGAGCAGCACCCAGAAGACCTGCTCAGACTGCTGCCCAGTGGGAAGCCCCTTCAAACTTTCAATAGAGGACAGCTTCAAGCAAAGGACTATCATCTGTGAAGAACATCCTAGGTGGTTGACTCAGCTGGCAGAAAGCTCTTTCATACAAAAAATAAAATTCAAATCCTTTCACGAAGAAACTTAGATGCCAGAGGAAATGGTATAGTAGAACATTTCTGACATACAGGATGCTTCCAAACTGTCTCTGTCTTCAGGTGGGACTCAGTTACATACTGGCTAGATTCAGGCGGCATCATTCAAGTCTTGCACAAGAAACACACTTCCCAAAGCACCTTGGCTTCTTATTTTTCTTTTTTGTGTGATAAGGAAAGTGATGTGAAAATGCACTGGAACGCACGGGACTGACACTTGCTTGACAACGTAATATTGTCTAACCTCCCTCAATCCAATTAGAATGGACGCACAATTAAGAGCCAAGATTGTCTCCGCTCCTTGCAAATAGCTGTGCAAACAAACCAGGATTAATGGTAATTAAATTGGCCATCTGGAAGTGAACACAGTTCTCTGTGTGGAGGGATATTTATTTATTCGTTTATTTATTTCTGGCACGGGGACGTTATCAGCTCTAGGTGCTGCCCACCTATAGGGTAAAATGATGCAAATCAGTTTCTGGCTGACCACCTTGCTGAGAACCCGACCCCTGTCTGCTTTAATTTATTTTGAGATACTTTATAAATTGTCTCCAAACCATTTCCTCTTTCTGAGAGATGCTGTGCTTCAAAACCAGAAGACTGCGAGAACCTCTAACCACACTGAGGAGGAGACTCTCTCCTGCTTTTTGTTATGTAACAAACATCTTTCTCAATTTATGTGGAAATGTGAGGCATGTAATCCCTGTTACAGTTAACATGGTGTTAGCCCACTGACTGTATCTAAATACACTAATTTGAGTTGCGTTAAAAGATCTGTGTTGAAACATAAGTACAGATGAAGCTGTCTTATACTGAGGCAGACCACTGGTACATCTAATTCTGTATTGTCCGCACTGACTGGCAGCGGCTCCTTCTAAGATTTTAGGCAGGCGACATTTCTTCCAGTGTTATCTGGAGATGCTGAGGATTGAGCCTAAGACCTTCTGCATGCAAAGCAGGTGCTCTGCCACTGAGTTACAACCCTTCCCCAAATGATATATTGACTTTGATTTCAGTTGAGCACTGTCAGGTCCTTAGGCTCTAGGGCCAGAGGCTATGTTTCCATACTACACTACAGAGTGAGAGGCAGCCGAACAAGCAGGTTGCAATGGTGAAATGGGAGAAGCAGGTCTGGGACGGGCTCTTGGCAGCTGGCCCCTTGCCTGAGTGTGGGCTCCTGACAAGCAACCAAACCATTGCAGGGCAATCCGGAATTGAGCCCATTCAAACCACTAGGCTGCAATCCTATAATCATTCACTTGGAAGTCCATCCATTTCATTTTCTCTTTATTGTCTCATTTTTTCCAACCTTAAATTCCATTCTCCACATTTCCATATTGGTTTGCTGCTTTTTTAAAAAGCCCTTGTGAAAATTCACCAGCATTTGGGTGCAGATTTCTCCTTATTTAATGTTTTGCACGCAATTTTAACTAATACAAATCCCCCCCCCAAGATAATCTTAATTCAAGGCATTTTGCTATGTTATTTTCACCAACATATGCATTTTCATGCAGATTTTGCCTTAGCATTTGCAATTTGGTTCACATTCCTTAGCAGGAGAACTGCACTGCAAAATTCAGAAGCGTGCCACTTCCAAAAGATGGCTGTGTTTCTGAAAGTGTGAATTAGGCCAGTTCACCTTTAAATGCAAACTGAATAGAATTTCTCCCCTACCCCTGCCTGGGAACAAGCTTCATGGAACTTCAGGGGAAATACTTTTGAGTAGAGATATATGGGACATACTACTAACATCTTGCTTCTGCTAATTTATTTGAAAGAAGGTTCTAGGGATCTCAATTGGCATTTACTTTCATGTGTATATTTAGGATTGGGGCATTAGCAAATGGTAAGTCGAAAACAGAAACACAGCCTTTTCCTGTAAATCAGGGCATTATACTGACAGTGCGATTTCCAGGCTTCAGGGTTTTCTGACTTCCTTAAATATTCAGCTTAATTCTTTAATTAACACATCCTAATCCCCCCACCCCACATTTTCCTGGTGGGGAAATCTAATATTTGAGCCACTTAAGACATTAAAATACAACATAGAAAATCCAAAATACAGGGCTTGTGTGTTGGTTCATTGCGCTTAAGGAATATATATCTAGGAATGTATAAGAGGCTTCCTTATACTGAGTCAGACCATTGGTCCCACCTAGCATTGCATTGTCCATGCTGATGGGTAGCACCTTTCCAGGGTTTCATGGCTCCTCCAGACGATGTGTTTATTAAGCATTCATCCTGCTTGGCTTGCAGAAAACGTATGCAGAGGTTAGACTGTAGCCAGACTTTACTGAGAATTCATTCTGATTTGTTTGTGGGGAGGTTATACAACATTGAGCGTTCATCCAGATTTGCTTGTGGGATGTCTATATGTCTTCCTGTTAACAATTTGTTCACTCACATGAATTTCCGTGAGGACTTTATAAACACACACACATGCAGAAATGTGGAGAACCAGACTTAACATTGGAAAAAATGAGAAACAGGCAGAACTTAAAATTGACAGATTTGCCCATCACTAATTCTGTATTACTATCTATGAAAAGGGAATTTGTTAAAGAACTGCCTTCCCCCATATACGTTTGCCCAATGGTAGGGCTGGCCCTCAGTCCAAACTAATATAATCTAACATCTCTTTTAGTGAAATAAGTCATGACTTCACTTTACGTTGCCTTCAGTGGGAGCTAAGTTCAACTAGGTGTATGTACACACTAGCACTTACTCTAATCATTTGTGCTCCCACTTTTTGAAGCTGCAAATTCACAGTATTAGCCACAACTCCTATTGATCCTGTGGTTGAAAATGAGAGTTTCTTGACAAATACAGATGTTTGAGGTGTTTTTTCTCCAGCTGTTTAAGAATTGTAGCCTGAGTTTGATTTCCTCTGTCTTCCCTCCCTGCCCCCTTTTTCTTGTGGGCTGTATTAGGTTTTTTTAAGATGAAAAGTCTGTGGACAGGAATCAAATCGACTCTGGGAGTCGATTTGATTCAAAAATGGCGTACAAATGCTATAAACAAACAAAAAAGCCAGCTTCAATCTGATCAGAAAACTGAATGTGGAGTAAGTGTTAATTTTAAGATACTCTAACATTTGTCATGGAGGCGCAGATGACAAAAATGAATAGGAGTTCCAGGGGTGGGGAAACCAAAAAGTTAATGTACATCAGGTGAATACGCACTCCACTCCTATGATAGGACCATGTTGTGTTTCAAACTACTAATACGAATATACCCCAACTTAGGCAGGATCCAACACTCAATGTATTCAAAACAAGCTCTGAAAAAATCACTCTAAAGTCTATATCATTCAGAGCAGATTCTTTGGGAAATTTGTCTGAAATTTTGCAATGAAGACCCACATAATGGTGGAAATTATTAATTGTCATTTTTATGGTGTTGCTCATGTTTATGTTCTTGTTTATTTGAAGTTTGTGCTATTATTTATTTAGGTTTTTCAGAGTTCATTCAGGTTTTGAATAAATTCATTTTGCTTTTTTATTGTGACTTCTATCAAAATAAGGAAAAGATTTCTAAAAGGGGAATGTTGTAATCTGCCAGTAAAATTCAGAATTTTAGGTTTATGTTGTATATAGTTTTATCTGGGCCTGAAGTAATTTCTACAGAAGTTACCTCATGTTACTTTATGCAGATACTGCATGTCGTTCCCTTTGCTAAACTCTTGCTTGTGGTAGTCTGATGACTAAATACAAAAATCTTGTTTATTAAGAAAATGATGATTAAAGTGTTGTTTAATTGTATTTGAAAAGAAAAATAGAAAAAAATAAGAAGCTATATAATTTAAAAGAAAAAGCTATATAGGTGCTGTATAACTTCACTGTACTCTTTTCAGTGTCTGCTAAAGACATTTTTGTTTAGGCAAACCTATCCAGACATGTAGAATGTTGACTTGTGTTTTAATCTGGTTTTTAGTTTATCCTTGATTTTAATTATTTTTGAATAGTTCAAACTGTTTTTAATCTAGTTTATACTGTGTCTCACCTCCAAATAATATTTTTTATTGAACTTTAGAATAACAGAGAGAAGAAAAAACTTACAGAGGAGAAAAAAGGAAAGCAAAGCAAATCTATTTATAACCACATCATTGAGTTATAGCAGAATCTTCAATATATGAGCAGGTATTTAGATGTATTTGGAAGTAAGTACATAAACAGTGTACTGTTTTGTTAAATAAATGGTGTTTCAAATAATTACATTGCCTCCTGTGCTTTGGCATTCTGTTCACTTTAAAATAAAGATGAAGTAAGAATAAAAATAAAATAAAATAAGAAGCCTTGCTTACTATGGTTTATGCAGTCCATATTTTAGTATAAGCTGCAGGGAACTTGTGTCTGTGTGTCTCTTTGTTTGTAAATGAGATGAAATCAAACCATGTTGCAGAGAACTGGTCTTTTTTATTTTAAAAAAACACCTAGAAAAGTTAAATTTATGAGAAATTTTCTCAACCAATGCTATCTGCCAGACCAATAATCTAAATTAGCCAAACTAAAGGTTTTCCAAAATCTTGCTACAGCTGCCCTGGCTGCCGTTAAGAAGTGAAAAAGGAGTTCCTTTTTTATAATTTCATTGTTTTATTCTTTTTGTAACCACTTTCAGGGTTATTTCTGGGGTGGTTTTTTTTTACACAATCAAGTTGTATATAAATTTTATGAAAGAAAAATAAATAAGTTATTATTGCACAACGCTTCTTGGAAATGTGTGCAGTTGCTCAGCCTAGAAGCCGCTGCATCAGCAAAAGAAGTTCACAGAGCTGTATGACCATGAACTCAAAACCAGAGTTGGTGGTTAAAAAAAATTAAAATGCTGTTGCCATCATCTTGTACAGACTATCATATAATTCTACAACTGTTTTTCGCTGGTGCAGCAGCTTCTAGATTTGTAACACTAACACAGGATCTAATAATTTGGTTCATTTATCTAGTTATATTCCAATACACCAACAGGGGAAAAATTCAATTCAGTTTGCATTTAAAGGCAAACTTGCCCAATTCATGTTTTCTGAAACAATATGTGAACCAAAACACAGCCATCCTTCAAAGTTCACACTTTTCTGAATTTTGCAATGCAGTTCTACAGCAGAGCAATGTGTACAAAAATTGATATTTTAGGGTAACGTTTGCATATAAATGCATGTATTAGTGAAAGCAGTCAATAAAATTGTGTTGATTAGGGGAAAATGCACTAAAATTCTTACACATGTCAGTCTTTTACAAGCTGGCTTCTTACAGTGAGGGTAAAAAAAATGCTTTGCTTGCATGCAACAAGAAAACACATTCGTGGTTTTAAACACCACTGACATGCTCATCAATTTCCTAGAGACTGCCTCCCTCTGATGGACATAACACAAAACTGCAGCCATTAGGCCACTACTTTGGTGTTTCCCAAACTTCTGGATTAAACTGTGGAGGCCCTCAGAATGTGATGTGTCAGGCTCCTGTGAAAGGTTTTATCATCAGTTCAAATTTCTACAGGAGGTTTCTCTCTGGAGGCACAATATGAATACTGCTCCCCTTCCACCCACCTTTCCAAATTTGGATCCATGTCTTCAGCATTTGTAGGGCTCATGTGGTTATTAGGCTCATGTTGGTTCTATAGTACTTCCATGTTCAGAGGAAGTATACCCCCAAATATCAGCTACTGGGGAGCAACAAGAGGACAGGTGTGTTGGTTCAATGCATTGCCGGTCCCTTTCTGAAGGCATCTGGCTGGCCATTGAGGGGAGAGGAGAACGCTATGTTAGATCAGAGTTTCCTCTCTGGAAGATAGAATAATAAACTTATTAGTCATTTCTAACCTAACCAAGTGACTTACATTTAAAAATACCAACCACAAATGAACCATAGAAAAAAGAAAATGGAACATTAATGGAACATTATATGGAACATTAAGATTTTCATACAACATATGAGAAACACCCCCCCAACAGCCACAGGAAACTCTGGCAGTAAACTAACAATAGAACAGAATCAGCTCAGTCTTGGGGGAAAAGGCCATGTTTTTATCTGGTGCTGAAAAAGAGGTCAATGAAGCACCCGGTAGATCTCACCAGGAAGAGAGTTACGCAGATGGGAGCCGCAACTAAAAACAGCAATAATACACTGCTTCAAACTGACGTATCTAATTGGTGTCTAGTGAAAACAACGCCTAAAGTATAAAATAGTCTGAAATACAGACCACAAGTACAGATTAAGGGAGGAGGGGGAGGGTTAAGCCTTCCCTTGGGTAGTTTTTCTTGGGTGCAAGGTAAAAGGTAAAGGGACCCCTGACCATTAGGTCCAGTCGTGACCGACTCTGGGGTTGCGGTGCTCATCTCGCTTTATTGGCCGAGGGAGCCAGCGTACAGCTTCTGGGTCATGTGGCCAGCATGACTAAGCTGCTTCTGGCGAACCAGAGCAGCACACGGAAACACCGTTTACCTTCCTGCCGGAGGGGTATCTATTTATCTACTTGTACTTTGACGTGCTTTTGAACTGCTAGGTTGGCAGGAGCAGGGACTGAGCAACGGGAGCTTACCCCCTCGCGGGGATTCAAACCGCCGACCATCTGATTGGCAAGTCCTATGCTCTGTGGTTTAACCCACAGCACCACCCGCGTTTCTTGGGTGTACCTTTTGCTAAATGCCCAGATAGGGCAAAAACATATTGGGAAAGAAAGGGTTGCTGAGAAAGCAGCAGAAGGGGAAATTAAGGCCACATCCACACGTACTTTTGCTCCACATTTCTAGGCACAGGTCTCTGCTTTCCAGGCCTGTATCTGAGCAGGTTTTGTTTGTGTTTTTTGCCTTGCACTCCCTGCCTCCAGTGAAAACCCACTCTTTACCACTAAATTGGATCAAATAATCCATGGGAAATCCGAATTGCCATTTGGTCCAATTCAGCACTAAAGATCAGGTTTTCCTGGGGAAAGCAGTGGGGGGGGGCAACCCCAAAAGTAATGCTCAGACACAGCCCGGAAGAGTGCAGGCCTGTGCCTAGAAAGCATGGGGCAAAAGGTAAGTAAGGAGGTGGGGCATCTGAATTTGCAAGACACTGAGGAGTGGCCAGGTTGTATGGCACCATGGTTAGTGTTTGTGTGTACACACAAACAAACACACACAATTACCTCCAGTCTTGGAAATAGAGCATAGCAATCATGGCTAGCAGTGATTGATAGCCCTTACTTCAACGAATCTGTTTAAATCCTCTTTTAAGGCCATCAGAGTTCATAGACTTCACTGCCTCCAGTAGGAGTGAGTTCCATAGTTTAACTGTGCACTACGTGAAGAAGTCCTTTCTTTTACCTGTCTTGAATCTTCCAACGTTCAGTTTCACTGGATTTCCACAAGTTCTAGAAGGAGGAAGAAAAGCTTTTCTTTATCCACTTTTTCTCCACGTGATGCCTAATTTAATAAACTTCTATAATGTCATCTCTTACTTGCCATTTCTCTGAAGTAAAAAGTCCCAAATGCAAATTCTCTATTTTGGTCACAGGTTTCCCATCCCTGCTCAAGAACCAGCCCCCAACAGTATGTGACAAACCAATTTTGCAGGAATGTCTCTTGGAAAACCAGGAGCAAATCCATTTGTTCCAGCATTTCCAGCTGCGTAAAATACACAGAAACAGGCAAAGGAACCACAGTCTTGGTGCAAAGGTATATTCCAAAGCCTCTCTGTCTCCTTACCCACCAGACAAGCAGCTCTTGGGAGGGGGAAAAACCCTGTTCCATTTTTTGACATCTTTAGTAACCCTTGCAAAATAATGGTAGGTTTATGTTTGCAACAGGGAGGGTTCTCCCCCACCGCTTATAAAGAAAACAACATCATGTCCCCAACAAGTCAAGCTGTAGTTTAAAGAACCACAGAAGGCCCCAGAGGAATGCAATGAGGTGGAAACTGTTTGCAGAGAGCTAGGGAATTAACTGTCCTCACGGCATACACGCCATAAATACAAGATAGCTACTAAAAATGTCTCTTTGTGTGGAGGAAGTGATGTCATTGATTTGGTTTTCTAGAGAATTCTGTTTTCTTTGGCTTTATTGCAGGGGTGGCTTCCCTTGGATCTTACTGGACTTACAAGTCCCATCAGCATGGCCAATGGTCAGGAATGATGCGAGATGCCAGGGTCGGACTTTGGTAATCTTTCATAATACGGCGCCCTGTGCAAGGACAAAATTTGGCACCCCCAAACGGATCTTCTCAATTATGGATCTTCTCAATTTAGTGCCCCCTTAGCTCAGCGTCTTGTGGGGGGTGGGTGGGAACAACCCACACTGCCCTATATCCAGCACTGGAGAAGCAGTCTCAGATGTACTGCCTCACCAACTTCAGCCTGCTCTCAGCCAGCCCCCACTTGCCTGCCTTCTTACTGGAGAAAGAATTGGCTTCAGGTTCTACCTCACACCTATTATGTTAGTCTCGGAATACCGTGGCACAGACGCCTTTCTCCAAAAAGCCATAGTGTGGAACCCAGGCTATATTTTCAGGCTGCATGAGTATTATATAACAGTAAGGGGATGGTTTGATCCAAGACTCCCTGACACACAGCAGAGCTAATAGAGAAGCATAGACACTTCGATTCCAACAAGAGATCTGCCCTCGTGTGCTTTTCAGCTGATGGAGATCAGAAGGTTTTATGGCCATCATCTTCCTGCAGAATGTGCCTCCTTGACATCAGAGTTATGGGTAGTGACATTACAGGCCAGTACAAAAAGATGACCATAGATCAATCCATTAAAAGAAAGAAGAGTGTCAGTGTTTTCCAAGTAAAAGAGCCAGCGACCCCATGAGATGGGTGATGAGAACTGCCCCGAGACCTCCGGTATATAGGGCGGTATATAAATTCAATAAATAATAATAATAAATAATGAGAAAATGTGGAAGGCTCTGTCAATTTCACTTCTCTCCGTTTCTCAGTTGTCTGGGTTGAAATCCAGTTATCCACATTTCTCCTGAAAATTATCCAGCATTTTAGTGCATTTTTCTTACATGTTTGTATACAGTTTTGACTAACGTACACATTTTTGCAAGCATTTTCTCCTAATATAATGAAGCACACTTTCTCTTAAAATACACATTTTTTCAACAAACAAACAAACAAACAAACAAACAAACAAACAAACAACACCACTGCTTGGAGAACTGCCACATTGGGGGGAGGTTGAAAATCTGTAAAAATGGCCTTTGCTTCAAGGACTGGAGTTGAGGCAACCCGTCCCCTCGAGTCCACATCTTTTTCCAACTTGGTGCTGGCTGCTTCTCAAAGGCGCCTTTAATTAATCCTGACAGACGGGTCCCTTTTGGGTGATCTGTTTCTCCCAGCCAGCTCTTAGGACTGACATCCTGCCTCTTTCCCACCAAAGGCCACACTTGTTGCATCAAGGCCAACACACAAATTAGTAAGAGGTGGAGAGATGCAGAATGCCACTCTGTTTTTATTTCACCTCCCCCTAACACTGAGGCCGGCCTGTTTGGAGAGAACTTCTTCTGTGTTCTTTGATACCTTGAATTTGGGCCACATCCAAGAATATGCCTTCTCTCTCTCTAGGAGACTACGCAGGTTGCGTGAACAAACAGGCTTCCTGGAAGCAACAAGTGGCAGGAGAAGTGATGCAGGACTTGGGGCCCTTACTTTTCCAGTAGGTGTCAGTGTAACGCAATAACAAGAGATGGCTAGAAGGTCAGGAGGAGGAGGAGGAGGAGGTGGTAGGACTCCTGTTTACTGAATACTCACAGCATTTCCAGTGCTGTTTTTTAAATCCACCTTTGTCCAGCGTTTTCTAAAATGCATGCATACCCTGTATTTTGTTACAAAATGCAACTGTTTTGATGCAGTAGTATTTCTCAAACCAGCTTCACACCAGTTGGAGTCCTTAAACCATTCCTAATTCCTCTCTAGCCAAAGTGTGAAAACATTTGTATAGGGTAAAGGTAACCCACATCCAGTCATAGGCTCATAGAAGGGATCCCAAGGGAAAACTAGTACAACCCCTTGCAATGCAGAAATCACAGCTAAAGAATCCCCGACAGATGGCCATCCAAACACTGTTTACAAACCTCCAATGAAGGAGTGCTCACCATCTTCTGAAGTGGTCGGTGCTGCTGTTAAACGGCACCAGAAAGTTCCAAATGTTTTGTCATAATCTCTTTTCTTGTAAATTGAATCCATTGGTTCTTGTCCTACCCCCTGGAGCAGCAGAAAAGTCTTGAGCTCCTGGGGGCAAGGATGTGATATAATACTGGGCTAGAAGGACAAATGCTCTGACATGGTCATGTCAGACTAACCTGAACTCGTTTTTTGACAGAATTACAAGCTTGGTAGATGAAGGGAAGGCAGTGGATATAGCCTACCTTGATTTCAGCAAGGCATTCGACAAGGTGCCCCATGATATTCTTGTAAAGAAGCTGGTAAAATGTGGTCTTGACTATGCTACCACTCAGTGGATTTGTAACTGGCTGACTGACCGAACCCAAAGGGTGCTCATCAATCGTTCCTCTTCATCCTGGAGAAGAGTGACTAGTGGGGTGCCACAGGGTTCTGTCTTGGGCCCGGTCTTATTCAACATCTTTATCAACGACTTGGATGATGGACTCAAGGGCATCCTGATCAAATTTGCAGATGACACCAAACTGGGAGGGGTGGCTAACACCCCAGAGGACAGGATCACACTTCAAAACGACCTTGACAGATTAGAGAACTGGGCAAAAACAAACAAGATGAACTTCAACAGGGAGAAATGTAAAGTATTGCACTTGGGCAAAAAAAATGAGAGGCACAGATACAAGATGGGTGACACCTGGCTTGAGAGCAGTACATGTGAAAAGGATCTAGGAGTCTTGGTTGACCACAAACTTGACATGAGCCAACAGTGTGACGCGGCAGCTAAAAAGCCAATGCAATTCTGGGCTGCATCAATAGGAGTATAGCATCTAGATCAAGGGAAGTAATAGTGCCACTGTATTCTGCTCTGGTCAGACCTCACCTGGAGTACTGTGTCCAGTTCTGGGCACCACAGTTCAAGAAGGACACTGACAAACTGGAACGTGTCCAGAGGAGGGCAACCAAAATGGTCAAAGGCCTGGAAACGATGCCTTATGAGGAACGGCTAAGGGAGCTGGGCATGTTTAGCCTGGAGAAGAGGAGGTTAAGGGGTGATATGATAGCCATGTTCAAATATATAAAAGGATGTCATATAGAGGAGGGAGAAAGGTTGTTTTCTGCTGCTCCAGAGAAGCGGACACGGAGCAATGGATCCAAACTACAAGAAAGAAGATTCCACCTAAACAATAGGAAGAACTTCCTGACAGTAAGAGCTGTTCGACAGTGGAATTTGCTGCCAAGGAGTGTGGTGGAGTCTCCTACTTTGGAGGTCTTTAAGCAGAGGCTTGACAACCATATGTCAGGAGTGCTCTGATGGTGTTTCCTGCTTGGCAGGGGGTTGGACTCGATGGCCCTTGTGGTCTATTCCAACTCTATGATTCTATGATTCTATGGTGTAAGGTAGCTTCTGATATTCCATTCTGAATGCTGTGTACATATATAAAAAGCCTGGTTAAGTGTGTGTGTGTGTGTGTGTAAAACTTACAAGGCTGTCTGTGTGACAGCAGCCCCCACCCCCACCTTGGAAGGAAACCTTGTTCCCCTCCACACTTTAATTTTTTGGAATGAACACCTATCTCCGTAGCCCAAGAGCTGAAAAAGCCCATTCTTAGACCTTATTTCCAGAACGCCTGGGGTTTCCGAACCTTTGCCCAGCATGGAAGGGATGCATTTTGTGCTGGATTCCACTGAAGGGCTTTTTCCTTCCCGCCCTGCTGGGGTAATTGGAGAGGGCTTAGGGTTCCTACACTGGCCCAAACATCTGGAACGAGTCTCTCTTTCTCAGCTCATGGGGAGTCAGAATGCTGGGCCTGTTCAAGCGTTTGGCCTAAATGTCCTCTTCTAATAAGGAACTGGAGAGACTCCAGAATCAAGTTCTGAAAGGAGAAACTGTGAAGAGGCACATTCCATCGAGCATTACGCACTTTGCTTTAACTATACCTGTTTCATAGGCGCAATCGCTGAGAGCTCTGTCCCCGGTTTGCACTTTTTATGTTCCAGATGTATGAAATTTGCTCAGCAAAATGACATTTTTATTTGCATATTTATTTGCACCAAATCCAGTAACTGGTGATACGTGTTGTGGTTTTAAATCTTACACTGCAGTGTTAAATCACTTTCTCCGACACATGGCAAAACGAAAGGAGCAATGGCAGCTTTGGTAAAACATGTTTCCTGGGTGGTGAGAAAACACACATTGAAAAGTTTGGGCTTCAAAAACTTTTTGGCATGCCATGCCATCTGCTATGTGCTGAAGTTCTCACCCTGGGCCAGCAGGGGGATACTGTAGATAGTTCAGGTCCACATATGCAAATAAGGGATCGAAAGTGACATTCAGTGATTGGATAGTTACAGAAAATGGTTACTGTTGCATTCTAGTGGAGCTCTATATAAGCAGGCTGGCTGAACCCTTCAGTTCAGTTCTGTTCTGGCCTGTGAATAAACAAGAGCTGTTTGAAGAATCACTGAGTTGTCTGATATGTTCACCCACAACTTAACACCATCAGATCTACAGAAAGTGCAGACCTTTGCTGTTGGGTCTGCTTCATTGTGTGCTTCATGTTCCCTTGCCATCTTTGAAAAACTGTGGAATGCCTGTTCCAGATGGGTGAAGAGTGAGGTATCTTTATCAGATATTCATTGATCATCAATACTGGGATAAGGGGGGCTTGTGCTCAATTTGGGAAGCAGGTATAGAGGAAATATCTGAAGGGGACTGGAAGACAGTGTGGTAGTCATTCTATTTTTAACTGATATCTGCACTCACTAAGGAGCAATCACTTAAATCAAACCACAGGTGGTATCTAACACCAGTGCACTTGCATCACATTTGCGGCTGCATTTCCTCTCTTTGTTGGAGGGTTGCTCTACTAGCTGGGCTTAGCATTCATTGCATTCATTCTAGCTTGCTGCAGAAACTGGTAAAGAAGAGACCTGCTGGATCATACAAAAAAATCTCTCCAAGTCTGACATTCCAGCAACTTGCAGGTGTACTGCCTCTGAACATGGAGGTTCCATGTAGCCATCATGACCAATGTTATCCATACCCAAGCCTGCTCCCTGCACTGCTCTGGACAGCTGTTTTAGAATACGATTAATATAAAGTGGTTGCTACTGCCAGGAAAGCTTGCTCACTTACGAGCACCATGGCTGGCCAGTGGCTCTGGGACCACCCAGCACTGATGCTGCAGCCACTGGGTAAGGTGGCAATCAGGGGAGGTTTGTTGCTGCAGCAGAACTCCTGCAAGAGGCCTCACCCATTGCAAGCATTGGGAGAAGATGCAGTGAAACGCACCACTATACCTGATGCAGATCTTGGGCCTGCTTCTAAGATCTTTCAAGGAGGGATTTTCCCTAACCTCCTTATCTATATGTGATGTCCACTCCTGGTTTTGCTTCTCCTTTGCTTTGGGCTTCATGCCACTGCTCCGCCCCCTCCCCGGGGAAACCATGTATTCTAAGGATATTTTGGGTTGTATCCTGATGCAATTGTTGCACACATTTGATTGGGTGGAAATCAGAGAAGCTGTTGCAGTAGAACCCCTCTTTGGCTATTCCATCATGGATGAAAGCTCTTGGAGCCTGAGCCAATGGAAACAGTTTAAGGAGTGGAATTCCCAAAGAGATCAATAAGAGCAGACTTGTTAAAAGGCTCTGCTTTGTCTCTATTTATTTACTGTTTTGAGGGCACGGTTTTCATATAAACTCCTGCCGTTCTGTTCCCACAAAAAAAAAAAAAAAAAGGTTCAGGGAGGCCAGGGTATGATGTAACCCCTTTCCACTTCTTTGCACTTTTTGGCATAAGCTCCTTGAATGTTGACAAACCCCCTCCTGCTTCTCTGCCTCCAGGGTGACGCCAGCAGGCTCGGGTGCTGCCAAACCCTGAAGCATTAGATGCCTGTCCCAGAATGCCCTGGGAATGTAGAGCAGGATTTGCGCAGGCAGGGAGAAGCCCAGAGACCAGGCTCTGGACAGTTGTATGTGTATTTGTCCTGGCTGACGAGAACATCTTCCCAAATGTGCACCAGCAAAAGCTAAACACGGCATCCTGATAAAATCCCGAAGATTGGAGAAAAATATTCATTTGCCAGCATCATTACCTCAGCTTCCACTTGCTGGGCACTGAAGCCCACCCTGGCCACAATAAGGTGCTCCCAAATCTAAGTATTGGTCTACATAACTTATTTGTTTCCAGGCCCAGTTTGGCCTTTGAAGCTCTGGATAGTTTGAGAAATAGTATTTGGTATCTATTGGGATTGGTGGGGTGGAAGGCAGGGAGTTCAACAGACCCAATGCCAGGCAGAGCTAAATGATTTTAGTGTGGTCCCCATCCTCTTCTCTGCTGAGTTGTACATGGGCAGCACTGACCCTGAGTGTCCTGGCCCTTACTGCCAGATGAAAAACTCAAACCCCTATTTCCGCCAAAATAAATCAGATTGATAGGCAAGGTAAAATTTACAAGGCACAGTAGTGTAATTACCGTATTTTTCGCTCTATAACACGCACCCGACCATAACACGCACGTAGTTTTTGAGGAGGAAAATCTGTAGGCATGCCACCCGTAGGCATTTCCTCCATAACACGCACAGACATTTCCCCTTACTTTCTAGGAGGAAAAAAGTGAGTGTTATGGTGCAAAAAATACGGTACATGGCTAAGATCAAGCTAAGACATCGGTCCAACAGTGACCTTTTGAGGAGTGGGCATAGCTCTTAATATGGCCAGCAGCTGGAGTTTCAGGACTGGGCAAGCAAATGGGCACTCATTCAAGTGGGTTGAGCCCCTGAGGTTTGTTAATTTACCTCCCCAAAAGGGCAGGTCAATATTCAACCAAACACAGAGAGGAAAAACTCCCTTAGAAACTACACAGCCAATTAGTGAATGATTCTATGATTCTATGATTCCTCTTTCTGCCTTCCCACATATATCTTGGCAAGATATTTGTGATAAACAAGCCTCATTTGCCACTCTCTGCCATGTTCATGCAGGTTTTAATAAGCCGCTCTCCTTCAGTTGATATTTTGGGAGCTTGCTGGCATCTCAAGACCTCATTTGTACTGCAACGTCTCAAACGAGGTATCCCCCACCCCCAAGTTAGCGTGCAAGATCTATAACCTACCCATTGCCAAAATAAATGCCCATGTTTCACTGGAAGACAAAGAAATCCTTCTCAGTGGCCAAGTACGGAGGAGACTTACCCCCCAGGCAGGTCTGACTTTCACACAAGAATTTTTGAGAAGAGTGTCGGGACAGAACAGGCTTTGTCAAACAGGGTTATTGCTTAAGGCTGCTATTCTATGGCATTTGCATCTGGATTGGGGTGGTGGTGGTGATGTGGTCCTTCCAAAGTTTGCCCCAAATCCATCTTTTCGTCCCTCTCCCCTTTAAAGAAAACAAACCCTAAGAATTAAAAATGAATTGAATGGATCAGCCATTTTTCATACAGCCCTTGGAATCTGGAAAAAAAGGCAGCTTATAAAATGGGAAGTGAATAAATTAGGAAGGAATCCACATTCTAAAAATTCCCCCTCCCCGTTCGGTCAGAGAAGCTTATGCTGGATTTCTCAAGTGCTATCCACCCTGGGAATTTACTGCTGGTTTATAGCTGGAAGTGGAACTGAATGTTCCTCTATTGCTATAGGGCTCACAGCTGACCAGTGGTATACGTAGTGGTAAATTCTAGAGTGCACACACTCCTCAGGACAAATCCCTCATAGCCATACCCCTTTAAAGAGCATGCAACAACTGTATCAGTGTATGTGAACAACAGATGGGGCAAAAAAAATTTGTGGCCCAGAGGGAAGGCACAGATTAAGGAACAGCTATCAGGAAGTGAGTCAGCCAAAACAGTGCAAAGACAGAGCAGGAGGGACAGAGTTAGAAGCTGAATGCAAGCTTGATTTCTGATGATAACTAAACCATAATGTGGGCATTATGGCTTCTGTGTTCTCCATGCATTTCTGACTTACGGATTGGGTTACTGCAATGCGCCCTATGTGGGGCTGCCCTGGATGCTTGCCCCGAAGCTGTAGCTCGTGCAAAATGCAGCAGGGCAACTGCTCATTGTGGCAGACAATTGTCAACATTTTATGCCACTCCTGAAAGAATTGCACTGGCTGCCAATTAGCTACTGAGGCAAGTTCAAAAGCACTGGTGTACAAAGCACTAAACAACTTGGGACCAAGATACTTGACAGATCATCTCACCCCTTATTTACCCATTTGGTCATTGTGCTCTGCAGGAGAGGGTCTCCTTCAGATACCATATTATCAGAAGGTCTGTTCTATGTAATAGAGGAGTCAGGCCTTTAGTGTGGTGGCACCTAACCTTTGGAACTCCCTCCCACTACATATTAGGCAGGCACTGTGTCTGTTGTATTTTTGGCACCTACTGAAGACCTTCCGTTTTCAACAGGATTTAAAATTGACAGCTATCACTGTCTGCTTCTGGCGCTGGAACTATTTTTAACTGCTTTTATCTATGGAATTGTTTTTCAATGTTTGTATTGTTTATATATTGGAATTAATTTAAATTGCTTTTTTAATATGGATTTTAATTGCTTTTACACTTTCCTTGTTTCATGGTTGGAATTGTTTTATTTACTCAAGGGGTATATTTTTCTGTCAAGATGGGATCACTTATTTGAACCAGAATGCTTAATAAGGGGTGTTATTCGTGACAGATATTGTGTAGATAATGTCTCTTGCTTGTTTGGATGGAGGATTGAGAGAGGTATGTGACTTTGTGTAGAAACCAGCCTGTCTCTGGCTCCACCCATTATTGGCATGTGGCCCTTAGGTGGTTGTCCAGAAAGGAATGTGGCCCTTCGGCTGAAGGAGGTTCCCCACTCATGGACTAACTGGTTACGCTGCATCTATGAGCAATGCTAGGAGTCATTAACAGGCTAGACCTTTAAAAAGGCACAGAATCATCTTAAAGAGCGGATTTTGCACGGCTCCCCCACAGACACAGACTCACAAGAACAATACTCTGCTATCTCTGCCAGGCTGTCTGTCAGCGTGTTAAATTAGCACAGCCTTAAAACGGCATAATCCACCGCATCACTTGGCAGGGCTCATGACACTGATAATAATTTATTGTTTCAATTACATGTGCTTTTGTGCTTGCATGTTGCCTCGGGGAGCCATTTCTCATCGAGCCCATAGCAGCTTTGGGAAACACCAAAAGTTTTTAAAATGGGAAATGCCAGGCTGCTTTTCCTTTGAATCCATGAAGCAGGAATGTGAGACTGTGGGCTTTATAAACAGAGGATGTTGTTATACCTTCTGGGGTCATTCCCCTGTTAGGGAGAGCAGCACAGAAAGGGGGACTGATTGGAGTAAATTGTTAGGAGATGGGCTCCTGATAGCAGGAGGTCTTTTGAGCCTTTGGGATAGCAAGGGGTGATTACCTTCCTGTTCCCTCAAAGAAGCTGAGGCTTCTGCAATGACAGAGGCTGTGTACACACTAACTTATCTGTAGCACAAAAACATAGTTTTTCTCAATCTGGAATCGTTCATGCTCGGTCTCAATGTGCTACTTTCAATCTAGATTGATTCTAGTTCTTGATGTCCACAAGGATGCGTGGGGTTACTTGATATGTGTTTAAAACCCTCACCTTGATTAGGTTATCCATGCCTTTTCCTACCTGCATATCCCTGAGTGAATGAAGAAAGAAATCTTTTTTAAAAAAATGATATTTATTGAAAGTTTAAAATTACAGAAAAAAGTGTAAAAAAAGAGAAAAAGAGATTAAACAATACAAGTCAATACATATAAAAAAGAAAAAGAAAAAAAAGAACAAAACACACAATACATCAAGACCAAAAACAAAAGCAAAAAAGTTAAAAATAGATCCAATATTTCCATATCTTTGTCTTTTATTAACTTGTTTCGTCGACCTCCCCACACCTCCCTTTTTTGTATTCTAGTTATTCATTATTTCAGCAAATCCTTTCCATCTTTCACTATTTTCTGTCATTTAATTGTCTTAATTTATTTTAACCTTATCTTACCATAAAAAACCTTAAAACCTAAAACTTATTTGTACATAACTCCTTATAACATTTCTACTAATGCCATATAGTTTCATTCCAACATTTTTCTAACACTCATAAATTTTACAATATTTCTCTAAATAAATTTTTTAAACTTTCTTCCAATCTTCATCCACCGTCTCTTCACCCTGGTCTCGGGTTCTGTCAGTCTTTTCTATCCATTCCATCTAGTCCATCAACCTGGTGATCTCCTGTCCGAGGCTCTTAACTCTTTTCCATGTCCCTTCTGCAGATCTTCTTGGCATATACCCCACGTACAATGTCAATGGGCAGGTGTGGATACACCTCCCCATTGCGAGGACTGTCTACATCCGTTTTCAAATGGACACACTACAGGGTTATGCAGAAACAATATGCCATGAGCAGGGCTGGATTTAGGTTTGATGAGGCCCTAAGCTACTGAAGGTAATGGGGCCCTTTATATGTGATATTTTAGGGAGCAGGCTAGCAGGTGGGGCCCATTACTTACATCATAGGAGCCTGCACAACACAAAACTCTGTTGCTGTATGTAGGTTTTATTTTATTTGTTTTTTATTTTATATTTTGGAAATGTACATCCAGTTTTTTTCTTTAAGTTTTTTTTGGGCCCCCAAGAGAGTGGGGCCCTAAGCTATAGCTTGTTTAGCTTATATGTAAATCCGGCACTTACCATGAGCTTTTATTGTTGCAATGAAACCAGTTTCTCAAAAAACGCTGTTTAGAATAGGTCTAGTTTGTGTGCAGACTGCATAAAAAATAGTAGTTGTCATTGATTCTAGAATAAAATGCTGAGTGTATGCAGCCAGAGTTTTGCGGAGACTTAAAGATTTCAGGTGCATACACACCATACATTTAAAGAGCACTTTTATTATGGCATACCCTTCTGAGAACTGTGAAAAAGGGGAATGTAGCTCACAAAAGGTTATCCCATAATAAATCTATGAGCTTGTAAGGTGCCATAGGACTCTCTGGATGCTTCCAAAAGATTGGATTACTGAGCATTCATCCTGATTTGTTTGCACAGATGATGTGGGTTGTTTAATGAGGTGGGTTGTTGTTATTGAGCAAGGGGGATGCTCTTTGGGAACAAGTGATACATAAAATGCCCACTTTGTTCGGTCAGAAGCTCCTGGGAACTTACATCATCTTACACACACCTTGCATCCTAAAAATGCAATAAACAGTATGTTTCTGTCTAGCTCTAGCTGAAAAACACATTAATCTTAAAAGCCACAATCTACAGACGGGAGCCAAAAGTTTGGCGCTGGGGTGTGGTGAACGGGAGACATATTTACATGCAATTCCTCAGCAGGTCACCAAAACGGGAAGTTCATAACATCCTGCAAACTTCCTCCTTGTGCTGGTATGGAACAGCAACAACAAAAAATTGCGGCTCTTGGGCATCTAATGACTATTCTCCAGCCACTCACAAATTCACCCTCTGGTATCTTTGTGTTGCCGGGTAGATTGGGAGATGCGTCACTTTCCTCTCATTATAACAGGAGCGCATGAAAGCAAGGAAGACAGTGGGGCTGTGACAATGAGCGAACAGCTCTGCTAACGCAGGAGCTTTCAACTTGCCTTTTTATTGCTCCAGATGGATTTCTGATTAAGGGGCACCCAAAGAGCAGCTTTTTGGTGGCTACGTCTCTGGTGACTTCCGTGAGGGCTTTGGGTGGGGGCTTGTGGGCTACGTAAAGCGCCAGCTGCTGAAGCCATCAGGAATAGCAGGAGTCCTTTGAAAAGGAAAAATGCGTTTCCAGATACGACAACCGAGAAAAGTTTTTAAAAGAGCATTGCAGATTTCCAGAGGGCTGCTTCACAACATCTTTATAGCTCCCAGAAGGGAGACAGAGATCAGGTGATAAGCACGCGACTCTGTTGCCTTATCTTAAGTATCCTTTTAATAGTGAGCCACATGGTCAGCGTGCAGTTTTTTAAAAAATATTTTTTAAAAGGAATTTACTTCCCCTAGGTGAATTAAAATTTTGTCCACATGCCCTCCCCTCTTGCACTTTGGTCTATGCAGAGTAGCAAAATTTTCCTCTTCAATGTCACTTCTCTGCTTTGTAAGTGTTTCGCTAATGGCGATGAGAAAGCTCAAGGTCAGGATGATGGGCAAACCAGCCAACTGTTGAGCTGCTACAATTCATTGAAAAATACAGAAAGTTGTTCTCTGTCCAAGACATTTGCACAACTGAGGAGGACACACCCGTACAATTTTGGCTGACTTGTTTGTTGCCCAGTTTGCTTGCATGGTTGGCTAGCAGCCCTGAGTAGCCCAACACTGGCTTTGAGAATGCAGTGCCTGGACACCCTTTGGTTCAAGAACCCATTTGTAGCACCATCCCAGCACAGAAATCCTTTCACAGATCGAGAGACTTCCTGTCTGAAATCTTGGAGAGTCACTGCCAGTCAATGCAGACAGTACAGAGCTAGATGTGTTAGGATATAGTTCCATTCCACCTTTAGAACATGCATGTGGAGTTGTTGTATGTCACATGTCTGTTTACTTCCAGCACAGTCTGCTGGGAACTTCCGTTGTATATAGCTTTTGCCTGTGCTTTTTGCTTGGACACGAAGGGAAGCAGACATGTTTTTCCTTTGTTCTAATGCTGAATAAATGCTTGTAAATATGCTTACATATGCCTCTGTCCGCTACTTCTGTTGCAAAGAGTTCTTATCTCTGCTGGCTTGCGTGCTTAGTCTCTAAAGGTCTCTGAGGCTTGAGTTGCAGTTTTGCTGCTGTTCTGAGAACTGGAGTTTGCCTGGCTGCTGGCCTGTGGACTGGAGCCAGCTGGGGGCCTGCCAATTGCCCCTGTCTCCCAGGACGCATCCCAAACAAGATGGGCCAGTGAGTCTGACTCAATATAAGGCAATTTACTGTGTTGCAAAATCTTCATCACTGGAACATATCAAGAGCAAGGTGGACAGAGTATTTGGTGCAACACATTGCCTGAGCTATTAGGCTATGATCCTTGGACACTCAAGGAAGTTCTGCTTTAGCTAGAAGAAGAGGAAGTTCTCAAATGGAAAACAGGGACATGTTGATTTATATTCTCAAAATGCTGGACAAGACTAGGCACTGAATAGCCATTATGTCTGTGCTGCAGAGAAGGAAATCTTGACTGGGAGGCCATGAGGCTGGCTAGCTATTGCTCTCTAGAGCAAATATGAAAGGCAATAAAATAATGACAATATGGGGGTGATCATTCAAATGTTACTCCCCCCCCCCCACACTACACGATGCAATAAAAATGTTCAGGAAGGCTTCAAGGCTCTCTCTCACATCACCCTCAACAAGGAAATGCCTGACAGAAAAAAGAGGGCAAATGATTTGCAAAAAAGTACATATGCTCATGTAAATGGGCAAATGTAGGAATTATAATTTAAAATACAGTACAGTGGTACCTCGGGCTAAGTACTTAATTCGTTCCGGAGGTCCGTTCTTAACCTGAAAGTGTTCTTAACCTGAAGCACCACTTTAGCTAATGGGGCCTCCTGCTGCCTCCGCACCCCTGGAGCACGATTTCTGTTCTCATCCTGAAGCAAAGTTATTAACCTGAAGCACTATTTCTGGGTTAGCGGAGTCTGTAACCTGAAGTGTATGTAACCCGAGGTACCACTTTATACCTCATTGTGGTAAAGCCTATGACCAAGTGACCTATATGCCACCTGCTTGGTCTGCTGTCCTGGTGCTGCTTACTGTGGATGGTCATCTCTCTCCCATCTTAGGTTATCTTTAAATTTGGTCCAGACAGCCTTCTAGTAAAGAGCACCCTCAAATAGACTACCGGTGCTGCCGTGGCAAATTAGTAAGTGCAGGGTCTCTTCATTATAGTCAAGGCCACACCCCTCACAGCCACACCACTTCTGAGATTATACAACAATAATAATTAGGGAGGCAATAATCAATGAGCTGCCTTTTAGCTAGATCTACTGTTTTCTGTGCACGTACTTAGGGAATGATTTGGAGTGCACGAGTATCTTATTTCAAAGTGAGTTGAGTTGCATTTTCCATGAAGTTGTATTGTACACAACAGAACCTGCACACCATTCTCTTGAAACTGAAGCACCTTGTTTTTTCTATACTGAAAAAACTCCTCTGTGTGCCTTCTCCAGAGTGACCCTAGGAGCTGATTCTCAGTGGCTGACTCACCTCCTTTCACTCTGATTGGCTCCAATCAGCACAAAGGGTGAGAAGGCTTCTTCTCAGGAGCTAGAAAGCCCTCCTCTCGGGGTAATTGGGTGGGCTGAAGGATGCTTGAGAGAGGGACCCTGCTGCAGAAATAGTAACAGGTCTCTGATACCCTGCAATCCTGGGCTACTACACCGCTGTAGAGGACTGCTTTCTGTCAGCCCTGTAAACAGAGGACTGTTTGGAGAGCACTCTATAGGCAAAACTGGAAAGAATCTTAACACAGGATTTGCCTTGACCTGCCATTCTGATGCCTGAGTGGGAATACCTGCCAAATTCCCAGATAATTCTCTTCTGCTGCTGAGAGGGAGGTCTGGCTGGGGGAGTAGAATATGCAGCTGAGCTGCCTGGAAAATGAGCTTCTTCCACGTAAATGCTGGGCCTGTGTCATTTGTTAAGTGCTTATCTGCCTTGCCCTTTTGGCTCCCTGCTTTAAAGGGCACCGTCAGGGTGAAGGAGGAGAGTGGGAGAGGAACCATGGCAACATTTGCTCCGCCATTAAGAAGGGTGCATTGACTGGGGGTGTGATTGCTGAGGTCAGTGGGAGATTATGCCGACTCATCCTACTGTCCGTCCTCTGTTACTTTGGAAAAAGAATGAAAATTGAATTAGGTACTTAGAAAGAAAACATTCACCTTTTGATTAAGTATCCACTCATTTTGCTTTCATGTCTTACAAGAGGTGAATGACCTTCCCCTCGTCTCCCGCACACCAACTATGGGGAAGGGATGTAGCTTAGTGGTAGAACACCTGCTTTGCTTGCTGAAGGTTCCAGGTTCAATCTGTGGCCTCTCCTGGAAGGGCTGGTAAAGAATCCTGTCTGAAATGCTGCCAGTCAGTGTGGACAATACTGAGCTAGATGGATCAGTGGCCTGATGCAGCATAAGACAGCTTGCTATATCCCTCTGTATGATAAAGAAACTAGACTGCTGTCACATTGTAGTTCACATGGTTTCTGATAGATGGCGATAGCCTTGCAAACTTCAGTGTGATGAAAATTAGGAGGAGGAGAAAGAAGCAGGACCAGGTGAGGACTTATGGAGGAGAGGAGACAGAGGATGGGTGGCTGAGGAGGCAGAGGCAGCTGAGGGGGAAGCCGAGAGGAGAGAAGGACTGGGTGTTGCTGCCCACCAGTCATGGTGAACCAATGGGTGGAAATTGCTGAGAGGAAGATTTTTGCTAAACATTAGGATAAACTTCCCAACAGAATGGGCTGTCCGATTGTGGGAGAGGTGCCTCCAAAGGTGGTGGGCTCTTCTTCTCTGCAGGTGCTTAAGCAGATGCTGGACACCCATCTGTCAGGGATGCTGTACTTAAAAGATTCCTGCAGTGCCTCGGAGCTGGACTAGATGACGTCTAAGGCATTCAACTCATTCAAAAAGGGTACATTGGGAAAGCAGGCAGCCAGGGGCTTTTTGGGCATTGCTTGCTCAGCAGAATTATGCTCTGTCTCAGATTTAGCCTTCGCTGGCTCTGCATACTTACTGGCCACTTATTCCAAGCTAAGGAGCCTGACCGATGCCCATTTAAGCATTGAAACTGGGCAAGAAAACAGCACTGAGGCAAGGGTATCTGTCGGTTGCGTGCGGGTGCAGGCAGGAACTATTTCCTCTGTTTCCAGGCTTTTGGAGCAGGGAGGTGGAGGCAGGGGGTGGCGCTTTAAGTGGCTCTGCTAAATTAGAACATGGTGATTTCTCCACCCCTCCACTTCATACCCTCAGTGGGAACAACAGTGTGCTGTTAACCTTAAGCTGGCTGCCAGGAACTGAAAGATGTACTGATTTATATGGGAACAGCTTGGTGGTGGAAAAAGATATATTAAAGGCTGTTTTGATCCCTCAAACCAAGGAACAACAGAATACTCAATGGTTAAAGTAACTGGCCTTGGCTTCCTTTTCTTTTACACAGCTGGGGAAATGACAAAAGCAAGGCCAGGGCTGCTGTTGTTGTTTTTCTTTTCTTTTCTTCCTTGAAGCGTTATGATCCCCAGCCATTTCAAAGGGTGTAGCAAGATGGTGAATGCTCTTAAAAGGGTTGAGTGTTTGCTTTGTTTGGCAAATGCACCCAAAGCTGCATTTCGAAATGAAAATCCACGATGTGCAAAAGAGGTTTTATATAGCAAAATGTGGCACAGAGTGCTTAGACTGTTGGACTAGGTCCTGGGAGACCAGAGTTCAAATCTCCACTCGGCCATGAAGCTCAGTGGGTGATCTTAGGCCAGTCTCTCAGCCTAACCTACCTCACAGGGTTGTTATGAGGTAAGGAGGAGGGGGGGTGTATGGACCTTTGAGTTGCTTGGTGGAAAGGTGCAATATAAAAGTAGTAATCACCACCACCACCTGCTGTTGGATGAACATTTCTTGGTAGAGGGGTATTTAAGCTTCAGAGTGAAATAGGACACTTTAGCAGGCAGAATGCAAAAGAGGCTGTTGAAGGCAACCACTGAATGTGTTCTCCAAATTGCGCACGTGCGCTCGCACACCCACCCACCCTCAGTGCACAGATCTCAGGCACAAAATGCTAAGAACATTCTGAAGGATATGCGTTACAGATTGGGGCCATCTCTCACTGGCTATACTGCAATACTTTGTGGTTTTCTTGCAACACAGAAACAACTTCCCCAGCCCCAAACAGGCCACAATATAATAAACTGTCCAAAGAGATCACATGCTCAGTGGTCTCACTCTGTATTCTCCCTGAGGGCTTTTGCCTGGCTGAAATGTGTTCCTGAACTCTGATCATGTCTGTCGCTTGCCTGGATGGAGGAAAGAGAAGTGAAGTGGGTGAAATAATAGCCTACGGGGTAAAGGAAATATTCAAATTCATTGCTCCACCAGCTTTTGCCCCTGGCCCTGCCCACCACATGTATGTGGCCCCCAGGAGGTTTCCCAGAAGGGAATACTGCCCTCAGGCTGAAAACGATCCCTCACATCTGGGCTAGTATGAGTCTGGTCTGCTTTATGTTGCATTACTGGCGTTAACTATTTTTGCACGGCCACGGCTCAATGCTCGTTTTCAAAGTCCAGGTAGTTGTGCTTGGCATGTTGATGTCCTCCTTCGTTACAGTGTAATCAATCCACCTGCCAGCCATTCCGGCCTCCCTCTCCTCCCCACCCCTCCCCCATTCACAGCATTTATGAATCAAATTTTAAAAAATAAAAAATAAAAATAAAAAACCGGATTTGAAATGTTGCATTAACCAACAACTACGCTTGGGCCCCTTTCTTGGGTCGCTTCCCATGTTAGCTGAGCCTTGATAAATCAAGGCCATTTATTCGCAAACTCGACTTGCTGCTTGCCATTCAAAATACCACTTGTGGCTTTCAAAGCTAAGTGAATTACTGTGCATGCGATAAACACCCTCTTCCTCAACAACATATTCAAATGTCAAGCGTTTGAAAAGGCCTCTCCCTCGGGAGGCTTGTCCAAGCACCAGGGTAGACAAACGCCAGAGCTACTTAGGGTTACTCCAGCAGCGAATAATTTCTATCAAAGAGAGAGGTGGGTGAGTGCAGGAAAGCTGCTGCCTGGGAAGATTTAGAGCCCCCTGAACAAATAAGGACTCCTGCAGATGACCTGCTTATCCAGCCCTCATCCTGATTTGCTTGCGCAATCGTTAGGCCAAGGCCCCACCCGCACCTTACATTTAAAACACATTCAATCCACATTTAAAGCACTTGGCTTCCCCTAAAGCATCATGGGAACTGAAGTTTGTTGACGCTGCTGGGACTTACAGCTCTGTGAGGGTGAAACCACAGTTCCTAGTATTCTTTTAATTTGCACACACCCAGAAAAATTCCTGTGTACCCCCATGCAGTCGATGTAGTTCTTTCCGGGCTGGTATCAGACCCTCTAAGTGTCCCTATTTTCCAGGGACAGTTCCAGATTTACAGAAGCCATCCTGGTTTCTGATGTTCCCCCTTTCCTTGTTGTTGTTGTTGTTTAGTCGTTTAGTTGTGTCTGACTCTTCGTGACCCCATGGACCAGAGCATGCCAGGCACTTCTGTCTTCCACTGCCTCCCGCAGTTTTGTCAAACTCACGCTGGTAGCTTCGAGAACACTATCCAACCATCTCGTCCTCTGTTGTCCCCTTCTCCTTGTGTCCTCCATCTTTCCCAACATCAGGGTCTTTTCCAGGGAGTCTTCTCTTCTCATGAGGTGGCCAAAGTATTGGAGCCTCAGCTTCACGATCTGTCCTTCCAGTGAGCACTCAGGGCTGATTCCCTTAAGAATGGATAGGTTTGATCTTCTTGCAGTCCATGGGACTCTCAAGAGTCTCCTCCAGCACCATAATTCAAAAGCATCAGTTCATCGGCGATCAGCCTTCTTTATGGTCCAGCTTTCACTTCCATACATCACTACTGGGAAAACCATACCTTTTACTATACGGACCTTTTTTATCAAGGTGATGTCTCTACTTTTTAAGATGCTGTCTAGGTTTGTTTCCTTAGGACATCCCTATTTTTATCAGAGAAATTATGGAGGTTATGGTAGGATGTCCCTATTTTCATCTGAGAAATATTTGAAGGGTACGCAGTGTTATGTGATCCCACAAAGCTATTGCTTCTTAGTCCTGGCAATTGTGAAGTAATAAAACAAACAGCATCTCTGAGTGTGTGCAGAATTGGCCCCACTCTTCTGCAGGTAACCACACCAAAATCCCCCCCCCTTAAGAGACAGGGTTTCCAGATCTTACTTAGAGTGTCTCTTTAATTCAGGCCATGCTTGTTCCATCCACATCCTTCCAAGCTGCCCTGGCAGGCCCCAGTAATAAAGGAATTCAAGCAGCAATAAAAAAAAATCCCAAAGATCGTCCCTCCTCTCTCTGCAATCTTGCCTTGAATGCATCCAGGTCACGCGGCCTCTCTTGACGGGTGATCCCATTGTCTTGCTGACCCTGCAGTTATAAAGTGCTTCCTACCATTTAGCTCAGTGTTTTTCTTCCTTAATTTTAGGCCCATTAGTGCTTGTTCTACCCCAAATTTACTACCCAAAATTAACCGCCTCCCTTCCTTTTTGGCTGACAGATGGCTGCAATGTGACACGACCACAGATTTATATTGCCAGGGAGAGATTAGAAAGCACCCTTAGCTGTTCAGGCTGATAGCACTGGTCTATGGTCTTTTCTTAATCCCCTCTACGACTGTGACATATATATGACTTTTAATTTGATTTTGTAAAAGTGACATCCACTACAGCTTCTGGTCACAAAAACAACTCCAGTGGGTGGGAGGAGAAATTGGTATTAACCTAAATGCAGCAAGTGCTTTAAAAACTCACGTTTCTTGAACTTTTGCTCCAAGCCAGAAACTGGGCACAAAAACATGCACATTATTTATTTATTTGTTCTCTCTCTCTCTCCCTCCCTCCCTCCCTCCCTCCCTCTCAAAGGAGTCTAGCTTGGCAAGCAACAAAGTCTCAAAATGTTACACTTAAAAAAAATAAAAGAAACATCCGAAAAGCATCCAGAACTTCTAAAAACATTTAGAAACAGTCACAGCTTATAATGTCAATGTTGCTGAGAACAGGATCATCCAGCCTGGATGAAGAAGAAGGTTTTTAAGTTCTTCTTGCATGTTAATGGAGGAAACCGGCACACATATCAGAAAGCGCATTCCACAAACAAGGAGCTGCCACAGAGAAGGCCCTGCCATGAGCTGAATTTCTGTGCCCTGAAATGCATATGTTAGTAAAGATAACTTACAGAAGTGCATTCTATTACAGACATATTCTTGCAAAAATGTGTATATTCTGCACAATTATATACAGGCCGCTCCCCACTTACACAGGGATTACGTTCCAGGCCGACTTGTGCATAAATGAAATGCGTGTAAGTGGGAGGCACCCTGGAGAGTCCTCATGGCTCCCGAGGGACCGTCTCCAGGGAGGGTCTCCTTGTGAGCCAAAGGCACAGTGGGCCTTTGTTGAGGCTGCACAGCTGATGCTTGGGAAAGTGACTGTTGTTGCTGCTGCACCACCCCACTCGCCAGCTGTTGGGCAAGGAGGCTGAGCAGCCTCAACAAAGCCCCACTGCACCTCTGGCTTGCAAGGATACCCTTCCCAGAGCCCAAAGGGGGTGCCCTCTTCAGGGTCTACTCTGGGGCTACCCATGAGCCACCCATCACTTCCAGGTTCACAGGGCTGCGCATGTGGGCAGTCGTGCGCAAGTAGATTGTGCACAAGTGGAGACTTGCCTGTATTGGGAGGGGTTGCCTTACCCCATAAGTGGCCCCTTGAATGCTTTGATCTGTGGATCTGGTGCTGTTACAGGTGCCATATAATACATACCGCCCAACAGCCTGCTGATCAATATTGGGACACTTGTTTTTTGGAACTGAGCTTTTGTGGGAGTCAGCTGACCTGTGCAAGGTCAAAAAATGAGTGTCTTTTGGTCTGGCACTTAGGCACAAGCCAGTTGACTCAGGCCAGAGTGCCAGACCAAAAAACAGGACATTCCCGGATCTAGTCAGAAGCCCAGGTGGTTTCTATAATTTCAGGATGTCCTGCTTGAATCAGGACAGTGGAGCAGTATGCATAATGTTTATTCCACACTTACAAGAAATAGATCTTTCAGCACCTAGACTTTGGGACTCTTTGCCTGTTGAAATCAGTCAAGCACCTTCACTGTAATATTTTTAGTGCCTGCTATATAGTAAGCCTATAGTAAAGTTGAATGAATAGAGCCCCCTAAAAGGGCTGTGCTCAGGTTCTCCCCCCTCTCTGTGTGTTCATGTTCACAGCATACAAATAGGGCTATGAAGTTAAGAGTTCCATTTAGGCTGCCCCTTATACGTGACTCACCTCTGAGAAATTTTGCTAGTCTTATCGAAATGCCACTCGTTGTTTTAGCCTTTCTTGAAATTCCTCAGATGTTTTGACTCGGGAGAAACTGCCAACTTCACTATGAATTTAGTTCTGGGACAGAACCTAGTGGTCTGTGAAGTATGCTGATGGTGACCTGAGAAGTATTTGCTAGTCTTATGAAACTTTTTAGTTCCTCAGATGATTCTACTCCCCCATTGTCTAAGAACATAAGAAGAGCTTGATCCAGTAGTCTAGTCTACCATCCTGTTTTCACAGCAGCGGTGCCAACTTGAAAAAAATATTGTGGGGGCCCAGGAAAGCCCCGTCCCACATGATGCTGTGCACACACACCTTTTGAATGAGAATGCACATCAACTTTGTGGGGGCCCAGCACCCTCAAGTATTTTATTGTGGGGGCTGGAGCCCCCATAACCCCTAGGAGTTGGCTCCTATGTTTCACAGTGACCAACTGGGAGTAACCCACAAGCAGGACCCTGGCACAAGAGCACTCTCCCCGCTATGGTTTCCAGCAACTGGTATTCAGAAGCAATTACTGTCACTGACCATGGTGGCAGAGCCACTGATAGCCTTCTCCTCAATGAATTTGTCCAGTCCTCTTTTAAAGCTCCCCATGTTGGTGGCCATCTTGTGGGAACAGTTTCCATAGTTTAACTCTGCACTGCATGAAGAAGTCCTTTCTTTTATCTGTCCTGAAGAATAAGAATAAGAATAAGAATAAGAATAAGAATAAGAATAAGAATAAGAATAAGAATAAATTATTTATACCCCGCCCATCTGGCTGGGCTTCCCCAGCCACTCTGGGTGGCTCCCAGCAGAATATTAAAAACATAATAAAATATCAAACATTAAAAAATTCCCTAAACAGGGTTGCCTTCAGGTGTCTTCTAAAAGTCAGATAGTTGCTTATTTCCTTGACATCTGATGGGAGGGCATTCCACAGGGTGGGTGCCGCTACCGAGAAGGCCCTCTTCCTGGTTCCCTGTAACCTCACTTCTCGCAGGGAGGGAACCGCCAGAAGACCCTCAGAGCTGGATGCCAGCTTCACTGGATGCCCATCAGTTAGGAGAGAGGGGGCTTTCTCTATGCTATGCATAATTTTTATAAACTTCCATCATGCCACCACTTACTCCCATTTCTCAAAACTAAAAAGTGTGAGTAGTAGTCCTTGGGCTATTCATAATTTGACCAGTAGCCAGTCATTTTAATGATTGCTTTGTATTGTTTTTAATTGTGTGGTTTTTTTTTTAAAAAAGTTTTTTATATGCTGTACATCACCTTGATATTTTATAAGAGGGTGCTATATAAATATTTAAATAAGTCAATAATGAAACATTTCCATTTAACACATGGCCCTCATGGTGTTCCTTCTTGATGATCCATTAATATTAAGCTTCATCCTGTCAAGACAAGGTCTTTTCCCAAAAAAAGCTAATGGACTCATTTGTACTACAAAAGTGGTCAATGTGGGAGAGGTCTGGGGATCTGATTTTTCTTTTTGGTGCATGACAAATGACTTCCTTTTAACTGGGGGGATGGGCGACAGGGCACATTTCAAACCACATCAAGATGGATGAATCCCCCCAAAAATGTATACACAGAGATGAGCCTGCAAGTCCCTCCCTCTCTCCAGCTGACTCACCAGCTGCCAGGGATCCAAAATCTCGGTGGCTGATCAGAATGTATACTGGAGCTGAGCTGTGTGTGAAGCCTTTAATTCAGAGAAGTCACGTCATTGGCTAAATGAAAAGAACTTATAGATCATGGGTAGGCAAACTAAGGCCCAGAGGCCGGATCCGGCCCAATCACCTTCTAAATCCGGCCCATGGATGGTTTGGGAATCAGCGTCTTTTTACATGAGTAAAATATGTGCTTTTATTTAAAATGCATCTCTGGGTTGTTTGTGGGGCATAGGAATTCGTTCATCCCTCCCAATATAGTCCGGCCCCCCACAAGTTCTGAGGCACAGTGGACCGGCCCCCTGCTGAAAAAGTTTGCTGACCCCTGTATAGATCACTCACACCGAGTACAATCTAAGGTGGAGGTGGGGAACCTTAGGCCTAGGGTCAAATACAGCCCTCCAAGCTTCTCCGTTTTGCCATTGGGATTTTCTGGCTATACCACTTCCCAGCCACACTGCCTCTTTTAAAGCCACAGCTCTGCTTTGCACCCTCCATGAGTGTTTTTGCCTGTCTGGATGTGTCCTACAACTCTGATAATATCTCTTGCATGTCTGGGGTTAAGGCGGACAAACAGGCTGGTGCAGAGCTTCTTTGAGGCCCAGGATGGGAGTCCCTGGTCAGCTGGGAGGCACGAGGCATTCTTGGCATGACAGCATATGTTCAGCAGGCTCCTTGTGGGCTCCCCCAGCCAGCTTAGCTCTCTGAGGCCTGGGGCAAGTGTATTCAGCTGCCCCCTGGTCTTTGCATGGGCCTGCAGACAAGGGTGAGGTTTGTCTACACTATGACTGGACCTATACTCAGTGGCTTTCCCCGAAGACTCTTGGGAATTGTTGGCTAGTGGAGTTGCTAAGAATTCTGCTTGGGATTCCTTACACACACCACAGAACTATAATTCTCAGAATTCTCCGGAGAGAAAGAGTGGATGTTAAACCACTATGTCTGAACTGTAGCTATGGCCTAAGGAAAAGTGGCAGTGTAATCTGGCACTAGGGAAGGGAGAGAAATTCAATTCACTTCACATTTAAAACAGAACCTACCTAATCCACAGTATCTGAAACAATATGCAGACCAAAACACAGCCACCTTTTGAAATTTGCACTTTTTGCAAATTTGTATTTTGCAATGCAGTTCTTCAGCCAAGTAATGGGCACAAAAATTGATACACTAGGACAATGCATGCTTAAAAATGCACCTATTAGTGAAAATACCATACAAAAAACACATTGTTAGGGAAAGTTGTTTTTTAAAAAATGTGTGCATTAGGTCAAATTGCATAGAACTATGTGTCTATTGGAAGAAATTTGCACTAAAATGCTGAAGAATTGTCATGAGGACTCGCAAACTGAAGCAAAAATATGGAGAACAGAATTTAAGAGTGGCAAAACGAGAAACGGTGAGAAACTGAAATTGACGGTTTTGCCTGCTGCAAATCCCAGATTTGAAAAAGCTGAAGGTGATCATTCTACCATATACAACCCCATATTCACTACAGCATGGCTGGTCTTGCATTGGTGAGGTGCCACATGTTGTCTATGTGATGATAAAGAGCTTTCAAATGTTCAGCCAAATATGGCCACATTCATTGCATATGTTTAAAGCACTATGGTGTGCTGTATCACTTTAAACTGTCGTAGAATTATGGGAGCTGTATTTGTTAAGGGTGCTGAGAGTTGTTAGGAGACAACTATAGTTGTCCGCTATTACCCTCAGAGATACAATTCTCAAGAGTGGTTTAATAGACAATCCTTCTCAGGGAACTCTGGGAAATGCAGATTCCAAAGTTATTAGGGGTCTCCTAACAACTCTTAGCACCCTTAACAAACTGTTACCAGGATCCTTTGGGGGAACTGTTTAAAGTGGTATCATAGTGCTTTAAATGTATGGTGTGAATGTGATCTCTGTAGTGGGGAAAATGTTACGGTAGCCATTTATGCAAGAACCATGATGTTTTAATTAGTCCTTCTCCCCCAGGTGGGTAGGATAAAAAAACACCCTAGGATTCCTTTATTTGTAGGCCCGATTCACCAGTCTGAATGGAAAAATGATTTATTTTATTTTTTGTATAGTGCATCACATTATAATTTATTTCCCTGAATTCTCATTTACATAGCTCTGTGTGCATTCACATAGCCTGTCTTTCCAGCAAGAGACAGGCTACATCAGCCTCTGTGAAGACGGTGGTCTCAGCTCTGCAGGGTCAGGTTTGAGGTCAGTGAGAGGACGCTGCAGCGAAAAGTCGTCCTTCTTGGACTGCTGCTGTCATACCTGCTGGGGAGATAATCTGAAACAGAAGACAGCTGAGGCAAAGGGCTGTCAGTTCTCTAGCTTTTCAGAGCACAGATTTGTCATCCGGATGGATTGGCATGTTCAAGATAAGTGGCGGACACTTGCTCAGGAGAGTGTTGCATGCCTTGCAAAAGGGAGGGTTCTGGGGATAATTTAAAATAAATGCTTAACTTAATTTCAAAATTTCTGAAGTTTTTTGAGCTTACAGTTGCATACAGGACTGATAGCTTTTTGTTTTATTTAATGATTTATTTATTTATTTATTTGAGCTCCCGCAAGGAGCTCAAGGTGGTGGGTGTGTTTCTTCCATTTTATCCACACAACAACCCTGTGAGGTAGTTTAGACTGAGAGACAGTGACATACTCAAGGTCACCCAGTGAGCTTCATGGCTGAGAGGGGACGAGAACCCGTCTCCCTGGTCTTAATCTGGCACTCTAACCACTACACCACACTGGTATTTGGACATAAAAACACTATTATTACTGGATAGCATCCAACTAAATTAAAGTCATAGTAGACTCATTGAAATTAATGAACCTAAGTTAGTCATGTGAGTTTACTCAAAGTAGGACTAGCATTGGATAGCAATTCTAATTATTATATGCTTACAAAGAATTTTCAAGGCACTGTATAAATATTAAAAGATAAAACAATCCATGCCCACAGACTCACAGTCTAACAGACAGGATACAAAAGGAAAAAGCATGGGGAGGGAAGAAGAAAGAAAGCTGTTTCTTCACTGGATGGGACCAGGTTGGTATTTCCCTTGCCATTAGGTTAGTCCAACATCTCTTTGCCACTTCCTGCCCACATCTCAAATGAGGAGGGGGAGAACCATGTATGCCACCTAGATCTCCTTGGAATATAAATGCAATAAATAAATAACAAATAAACGGCAATACCCATCATCTCTGACCATTGGTCATGCTGGCTGGAGCTGAGTGGGGTTTGTGTCCAATAACACCCAGAAGGCTAGCAGCTCTCTAAGCTCTGCACTATACTTTCTTCCCAGCTTTAGAAACTTTAAAAGCAACAAAACCCAGATGCAGCACAAACTTCTTTTTTTTAAGTACCATCAAAAATGCCAATTGAAAGAAAAAGGCATTAGCTGCCTTTCAGCTTAAAATCCAAGATTAGTAGAAGCTTTCTAAGGAGGGAGAAGATCCAGCGATAAAAATAATTATCAGTGAAAGATTCCATCCAGTCTTGCACATGATTGCAGCCTTGCTTTGTAAATCCTCAGCTTTGGAAGACGTCAGCTACAAAATGGAACATTTCTGCTTTCACACCGACACAAAATCAATCACTTTAGTGTCAGGAGGCGGGTGGAGTGAGAAGAGGAAGGTGAACACCATAAATCCTACAATGGCCAAATCGCCCCAGTGGTGCTTTCATCTAGTACTGTCTTGCTTAGCAGATTCCAGATACCCATCCACGTCTCTCATCTGCCTGCCTGCAATGCAAAGTGAGGTCCAGATAAGCTGGTGTTAGGCTGCATTAGAAAGGGTCAAAATGCAGTTGTGCAGGAGTGCAGGTGGCCCCAAAAGGCATTTCTCCTAGAGACTGCCATTGTTTTGTGAGGAAGTGAGAATTTCAAAACTTTTGTTGTTTCTGCAGAACTTTCTGACAGGGTAAGCTGCACTTCTAGACATTTCTTTCTATGACATAATAATAATAATAATAATAATAATAATAATAATAATAATAATAATTTATTTATATCCCGCCCTCCCCAGCTGAAGCCGGGCTCAGAGTGGCTAACAACAGAATACATGTTTCCTAAAGGAAGAAGACCAGTGTCTCTTAATGTACCAATAGTGCTGTACCTCCATGGCAGAGCATTTGCTTTTCATGAGGAAGGTTTTGGGTTCATTTGCCATCACCTCCAGGTAGCACTTGGAATGTCCCCATCTGAAACCCTGGAGGGGGGCAGAGGAGCATCCCATCCAGTCCATGTAGGCAATGCTGAGCTAGATGTACTTAGAGAGAAGGTGGGTAGAGAAAAGTTTTGGATACACAAAAGCCATGGACAGAGTGGCTAGAGGAATGCTTTTCTCCTCCTCTCACATCACTAGAACTCATGGGCATCCGATAAAGCTGAATGCTGGAAGATTCAAAACAGATAAAAGAAAGCATGTCTTCATGCATTAATAATAATAATAATAATAATAATAATAATAATAATAATAATAATAATATATTATTTATACTCCGCCCACCTGGCTGAGTTTCCCCAGCCACTCTGGGCAGCTCCCAATCAAGTGTTAAAAACAATACAGCATTAAATATTAAAAACTTCCCTAAATAGGGCTGCCTTCAGATGTCTTTTAAAAATAGGATAGCTGCTTATTTCCTTGACATCTGATGGGAGGGCATTCCACAGGGTGGGCGCCACTACTGAGAAGGCCCTCTGTCTGGTTAAACTATGGAACTGACTCCCACAGATGGTGGCCACCGACTTGGACAGTTTTAAAGGAAGACTGGAGAAATTCTTGGAAGATAAGTGTTTTAATAAGCCTGGGTGGCTTTGCTCTGCCTGCATGGTCTGAAGCAGCAATGCTTCTGAATACCAGTCGCTGGAAGCCACAGGAGGGAGTGCTCTTGTGCTCAGGTCTTGCTTGCAAGTTTCCCACAGGCATCTGGTTTGTCACTGTGAGAACAGGATGCTGGACTAGATGGCCCATTGGCCTGATCCAGCAGGCTCTTCTTCTGTTCTTACCATTGGTCTGATTCGATATAAGGCAGCTTTCTACATTCCTTTTTAAACCAGCCCTTCATTCAGTGAGGACTTGAAACTATTTTAGGTGAAGGACCATAGCTCAGTAGTAGTATGATTTGATTTGCATGCAGAAGGTCCCAGGTACAAGCCCCAGCATCTCTGGGTATGGATGGGAGAGACACCTCTGTCAGAAACCCCGGAGAACTGCTGCCAGTCAATGTTGGCTGTACTAAGCCAGATAATCACTAGCCTGACTTGGTATAAGGCAGCTTTCTGCATTCTTATGTTCTAGTAATAATTGTGCAATTGAAGTGCATTCAAAGGTTCTGTTAAACTAGTAAAACGAATCCTCTAAAAAAATTAAAAATAATCCCGACTTCTTGCAGTCTAGAAAGTGAGAGGGAAATGCATTGAAAAGTGTTGGATGAACAAATGACTAACAGGAGAATGTGTACACACCTCAAAAGCAAATCAGGATAAATGTAGGATGAACACATACTGGAATACAATCAGCCCACACATCATAATGAATGCTCAAAAAAGCCAAGATGTAATCTAACCTCTGTGTAAGCTTTGTGCAAACAACTCAGGATGAATGCTCAATATACTGGTCCTCGACAGAGGCCCTGTAGCATCTTTTTTAATAAACAGCCCAGTTGAAGAATTGAAACCAGCTGAGCGGTGTCACTGCTAAGGTTATCGGAGGACAGACAGTAGTTCCTTTGGCCAGAACAGGGAAGGTCTTGGGAGGTCAAAGGCCAGAGGTCATCCATCAGCAAAAAGCCTCCTGTGGCATGGATTGAATCACAAGCCATCCCAATTGGCATTCCAGCAAACTCCCTGCACATTAATCTACAGTTTTGCCTACTCTGGATATTAATCACTTCAATGCAGGTTTTAGTTTTATCCAATGGACTTGTGGTGGGCTTACCTCTCATTCCCCCAGGATAAACCAGTTTGCTAATGCTGCTGCAATAGCCCTTATGGTTGCTGGAATGTAGCGCAGACAGCTGAAACATAGGGTGCCGGGGTTTAAATAAAACCACACAAAACACAACCCAAAGAAGGGAGAAAGATAGTTGTCAATCTAATTCACTGTTAAAGCTTGTCAGTGCCTCTGTAGGTAAAACAAAACAAAACACTCTCCTGTTGCTGTCATCACATATTGCTTGACCGTTTTTGGATGGCTTTGAAATAAATAATTTTTTAAAAGACAAAGGGCCACCAAAAGACATGATGCATGCAGACTGGGCCTCATCTTCTCTTCCCTCCATCTGTGAAATGGGATCATGAATGACCAGCTTCACAGGGTTCCCATTAATATGAATAAGATACTTCAAACTAGTTCACCTATGCATCACTTGATTGTTCAGCAGCAGAGCATCCGCTTTGTGAGCAGAAGGTCCCAGGTTCAGTTCCTGGAGGGCTGGGGAACCCAGAGAGCTGCTGCCAGTCAGTGTAGGCAATACTGAGCAAGAGGGACCAATGGTCTGAGCTGGTGTAAAGCAGCTTCCTATGGAATGGCTGCTGCATGGCTTTAAACTGATTCCACTGGGGAAAACCCCCATTGCATTTGAAGTAGGAATGGGTGAATCTGCCAATTTGGGGCTTCTTTCAGTTTCTCATTTCCCCGGTTTTCAGTTTCCACATTTCCCCAACAACTTGAGATTCCCCCGCATGTCCTCATGGAAAATCATCAACATTTTGGTATGAATGTCTCCTCATATAGATATGTTTGTATGCACCTTTGTTTAATATACACATTTTTGCAAAGCAACCCCCCCCCCCATTTTCACAAATTATGCACCCCCCCCACTTTACCTCGGTATATGCATTTTTGTACACATGCTTGGCTGGAGAACCGCATTGTGAAATGTGAAGAAATTCAAATTCCAAAGGATGGGTGTGTTTCAGATTGTGTATTCTTTCAGAAAATGCTAATCAGGTAAGTTCATCTTTAAATGGAAACTGACCTCGATTTCTCCCTCAGCCCTTGTTTGAAGTGGCATCATGCTCTCTCGCTCTCTCTCTCTCTCTCTCTCTCTCTCTCTCTCTGTGTGTGTGTGTGTGTGTGTGTGTGAAATCCATTGGTGGTGCTGAATCTGTGATATCTTGCCCAGGCTTTTGAGTAATCCCCAGATGCAGCACTTGTGAAGTGAGGAACTTGTTGCTTGTGTGAATCTGCCCTTTTTGACCTCGTAAAAACACCTTGTGCGCGCGCACACACACACATACACACACACTTAAATTTATGCCATAGAAATTCTGAATAATAAATTGCATCTGGAAGGATACAACTCTTCTTTTGCTTTGGTTTACATCTTTGTTCAGCTCACAGCACCTGGAGGGGGGAAACGAGAGAGAAGGAGCGGGAGAGAGGCTGCACTTTTGGAACCGTGTCAGATCTTGTATAATGCCTGTCGGTGACTGTGAGAAGCATGCTCAGTTACATCCCTCCTGCTCTGAATGGCCAAGAATAACAGTGTGTTCTGCTGATGGCTCTTTCTTGGCATGTCTTTGGCAGATGAAAGAGCCAGCAAGTTCCCAAATACCCCAGATGGTGGCAGCAGGAAGTCTTTGCTGTTCAGCACAGCAGATGGAAAACTGAGGGGGGGGGGGGATAGGGCAAAATAATTCCAAACGGTAAAAAATAAGAAATTTTGGCTCTTTTCAACTAAATGAGTAAAAACCATTGGCTTTCGTTTGATCTAGTGTTCACTGATGCATGCAAAGGTTTTAGTTCTGGACCATATGCAATAATACTAAGGGAGAGTCACTGTCTCTGCCAGGAGCCCAAAGAGTAAGAGTGCCTCCAGGCATGTGCAGAATGCCTTTTGCCAGCTTGTGAAGAGTGCTCTTGATCATGTATGGAATGTCATTTCCATCTTGCTAGAAAAAGGCATGAGGACAGAATGCCACACCTCTTCTTGGGGGTGCATACCTGGATCTGCATCCCCCCTGGTTTTAGGGAGATTCGCTTTTGGGACAGAGAATATAATGTCTGGATCAGAGGGCTGCATTGCTTCATAGAATATCTTGGGGGGGGGCACATACCAGTAGCGGGAGGGGCCATAGGCAAAAGTGGGCAGAGCAATGGAAGTGATTCTTGCTTTTGAACAGTAGGATGCATTCTAGCCTCACGGAAGTTAGAGGTTTCTAAACAGGCACACACTAGACATAAATCTCATTGCACCGAGGCAAGCAAGGGGCATGATCAGAGTTCAAGGATACATCCCAGCTGTGCAAAAGCACTCAAGAAGGGGGCAGAGCAGGGCTGGTGAGGGATGAGGCCTCACGAGAGAGTGTGTGGCCTGGGGAGAATCCAGTGGGTCAGACAGAGAACCCTGGAGAACCCTGCATTTGGCCCCTAGGCCCGAGGTTCCCTGCTGTTGCTCTAATTTAGATGCTCTCTGGTTCAAATCTGCTTCTCCTTATTAAACCTTCTTCTGCACTCATACGTAACAAGCCAGTGCTGTGAGCAGCGAATGCATTTACCCACAAGTAAGCCTCACTGAGCTGAATGGGATTTACTTCGCAGTATATAGCCTTAGGATCCAGTCCCTGCATGTTTACTCAGGCGTAAGCCCCACAACACTCAGCAAATCTTACTTCCAGGTAAATGTGCCTAGGATTGCAGCCATCAGTCTCTGGAGTCGCCAGCTTCCGATTGAGTGTTTTCCTCTTCTTTGGAGAGGCACTGTTCCTGTAATATACTTTTACCCTATTACTTACATACCTTCAGGAAATTTGTCTTTGGAAACGAGTTGGTGTAATTCCACTCCAGTGGGGCCTCTGCCCCACTTGTGTGGAGCCTTTCAGACTCTGCCCCCTCCCCGCACAATCGCAGCTTCTGTGATTGTCGAGTTAGTTTTGAGAGAGGTCAATTATCTCTAATACCCTGATTTGTTGTCAGCCTCGTGCAGTTTAATAAAAACCACATGGACACTCAGACACACACCCTTTCAACCTCTGTGTCCCAAAGAGTCTTGTGGGCACAGCCTTGTCTTCCTCCTCCTCTCACAAGCTGGATATTTAATTTATCCTCTGTGCTGATTTTGGATTAGCGTTCCAAAGAGAGACAAAAGTCGAAATATATAGTCAGGTATCAATTAGTTGGGCCTACTTCTTCTTCTTTGCTCTGAAACACCAAATATTTTCAGGACCTACATGTGAAGGGTGCATTATTTTGGGGGCAGAAGGTTGACCGCAGATGGAGATTTCCGATTACGGGTGCAACACTATATAGCACACTTATTTAACTCACTGGGGTGTGTGGCTGGGCAGGGATGGGGGAGTAATTCAGGTTGGTCTGCATTTTAATGAGAATTTTCCTAATCTGCAGTCACCCAAACCTGCAAAGCTGTTATGCTTCAAAATTCGCACCTCTCTGAATTTTGCAGTGGAGCTCTCCAACCAAAAATGTACAGAAATGGACATATTAGGGGAAAGTGTGCATAAAATGCATGCATTAGTGAAAATAACACCCCTGAAAAGGGATTATGGGGAAATTACTTACAAAATGTGCACATTCAGCAAAATTGCATGCTAAAATGTGAATATTCAGCGATACAGTCGTACCTTGTTTTGCAACCGGGACCCGTTCCGGAGCCCCGGCTGCTAGCAGAGAAGGACGCAGGGCAAAGTGCTGTGTCTACACACGTGCATGGAGCAGTTTGTGCTTCTGCGTATGCACGAAGTGCGATTTAGCGCTTCTGTGCGTGTGTGAGTAGCAAACCCGGAAGTAACCCGTTCTGGTACTTCCGGGTTTGCCACGGGCATTCACCGGAACGGACGCTAGACAAGGCAGATGTTTGCAGAGGTATTGTAGGGGGATTGACTGGAAGATCATCTGGGTCCCTTCCAACTAACTTACTTTTTCTTTCTTCCTTCCTTCCTTCCTTCCTTCCTTCCTTCCTTTCTTTCTTTCTTTCTTTCTTTCTTTCTTTCTTTCTTTCTTCCTTGTATATCACCCTATACCTATAGATCTCATCTTACTAATGCAGATATAAGTAATGCAGGGAAATTAGATCTTGTCGTGCATTGCACTAAATCTGTATTTTATTTTAGAATTTTAATTTATGGTTTAGCATGGTTTTTATTTCAAATTGCATATGTGGGGAGGGCACCATGATCTTTTCCGGTCTTGGGGCCTCTAAAGGTCTTAAGCTGTCCTTCTGCAGACACTGTATGGAGCCTGGTCCACACCTTCAGCATCTGTTTTCCATGTTCGACCTTGTTCATCTGTGCAACAGCGAAGGGCGGTGGTGGTGGTGAGAACCACACAAGTGACAATGAATGGAGCAATCCGCTTGGCACAGACGGCCAAATTAGCCCCCATCTGGAGCTAATTAAGCATGGAGTCACAAGCAAAGGAGAGTGCCGTCCTTATCATATCAGAAGCAAGGGCCAGACAGAAGAAAAATGGACATTGTGATAGGGCTCCATTTCTTGTAGGCAAATGAAACAAAGGCATTGCCCGGGGTGAGTGGCTGGGTGGGATCCCGGTCTCCTCCTGGAGAAAATTAAACGGGAGTTTTGCATGTGACCCTAATGAGACCAAATGACAGCAGACCCCTTTGGAGAGAGGAAGATAATGTGGAGTGCCAGATTAATCCAATTAGCACAGGCTGACATTTGAACTGTGTTGCGCAGTTGTAAAAATGGATCTCTCCTGGATGTGAAAATCATTTAACATTCAACTATCTCTTGATATTTGCTGGCACATCTAATTGGAGAAGCTTGTCCTAAGCTTGTCCTATTATACATCAATATCTATCTGTGTGAAACCTGGTAATAATTTCTGTTCTTGCAGGCTCATTAGTATGAAGGCCTTAGACATTTATGAAGGGTAAAGAGTTCTCCTCCAAGGGAGCCTGATAAATGAAAGAAGGAAGCATCTGGGTTGAAAGATTAATTTTCAGCTGGTATTTGAAGATTTTTCCATGTATCACAGTTGTGGCAAATTAATGGCACCCTTTCCTGAAAGTGAGGCAGTCTATGGCATTGCTGAAGCCTTTGCTCTTGGCTAAATGAAACAGCTGGCCCTTTTGGATGTTCAGTATGGCAGTTCTTGAGCTGGCATCCAGCATGTTGGTGCTCTGGCAGAACTGACTGGCATTGATGCCTGCCCTGGTAGCTGGATTTTTATTTCTCACACTGCCTCAGAACAATGCCATGCTGGGGGCATTGTGAATTACTATTATTATTAATTTATGAATTGCTTCCTATGAAGCATCTCAAAGCAATTTCACAATACTCTTTTACACACCCCACTCTCTAAGATTGGAGAGACTTTTAGGATCCCAGGGCTTAGCCAGAGTTCCTTGGAATGGAAGTTAGCGGAGACTGAGGCATCTTTAGGATACAGTGGTGCCCCGCAAGATGAATGCCTCGCAAGACGGAAAACTCGCTAGACGAAAGGGTTTTGCGGTTTTTGAGCTGCTTCGCAATACGAATTTCCCTATGGGCTTGCTTTGCAAGACGAAAACGTCTTGCGTTTTTTGCAAGTTTGTTTCCTTTTTCTTAACACCATTAATACAGTTTCGACTTGACTTCGAGAAGCAACTCATAGAACGCGGTGTGGTAGCCTTTTTTGAGGTTTTTGGTGATTTTTGAAGCTTTTCCAAAACTTTTCCGACACCGTGCTTTGCAAGACGAAAAATTCGCTAGATGAAAAAACTCGTGGAACGAATTAATTTCGTCTTGCGAGGCACCACTGTATATGGTTTCATTTACACAGATATGCCACCTGAGCATAGGATGGAGGGGCTCATGGCACTAATGTTCCAGAAGATCTCCACCCCCATTAGGTTCCCAAGCCATAGCTTTGACTCCAGCACTGCGTAATAGAAGTCTCTGTCTCTCCAACTTCCAACACGAGCCAGTCCATCGCCCGCCTTGGCCCGTTGTTCTCCATTCTAGGATAGTGTGGTATGCAGCCAGGTGGGGTGGGAAAGCCCCATCCATTTGTCTCTATGGCAACAGGGCAACCTTTTTGGACATGTAAAGGGCAGTACTTAAGAGGCTAGCTAAGGCCATTACATTAACAAAGAGACTGGTCTGACTGGTTTTGCAGCTTCTTCTATTAGATTTCAAACCTCACTGGATACAGAATCAAAGATCTGGAAAGGACCTACAAGTGTCATTCAGACTGATACTCCCAAACCATATACAAAACAGTCAAGTAAATTAAATATATACTAACAGTTTCAAATTCAGTACAGATACGGACTGGGATATGCATCACTACCTATTAATTTATATAAACAATTTATTTGCCACTTAACTACAATAGCCTGTGAGCGCTGTACAAAGATGCATTGCAGAGACATGAAAATCAGTTAAAACCGTAAAATCAATCAAATGCTTGCTGTGATAAAAGAAGTCATCAGTAGGGCAGGGGCCAATCTGACCTCAACTAGAAGCGAGTTTCATAAAATTGAGCCCACAGTATTAAATGCGCAGCTCCTGGTGGTTACAACCCATGCATTCAAGCCATGGGGACCACTAATAGTTCCTTTTTCCCCCTGGCAAGATAGTGTAATTGTGTTTCCAGTGTGGTCACCTATCCAGGCACTGACCAGACCCAGAAATAGCTTAGCTTCTGCTAAGTGGCAACCTCATGTCCCCTCAGGCCATACCCTGGGACCATTGGCCTACAACAGCTTCCTTTCCTGACTGAGACAACTGAATGGCACAACTTTTCCTTCACCCATTTTAGCTCTTTTCTGTGGTTAAGCTGGAAACAATGTGATGCTTCAAATGGCTAATCCTTCCTAATCTTTCCAAAATGCCTCCAAATGACCTGAATGGAGACGAGTGCAGAGCAAGCAAGCTTCTCATCAATGTGTTCTTTCAGAAGACAATCCGGTTTGCTGGGAAGGCTCTTTGGGACGACACTTACCTATCGGAGGCAATAACCTCCTGATACTTTAAGCCAGAGAAGCCATGGAAAGACTTGCTGGGTAATGCATTTGGGATTAGGCCTGAACTGCCTGCGAGTTGCTAATAACGCTAATCACACAACGAGCCCATAATTGGTGCCAAGATTATTATTATTTTTGTACGAGGTAACTTTGGCAGCGAGGGAGGCCTTGTCTTTCGTTAGCTCGCGAAATGAATTAACCTGGAGAGAAAATGTCAAGAGGCAAGGCGGGCGAGACGAAGACAAAGGGGCATTTACTCAGCTTCTCTTGTCAATTGTGTCTTGATTGCAATGAACTTCTCCTCCTGGTGATGCTCATTCTCTCCCCTTATTGACGTCTCTCCCCCCACCCACCCCGAAGCCTCCCTTTTAAAGAAAAATCTGGACAGAGTCCATTTTTAACTCACTGGATGTGCCGCCGAGTTAGACAGATGCTGTTTAGACAGCCTGATTTGGTGGGTGGTCAATTCAAGGAGACCATCGCGGTAGAGTTTATAATAAGCTAGCAGCCTAAATGGACTGTTTAAGACGGACTGGAAGCCTGAGTGAAATGACAACATGTAAATTATGGAAGAAAAAAAGGAAGAAGAGAGAGGGGTGGGGGCAGGCAGCGACGACAGGAGGAGGGGGAAGAAGGAGGAAAGGATACCTCCATTGTATACGCGAAGGATTCCCCCCCTTTCCTTATTGAGGGAGTGAACCCCTCCCCCGGCAATAAATTGCTTCTGCATTCATTGGGGATTGATAAAATTACCCTCCTGGTAGAGTAAACACTGGAGTGTGTGGCGTTTAAAGACGGCAGTGGGGGGGGGGCGGCGCACGGGATTAACAGAATTATATGGCTTTCCTGCATCAAGGCAAAGAAACAGGCAGGGCTTTACAGTGCCCCTGTCTCATCTTGTTAGGTGGAAAGCTAATATTTGAGCATTCATGGTCCAGTGAGGAACACTGGTGTGTGAAAAAGAGCACCCCTCAAGGCTGGCTAGCCCTCGGGAGGGCAGAAGCTAACATATGCTCTGTTTTAAACAGTGTCGGATTATGAAGCGGCCCTCTGGGTCTGGATTTCCCATGGCCAAATGTTGGGGTTTCTGCTTGATTTCAAACCTCTTGGGTTTCATGTGGCGCTTTTGATTCGTAAGAGCTGTATCTGAGCCTTCACCCCCAAACTTGGATAAAAAGTACATATATGGGTTTGATTAAGGGCCCTCTCTCGTTTCAACCTGGCAATATGTTTTAGCTGACTTTAAAACAACAACGACTGAAAACAAGGAAATAATATTATTTGCAGGGCACCTTTTTGACCAGAAGGTAAGAATGATCTTATTTTACTCATTTATTCAGTTTATATCCTACCCCATCCTCCTCACGGTGCCCAGGGCAGAAAACACATCAGTGATAAACCAATGCAGAATTTTGCAGAAGCTAGAACCCCAGCCCTCTTATAACTCACCTCAAAATATCAAGAAGGGGGAGGGGGCATAGTTCAGTGGTAGAGCATCTGCTTTGCATGCAGAAGGTCCCAGGTTTGATCCCCAGCATCTCCAGTAAGGACTGGGAATGCATTGTGTAAAATTATTATTATATTTATTTATATCCTGCCTCTTTCCCAGTCTGGGACTGAAGGTGTCTTACACAGATAAAATAGTACAAGCTAAAAACAACAACATAGAAAAGACAATCATAAAAATGTAATTAAACACTAATTGAATTAAAATAGTATTTAAAACTCTATTAAAAACACAGACAATGGCAATAAAAACATCACAGCACCAGCCCTTTCCTAAGATCCTGGAGAGGAGCTGCCAATCCGTGTGGACAGTACTGAACTATGTGGCCTAATGGTGTGACATGACCTAAGGTGTTACTACAGAGGACCAAAGCAAGAGTTTTAAACTCTGAAGTACTCAGGCCAAAGACAAGAACAAAAGCCGATTTTTGTTGTTGTTCCATACTCTGAGCCAAAGCTATCAAGTTCAAAAGCAATCTGGAAGGGTAGGAGGATATGTTTGCATTTTGAAAAACAGCAGCAGCAGCAGCAGCGCCAACAACAAAGTCAATAGTGCTTTACAGGTCCCACACACATTTAGAACATTCTTAAACCACTTTAAGTCATGGAGAATACAGGATATGTAAGCATACACAGCTCTGTTATCCTAAAGGCAGGAATGGTTGAGTGGTCAGCAGCTGAGGAGGAACAGCCTGCAGGCTTCTGCCACAGCCCCTACCCCCAGCATCTCTGGCCTGAGGTGGGTGCCTCACCTGACCAACTGATAGGGTCACCCTGAATTAATCCTCATGGCAGCATGTAGGCAACATGTAGGGTAGGTGAGTACTATAAATGTTGCAGCTGGACATGGGACTTCTGTTTTTGTTGGAATTCTCCAACATTCCTAATTTAGAGGCACAGAGTGGAGGCAGAACATACCCATTGTGGTTACTATCCACTAATATCCTTATCCCTCATGAAAATAAAAAAAATGGAACTTCCGAGATAATTTTTGACCGTAGTAGTAGTAGTTTTAAACATAATTGTTATCACAAATGGTTGAGTCTTGAGCCAACATTTTAGGGAAAACAGCAAATATTTAAGAAAAAATATAGAGGTTTCTTCGTGTAAAAAAATAATAATAGGGCCAGTTGCATAGTGGAGAGGCAAAGCATGGTCAAGATCTGCCTGTCTTCTTTTGCCGATTCCAGGTTACAGCTTAACAGCGATCTGGCTAATTTCACTATTATGTTATCACTCTGCAATATGTCAGCAGATTCTTGTACAAACACAACTTTTTTTTACTTTTTTTTTACTTTAAAGAAAGGTGCTGTGTTTTATAGCTTCTTTTCACATGATCATAAATGATAGTGAATCTAATTGGGATTGGCTTGAAATGCGGTGTGCTAAAGGACAAAAGATATCCCTGAGGATGTTATGATGCAGAAATGTATGAAATAAACAAAAAAGAAACCACACACGGACTGAGGTGCCTCTAAAAACTCTCCTGGGATTGTAGGTTTTAAACTCTCACCATAGATTTCAAAAGGATAACTGGATAATGACGTACATATTCTCATTCATATCCAGAATAATTCAGAGTGCCGATGTTAAAATTGCTAGAGAAAACTTTCTCTCCTTCTTTCATAACGTTAGAACTCGTGGACATGCAGTGAAGCTGAATGTTGCAAGATGAAGGTAAAAGTACTTTTTCATGTAGCGCATAGATTTACAAGAGGCAATGATGGATGGCTTTCAAATAAAGATCAGACGAATTCATGGAGGATCACACTATCAGTGGCTACTAACTCTGATGGCTATGTTCTACCTCCACAGCTGAAGGCAACATGCCTCTGATTGCCAGTTGCTGGGAAGTGGAGGAGGGGAAAATGTTGTTGTGCCCAGGTTGTGCTTTGGAAACTTCCCATAGGCACCTGCTGGGCCACGGTGCTAACATGTTGCAGGATGGGATATTGGCCTGATCCAGCAAGCTTTTCTTAAATAGTTTGGAGTCTCTCCATTCAGGGGAAAAAAAAAACTTTGGTTGTTGGGTGGTACACATATATAACAAATGAAATGAAATGAAAATAATAAAAATACTGCAGATACTCCTCTGCATGTGTTTAGATCCTGGGCACAGAGGCCACCCAGAGTGGGATTTAGTGGTGCTGATGAATTGGGAATGGGGAGCAGGTGGATGTGCACACATCAGATTGAAATTTGTCACGAAAATCGTGGCACATGAGGAACTGTTGGAGGCAGTTCACGAAAAGGCCATAAAGATGTGATCCGGTGAGGATGAGAGATGATGATGAAGAAAGCAAATTTATACTGGCTATCAAGGATGAAAAATGAAGGCTGATTTGACATCTGCTGGATGTTTACACCATCTGCAACCATTTCGACAGATGTGGCTTGCAAATTACTTACACCTGTGCGGTAACTTTGGGGCCATCCTGTCGCCACTAAATCCCGTTGGCTCCAGTTGGAAGGGACTTAAGTTTGAAGAACTTGGGGGCAGGACTAGGATGAAACCAATATAAACTGTAGGAATGTGCTGTTCTTGCACAATACATTTATGTATGTTCGTTCCTGGTAGAAATGAACATTGGGGTGGGGTGGGGAGTGGAATCATGGAAAAGCCAGCTGTTCTGGCTCCAGCCTCTATATGCTGAGAATATATTTGCAAGGATCTCAGCTCAATGGTAGCATCCCAGGTTCAGCCACCAGCATCTCCAGGTAGGGCTGGGAAAGACTCCTGCCTGAAACCCTGGAGCATGGCTGCCAGACAGTACAGAGAATGCTGAGCAAGATGGACTGGTCTGACAGGCACTATAAAGCAATTTCCTATTTTCCTATTATTTCACAATTTCAGTTGTTCCACAGCCTCCTGTCTATACACTTTCCATTTTCATCACACGTTAGGGATTGCAGGGGAGGATACAGGTGTATGTTCATTTAGGGTACCTTGCAGGTGTATTCTGCAACATGCCATTGTTGCAAAAATAGTATATTAGTGGTGGACTTGTATTGGACCATCTGCACATCATTCTGCTATATTAGATCTGTGATACTTCCCAAGTGATTCTGTGTTATTGTCATCCAAAGGAGCACGATTGCAGTACAAAAAGTGGCACAACCCCCTCCCCATTCCAGAACATTTGTGGTCTGCAAGGTTACAGGATTTCAGCAGGAAGCTACAGAGCAGGCACCAATTGGAAAAGGAGCAGTATCACTGCCCTCCAGACTGTAGCAGGCACAAACAACATCGAAAGCCAAATTGTGTTTAACTGCTCCGATTCTATCATGACTACAAACGATTGCAAATGTGCAACAGAAAGGATGCCTGCACAGGCTGCTGAGCAAATAACACTAACCATGATGGTGGGAGGGCTAAAAAGACACAATCTTGATTCCACCTCCACCTGCTCTCACATCTGCTTCAGTTATGAAATGTTTGCATGGAATTATGGCTTCATGCACTTCGGGTAGAAAATAATAAATGGGGGGTGGAGGAACTGGAACAAACTTTGCTTTGCTCTTTAGGGCTGCCATGCTATTCGTCCATGTCCTGTGCTAGCCAAGCCTCCTATAATCACAGAAAGGAGAGATGAAAATTACCCATGAGCTCATTTGCATCTTTCCATGCAAGGCTGCTTCTTAAATCATCCTCAGTTGATCCTGTAATTTGCAAGGGGCTGAGCTGCTTGATTATTCTTCCCTTAGGAGATCGTTCAGCAGCATGATGGTTCTTTGCCACTGGGAAAGTAATTTTTTCTGCTATTCTGGTCTCAGTTTCCTTTCCTTGGATCTATCCTCATTACCTCTCATTCGTATCCCCCTGAATCTTACTACTTCTTTCCCTTGGGTTTGAGATCACGCTTGGCGTCAGCACCCGGCATCCTGAGGCAGTTGCCAGGGCTTGCTGCCAGGGGGGACTCTTGCCAGAGTCTGTGCTCCAGACCCCCCAGGGGCTGTGGCTGTGGCTGCCATCTCAGTCCCCCCAACCCCATAAATGTGATGTCCCGGGAGTTCAATTGTTCTTTGGTATAATGTGTAAAAACAACAAGTTGTCCAATGTACAAACTTAGGAGCCACCATTTGGGGGGGGGTGTTGGTTGTTGCCATTTTTTTTTTTTACCTACAATGCTCTGGAATGACAAAACTTCTGCAGTTTTGAAAAACAGTGGATGCAGCCATGGGTGGGCCTTTTACAGCCGTTAAGTTGGCCCTGACTGAGATACTCCAGCTGTTGCCAAGCCCTTGACTGACACTAGTCCAAATCATGCATTTTTAGGGTTTACTCTTTTATTTGGCTATGAGATTCTTCTCTGTTTGCCATCTCCGAAATTTCATAGGTGTGTTTTTCCTATTGATTAAAAGTGGAAGCAAGCCTGTTACCAACCTCTTCTGGAAGACCCTCTGAAGTGCAAACGGCCGTGTTTCCACCTGATGCACACCCATCTATGGAGCATCAAGCACTGCAATTTTTCCAGCGTGCTAAATCGTAACCAGTTGGTCAAATTCGCTACACAGCTCTGTCACTGGATGGAATCCAGAGCTGTTCTTCACTGTGTGGAAACATATCCTGACTCATGGATCACACATTTCTCTTTTGCCAGCAACTTTGCATGGGGAAAATTAAGATGCATCCCAAGGATATCTTCCACATGAGGATGTTTCCTTCACCCAGCTGGCTGGTGCCACAGATTGCACAGATGTATATGCAAATGTATGAGTGATGTTTTCTCCCTGTAAGCCTTTGAATCTGGGTTGATTGTAAAGCTATTCTAATACACTGCCCTAGAATGTTGGATGTGACTGTCGGAATTGCAGGTTCAAGTGCTATTCACTGGTGGCCTTGGGCAATTATTCTTTGCTTAGCCAGGGCTTTTGTGTGATTAAAATACTTGCAGAGTAGAACAAAAATGTAATGAATACAAAACAGCGCCCTTTACTTTGAGCATATATATATTTAAATTACTGGGCTGTTGAAGTGTTAATAGGATTGCAGCCTCTATTGATTAAATCTGCATATGTTTGCATATGAGAAAAGCTTCTTCGTTCTGAAGAAACTTTTTTTTTATATGATTCATGCAGATGTTGCAAGAAACATCAACTAGAAAGAGACATTTTCTGTTTTCTCTCACACAGGAAGCAAAGTCTCTTCTAAGATGACGCCACCTGCAGTTTCCATAACCATTTGTATTAGAAATAATGGAGAAGTAGTTAGCCTTTAGTAGAACATTTTTAAATAAATGAATTGGGGGCTCCTTTGTTGATTAAAATGTTTTTGTTAAATTAATTTAACCAGTCAAATGTTAGATAAGTGCACTTTCCTGCTTGGTCAAACCAAACTCTATCTGCACTCAGCTTGGAGTTCAAATTTGGGGTCCATGTGGAATTCTCTCCTAAAGAACTTCTGATCTGAAAAAGAGCCAAACATATGTAATGCGTCACAGCTTAGTATTTTTTTTCAAAAAGACAACATGCTCTGACCTGTTGAAGTTGAATTTAAATTAATGAAGCCAGGATGAGTCATATTACCCACAAATAATTAAGAGAGGCTGGGGGCTGGAGAACAGAAATCAAAAGGAGAAAACCAACATCACCATCACCTTCAAACAAAGCAATGCTCTTCAGCTGTGGGTCCTCAGATGTTGTTGGACTCCAACTCCCACCATCTCTAGTCAGCTTAGGGAGTGGTGATGAGAGTTGGAGTCCAGCAGTGCCTTGGGATCCAAGGTTGATGAACACTGAAACAGAGGGCTGCCCCTTGTAAAGTAGGACACATCACCACCCCAAGCCAGGTGCTGGACCTTCAGTCTGATCTAGTACTGCCAGCAGGGCATTTATTTATTTAAGTGGATAATTAACATATGGAGTCACCACTCCATGATGTGGTGACTACCGCTGGCTTGGAAGGCTTCAAAAGGGGATTAGGTGAGGGCTGGTGCGCCTTGTGGCCCTCCAGTTGTTATTGGACTGCACCTCCCATCTTCTCTGACTATTGGTTGAGTTGCTGGGAGCTGGAGTCCAACAGCGGCTAGAAGGCCACTGGTGCAACATCCCTGGAACAGACCATGCCATGGAGGAAGAAAGGTCTAGCAACAGCCTTCTGTCATGATCTTCAGATCTGTGATATGTTTCAGAATACCAGTTGCTGGGGAGCAATGACAAGGGAGAACTGCTGCCTTCAAGCCCTGCTTGTATGCTTCTGAGAGGCATCTGGTTCACCACTGTGGGACGAGGGATGCTGGTCCAGAAAACAGGGCACCAATTCTTTGGGGCCCAAAGGCCCATTTGCCCAGAGGCCCATTTGCATACCGCAGCTCTCTGCACCTCAGCAGTAACTGCCCTTGTATTGTGAATGGAAAAATCCTTCTATTGGCTAATGAAGGCTTCTTTCAAACTTTATTTCAGTGGTGTGTGTGTGTGTGTGTGTGTGTGTGTGTGTGATGGGACACTACATGTGCTAGGGAAGGTCTCTGTGGTCACAGGAGGGATGAGAGGGATTGCCTTTGCACCCCCTCTGCCAGCCCTAGGAGCCTTCAGAAGGGAGTTGCTTAATGCATACTTTGCACCCAAGCTCACAACATTTCTGATGTTCTCCTGACTTTTAATTCTGGTTGTAAACCAGGCCTTAACACCTAGCTCAGTGTAGCTCTTGCCAGTTCTATACACATAGTGGCCAACCTAGAGCTCCATAAGTGTTCCATTTCTAGTCAGCCTGGTAGTTCACCAACTTGGTATTTTGGGCTACAATTATCATCGGTCACAGCCAAAATGGTCATGATGGCTAGGACTGAAGGGAGTTGTAGTCCAAAACACCTGGATGGTGCCAAACCAGTGAAGTCTGCTTTTTGCTGTCTGTGCAGAATATGGGGTGGAGGTACCAGGCAGTCCCCAATATTTGGCCAGTTTTGCAGGCCTCTTCTAAACTTAACCAGGACTCTCATCAGATGTTGTCATCGGTCAGTCATGAGCTTTCTTCATTCTTGTCTGCCCCTTTGGACACAAAGGCACAAAATTCTTTTCATTTAGATGTTCCTGGAAAATGCCCCATGTTCCCTTCTCTTCCTCACCCCCTTTAGTAGGCCTGGCAAGAATGCAGCATTGTCATACAGAGCTATTATGGTGGTTGCTGTTCCTGCCGGGTCAGGCACTGATTATGGATGGGAGAAAGACTTTGTGGTCTCCACCGCAGGATTAATGTGCCCATGTGGACACTCCCCTGACCTCTAATTATATACACAGAGCAAGGCCATCATTACAGGAGGACAGCAGAGAGTCTCATTCGGCTGTCTGTTCAACTACCCAATCTGGAAAAATGTCTTTCCACCAGGAAAAATATATCCCTGGTCTTGGCATTAACACAAGACCATAGGAAGCTGCCTTCTACTGAGTCACACCGTGCGTCCATCTAGCTCAGTATTATTGACACTGGCTGGAAACAGTTATCCAGTGTTTCATAAAGGAGTTTTCCCCAGACGCACCTGGAGATGGCAGAAATAGGACCTATTAGAAAGCTAAAGCCCTCTACCAGGAACATTAGAAGCTGCCTGCTCCATGTCAGACCACTGGTCCATCTTCTTCAGCATTTTCAGTAACAACTTTCCTTCCATACAGTCAGATCAATTGCCCATGTGTCTCATTAGTGACTACTACACTGACTTGTAGCAGCTCTCCAGGGTTTTGGGCAGAGATGAGAGGGATTGAACCTGGGCTATTCTGCAGGTAACACATGTGCTCTCCCTAACCCTTCCCCTAAAAATAAAGGAAGATTCCAGTACTCATGGTTTAAACAGGAACAGTAGAAGCTGCCTTATTCCCAGACAAGACTGGAGTCGGCCCACCCATGAAGCAAGGTGAGATGACCGCCTTGGGCAGCAGGATCCACAGCAGCAGCAGATCCAGCTTCCAAGAAATGCATTGCCCACTGCCACTGCCCTGGTAGAAGCAACAGCTGCAGTGTGCACCTTGGAGGCCGGATCTGCCACCTCCTCAGCAACTCCACCCCCATGCCACTTCTAGAGTGGCCTCTTGGCTAATAGGAGGAGCTGGTGGTATTCTCTGACCCGTTTCCAATGAAGATCACTCACCCTTCTTTTCTGGCTTGCAAAAACCATTTTCTGGCCACCTCAGGTGCCAAAATGTCTTGGGCCCCTGAGCTAAGGAGATAAGTAACTATACACCTTTAGAAGACATCTGAAGGCAGCCCTGTATAGGGTTGTTTTTTTTTTTAATGTTGAATGTTTTATTATGTTTTTACGTATGTTAGAAGAGGCCTGATATTATTATTATCACATAGAACATCCCTATTTTCATTGGAGAAATGTTGGAGGGTATGCCTTTGCCAACCTGGTACCCTCCAGATGTTCTGAGCTACATCTCTCATCAAGCCCAGCCAGTAGAGCCATATCAGCAGGTATTATTATTATTGTTTTAAAAAACTAACAAACATTAAAGCTGAGATTCCCAGGATACTGATTTCCCTCCATTTCTTTTTCGAAACAGTACCGCAGTTGTGGCTTTCCTGTGTCAGTATATAGAGTTGCCCCGGCTATAATTTGGACTGCATTGGTGTTTTCCAGTTACCCAGGGTAAATGTCACTCCTTTGAGCTGTTCCAATCAGCACAACATGTACAAATTAGCAAAGAACATGGCACCCCCCAACCTCCTTAAATTACATTACACAGCGCCACGGCTAAAAGCATAGTCTCTGCTCTTTCACATGAACCGAAATCCAATCCCTGTTTTGGAAAGTGCATTTGCTCACTTGAAAGCCTGGAACAAGTTATACACAGCAGAGATGGTCGAAACTCTCACCACAGTACGGAACGGCAAAGCGTCGGAAGCAAAGAGGTAAAATCAGATGCAGCTGATGGGAGTCTCCAGGGCAGGCTCACTCTTTCTGAAATCCCACACTTCTCCTTTGTTGCTCGCTCAAGCAGCTGTTGGCCAACAAAAGCGGTGAAGGAATAAGCCAAAAATGATGCCACTTGCCAGGCCTTTGGCGGACTGAAGGCTGCATTTCAACAGCCAGGGGTATCGCTGTGGCCAATCCAAGGTTGTACAATCCAGGTGTCAAGGCTCTTTGTCTGACATCATGAGATCCACTTACACACAAGGATAACATTTTTGGAAACATGCATTGAAGTTTTTCTAGTTTCAGAGTCAGCTTTGGGGAGGCAAAGAGTCCTCTAGTGGGGGTCCATTTGGGGATTACCTGGCCGCCATAGCTGAGTGACAGAGCATCTGCTTTGCATGCAGAAGGTCCCAGGTTCAATCCCTCGCATCTCCAGGTAGGACTGGAGAGACTCCTGATGGACACCCTGGAGAGCCATGGGCCATCAGTGTAGACAATACAGAGCTGGATGGACCAATGGTCCGACTCTGTATAAGGCAGCTTCCTTCGTTCCTATGTTCTGAGCATCTCTTGAGTAGTTGCAAATAGGCAACCTTTTAATTTCCCACAATGCCCCATGTGACACTAGGTGGAATTGTGGGATATTAAAAGGGTGACTATTTCCAGCTTCCTGAAGATGGAGTGCTTGGAAACCCACCCCACAAATTAAGGGAGGAGTAGATCAAACAGTTGCTATGGGCCCCTGGGGCCTTGACAGCCACCCTGGATACTAGGTGCTGATGTCAGCCTTGTTTAGTGTGATTGCACTTTGAAGCTTTCATCTCCTTCCCAAATATAACAACAACAACAAAACCCAAAACAAAGAGAGGAGGAATGATCACAAATACATTTTTGAGTCAATGTTAGGGCTGCCATACATCTGAGATTTCCTGGACGTTACTGGAATGTCAAAGGCGGAAGTGACGTCCAGGAGGAATTTATGGAAGGTGGCGGATCTTCGGCAAGTAAATCACTTTTGGGGGGCATTTTCGTAAAACAAAGCTCAACAACTTTCAGGTTTTCCTAAGAAAAAGCTCAACAACTTTCGGGGTTTCCTGGTTTGGAAATATGGTAACCCTATGTGCAAGTTTTCTTTAATACAAATAGAATTGGGTTGGGTGTGGCTGATAATATTGAGGTCCCAACTGGTATGGAGGAGAAATTTAGCATTTCCCTCCCCTGGTGCAGCACTCTTTTGAAGGCACTTATCTGCACTGGGGGGGGGGGGATAATCCCCCCCAGCACTTTAGTTGCCATTTGAATGGCGAGGCAAGATTTGAATCCTGCTTCAGGCTCTTAGTAGTTACACTACACAAGCTCTACATTAAAATACCACTTTGTGCATGATTTATTTGAGATGTAGAAAAGGCAATGGCGATATAGACTTTATCTCAAAGCTGAACTTCCCAGCCAATAAATTTTCTAGCATGATTTGCAACTAAGCAAAAGAATCCCCCATGGGTTTATCACTTGCTTTAAAAGTTAAAACTATGCTATTTCCTCCCTTTTAAACCTTTGAGCAAAAAGAGATAACATTTGAGTGTTACTTACGATACTGGGAGGGAAAAAAATACTTTTGTAAAATGGTATCTGCCGCCGTTCCAAAGAATCTTTGCCATTTTAACACATTCCTTCCCTTCTGTTTCCCACACACTTCTAGTGACGTAGTGGCTTATGCAGAGATATAACATATCCATAAATTTGAGGGCATAAGGGAAATTTTCCCCATTTTGTTTGTCTGTTTTCCTTTTAAAAAACCAGCAACTGCCTGGCAAATGTGGTGAAAATGTAATATGTACACTTTTTAACCTAACCACCAGTGCCTATTGGGGGCTGAGAGCTCCAAAATAATAGGAACATAGGGAGATGCTTTGTACTAAGTCAGACCATTGGTCCATCTAGGTCAGAACTGTCACAAGGACTGGCAGCAACAATTCAAGGTTTCAGGCAGGAGTCCTTCCCAACCCAAGGTGCAGACTCCGGGAATTGAACCAAGCACCTTTTACGCATAAAATAGATACTTTAACACTGAGCTACAGCCCTTCTTCGGGCTGTCAGCTTGCTGTAGCTGAGCAGGACTGGGCAGGGTCAGCCCTACCACTAGGTAAGTGCAGGGCCGACCCAAGACATTTTGGCATCTGAGGCGAACCACAAAATGTTGCCCCCCACCCCCCGGCCAGGGAAGAAAAGATGGGTAAAGATCTTCATCGGGGGAAAAAAGGGGGGGGGGATAAGGATCTACATCAGGATCTGCTGCCCCTATGAATCCTACCGCCTAAGGTGGCTGTGACACCTTGCCTACTGGGTGGGCCGGCCCTGGGTAAGTGGCAGATGCTGGGGACAGCATTTTCACCAGCCTTTCCTTCCTGAGCCACCTTCTGCTATTTGCATCCTCCTGAGCTGATGCCTTAGTGATGGCTTATTGCTTATTGCTTATTGCTTATTGCTTATTGCTTATTGCTTATTGCTTATTGCTTATTGCTTATTGCTTATTGCTTATTGCTTATTGCTGGCCTCGGCTGGCTAGCTGTTTGATGTAGTTGCCTTCTTCTACCTCACCCCAAGCATTGGTGTTGGGAACAGCCGCTGGCCAAATAGGCTGGTAAAGAGGCAGATAGTCCAGGCCACACACTCCAGCCTGCACTGCAGATCACGTGTAGTGACGCTGCTGCTGAATTTGTTACGTTTCTAGCCCGGCCTCTCTCCCAAAGGAACTCAGCGTGGCAAACAATAAGGCAGTTCAACAATGCAATGCAATGCAATGAAAATAATATAATAAACACATAGAAAACATTAAGAACATCTACAGATATTTAAATACAGTCACATGCCTTCACAGCAAATGTCAAGGATGCCGGAACAGTATCTTTCAATCATCAAATGCCTGGGTGAACAGGATTTTTTTAAAAAAATATCCTCCGGAATGTTAATGATGAGTGAGACACAGTTCAACATGGATGGCATTTCACAAATGTGGGACCACCACCAAAAAGGCCCTCTCACAGCTCCACATCAGTGATGCAGCACCCATCAGCTGCATCACCAGTAGGGCCTCCTCTGCTCTATCAGTTGTAGGGCCTGAGATATAGGAGGTGCTCTTCTGTGTACGTGGGTCCCAAGCTGTTTAGAGCTTTGTACTCTAGCACTGACACCTGGTAGCTCACTTTCATGTGATGCCATACCCTCCAACATTTCTCCGATGAAAATAGGGACGTCCCTTTCCAGAATGATAATTTTACTATTTATACCCCAGCCATCTTACTGGGTGGCCCCAACCACTCTGGGCAGCTTCCAACATATATAAAAACATAATAAACATTAAACATTAAAAAAAACTTCCCTATATAGAGACCTTCAGATAGAGATGGTCAGATAATGCCATAGCCTCCAACATTTGTCCAATGAAAATAGGGACATCCTAAGGAAAAGTGGGACATTCTGGGATCAAATCAGAAACTGGGATGGCTTCTCTAAATCAGAGAGGTCCCTGGAAATAGGGACACTTGGAGGGTCTGTAATGCAGCATTTATTTAAACAGGCACTGAGTAGACATCGTGCAGAACAGTGATGGAGCAGTGGGGAGTTGTTGGAGTATTTTTTATTTTATTGCATTTAATTTATTTAGTATGTTTTATATACCACTGTTCTCCAAGTGGGGATTTGAACCCTGGTCTCCCAGGTCCTAGCCGGTCACACTAACCACTACACCACACTGGCTCTTGTTTTCTTGATGATGGAATATATTATGTAAAAGGCCACTTAAACATCACAAACAACTCGTTGGCAACAGACTTGCTTTTCAGTTTACTGGATTTCTCCCAGAAAGAGTAAATCTGGAGAAAATGGAGAAGAAAAGTAGGGAGTGACACTTCGATGCCAACAATGTTGTGTGTGGACACTGCATTTTTTCCCTTTGCATGCATGAGGAGCATGATGAACCCCAGAATAAAAACACATGTTTGGAAGCACCCTTGTTGTTGTTGCTACAAAAACTATAAGGAGCCATTGCTCACCTGTCCACAGGTAAGCACAGGCCAGTCATACATCTTGCACTGAGTGGAACCATTGGACCTGAAATGTTTGCTTATATAGATCTAGGCTTAATGCTACAATTGCCATTCATCTCGAAGGGCTGTTGAAGTGTTATTTTTTCCTAAAGGGAAAAAAAAGACATATAAGCTTTTTGGTTGGGTGAGTTGAGGGAGGCTAGAAGGTGCCTGATCCACAGCATCCCTGTTACAGCTCAAGGATTAAGAGAATACCTAGGATTTCCAAATTTAGAGAGGAGGACTGTCTTCGCATAAACAAAAGTCAGTTTCCCCCTATGCCCCCCCCCACTCTGGAGATGTTAGTGAGATAGGGCCAAGAAATTCCCCCGTTGTGATTAAATTCTGATCTTTTGCAGTCGGCTTGCAAATGGGCTGCTGGTGTGAGAGAAAAAGGCACTTCCTGCTGGTCGCTGCTCATGGGTGGTCGAGGTTTAAAATGAAATATACAGGCTGACAAATGCTTTTACAAAGGCCAGATTATAAACTGTAAACCTACTGTCAGCTGGGCAAAGGGAAGAACTGCTCCCCCTCCTGCCCCACCAAATGCCTCTTATACCATTTAAAGATTTGGCTTGGCTTCGACACTAAAGCGCTTCATCTTGCAAGAGCAACGGAGCTTAGAGTTTATAAATTGTTGTTTGGGCTCTCGTAAGCTCTGGATAATGGGGGATCTATCTGCTAGGAAACAAATGACCTTCCTGGTTTTTTTGTTTTTTTTGTTTTGTTTTTCCCCAGCATGTGCTGAGGGGTGGGGGAGAGCAACGGATTCTGTAGAAGACAAAATACCTTGGAATGAGAATCTTTTGGAATCCAGGATTCAAGTCAGCTACGTTCTTTGATGAAGGGTGGGAGCTGACCCAAGCCCTCTCTGTATTCCAAGTCCAGCTGCAAAAGACTTCCTTCCATGTACATTTTTTGTAACACACCCCACCCCCCCATTCAAGAAATATGTGAAGTGTGTCAGGGGAATAAAACAGCAAACAATTTGGCTTGTTCTTCCAGGCCTAAATGGACTCTTGACTTGGTCACTGACGGTGTTTGTGGGAAGAATAGAGGCTTCAGAGGCTTCCAGAAATAGCTTCCAACTGTTCCCCGCTCCCTCTTTTTTCCTGGTCCTCATCTCTTGAGAAAAGGCTTGCACCAAACACGGGATCCTAAAATAACATATTTGCCATTCTAATAGGAAGCAGATGTGTTCAAATGCAAAGAAACGTATAAAGGAACAGAGAGTGAGCAGTGCAGGAAGATCCCAGGAGGAGATCCCAGAGAAAAGGAGGAAAAGGGGAGGTTGGCATTGGCCCCAAAGCCAGTAGAGGCCTCTCCCCACCGCATGGCACCACTGTTGCCACTCTGGGTGTGTGGAGAGATGGTGGAACTCAATTCAGTGGGATCCCACATTTGAAAGGTTTACCCACGTGGTCATTTGAATGCCAGTAGAAATCACACTGGTTAATGGTTAATGGGGGTAATATCCAACAGGAAGCCAAGCTCAGAAGAAACCTGCTGAAATTAAAGGATTCAAATACTTGATTTAAGGCCATTGATTTGAGAACATATGAAGAGCCTGCTAGATCAGACCAATGATCCATTTTGTCCAGCATCCTGTTCTCACAGTGAGACGCCTGCAAGCTGGACCTGGGTGCAGCAGCACTCTACCCACCTGGAATTTCCAGCAACTGGTCTTCAGAAGCATAATGCTTCTGACACTGAAATAGTGGAGGCAGAATGTGGCCACTGGCCATGCTGGCTGGGGCTGTTGAGAGTTGTAGTCCAAAGCATCTGGAGGGCACCAGCTTGGCCACCCCTGGTGGCCAAGACAGCTATCACTGTCTACTATATATTTTGGAAAGCGGCCACTATTTCTGAATCAAGCTGGAGGACAGAAATGTGAATTTGGTCTGACTTTGCCTGGTTTTTTTGGTCATTGGTTTGGCCACCTCACCAAAATTAGCATGAGAATTCCTGAAGTTGGGCAGCAGACTGAATTGTCATTTGAATGCTGGATGCCATTTGGAATTAAGTTGGCAGACCAAAATGTCTCCTCACTTTGTGGGTTAGTTTACTCTTTTTGTTGGTGGGCATGCTACACTAATGGGACTTATATTCACTTAGGATAGGAGTGTCAGGCCACAAACAAGTTTTCAAACAATGCGTTCCATGTGATTTCTAGAATTCTAAATTTTACAGTGGTTAAAGATCCAGGATTGGTATCGCTATTTTGGTATTGTTAGGACCCTTGCTGTTGTTATTTTGAGTAGCTAATAAAGATATTTTATTTAAGCCATCAATAATCCATTTCCTGATAGCAGCCCAGATGGAAATCCCATTCTTATGAAGAAGTGATTGTTTGTTAACTATGCAAAACTGGTGTGATAGGGTTTGGAAGGTTTTGCTTGCAGACAAACTAACACAATTTTGCAGAACGGTTAAAGGTGACTTTACTAGAGATCATTTTTATACCTGGTCTCCCTTCATTTCCCCCCTCCTTTCATTAATTTCCCACCAGAAGAACCTAGACCATAATCTGTTCACTTCTCTTGTTGGAGAGGTATAGTATTCTGAACTTTGTTTATTTTCTTTATTTAGATATCATGTCACTGAGTCTCTCCAAGGTTTAAAGAAGGTTGTTGTTAACTTTGCAAGTCTGTGGCCGTAATCAATCCTGTATGTTAGCAATTTATAGATATATTATTTCCAAAGACACCCACTTCCCATATGATCTTTGGAATATTTTTAGTGTTTTGTATCCATTTGTTTGCTTTAATGTTTCATCTGTAATAAACGCTTTAAAAAAAAGAAATTTGCACACCTCTGAATTTTCAGTGCAGTTCTCCAGTCAAGTAATGTACACAAAAATGCATATACCAGCTTTTCACATACCAATAATATTCTCTTTTGGGGGAAAAAATCAAAAGAAAGAAATTCACAAGAGTCAGTGAAGAAATAAAATGCATATATTAGGGGAAAATAGTATACAAAAATGCATGGTATTAGAGAAAATTGGTTTGTGACAATGTGTTTATTTGGCAAAATTGCACACAAAAATGTGTATTTGAGGAGAAATTTACACTAAATGCTGGTGAATTTTCATGAAAACTTCTTTTTTTAAAAAAATAAAATTGCAAACCGATGTGGAAAAGTGAAACACTGAATGTAAGGTTGGAAAGATGAGAAATGGATAAAAACTGAAATGGATATATTTGCTTATCCCTAGTTACCTCCCATAACCTGCATTAAAAGATGTGTCATCTGAGAGGACATGTGATAAACCTTTTCTTATAACTAGGAAACATGCTTCTTGCAGGGCAAACTTTGCCTTTTTTGTGATGCATGATGAAGCCTTTTTATTGTTGCTGATAGGTCTCCCAGTTAATATGCATGGATATAATGTGTTGGCTGCAACACGGCTGTTGCAATATCCTCAGGGCTTTTAACATGTAGGTAAATATAGCTACTCCTTTCCCTCTGCTTCAAGTTTGGGAAGCTGTTTCAGTGCTAAGATCACATAGCTCAATGTTCTTCAACTTTGAGTCCCCAGATGTTGTTGGACTGCAACCCCCATCATCCCTAACCACTGACTAAGCTGGCTGGGGCTGATGGGAGTTGTAGTCTAGCAACATCTGGGAAGCCAAGGTTGAAGAACACTGACATAGCTTAAACATTTTCCAGAATGTCTTTATGTTGGTCACTCCTGCATTTCCCTAGCATTACTGAGCCCCTTGCCCCTCAGTGGGTGCAGTAGGAGGTCAAGTGATTTCCTACAACAGTTTCCACATAAAAATAATTCTTTTCTGTATTTAGTTGCATCAACCAACTTGCAGGCTTTTAAAATCTTTTTTTATAAAAAAAATCACATAATTTCCCTCATTCTCATGTCTCTTTCATCTTTAAGATAACTTGGTCTATTTTAATGTACCCTCGAGAACAAGGGAACATGCTTTAATCTGCTCATCTCTGGGGAGGCCTTGGGGTGGGGGTGGGGGTTGAGTTTAAAACTAGTCACAAATTGAGACCAGGACATGAAACCAGAAAGCCATGGTGATTAAAGCTCTGATCCTGTGGCATATGGGGAATTACTCCTATTGAACGAAATGGGCTTGACTTATGTGAATTTTTATTTAGCTATCTAGCAAATTCTTGCACTGCACTTTACAAACATTAAAAATAAAAGTTTTCTTAAAACATACAACCAAAACCCAGCAGAATCAGAACAAGAGCAGGATAAAGAGCATCAGTAAAAAGAATGTATGTGATTTAAAAATTTGCTAGTAGGTTTTGTGGAAGAGCCGAAATATAAGCCAAAAGCTCTTCCTGATTCATGACAGCACTGTATGAGGGCTTCACCTGTGCTATATTTTTAATGTGTCATGTTATTAGGGGACTTAGCCATGCCATACTCTAAGCAGGGATTTTACTAAGGCCACATTCACACCATATATTTAAAGCACTATGATATCACTTCAAACAGTCATGGCTTCCCCCAAAGAATTCTGGGACCTGTCATTTATTAAAGGTGTTGAGAGCTGTTAGGAGATCTCTATTCCCCTTCCAGAGTTACAGTTCTCAGAACAGTTTAGCAATCAAGCTCTCTTCTTGTTGCTGCATGGAATAACATATGAATCTAACCTTTGGAGCTTGTAAGTAAAGCATTTAAACTTACTCACAGTGTAGTCTGTTAATTGTGAGAGGGATAGAGAAAGGAAGCACTGTAAGTGGACTAAATGGGATATTTAAAAAGTCTAACTATCCATATTTGTCTGTGCTGCATGACTTTGGATTTTTAAACTCAGCTGGCGGCTCTGTCCTGCTAGAGTGTATATTTAGCCCTGCACTCTGGATCTAGCAATGCAGCAAATTTTTTTAATCAATTACCCCACAGCTAGGTGATCTCTATATCCATTCCCCCCACAGTATCATAGTGCTGCAAATGTGACCTAAACTGCTGGTGGGGGCATATTCTTTTATCTACCCCATTCATTTTTGAGCCTGTACTATGCTGCATTTATTAACCAAATGGAAGGATGCTCCCAGGATGCTCCATGATGGTTAAAGCGGCCTAAAAGTACGTGTGATGTGCACCCATTAGCTCTTTGTGGGTTCACTTTTGTTGTCCATCTCTTATTCCTTACAGCACAGGAATATAACATTAGAGTGTGTGAACAACCACAAATAACAAGGAGCAGTATTCTCATAGGCTGGTATAATGGTTAGTGACATCCTCCAACCATGAATGGTTAATGCCATCTAAAAATCTATTTCATCTGATTGGCTTCTGATTTGTTTTAGCTGTCATGGACACGCTCGCCTTTTTCTGGAGCTCAGCATCTCCCAGAATTTGTTCTCAGCACAGCTTTCCAAGGTTGGCTTGTAGGTCGCTAAATCCCTTTTGCCCTCACTGGCTAATAAAATGCTTGATTTGCAGTGCTTCGACAATAAGCACCGCTCTCATATTTATCTGCATGAAGAGACATCTGTTTATCATATGCCGCACGCCCGATAAGGGACCTTCTCCTCCTTTCTCGTTCCCAGATTAAAGATCCCAATTAATGTAATTTGCTGGGAGTCGCCCCACGACACAGCTTTTAAATCAGTGTCAGGCAAGCCTCTCTGGGTTAATCCTGCACATCTGAATCCAGATGAAAACCAGCATGGCAAGGTCAGGCAGTACAAATTGATGGATCTTTATCCTTTTAACCTTACAAGTGTTGCAGGAAGGGGAACAGTTTCAGGCTTAGTTCCTTCCAATTACTTCACTTCCCTGCATGGAACATGCATCGAGTGACGAATAGCTCCTTGCTTTCTCTGATAAAAATGGGTATTAAAGCAGCAACTTTGTCCTCGACTTTTCCTATTTATTCCCATTTCCCTTCTCACTCATGTTTTTGTTGAGATGGAGAATGCAGCACCTATATTTTTATTTTTGCTTTCTAAATTTTGGGTGGGGAAGGACCTCCCCTCTTGCACTGGGCTCTACTTTTTATCTGAAACAGGCATTTGTCATATTTATTTAGCTTCTTCTCTTCCCCCAGACCTGGGGAAAAAATGTTCCTTGCCAAAGCCAATAAAACACTACTCACAACAACTGACGTGATGCAAGTCCTGAAAATATCTGTAGAAAAGAAAAGAAAAGAAAAGAAAAGAAAGGTCTGGATAACGGTCTGCTTAAAAAGGGCAAGACCCTTGATCTGTCGCACACTGCTGGCAAGCTGATGCCGAAGTTTAGGGCACAGCACTAAAAGGCATATTGGTAAACTGATGTTGGGATCACCAGGAGATTGTTATCCCCAGATCTTTGAGAAGGCCTGTAGATCAGCAGCAGAGCACCTGCTTTGCCTGCAGAACATCCCAGGTTCAGGACTTGGGATCTCCAGATAAGGCTGGGAATTCATTTCATTCTGAAATCCTGTACAGCTGCTGCCTGTCGCTACAAACAAGTACTGAGCTAGAGGGAACAATGGTCTGACTCAATATAAGGCAGCTTCCCATATCCCCATCTCAGGGATCAGGAAGGTTCATATGTAAGAAAGTATCCTAGGTCCAGACTAGGGCTGTGTATCAGATACAGCCAAATCCCAGATCCCGGGCTGAATCAAGCTGAGGCAGCCCTGGATTGCCCCAGGTCAGATTGGAGCGATCTCAGGCAGTCAAAGGGGAGGAGGAAGAGGAGGGGGCGATTGGGTGGGGCGTAGAAGGAGATGCACATAGTCTCCTCCCCTTTCCCTACTGCATGCTTAATTAAAGCCTAAGTAAACTGCATACATCATCTCAATCCAGTTTGGGGCCTGGATCCAAGTCTTCTTGTTCCCAGACTGTTCTGGGTCAGATGGGATCCACTCTCAAGTACCACAGTGGGCCCTGAATCTGATCAGAAGAGTAATGCACAACCTTATCGTTTTTACTTTGCTCACTTTCCCTATTATTATTATTATTGTTATTGTTATTATTTTATTTATTTGCCGCCCATCTGACTGGGTTCCCCCAGCCACTCTGGGCAGCTTCCAGCAAATTAAAACACAAGTTGTGTTGGCCTAAATTTGTACTAACACATATAAGTTAGCATATGTAACTTTAATGCAAATTTGTGTCATCAGCCTGTCCCTAGAGCCATTCAAGGACCTAGCAATGCTGTTGCCATTCACAAACATGAAGATGCTAACACTGAGGCCTACCATTCGGCAGAAGGATTAAATGGGCAGCCAGAGCTGTTCCTGTTTTGCTAGTGTCCTTTTGGATACTACAGACTCCCACTTCCATCACATAATGTGAAATGATTGCGTCAGCACGCCCAAGATGTTTGCTTCTCCTTTTAGAGGACCAGAAAGTGGAAGTAAAGACAATGAAAAACAATTTCAGGTGGGGCTGCAATGCATCATTTTTGACTTGGTTTTAAACATTTAAATGTCAGTGCTTAGTCATGGGAAGGCAAGATGGTTATCGACCTCCATGCAATTTCCAGCGCACATTTCTTTAAAAACTGTTTTTTGAACCCCTGCCATTTTCTGTTGGCAAGAGCTGAAATGCAGGGGAGACAAGAGGACATCTATTTTGGATCCTTATTTTGAAAAAAGGCTTCAGATACCATAGAAATCAACTGGCACAGAGAGACGGCACTGGCTTTTTCTTTTCATGGCGTTGGCAAATTACTCATATCAATGGAACACATACTTAGCGGAACGGAAGCGAGCACCAATAACGTTTCAATCAGCCTTGGCAGATGTATACAGTTCTCTCTTTGATCTCATGGGATGCCATATTTAGATGACATAGTTTTTGCCCCAGCTATCTTTCTCAAACTCCGTCTGACACAAGCAGACATCCATTTTTCGTAAGCTAAAATTAGCACCTTTTAATTTATTTTGCAGATAAACAAAGTTCTGCAGGAAAATGCCAAGTACAAAGCCAGCGGGCGGGTATGGGGTTTATCCGCTTTAGCTTAATTCCTATTCTGAATTTAAGAAACGGAAATAACATTGGGATTACATATGGAATACACGGAAACGGCTGTGAAAACGGGATGGCCGCCTAGTTTCTGACTTTGACGGGCGGAAAAGTGGTGATGGCAGAAACTGCTTTAATGCAGCAAATTATAAACTAGAATATCGGGGAAATAATTATTTTCTAGTTTGGTTCTTTGCTTTCTTTAGCTGTAATCATTATGTGTGTGGCTTGAACTACGTAGGCATTGAGACTAGCCATATGCTTGTTAACTAGGGATTGTTAACTAGGGACCTTCCAAATATTGCTGGACTCCAACTCACATCAGCCCCAGGCAGTATGGCCAGTGCTGAGGGATGATGGGAGATGGAGTCCAGCAACATCTGGTGGGCCAAAGGTTAGTCAACCTTGCACTAACTGTTCCAACAGGTGTCTCTGGGGACCTTGTGCTGACCTAGTACTCTCCAGATGTTTTGGATTACAACGTCCATTATCCCCGACTATTGGTCATGCTGGCTGGGGCCAGCTGCTCTGTGGCTAATGGAAGTTGCAGTTCAGAATGTCTGGAGGACACTAACTTGCCTAAGACTGGTCTTGTGGTACATCACTCAAAGCTGTGCAAAATCTGCCCCCAACACATGTTGCACCATTTTCTATCGCAGCGCCAAGCTAACTTCTGATCAATGCAGATTCCCATTCTGCAAGGGATTCTGAGTTGCACCTCTCAGATTGCAGATCATGAGCCACAACCTGATTCTGGAAAAGCTGACATCACCCTGGAGCCATTTTTATACTTAAGTGCAGGGTCACAGTCCTATTGCTAAATGGCTCAATACCAAAGTACAATGCGTCCTGGTTTCACATTGTTTCCTCAGATAAGGTTTTCTGTCACCCTGTCCTAGGCAAAGATTTCAGGATGGCGGTAGTCCATCTGTTGCTTCAGCTGCAGCTGGAATCAGGAAATATTTCTATGCATTCAAATATGGTTGATTGTCAAGGTGGTGTCTGATTTGGGAACCATTTTGAAACTTCTTTTCATTTTGTTTTGATTGAAGGTTACGTTTTGTTATCAACTCTCATGTCCAGCTGACACAGCCAGATAGTTTAACAAGAAAGGTAAATGACTTATTCTTCAACAACCCTGGGCAACGGCTTGTGCAAACTACCAATCCCAGCTAAGATGCATTCTTTGGGTTGCCACATCGGTCCACAGAGGTCTTCCAAGGTCCCAATGGCCCACCTAGTCCAGCATCCTGTTCTCTCAGTGGCCAACCAGATGTTTGCAGAAAATCTGTAAGCAGGACCTGAGCACCACAGCACTTTCCCCTCCAGCAGTTTCCAGCAACTGGCTCCCATAAGCATTACTGTCTCCAAAGAGGGCACCTGTAAACTTTTATATATAGTGTCTCTCTCCAAGTGTATTTGGCACTTGAGATTTGGCCTGTGGTGCTTTAGCCTCTGTAAATTGCTACCCTTTGCTCTTGCACTCACACTGCCTGGTTCTCTGCATCCCCCACACCTAGGAGAATCAAAGTCAAGGATGAAAAATTGTAAAAATAAATAAATAAATTGCAAGCTTTTGCGAAATAAAAGAAACTGTGCAAAATGTGCTTGATTTGCATAATTTGTGGACGTTGCGGAATACAGTTTTTCTAGTCACAGAGTGACTTGCTTTGATTGTCTGTTTAGTGCAGAGGACACCCTCTTGCGCAGTGAAGGCTGTGCCTAAAGAAGCTCAGTTTATCATTTGCTAAAAGGCTTCACATATTTCCATATCCGTCATGGCCTTTCAGAATCTTCCGACACTAAAGTCAAAATGAACTTGAGAAGGGAAACTTGCAGTCGCCCTTGAGTAAATGTTTTGGGGCAGTTGAAACTGTTGCTTTTTTCTGTTCCCCGAGGAGCTCAGATTTCACGGGAGGAGAAGCCAGACAGAGGGACCATGAGACGATTAGCCGCAGAAGCCCAACTTGGGGGTTTTTGCATTAACCTGTCATGTCAAAAGCTTGATGATAAGATGGAGAAAATCTAGGGTGGGTGGGGAAGCTCATGCTGCAAGGCAAACAAATTCCAAATACCAAGTCACTTAATTTTACTAATTATCCTAGCCTGTGGCTCCCCCTCCCTGCTATGAACTAAGGAGATGATATAGCAGCTGGCATTTTCTAAAGCCATCTTAACTAATGGCAAGTACTGATAATCCATGAATTCTTTCTCAAGAATGCACAGATGAATTGATTTACTTAGGGTCACAAATGGAAATCTGTACAAAGAAAATGATCCATCACATTGGAATAAGATTGGCTCTTTACCACAACTAGGCGGCCTTTCCCAAAACCCAGTGTTAAAAATAAAATAAAATAAATAAAACCTACTTATAAAGACTAGTTAGATTTTTTTTTGGGGGGGGCAGGGAAGTTTACCCTGAAATAAAAACAGTGTCATTTCAGAGCTCCATATGTGCTCTGATGTGCTTATAGAGCTCTTGAAGGTGCGTAAGTGTATCATTTGTTTTAATGGTAGGAAATGAAAGACACACACTAAAGGAATCTTCACATAGTTTTCCTTCCTCCCCAATGGACAGCCCTGCAAGTGAGGAGTTTGTTTTACCTGATTAAGGTAGCTTGTTTTGTCTGCCAAGATGAAGACCAATGGGACACAGATACATTTGAAAATGGGTCAGTGGAAGTCCAGCAGCAAAGGGTCACCCAAGTCTTTTTCTAATGCACAAGGGCAGAATTAAAAGGGGCATGAATTTATCAACTTTTGGTCCTCTCAATTTTGTCAATTTTCCAGGCTTAAATTCAGTTCTAAACAATTATGAAGCATTTTGTGTTTGGAAATATTCTTCTATAAATTCATAGCATTTGGGGGCAAATTTATCCTAATAAACACATTTTTATATGATTTTTTTTGACAAATATACACACTTTTGCAAGCCATTTCCCCGTACATAATGCATGATGTTATATGTGTTTATAGGCATATTTTATCCTCCTGTATATGCCTTTTTGTACACATTGCTGGGCCGGAGAACTGCACTGAATTTTTTTGTAAAGTGTGAATTCTGAAGGGTAGCTGCGTTTCGATTCATGTATTGATTTAGAAAGTTCGAATTTGCTACAGTTGCCTTTAAATGCGAACTGAACCAAATCCACCCCCCATTCCTAGCCCAGAACTTCTATGTCTCATCTAGAAAGGCCACAATCAGCAACATCTTACAGCTGTTGTGATGATGATTACAATTTCTGCCTTTTGTCCTCTCTCTTTCCCTTGTCGCACCACACCTTTCATTCTTTCGTTCATTCTTCCCTCCTTCCTTCCTTCCTCAAATGGGAAAGAGTCAAGAGCCAATTTGCCAGCGGTTTCCCTTGTTGCCAAGGTTCTGGACTGGCACTTAGGGTAGGCAATCACTGGATTATCTTCTGTGTTCGGTTTTGACAGCCAGGGTAGCAACTTGTAGCACGCAGCGAGGACAGGGACCAGCCATTGGGGATTTGAGCGAATGTTTCGTCTTGGATTCTGTTGAAGTGTATACTTAACTGTTGGAACTGTGCTGGCAATGACAGCCTTTGACACTCTGCAGACCAGAAGACCCCAGTGTAGGAATGGCAGTGCCTACTCTGAAAGTGAGAAGGTAAAAGTTTATTTTTTGTATTTCCCCCCTTCCTCCTGTGCGCTGTCCCTCTCTCTCTCTCCCCCGCACACCCCACCCCACCCTGCCTCTCTCTATAGCATGTAACAAGACCACCAAGAGTGGCCTTTTCCCCTGTACTATGTACCATTCTCATTTATGTTTTTTTTCCCCTTTAAAAAAAAGTTTGCCTGAGGTCATCCACCTAGTTTCACCCTCCCCAAACAGGAAACGGGTTTCAGATGTTTATATGTTAAAAAGCAAGACAGCTAATCTGCCCATTTAACAGGCATTGGCAACTGGCAAAGATTCCCCCCACTCCTCTTTGCTACATTATTAGCTTTCAGTTCAAGTTACATGTTCTTTCAATAAGAGTCCAAGATCCAAAATATTGGATAACCCACCATTTCCTTTTGGAACTGATTGGAGGGAGCCAAGATCAGCTTGAAACTGAAGTATTAAACTCAGAATTCAGATTTTCTGTTTTTGTTTTTTGTTTTGTTTCTTTAAATGTGTGTGTGTGTGTGGGGGGGGGGAATAAACCCCACTCATGAAACTATTCAGATAATATGGCTTATCTTAAGCAAACTTGCATGTTTTGTTGATGTACGTGTATCGTGTTTGAGCCCAAGTAATCATAGTGGCCATGATCCATCTAAAGCGATTGTCAGTTAAAATGAGAGTCTCTTGAGCACTGGGAGTAAGTCCCACTGAATTCATTGGACTTTGGAGTAGGGCTGTGTTGTGTCACTTTCATTAGGGAAGTATAACCCTACTCAGAAGTAAGTCACCACTTATTTCAATGATGTTTCCTCCCCGGTAAGTGTTGCCTGAAAGACATTCCTGTTTTCTGCAGCCGTTGCCTCTTTGTGTCTTAGATATAAAAAGGGGGGAAACGTTTATAAGAAAGGTACAATAGCTGAAGGAGATATCTTGAACTAGAGTGTGCATGCAGGAAATGTAGGGATAGACAAATATCTCAACGTTGCTTATATGTTTTTCATTTTTACACTCTTGAATTCAGTTCTCCACATTTCCACACCAGTTTTCAAATTCTTTTCTTTTTTAAGTCCTCATGAAAATTCACCAGCATTTTAGCGCAGATTTCTCCTAATAGACGCATTTTTCTATGCAATTTTACCTAATGCACACAATTTTGCAAAGCATTTTTGCCTAATATAAGGCATTTTTGTATGTTCATTTCATAAATAAATGACTTTAAACGCACACTTTGCCCCAATAGCTTCATTTTTGTATGTCTTACTTGGGTGGAGAATTGCATTGCAAAATTCAGAGATGTGAGACTGTTGAAGGATAGCTGCGTTTCGGCTTGTGCATTGCTTCAGAAAGTGCAAAACAGGTTGCTTATCCTTTAAATGTGAATTGAATTGAATTTCTTTCCTAAGGAAATCACAATCTTCCCTCCAAGTTTTCATAAATTAAGTGCAGCACATGCTCACTATAAATTGAAAATATAATTAGCAGTCAATAAATGTGTCCATGTGCACACACATATATATACATAGTCTGCCTTGACATTGCCTTTGATGTGTAGTGATGTCAATTGTTTTAGTTTTAGGCAGAGATCATGTGAGCTTTTATCCAGCATGGTCATGGAGCAGCTCAAGGAAAACTGCATATGAAACAAATCCAAATTTGCAAGTCTAGCTAAGAATAAAGATATACCCTTCTAACCTGATGATTGGTAAGGTGCTTTGATTTAAAACTTGGCACCCCAAAACTTGACAGCCAATCTTAACACGTTTCCCCCTTAATATATAAGCTTGTTGAATTTATTTATTTATTTACTTACGACATCTGCCTCTCTAATAAAAAGAAAATTCCAGATTTACTCCAGACAAATTAGGCAAAATGAATAATCCCCACTCTGGCAAAACATTTGTTTGCCGATCTATTGCTATTATTTGTCGAGTGTGATACTGAAAATGCTGGACCACAAAGTATGACCGATTGTTTAGACGTTAAACCAGGCTGTAAAAAGCAATTTAAGTGTTTTTGATAGGATGATTAAATATGTTGGCATAAAAGTGTTCAAACAGTACAAGAGGCGAAGCAACTTTAGCATTCTGGGACATGCAGATAAAGCAACGTACTTGTTAACCCTAAACACATTTTTGCAGGACCAAACTGCCTGTGACATTATGCACACATGTAACATCGAGGCATTTTATTTTTGGAGGAAAAAATAGCTGCGAGGTCTCCCCAGTATGGAACGTGTTCTGGCTCTGGACTGGAGGACTGTGCTGGTTTTCTTCATAAAATTCCTCTGTTTCCTGGCTGCCTCCCTGCAAGTACAAAAATAGGCCAAGTAGAGAGAAATTCTCTTCAAAAAACTAAAGTAAGACCCCACTCTTGACCAGGAGCTCATTCTGGATCAGGTTGAGCATGCCTGTAAATACATTGATGTGTCCCATATAGAGTCCAATATACGGTAATATTTACCATCTAATTTTATTTCAGTTAGGTGAGTTTGGAAGGACATAAGGGTTCTTCTGGATTAGACCAAAATTCCTGCATCCAGGGGCAGATATCCAGGCAACAGTGGGAAGTTCAAAAGGCGGTACAACCTCCAGTTTGCCCCTGGATTCAGTTATTCAGAAGCATCCTACCTTTGGGGGCTATTATTGGGGTGGGTCTAGGAGACATGAGCCCTTCATCTTTTTCTGAGTGCCCCAGACTTTCCTGAATTCAGAAGAAACTTAACCCAGAGGTTGATTTGGATTAGTGGGAAGGAGGTTGAAAATGACTTTCTGTAGAGATTATTTGGAGGGCAACTGCAGGAGAATTGATTTGGAGCAGAATCTACTGAGGACTAAATGAATTAAAATGCATTTTAATACTTTGTTGGAAGCCGCCCAGAGTGGCTGGGGAAACCCAGCCAGGTGGGCGGGGTATAAATAATGAATTACTATTATTACTATTACTATTACTATTACTATTACTATTACTATTACTATTACTATTATATAAATGGGATGTATTTGGCATAATCCTGGGTGAAGCATGAATCCATTTGATCCACTCTTCAGTTGATCTGAAGAGTGATTTGAATGGGACATTAGTTAACAACAATAACAATTTATTACCTGACCTTCAGCCTAAGGGTCCAGGGTGGGTTACAACAATTAAAACACAATGTTTAAAAAAAAGATTTGCTTTCTATGACACTTAGGATTGTGTCCAATTACGTTTTACTCAGAGTAAACCCACTGAAATGAATGGACTTTAGTTATGTTTATTCATGGAGTTGGACTAGATGGTCCCTCAAGGTCCCTTCCAACTCTGTGATTCTATTCATTTCAATGGGTGTACTCTGAGTAGGACTAACATTGGGTACAAACCTTAAATTCTAAAATGGAGTGCACCCACCCACTTGTAAATGTTAAGGACATTTGTGTTTATGGGCCTATGCCATGAACCTTTTAAGTACAGTGGTACCTCGGGTTACATACACTTCAGGTTACATAGGCTTCAGGTTTCAGACTCCGCTAACCCAGAAATAGTGCTTCAGGTTAAGAACTTTGCTTCAGGATGAGAACAGAAATCGTGCTCCAGCGGCGCAGCAGCAGCAGGAGGCCCCATTAACTAAAGTGGTGCTTCAGGTTAAGAACAGTTTCAGGTTAAGAACCGACCTCCAGAATGAATTAAGTACTTATCCCAAGGTACCACTGTACCTTGCTACACCTCTGGCTACCTTTGAACACATTTGCTGTTATGCCAAATAGGCTTGTTCTCTGAGATTGTGTCTAATTTTTTCTGCTGTGTGGCAGAGCATGACAGGAGTGATCAGAGGGTATTTTTCACATACAGCTTGTGTTCTTTATGCAGGCTAGTAGGGCTGGACAAATGGTCAATTTCAGATACAGAATCTTAAACTCACAGAACTGGAAGGGATTCTGAGGGTCATCTAGTTAACTCCTGATCTCAACATGTGGGACCCCATCCAATTTGAAACCATACCAGACCCTGTTTAGCTCTGCAAATTTGCTAGCAGTTTATTGCTGCATCATTAGTTTCCTCTTGGTTTCTTATAATTAACTTGATAACAACCAGCCCTGCCAGTCCCCATCACTTTTCTGATGGTATTTGCATTTTTTAAAAATAAAAAAGCTTGCATATTAAATGCAAATAAGCTTTAATGTCAGGCCTTCAGCTGCAAAGTCATTCATCTATCTGGGCAGGAGGGAGAAAAATAATGCCAACATATACTCTCCAGAATTTGCAGATAAAAATCAGAATGTGCTTGTAACACAGCAATTATGCTATTCTCATTCCAAGGGTTAGGGCTAGAGCTTTGCTCATTATAAATTATACATCACTGATGACATTCTTCCATCTGCTGTAGTCTTCTCTCCTGCAATAGCTTCTACAGCACTTAAAAAATAAAATAAAGAAAGGCCTTTATTCTAAAGTACGCCAGAAAAACACGAATGGTCTTACAATCTGCTATGAATGGTTCACAAGGAGCTTCCAAACTATGTGAAATGGCAGGCAGTTTTCTACATGACTGTTTAAGGTTCCTGTGTGCACTTTTACATCTGCGTGCCTTACAGGCGAGAGGCATCCACCATTACCTTAAATTCAGATTTTAACTTATTTATTAACAAGAGTATTTATAAACCACCAACTCGTAAAAAAGTAAACAAGATCACTGAAACACCATCAAATTATACAATCCTAAAATACAGAATGAATAACCAACAGTGAATCAAATCAATGATTGGAAAATGCTTGCCAAAACAAACGTTTTCAGCAAGTGATGAAATATCAGAGTTGTAGGTGCCTGTCTGATTTCAATTGGAACAGTGTCTTGAAATAGTGGTGCCCCTATGCTAAAAGCCTTAGTTCTTGTAGAAACTAAATGAATATGAGATAACTGTGGAAACGTCAGGAGGGCTTCTCCATATAATCACAGTGATTTGGCTGATGGACAAGAAACAAGACAGGCTTTCAGGTAACCTGGTTCTAGACCATTTAGGGCTTTATACACAAGGAGTAATACCTTCAGTTTAGCTTGGTAGTGTTGTGGCAGACAGTGCATAGCTTTCAGTGCTGGTGTAATATTCTACTACTACCTAAGATTTCCAAACCAACCACAAGGGTAGCCCCACATACAGCATATAAGAGTAGTCTAGGGGTAGCCTAGGGGTTACCAAGGTCTGGACCTATACACGGTGCTTTTTTTTCCTTAAAAAATGTTTAGGGGTACTCTCATTTTCCTACTCATATTAAAATACTGCCCCTCAATGAGGTCAAACGTAGATTCACAAAATGTTTAGGGGTATGCATCGCCCTGTGTCCCCCCAGAAAAAAATTACTGGCTATACAGCTCTACACCTGTATAAGGAACTGAAGATCAAGTAATGTCAAATCTAGCACTCTGAACAACACCATTTGAAGTTATTATTTCATTATTTCTTAATATACTCATCACTATCAAAATCGATCAACACGTTAAAATAAGGTTGTAGTTGTAGTAGTTAATAAACTAAGCGACTTTCATTTCATTGAGAAATTGACAATAATATTTAGCAAAATCACTCAAGTACAAAAGAAATACAACAATCAAAAATCCACTGGCCAATTAGCCAATTGATCTGATTTCAGATAGAATGTATAAGTGACTCTCTTTGTAATTATGCTTTTAAAAAGTTGCTTTTCATTTGCTTTTATATCAAATTGCTAAAACAATCCATTGTACATACCCTCGCATTACATCACAACAAGCCAGCTATTCAAACCAGGACTCATATTGATTCCCCATTGTTGAAGAAACCTGTCTTTGTTTGGGGAAGTACTGTTAACTGTGTGGCTGTGGTCTCCCTTGAGCAGAGTCTACAATCAGGATAAAAATCAGAGCAATGGCCCTCTTCTGATACACAGGAAGCTGCCTTATACTGATTGAGGTTATTTGCCCATCTAATCCGGACTTGGCAGCAAAGTGATCTCAGTAGCAAAGTGGCAGAGTATGTGCTTTGCATGCAGAAGGTTCAATCCCTGGCACCTCCAGGTAGAGCTGGGAATGACCTGTGTTGGAAAGCCTGGCAAGCTGCTGCCAGCCAATGTAGACAGTACTGAGCTGGATGGACCAATGGTCTTGACCCAGTGAAAGGCAACTTCCTGTGTTACTATGAATCCTGCAAGAGAGTCCATATAGTGTGATTTAGTTGAACTAAGACCTGGGTTCAGCCATGGAGCTAACAGAGTGACTTTGAGCATCACAGCCTAATGAATGGTACATGGTCATTGCTAGGATAAAATGGAGAACCCCATATGCCATCTTGAGCTCCTTGGGGGAAAAGTGGGATAGAAATGTTACAATGTATGCAAATGGAATGATTGTCCAAATCGAGACAATGGCAACGGCTGTCAGCAGCATGAATGCCATGTTCTGGACCTGCTGAGGTTTCTGAAGACTTGGATTTATAAGTGATAAGTTCCAGAATAGGGACCGTTGGGGTGTATGATGACTCAAAGGAATTTCATGAATATCCAACCGTGTGAAAAAGACACACTAGAGCAAGATTGCAAATTGCTTCTCATCTGGTCACCTGTTGGTTGAGCAAGAGATTTAGAGGCAGGAATTTCTATGGACTTCTTTACGTGCTTTGAGATATGGCATCTAAACCTTTCCAAAATGGAAGGAATAAGCCTATCTCCTTTTACATCAAGGGTGGGGATCCTTCGGCCTTCCATATTTGTGGGACTCCAGCTCCCATCAGCCCCAGGCAGCATGGCAAATGGTCAGGGATGATGGGCATTGTAGTCCAACAATGTCTGGAGGGCCATGGGTTCCAGACTTTTCTTGCTGCCATGGATGGTAAATGTTTGCTGGACAGGAAATTAAAACAGTGATGCAGGCAAATCTCATTCTCTTTCTGAGGGTCGAAAAAGAAGAAGACTGTTTTTGTTATTAATGAAATGTGTTAACCAAAAGCATTAAGCAAGTTCTTCTGCAATCCTTATAACTTCCTCCGATCTAAAATATGTAGTTTGGGGATTTGACTAATACAGCCAATCAATTAGCTTTCATTTTTAAAAGCCAGCAGACGACCCCCCCCTTCTCCTCCATTTGACCAGGAGGCCTTGGAATGTCAACAGTTGTGAATGTGGAAGTTAAATGGTGTCCACAAATATATTGTAAAACTGTGTAAACCAAATGCAGCAATATTTTCCAAATGAACACCTGGAAGGTGTAAATCAAAAATATTGTAAACACTTCAGAGGGGAACACATGACAGAAACACTGGCGTGCTGTACGATGCGGCCAATCGTGGTATAGAAGCCTAAATCGATAAATCAGACTATGAACCTTACACTAATAAACACCTTCCCAAAGAGAAAGAGAGCTTCTCTACTCTCGGAACTTAAACTTGTTCTCTACTATGGCAGACAAAGTTTATGTGGGTATCATTTAAGCAACATGTTAGAATCCGATTCTGATTAAATCTAAAAATAGATAAGCACTATCCTTTTAAAAGAATTCGTAAGATTGTTTTCAAACTAATAGATACTTTGTTTTATATTTTACACGATTAACTATTTATTTCAGTCATTTGCTCTGTTTCTAGGTGACTTAAAAACAGAATACAAATGCAGAGTTAAAAACATAGTCATATATTGATTTATATATCTTAGTAACATTGTATAAATGTAACATTTTTATTTGTAACTGCATATTTGTAATATTTTGTTTATATTGTCTGTTGTTGCTTCAGTTTTTTGTACACAGTTAGGAGATTTTTTAATAAATCAAGTGGTATAGAAATTTAATAATCACCAATCAATCCCTAACACAGGGAAAGCGAATCTATGGCCCTCCAGTTTTTTCTAAACCACAACTCCCATCATCCCTCACCATTGGTCATGATGGTTAGGAATGATTGGTGTGGTAGTCCAACAACTTCTGGAGGGCAACTGGTTCCCAATCTCTGGTAACAAAACCACAATCTCATGAATTGTATCAACAACAACAGCAGTGAAAACATCAATATGGTCATGTTAACCCATCACTATCCACCCAATAGGGATGCGGGTGGCGCTGTGGGTTAAACCACAGAGCCTAGGACTTGCCGATCAGAAGGTCAGCAGTTCGAATCCCCGCAATGGGGTGAGTTCCCGTTGCTCGGTCCCTGCTCCTGCCAACCTAGCAGTTCGAAAGCATGTCAAAGTGCAAGTAGATAAATAGGTACTGCTCCGGCAGGAAGGTAAACGGCGTTTCTGTGCACTGCTCTGGTTTGCCAGAAGTGGCTTGGTCATGCTGGCCACATGACCCGGAAGCTGTACGCCGGCTCCCTCGGCCAATAAAGCGAGATGAGCGCCGCAACCCCAGAGTCGGCCACGACTGGACCTAATGGTCAGGGGTCTCTTTACCCTTTACCTTTACCTATCCACCCAATGCCTGGGAAAAGGGGAAGGCCTTAACCTGGCACTGAAAATATGTGAAAGTCACTTCCTGGCAGGCCTTCCTAGGGACAGCATTTCATAGCTAGGGGAGCCACAACCAAAAAGGCCCTCTCACCTTGCTTTACATAACACTGCTCTTAACCTATAACTGTGCTTGTAACTTAAAGTTTTCTGTTGTATAAACTGGGTTCATGTTATCAGATCCAAATGATTTAAAATCAGCTGGCATTTGATGCAAGAAAAATACAGCATAAAATTAAAGCCATTGGACAAACCCGGTGGTAGTTTGTTTTTCTGCATTTTATCTTGTCAGGATTAAGCTATCCTATGGGCATTGAATGTTAAATATTTCCTTTTTAAAATACCTAGACTGCCAGCGAAGGTTACTGGCAATTTAATATATTTTGAGATGTGGTATTTTTTATTTCCCAAGTTCATTAGGATAATAAATATGGATCTGGATTTAACAAGCCTTCAAGCTTAGTCCTGCCTGAAAGATAAGGTGGTGTTTTGTTAACAGTGAGGGACATTTTTATTTCTCAAATAAGCAGCACTTTTAAGACGTCAAAAAAGTGTAGAATGGGGCAACCAGGGTGAGCAGGGCATCAGATCACTTTCCTTACATGTTTGGGTTTTCTTTTGTTTGTTTGTGGGAAAGAGATGAATAAGATGGGGCATAGAGGTGTATAAACCTAAGTGAGGTGAGAAAGTTGAAATAAAGAAAAATTGGCCCCTTTCTCATCAGGCTTGAACTTTGAGTCATCCAAAGAAATTGATGGGCAGAAGAGCCAGAACTGACAGATGAAAGTATTTCATCATGCAAGGAATAGTTAAACTTGTGGAATTTGCTGCCATATACAGTATATGTAATTGTCCTGATAGCTTTAAAAGGGAGTTAGACATATTCAGGGAGAAGAAGGGAACTATCAATGCCTATTGATCACAATGGCCATATGAATTCTCCACATTCAACAGCAATTCACTATTGAATACCAGCTGAGGAGAAGTTGTTGTTGTTGTTTGAAATATAACTATTTTAGCCTACAGCAAGAAAACCAACAAAGAATTGTGCATGGTATAACAAATTACAATTATTATTAATGATAATATTAATTACAAATATATAAAAGATACACATAAATAATTATGTAAATTATTACTAAATCCTCTTTAAAAGACCAAGGAAATTCAGAAAATAGTCATAAAAAGATATTTCTCTTTCTAATATTCAAGTTGTAGGTCCTGTTTTTGGCTTGTACAGCCCTGAACGCTGCAACTATGTACGTGTGTTGTTAATGTTGCAACCCAGAAAAGATGTGAACTTCCTGCTTAATGACAAACAACAATATAAGCAAATGAAAATAAGTTGGTCCTTGCGTGACACACGGAGCGAAGGATGGATACAATTAGTCATGTTTCTCAAAAGTAACATCTCGGCAATCGCCCACACTTCCTTGCAAAATTATCCCTCCCCACAACCCCCCTCCAAGAGTGGATGCCAGATGGAACAACAATCCATTCAATGGAAGTTGTGCCAGCCCACAAATGTCTGAAAATCCATGCTGGAAAATCCAGAATGTAGTCTAGAAGTTCTTCAGGAGTATCAGATGAGAGAAATCACATATGTGGCACCGTTAAGCAATAGGCTACCCATTCAAATCTAATTTCAATATTTTAGTGGCTTTTTTAAAAACAACAACAACCTGTCCTCCTTTCGAGAAATTCAAGGTGGCATATATAGTTTGGTCCCTTATTCTGACAACAGCCATGTGAGGTAGGTTAGATTGAGAAATGGGGTTTGCACTTGGAGGAATCCCAGTGAATTGTAACTGATTGGGGATCTGAAACCAGGTCATCCCATCATTGGACCCCTCAAGATATCATCTATCTATTGGTTTTAAAGGGGGGCATAAAAAGTATGTAACAAAAACAATGGAGAGGAAACATTTCATCAATTATTACAATCACCAGCCGATAAAATCCAGCAGAATACATTAAGTAACATTAGTTTTTGCTCCCAAGATTATCCCAGAATTATCAACCTCAGTTGAACAAGTGTGGATAGAGATGTAAAATCATTTTCCTGTCTAGTAACATAGAAGATAAAAGTATACCATATGTCTTGAAATTAATCAGATCCAGAAACATTTTGCAATGCTTTAATTTTTCGTGTCAACTTCTCTGTCTACGCTGTATTCTAAATTTTATGATCCCATTTCTGGAAGAGGTTAAGAAAGGGAGATTTCCCATTTCTTGCCATGACAAGTCTTGTAACAACAAGAAGAAATGTTGTAAGTTCTTTATGCAATACATTTTAGGTTGCTCACAAAAAATAAGTAAAAGGTCAATCAAAGTCATTTTGATCTTGCATTCCTGATGATTTGGGCACAGGATGCAATGAGGTGGTCATATGTAATCTCACTTGCAATACTATTTCGACATGGTCGATCACAAACTTCTGGACCACCACCTTGCCGACGTGGGGATCCAGGGCACAGTCCTTCAATGGCTGCGCTCGTTTCTCTCCGGTCGGGGACAGAGGGTGGCGCTTGGGGGGGAATTGTCATCGCGCCACTCCTTGGTGTGTGGAGTGCCTCAGGGTGCGATTCTCTCCCCGATGCTTTTTAACATCTTTATGCGCCCCCTCGCCCAGCTTGTCCGGAGTTTTGGGCTGGGTTGCCATCAGTATGCCGATGACACCCAACTCTATCTGTTGATGGATGGCCATCCTGACTCGGCCCCAGATACACTGACCAGATGTCTGGAAGCTGTGGCTGGATGGTTTCGTGGGAGCCGGTTGAAGTTAAATCCTTCGAAGACAGAGGTCCTCTGGCTGGGACGGAGCGATATGGGATTGAGGGGGCAACTCCCATCTCTTGCGGGGGTGCAATTAGTGCCAGCATCGTCCGTTAAGAGTTTGGGTGTAATCTTCGATACCTCCCTCTCTATGGAGGCGCAGATTACAGCTATAACAAAGGCGGCATTTTTTCATCTCTGCCAAGCTAAGCAGTTGGCTCCTTATCTCTCTCGCCCTGACCTAGCCACTGTGATCCACGCGACGGTCACCTCCAGACTGGATTATTGTAACTCGCTCTACGTGGGGCTGCCCTTGAGACTGACCCAGAAACTCCAGCGGGTGCAGAATGCTGCGGCGAGACTCCTTATGGGGTCTTCGCTGCGAGATCATATCCATCCGGTATTATACCAGCTGCACTGGCTCCCGGTGGAGTACAGGATCAGGTTTAAGGTGCTGGTTTTAACCTTTAAAGCCCTATACGGCCTAGGACCCTCGTACCTATGGGACCGCCTCTCCTGGTATGTCCCACAGAGAAATTTACGGTCTGCAAATAAAAACACCCTAAAGATCCCAGGCCACAGAGAGGTTAGGTTGGCCTCAACTAGAGCCAGGGCTTTCTCGGACGCGGCTCCAGTCTGGTGGAACGCTCTGTCACAAGAGACTAGGGCCCTGCAGGACATGACATCCTTCCACAGGGCCTGCAAGACAGAGCTGTTCCACCAGGCCTTTTGTCAGGGCGCAGCCTGACCCCCTCCTCTGGCAATCTGCACAAAATTTTGCTTGATGGTTGCCATTAATTTGATTTTAATTTGATTTAATTAATTTTATAATGAATGTTTTAGAATGTTGGACTATTTTGATTGTTGTTAGCCGCCCTGAGCCCAGCTTCGGCTGGGGAGGGCGGGATATAAATAAAATTTATTATTATTATTATTATTTGCACCTGCGAAAGTTTCAGGGTAGACATACAGCTTTGTTTCCAATCAGTGCATATCCTGTCACCTCCTGCTGAAATCTAGTAACTTTTCATACCACAAATGTTGTTGGGTTTGTTTGTTGTCTTGCTTTTGTTGCACTGTAGTCTCTCTGGATAGCGACAATGTGGTATTACATTGAGGAAGCATCGTTGGACAACTAATAAAGCAGTATGAATCCATCACAAATGTCAAGAACGTGTTTCATAATACACCTGCAATAAAACACCAGTTTGGAAGGGCACCTAGTCCAACACAAAAGGGTCCATGTATAGCTGTGGGAAAATGGAGGAGGAAGTTGTGAATCACCAAAACTCACTGAAAGGGATAGAATCCTAGAATCAGTCAATTTCAGTGCTCTCAGTTTATCCCCCACCCCAACCTTAATTAATTAATTCCATAAAATTTTTACACCGCTTGATTGTAAAAATACTCAAAGCAGTTTACAAAAAAGATAGAACAAGAAAGTCAAGAAAAATCCATAACCATGCTTTAAAACATACAAAAGTTAAGATACTAAAACAGATTACCTCAACTTTTTAAGCATCTGAGTAGGCTTGTCTGAACAAGACTGCTTTAAAGCAGGCACCGAAAATTTCAGTTCTCTATGTTTCTGCAGCAATTTGCGTTCTATTGAAATATTCTCATGAAAATTCACCTTCATTTTAGTGCAGATTTCCACTAATAAACATATTTTTGTATGTGGTTTTGACTCCTCCATTTTTGCAAACAGTTTCTTCTACTGTAATGCATTTCTGCATGGTATTTTCATGAATGTGTTCAATTTAATATATACTTTTAACCCATACATGCATTTTTGTAAATATTATTTGGTTGGAGAAGTACATTACAAAATTTGGGTAAGTGAGAATTCTGAAGGATGGCTATGTTTAGTTCTCCCAGATTTGTCTTTAATTGTGAACTGACTCAAAATCCTCCCCCATCCCTACTCGTTGCATTCTCCTGTGCAACAAATGTCCCACATGTGCAAAACATTACACCAGTGGAACAGGCATGCCCCTAAGTCACTTTGCTTAGAGCTACTCTGGATTCAACCCACTAATAGTAACTCGGAAGGGCTGTCTCCATTGCCCCCCTGAGCCTTATTCTAGGGCATGGGTAGGCAAACTAAGGCCCGGGGGCTGGATCCAGCCCAATCACCTTCTAAATCTGGCCTGTGGACGGTCCAGGAATCAGCCTTTTTTTTTACATGAGTAGAATGTGTTCTTTTATTTAAAATGCATCTCTGGGTTATTTGTGGGGCACAGGAATTCATTCATCCCCCCCCTTCAAAATATACTCTGCCCCCCCCACAAGGTCTGAGGGACAGTGGACTGGTCCCCTGCTGAAAAAGTTTGCTGACCCCTATTCTAGGGATTGCGTGCAATTTTCAATTTCTGTGTCAGACTTCTTGAGGATGATGTTTCTCAAATTACTAATTCCTCTAATTGTACATCTGAGTGAAAGACAGTCATTGCTTTCCTGAGAAATTACATTCTTAATACAGTTACTGAAAACATTGCGGTAAACTAACTCATATCCGCTTCCAGTGATGTAGTTTTACACTATAACGTAAATCAGGATGAAGATGGACCGATAAGTGTTTGCCTCTATCTTGTTTATCTGATGAGAGTTGCTTGTTCCACGCATTTGGGAAAGGAGGGGAAACTCTTGCAAGACAGGAGGAGGAGGAGTGCTGGGTGTTAAATGTAGCCTTTGCTAGGGCCTTCAGTTTTGGATCTGGGTTTGTTTGCTTGCTTCCTGTAAATCCCTCCCAAAGAGCAGAAGTGACTGAATAAATGTTGAGAATATAGCACTGAAACAGTATGCTCTTAAAATAGTCTTCCGGAAAGACTTTGGTCCTTTCCACACATGAGATTAAAAGTGCCTTTCTGCCTCTCTCTAGGGTGACCACACACATCACTGATGGAAAGAAGGAAAGTCTTCCCCCAGAAGAAGACAAAAGGGGAGGCCAATTTGCCTGGAATTTGCATATGTTGATTTATAGGCCTAGATGGCCATTACTACGATTCAAACAGAAATGGAATAAATCTCATCAATGTGGTAAAGATTGTGACCAGGTGCTTGATGTTCGGCTTAGCTTGATGCCCATGTACTACTTCAAGGCATTCCCTTCTTATGGCGCTTTATCTTTCAACTGGACTTGGCCAGACACCCCTCCAAATAGAGGGCTCCTTCATATAAAGGACTGTCCTCTGTCAAGCAGGACTCATGGCCAGCCTACCTGTCTCATGCACCTTTATTTGTGTACATCCTCTGTGGATGTAATGTGGGGGAAGTAGCAGAGGCTTCCAAAATTCTCTACTTCCAAATCTCTCCCTGCGTTTTGGAGCTTGGAGCTTCCTGCGTGTGATGGAATTGGACTGTTTAAAAAGAAATCAAAATATTGTACTGTATATAGCTTAGGTTGGGGATTATAGGGTTAATCTGCTTCTGAGAGACAACCTAGCTGGCAGGTAAAGTCAGGAGGTGTTAAAAAATAATGAAACTAAGTGTGGAATATGGACAAGTTGGGTTTGCAGAGGGGATTAAGGTAAAAGTGTATTACTTTGATGCTTGGGTTGTTTGTGGATTGTGACATAGCAAAGATATACTGTATTTTTTGCACCATAACACTCACTTTTTTCCTCCTAGAAAGTAAGGGGAAATGTCTGTGCGTGTTATGGAGGGAATGCCTACGGGTGGCATGCCTATGGATTTTCCTCCTCTAAAAAGTACGTGCGTGTTATGGTCGGGTGCGTGTTATAGAGCGAAAAATACGGTAGATAAGGGGCAACTTACAGAGACAAGAGATGGGAGGGTCTCAGAAGGAACTGAAGAGCACAAGCAGGCACTGGAGGCTAGAGGGGGAGAAGGCTGCTAACTTCCATACCATGCTAAGAGCTCTAATTGGAAGAATTTTGCTTAACAGAATTTTAGTCACTAGGAAACAGTTTGGATAAGACTAATTGGATGCATTTATCCTGATTTATTTCCATTACCCCCTCTTTGCTATTTAGGGAATGTTTTGTAACCTTTCCCCTAAGAACAATCTTCTTCTTTAGTAAACTTTTGAACTTGATTCACAAAGCCTTGCGGTCTCTTTTGCCTGTGGTTTTACCCACACTATCTAAAAGTGTTGTCATGAGTCAGGTGGCACATTGAAATGGATGATGAGGAGGAACAGGAGGGTGACTTGCAGTAGAGGGGTGGACTGAGGCTGGGGAACAGAGGCTGGAGGAGGTGAGTTCTTCCCCCTCTCATGATGTGGCTGCCCTGGCTGGGAAAGCCGGAGTACCATCCTCCCTTCCTGATGCGAGGAGCCCAGCAAGACTCCAGGGAGGGCATCAGCCCACCACTAGGGGTGGAGGAACTGGAGTCAGAAGAGATAGGCATAGCCTGGTTGACCAGGACCTGGCTGCACTCCCATTACAGGCAATAGACACATCTTCCCTGATGGAGTGAATGTCTGCATGCTCAACAGTCTTGTGAATCCTTGTTCCATCTTTAAAAGCTTGGCAGGTGGGTGTGTCAACCCATTGGGACAACTCAGTTGTTGTTGTTGTTTAGTCGTTTAGTCGTGTCCGACTCTTTGTGACCCCATGGACCAGAGCACGCCAGGCATTCCTGTCTTCCACTGCATTCCGCAGTTTGGTCAGACTCATGTTTGTAGCTTCGAGAACCATCTCGTCCTCTGTCGTCCCCTTCTTCTTGTGCCCTCAATCTTTCCCAACATCAGGGTCTTTTCCAGGGAGTCTTCTCTTCTCATGAGGTGGCCAAAGTATTGGAGCCTCAGCTTGATGATCTGTCCTTCCAATGAGCACTCAGGGCTGATTTCCTTAAGAATGGATACGTTTGATCTTCTTGCAGTCCATGGGACTCTCAAGAGTCTCCTCCAGCACCATAATTCAAAAGCATCAATTCTTCGGCGATCAGCCTTCTTGATGGTCCAGCTCTCACTTCCATACATCACTACTGGGAAAACCATGGCTTTAACTATACGGACCTTTGTTGGCAAGGTGATGTCTCTGCTTTTTAAGACACTGTCTAGGCTTGCCATCGCCTTTCTCCCAAGGACCAGGAGTCTTTTAATTTCGTGACTGCTGTCACCATCTTCAGTGATCATGGAGCCCAAGAAAGTAAAATCTCTTACTGCCTCCATTTCTTCCCCTTCTATTTGCCAAGAGGTGATGGGCCCAGTGGCCATGATCTTCTTTTTTTTATGTTGAGCTTCAGACCATATTTTGTGCTCTCCTCTTTCACACTCATTAAAAGGTTCTTTAATTCCTCCTCACTTTCTGCCATCAAGGTTGTGTCATCTGCATATCTGAGGTTGTTGATATTTCTTCCGGCGATCTTAATTCCGGCTTGGGATTCATCCAGCCCAGCCTTTCGCATGATGAATTCTGCATATAAGTTAAATAAGCAGGGAGACAATATACAGCCTTGCCGTACTCCTTTCCCAATTTTGAACCAATCAGTTGTTCCATATCCAGTTCTAACTGTAGCTTCTTGTCCCACATAGAGATTTCTCAGGAGACAGATGAGATGATCAGGCACTCCCATTTCTTTAAGAACTTGCCATAACTCAGTTACTGCTGTGCAATTCCAAACTCCTTGCCTTCATCACAGGCTCCTTAAAATTGAACCACAGCTTCCAGCCCGGCTAGCCTCACCTTTTGTGCCATTGAGCTTGAGTGTAGTGGCTTCTGGGACTCATTACCTGTTGCTGAGCTGGTTTGTCTTCTCTGCTTCAATAAAGATAACTCCCTTACTCTCAACAAAGAGCCTCCATGGTCATGGCCTGGGTGGGAGGCAGGAGAGCCAGGAGCCAGGGGAGATGAGGCTATTGGGTGGAGGCAGACTGGGAAAAATAAAGATGTCTACCTGCAGGTGGTGGAAAGGCCATGGGAAGGGAAGCTGAAATGCCAGGTGAGGCACTATTTTTGACTTTTCTTGCTTCCTTACATGGGTATCCAGTGTGTAGTTGGGGACCCATGATACCTGTTCTTGTTTCCAAATGCTTCTTGCCACCACTCTGGAATCTGTCAGGTACAGAAATATTTCCAGCAGCTGGGACTCTCATCCGTCACCAGTAAGTTCACCCTGTTGAACAATTGCCCTTCTTCACTCCAATTAATAAGTTCCTGATTGAGGTTTATTTGTGTATTTAAAAGCATTTCTAAACACACACACACACACACACACACACACACACACACACACACAACTTCTATGTGGTTTATGAGCAATAAAAACTAAAAAATAAAAAATAAAAAATAAAAATAATCATAAAAACAATAAAATGGAATCCTAAAAAATAAATTAAAACGGGAGCAGGCAAAAACAGGAATTTGGAGATAATGGGGTCCAATCTTAAAAGTCAGAGAAAGCCTCAGAAAGAGATATGTGTTCCTAAGACATCTGAAGAAACTAACAGATAATGTTTCATGCATGGCAGAAGGATGGGTATTTTGCAGTACAGGGGCAATGGCAGAAAATGTCGGGTTTTGGTTGAACTGTCTGATGATGTTCTGTAAAGCACGGTGTCAGAAGTAAAAATGTCCCTGCACAATTAGTCATGGGAGTTCAGAGCATGGCTAAGGTGGAACGCTGGGAACTGACTGATAAAGACAAAGATTTGGATAGATGTCGAGAATGGAACAACACAAAAGATTCCTTCATCTCTAGACAGCTACTTGATGTAGCTCAACAGACCTCAAAGTAACAGAACCCCCACCAACCGATGGGCGTGGGGCAAAAGGATGTATTATTTCAAAATGTTCATGCCCAGCTGGGCACGAGGAATCTGCAGAGTTACATGCTTTGCATGAAATAGGTGTTCCGATTCACAGACGTTTCTTCTAAAAGCAAAGATGGGCAATTTCTGAAGTCTTGCAAATACAGTTTTTCACAGTGCCTTCCCTTTTTCAGTCAGCCTCCAACTGATCACAAAGAAGTGGACAGACTTGTTACAGTTAGTTATTTATTACACATATACCCCACCTTTACTCCAAGGAGCTTGGGGCTGTGTACAACAGTGGTCTTCAGCTGGTCAAGACCCACCTTTGACTCACAACCTACAACATGGATCACTTTCACATTTTTACTTAATAATGCTAATAATGCACACAATTTCTCCTAAAATGGCAATTCACACAGCTGTAAGCCTTAGCAGTACTACCAAATAAAAATGCATTCTGGGGGAAGTCTAGAAAGCCATAGAAATAATAATAATAATAATAATAATAATAATAATAATAATAATAATAATAATAATTTATTATTTATACCCCGCCCATCTGGCTGGGTTTCCCCAGCCACTCTGGGCGGCTTCCAAAAAAATATTAAAATACTATAATACATCAAACATTAAAAGCTTCCCTAAACAGGGCTGCCTTCAGATGTCTTCTAAAAGTCTGGTAGTTGTTGTTCTCTTTGACATCTGGTGGGAGGGCATTCCACAAGAAGGGCGCCACTACCGAGAAGGCCCTCTGCCTGGTTCCCTGTAAATTGGCTTCTCGCAGTGAGGGAACCGCCAGAAGGCCCTCGGTGCCGGACCTCAGTGCCCGGGGTGGAGGGTGTGGGAGTGGAGACGCTCCTTCAGATATACTGGACCGAGGCCGTTGAGGGCTTTAAAGGTCAGCACCAACACTTTGAATTGTGCTCGGAAACGTACTGGGAGCCAATGTAGGTCTTTCAAGACCGGTGTTATATGGTCTCGGCGGCTGCTCCCAGTCACTAGTCTAGCTGCTGCATTCTGGATTAGTTGTAGTTTCCGGGTCACCTTCAAAGGTAGCCCCACGTAGAGCGCATTGCAGTAGTCCAAGCGGGAGATAACCAGAGCATGCACCACTCTGGCGAGGCAGTCCGCGGGCAGATAGGGTCTCAGTTTACGTACCAGATGGAGCTGGTAAACAGCTGCCCTGGACACAGATTTGACCTGTGCCTCCATGGACAGTTGTGAGTCCAAAATGACTCCCAGGCTGCACACCTGGTCCTTCAGGGGCACAGTTACCCCATTCAGGACCAGGGAATCTGCCACACCTGCCCGCCTCCTGTCCCCCCCAAAAAGTACTTCTGTCTTGTCAGGATTCAACCTCAATCTGTTAGCCGCCATCCATCCTCCAAACAAGTTGACTTGGAAGTGAACAGAGTGCCCCTGCTCCATACAGAGCTTCCTCACTAGAGGCCTAGATATAGGACGGTGGGGCATGTGGTTGGCCAGAAATGTGTATCAGTGTTTCAGTATTCTGCTGTCAAAGAAGGGCTGCCAAATGTTTCCCTGCCCGCAGAAGGTGCTTAGAAACCCAGATCATCACTCACTGAACATGTGGACAGGGATCTTTGATTGGCAGCCAAAGCTGTGATTGTTGGGACCCAAGAGATTAATAAGCTAAAGCCTACCATGGGTTGCCGTTGGGCACATTTCATCCATAATGTCTCCTGAGCCCTATTGGAATGTATGGGAGACATGCCAAGTCCTATGCATTTTGGGGGTGGGGGGTGGGGTGGTACAGGAGAATTTCTTGGTGAATTATATGCCCTGAGGTGCATGAAGCTGCCAGGAGCAAGCATGGAAGCGGGGGAGGGGGGAGACACTAACCCTCAACAAGCCCCTGCTATTCTTTGAAAATGAGAAAAGTTGGTGGAAAAATTGCTGGGAGCTGCTAAATTAAAACCCTGTTTCAGGCAGCTGGTCAAAAGGGAAACTCCAATAAATTTTCCACTCAAAATGAGGCATCATTTGGGAATCTCAGTCCTTCCAGCAGGGAATCTTTTAATTTGGCTGCTTGTCTCCGTCAGTGAACAACCGCAGAAATCTTACACCATGGCGAGAGCGGTGGGTGGCAGATTGCTCCGTCACCGCAAATATCCTTCCATGCTTAAAGGCTGCAAATTAAAAGCATTTCTCTGTGTTGATGGATCTAGTCCTCAATCTGTTTCAACAAAAGTTAGATATTGTGTGTGTGTGCGTGCTGTTTTGCCTGCCCGATAAATTCCTCTTGTCAAAAATATTGATTTCCCCTTTATTATTTTTACTTTATATCAAATGCGGTTCTAATGAATCAAGGGTTGGTGGGGCAGAGGCAAAATTTCAAAGGATGGTCACTAAACAACAACTTAGAGCTTGACATGAAATGATCTGAGGTTTGCATGGTACTAGACAGAATTAAAAAAATGTGCCTTACTCATTTCTTGATCCTGCAACTCATGAGAAAATTAGTCAGCTCTTTTATGGTCTGTATTGTTTTGGCCACAGAGTCAGGGCCTTGCAGAGCCAGGCAGAGCCCCGGGCCAGGTAGATAATGTGCCCCCCCCTTTTTACCCTGGGGATAATTGAAGTCTTATAAATACGTAAGTATATACATAATTTTGTGAATATGCTGACCGAGGCCCCCTTTGGAATCGGAGGCCCGGGCCAAGTGGCCCATATGGCTCCCCCCCCCCCCCGTCTGGGCCTGCACAGAGTATAATTCCTAGCTTTGGTACATAGGCAGAGAGATGAGTGTCTGGAAACTTCAGCTGGTCCAGAAAGCAGGGGCTAAATAGTATTGATAGGAGGAACATAGCTCAGTGGTAGAACTCCTGTTTTACATGCAGAGGGTCCCAGGTTCAATCCCTGGCATCTTCAGTTATGGTTGGGAAAGCCTGAAACCTTCAGAAATGACTGCCAGAGTGGGCAACAAAGAACTAAGTGAATCAGTGGTCTGACTCAATATAAGGGAGCTTCCTACATTCCCATTTAAGCCAACCATGTACTCAGAACCATGAGGACTGGAATATTACTTTATTTTTAAAGGATGGGCTGTGGCTCAGTGGCAGAAGGTCCAGGGTGCAATCCCCGATGTCTCAAGGCCAGGCATAAGAAAGAATGCTGCCTAGAATGCTGGAGAGCCACTGCCAGTTGGTGTAGGCAGCAGTGAGCTAGATGAACTAAATGGATGCAGGTGGCGCTGTGGTCTAAACCACTGAGCCTCTTGGGCTTGCCGACCAGAAGGTTGGCGGTTCGAATCCCACAACGGGGTGAGCTCCTGTTGCTCTGTCCAAGCGCCTGCCTACTTAGCAGTTCAAAAGCACACCAGTGCAAGTACATAAATAGGTACCGCTGTGGTGGGAAGGTAAACGACGTTTCCGTGTGTTCTGGTTTCCGTCACAGTGTTCTGTTGCACCAGAAGTGGTTTAGTCATGCTGGCCACATGACCCGGAAAGCTGTCTGTGGACAAACGCAGTCTCCCTTGGCCTGAAAGCGAGATGAGCACCGCAACCCCATACTTGCCTTTGGCTGGACTTAACCGTCCAGGGGTCCTTTACCTTTACCTTTTTTCAAATGAACTAGTGGTTTGGCTGTGTATAAGGCAGCTTCCTGTGTTCTTTCTGGGCTTGGTGTGCTCATCACAGCATTGAGCACAGTGCATTGCAATTGGGGGGAGGCGGGGCATGTTTGGGAGCCACTGTAGTAGGGGAAATCACTTGCAGAAATGCATATTGTCAGGGGTTTAGGAGCAGAAGCACGGGCAAGGGAGGAAACAGAGAGTGAAGGGGAGGAGGCAGAAGAAAAGATGAGTGATGACGACGACCCGAGATCTCCTAGTCTTTCCAGTGAATCAGAGGATTCACAGAAAGGAGCACCAGTGGCGAGGGCAAGGGGGGAGTCTAGGGGGGCACCCCAGGAAGACAGAGCCAGAGAGGACTCAGGGGGGAGCAGCTGGAAATCGGGACCAGCGTCACCGCCAGGAAGCAGGGAAGAGGAAGGGAGCCAGGGGGGAAGCGCTGGCAGCTCACCACAGGAGGGAGGACATGAGTCAGGAGTGGCCACACCTCCACAGGAGGGAGGACATGAGTCGGGAGTGGCCACACCTCCATCGGGAAGCGAAGAAACGGTTGAGAGGAAAGTGGAAGGTTGGGCGCGCGCGCCAAGTTCAAATGCAGAGGAAGGCGGCGCAGTAAGCAGCCCCGAAAGGGAACCAGGTCCTAAAGCCCGGCGCAAGGAGGCAGGAGGGTCTGGGTCAGCGTCAGAAGAATCCCGGAAGGAAGAAGCCCCGGGGGGTAGAGGGACCCAGAGGAGGACAGTCAGGAGGAAAAGGTGGAGCAAGGCTAGGATATTAAGTTGGTGCACACAGGGCGGAGACTCAGACGGAGCTTCGCCGACCTAGCCACTAGGCGTAGAGTTGCGCGCAGCAGCGTGAGAATGGAAACTGTAATTCAATAAAGACTTTTACTTAATGACCGCTGGCTAGCGTGATCCTCTGTGAGCTAGGATCTTCAAGCAGCTCTGACAGTAAGCTCCGTCTCAACTTGTGGGCATCTACAGCCTCGAGGAGGGGAGAGACACAGGTGCCTACTAGCGAGCTCACGAACGGCAGACGACATGACGGCTGAGCAGCAGATAGAGGAACTCAGAAACGCAGTGGCACAACTGAACGCCGAGGCTCTCGCATCCAGGAAAAGAGAGGAGGAGGCAGCCGCAGCCTGCAGGGATCTCCAGGTCAGGTTAGACGTGCTGACAAAGCAGACACCCCGGCAGGAGGGAATTGGGTTGGCGAGACGGACAGGCGGGCTGGTCTCTCACTTCGATGGGAACCTGCAACAGTATCCCAACTTTAGAGCCGACGTACTGTGCGCACTGCAACTGCTGCATAAAGACTTTAGAGATGAACAAGAGAGAGTGGGGTTCATCATGTCCCATCTGCATGGGGATGCGAGAGCATGGCTACGCAATTTATGGAGAGATAAGGATCCGGCGCTACAGAATGCAGATGCCTTTATTAAAGCAATGGATGGGTGTTTTTTATCAAGTATTGACGTGGATCTTGCACGGAAGGAGGTGCATGGGCTGAGACAAGGGAGGGCCAGCGTCAGGCAGTATCATGCCCGCTTTTTCGCCTTGGTCAGTGCCCTGGAATGGGACAGAGATTCGGCTCCTGTAAGAGACCTCTTTTGGGAGGGGCTGCACAACTCGATTAAAGATGAGGTAGCGAGGGGGGAGAGACCCCGAACCACCCAGGAGGTCGTGCAGAGGGCACTGGCAGTGGGGGTGAGGCTGGAAGGACGTCCGTGGAACAGGGACGAAGGGCGTGGAGGGCGCGAACCAGCCGGGGGCCCCTCCTTCTTTCCCAGGGAAGCAGCGCGGGCGCAATCCACGCCTCCGCCAGGAGGAGGAGCCGAACCTATGGAGGTGGGAGGTGCAAGGGCTCAGTCAGCAGCCAGAGCCCTAGCACCGGCAGCAGTGAAAGCGAAGCCTCCTAGAGGGAACAGGAAGTGTTACGTCTGTGAGGAGCCAGGGCATATGGCGAAAGAGTGTCCCCAGAGGCCCCACAAGTTCACTGCAGCCTCAGCAATGGTGACTGCAGCAACACAGCAAGGAGGACCACAGCAGGGAAACGAGGCTGTCTGGCTGGAGGAAGAGGCACTGGGGCCCAGCCAGACGTGTTAGTGACGCAGTCCCCAGAGATTTTACAGCCAGTGAACCCCCTCCCGCCCAAACCAGTAGTGAGGCTCACAGCGTCTCTCCAGCTGCCCAATGGAATCACCATGGACGTACCAATCACCATGGACTCAGGCAGCAATGCGGACTTTATAGGGCAGGACTTTGTCGACAGGCACGCTGTGCAGTTGCTGCCGGCCACACTGCCCCTGCAGGTTGTCACGGTGGATGGCAGGGAGCTGCTCGGGGGGCAAGTGGTGAAGCAGACGCCACCAATGGTGATGCGACTTGGGAATCACAGAGAAATCATCAGCTTCAACGTCACTCAACTATCTGACACGCCCATTGTATTGGGCATGAGTTGGCTGGACAAGCACAGCCCAGCGATGGCTTGGTACCAGAGGCAGCTGACCTTCGGCTCTTCCTTTTGTGCTGAACACTGCATCGTGCCCAGGCAGGAAGGAGAGGAAGAGGAGTCACAGCTGCTGCTAGGCACGCTGCAAGCGATTCCCCACAAGTACGCTGAATTTTTGGAAGTTTTCTGCGAGAAGGAGGCAGACAGGCTACCCCCTCACAGACCATATGACTGCAAAATTGACCTGCTGCCGGGGGCGGCGCTGCCTAAAGGGAAACTGTATTCCATGTCAGAGGACGAACTGCAAGAACTCAAGGCGTTCATTGATCATAATTTGCAACGCGGCTTCATCCGGGAGTCCAGGGCAGTGGGGGGCAGTCCCGTATTCTTTGTTAAGAAGCGGGACACGCCCCAAAAAAGACTGGTAGTGGATTACAGGATTTTGAACAGTCTGACTAGGCCATCGGACTTCCCCATGCCCCGTATTGACGACCTCCTCGCAAAGGTACGGAAGGGCAGAGTGTTCACCAAGCTGGACCTGCGGGGGGCGTACAACCTCATTCGCATGCGGGAAGGAGATGAGTGGAAGACAGCCATGTTCACGCCACTGGGGACCTACGAATATAGAGTTATGCCTTTTGGATTGCAAAATGGCTCCCACGTTTTTCAAGCGTTTATGCATCACGTGTTGGCAGGACTTCTCTACAAGACGTGCGTCTGTTTCTTAGATGACATCCTGATCTTTTCGGAGTCGCGGCAGGAGCATGACGGACACGTCAAGGAAGTGCTGAGCAGGCTAAAGCAACATAGGCTCTACGCCAAGCTGGAGAAGTGCCAATTTGACGTGCCGGAGGTGGATTTTCTGGGCTACAAGCTGTCTGACAAGGGGCTCGCCATGGACAGCGCCAAGGTTCGAGCGGTGTTGGATTGGAAGAGTCCGCGCAACCGGAAGGAGGTCCAACGGTTTGTCGGCTTTGCGAACTTCTATCGCAAGTTTATCAAGGGCTTCGCTATGCAGACAGCGGCCATCACTGACACGCTTAGCTCCAAGAAAAAGAAGTTCGTTTGGACGGAGCAGGCGGAGCAGTCCTTTCAGGCACTCAAGCGTCTCTTCGCGTCGGAAGAGCAGCTGCTTCATGTCAACCCCAGCAAGCCGATGAGGGTGGAGACAGACGCCTCGGACAGAGCCGTGGGGGCGGTCCTGCTGCAGAAAGACCCGCAGGGGGTGTGGCGACCGGGAGCGTTTTACTCCAGGAAGCTCAGCAAGTCCGAACAGAACTACACCATCTGGGACAGGGAGTTGCTGGCCATTCACGCAGCGTTCAAGGCGTGGAGGCACTTTCTGATCGGCGCCAAGCACACGGTGCAGGTTTGCACGGACCACAAGAATCTAGAGCACTGGCGTACGGCACAGTTCCTGAACCAGAGGCAGATACGTTGGGCTGAGTTCTTTGCAAACTTCGACTTCCGAATAGAGTATGTCCCGGGGGACACCAACATCATGGCAGACGCTCTCTCCCGTAAGCCACAGTATCTGGAGGACGCAACACCAGCGGCCGCCATGCACATCTTCGCACCAACAGTGTGGGCGTGCGCCGCGGCGACCGTGGACCTGGAGGCGGTGCGACGAGCGTTGCAGGGGGACTCCTTCGCACAAGCAAAGATGGCAGAGGTGCAAAGGGGCAAGGCAGCGGCCGACGGTTTCCAGCTAAGAGATGGATTGCTCATCCGTAAAGGGGCCATCTACGTGCCGGGAGACGAACTTCGAGCCAAGGTGCTGCAGCAACTGCACGACGCGCCCACGGCCGGGCACTTTGGCAAGGAGAAGACGGTGGAATTAGTAGCCAGGGATTTCTGGTGGCCTGGAATGAGAGGGGAGGTCGCAGACTACGTGGCGAGGTGTGACACCTGCCAGAGGGCCAAACCAGTGCACAGACCGCCGGCCGGACTGTTGGAACCGCTGCAAACTCCGGTCGAACCTTGGGAAAGGGTGGCCCTGGACTTTGTCACGGATCTGCCCAGCTCAAGGGGCAAGACGGCAGTGCTGGTGGTGGTGGACCTGTTTTCCAAGATGGCGCATTTCATTCCGTGTGCTAAGGTGGCCACGGCGGAGCAAACCGCCAAACTGTTCATAGACCACGTGTTCAAGGTTCACGGTCTGCCACGGTCTATTCTGTCCGACCGGGGGCGGCAGTTCATCTCGAATTTCTGGCAGAAGCTGATGGGCTTCCTGAACGTCAAGATCAACCTGGCGTCGGCGAGACACCCGCAGACCAACGGGCAAGCGGAGCGGGTCAATGCCATCATGCAGCAGTACCTGAGATGTTATGCAAATCAACAGCCTGCGACGTGGGTGGATTACCTGCCGCTTGCCGAGTTCGCCTACAACAACACGAAGCACGTGTCCACGGGGGTCACGCCGTTCTTCGCCAACAACGGGAGGCACCCCAGAACCTTCCCGGGACTGGAAAGAATGGGGGAGGGGGAGCCGCAGACAGCAGATGCGTTCGCGTCGGAGCTGCAGGAAGTCCACGATCAGCTGAGGCGCCACCTGGAGCTGGCCAAGCACGCATACAAGGTACAAGCAGACAAGCACAGGAGGGTTGGAGAAGAGCTCCACGTGGGAGACTGGGTTTGGTTAGCAGCCCACGCAGTGCCGGCCAGGTCGTTGGCCAAGAAGAAACTAGGGCATAAACAACTGGGGCCCTACCAAGTCGAAGAGCAGGTCAACCCGGTAGCTTTCAGACTGGCACTTCCGGAGGGTTCCAGAATGCATCCGGTATTCCACAGATCGGTGCTCACTCCCTACAAGGCACCGCACAGGTTCCAGGAACCCGGAACGGCGCCGAGTCCGGCCAGAGACAGAACAGGGCACGCAGGAGTGGCACAGAAGGAGCGCATCAACGAAGTCACTGAGATTTTGGACTCCAGATGGGGGGAAGAGGGGGTAGAATACTTTCTCGCCAAGGAGGGCACCCCGGCCAGTGCGAACAGCTGGGTGCCGGGCTACGCCTTAGACGAACCTCTGCTCAAAGACGAGTTTCATGCCCTCTTCCCACATAGACCTATGCCAGCAGACTTTTTCGACGACTGGCTTTTCACGCCCACGCTTTCGGCCAGCACGTTCCGGGGGTTCGACTCGGACGAGGAACCGACACGAGACGTCCGTTCCCCGGAGGGGTCACCCTCGGGATCTGCATCAGAACCCTCGTATTGGTGGGACGATAGACCAGAGGAGCAGTGGCGCAGACGATGGCTGGAAGGCCCAGGACGAGCAACACCGACAGGAGGAAGTGAGGGAGAGACGGACATGGACGTTTTCGGGGACGACCCTGGTTTCGAGCACGGCGGCACAGAGATGGAAGCGGAGGTGACTGTCGTCGACGAGAGCAGGGAGGAAGACCCGGGAGACTTCAGATGGAGGCCTGACACAGGAAGGGACCGATATCCGACGTTCGTCCCTTTGCAACAGCAGCACCCAGCTCCAGCACCGGAAGGAGGGGAGGGGGGAATGGGGGGCTTCGAGGGGGGGACGGATGTCAGGGGTTTAGGAGCAGAAGCACGGGCAAGGGAGGAAACAGAGAGTGAAGGGGAGGAGGCAGAAGAAAAGATGAGTGATGACGACGACCCGAGATCTCCTAGTCTTTCCAGTGAATCAGAGGATTCACAGAAAGGAGCACCAGTGGCGAGGGCAAGGGGGGAGTCTAGGGGGGCACCCCAGGAAGACAGAGCCAGAGAGGACTCAGGGGGGAGCAGCTGGAAATCGGGACCAGCGTCACCGCCAGGAAGCAGGGAAGAGGAAGGGAGCCAGGGGGGAAGCGCTGGCAGCTCACCACAGGAGGGAGGACATGAGTCAGGAGTGGCCACACCTCCACAGGAGGGAGGACATGAGTCGGGAGTGGCCACACCTCCATCGGGAAGCGAAGAAACGGTTGAGAGGAAAGTGGAAGGTTGGGCGCGCGCGCCAAGTTCAAATGCAGAGGAAGGCGGCGCAGTAAGCAGCCCCGAAAGGGAACCAGGTCCTAAAGCCCGGCGCAAGGAGGCAGGAGGGTCTGGGTCAGCGTCAGAAGAATCCCGGAAGGAAGAAGCCCCGGGGGGTAGAGGGACCCAGAGGAGGACAGTCAGGAGGAAAAGGTGGAGCAAGGCTAGGATATTAAGTTGGTGCACACAGGGCGGAGACTCAGACGGAGCTTCGCCGACCTAGCCACTAGGCGTAGAGTTGCGCGCAGCAGCGTGAGAATGGAAACTGTAATTCAATAAAGACTTTTACTTAATGACCGCTGGCTAGCGTGATCCTCTGTGAGCTAGGATCTTCAAGCAGCTCTGACACATATATTATTCCAAAATGCATATACTGGTATTGCTCTACAAATTGATGCAGACATGGGGCAAGCTGGCTGAAAAAAATGAGAAACTGAGATAAATGGAAATTCACTGATTTTGTCCAACATAAAGCCCCAGGGGGAAAAAAAAAGCCTGTAGACTGTCTCCCAGCACAAGTGGATACTCAGTGGGGTGCAAGTGATCCTTCAGCACAGTCCCTGGGCATTGAGTGCTGTTTAACTGGCTGCAGGTTTCTGACGCTGGCAAACAGAGGAAAAAGCCGTGACTAAGTCAAAGCTGACCCAGGAGTTTTTAAAGTGCTTGTGATGAGAGGAAATAATCATTTCATGGTGTGTCCAATTGTTGCTTAATTTGGGGTTTTCTTTTCCTTTTTACAGGCAAAGGGGTCTTTTTGAAATTTGTACATTCTCACTGACTAAGAAGGGCTAATTCCACCCCCACTTCATTAGGTCGATTCCCAAATGGGATTTCTTTGGCTTGGGAAATGAGGTGCTGCAATTTCCTTCCACGTGAGAGATTTCTGTGCATGGATGGGCAAAATACACAAGAATGAAGCTTACCCCATTCTGTGTTCTTATGAAATTTATCTTGCTTTTCCTGGAAAACCAGAGACCTCCTCCTCATTCCCTCCCCTCCGACCCCCCCCCCCAGCTCAATAACGATCAGGTTCTTGCTGGCAACTTTTTGCACATTCCTTTGTACTTCAGGGTGTTCATTTCATCTTCATCGGAGTTGTGGGTATGTAAGAACTAACCAGACTGAATAGACCCTTCTCTCTTTGCTGGTATATTTATGATGGGCTTGTGGTTTTCTGCAACCTGGTGGTGGTAACGTGTCAGGGCGTGTATTTGACTGAAGACATGTGTAGTTTAAACAACTCTTACCAATATGCCTTTCCCCTTCATAAGCTGCTGAGGGCTGGTGTGTCTCAGCTGGCACGCCTCTATGCACAGAAGTCAGGCACGCGTAAGGAATCTGGGGCGCTTCGTGACCATATAAGTGCAGATGCATTTTTGACAAGGGAGCAGTTGGCAGTTTGGCACTGGGGCACCGAGCGCTTTTGAAGCTGACTGCAGAAACCATTTGTCACTGAGCAGCCTTCTCCAGTCCCTGCGTGCAGACATTCACAATGCCCCTGCCTGCAAATGATCACAGAAGGGCCAGGCTTCCTTCAGTTATGGTCCATGCACATTAAGACATGCTGAGCCATTCGCAGAAACAGGAGGCTATCCCAGATAGTCATATATCAAAACCTCTTTATGGTATGTTACAATATGATAAAAATTGGATGATGGTCACCAGATGTTGTAAGGTACTCATAGACAGAATCATACAACTGTTGAGTTGGAAGGGGGATCTTTTTCAAACTGTACCTCCCTAAAGGGTTCTTTCTTTCTTTCTTTCTTTCTTTCTTTCTTTCTTTCTTTCTTTCTTTCTTTCTTTCGCTATAGAGCTATGTTACAAAATATACTTAGCTCTGTGTTGTATTAACTGTTAATGCTACTCACAGTAGACCCATTGGAAATAATAGTAATAACTAACCTATGTTTTGTTTCTTGTAAAGTTGCAAAGGCCATTGGCAAAATGCAATAAAAGCAGACTACAGCCCCATCCGCACAGTACATTCAAAGCAGGATCATACCACTTTGGACAGTCATGGCTTTCTCAAAAGAATCCTGGGAACTGTAGTTCGTTGAGGATGCCAGGAGTTACCTGGAGACTCTTATTTCCCTCAAAGAGCTACAATTTCCAGAGTGGTTTAAGAGTCAATCCGTCTTCCCAGAGAAGTCTTCCAAGCAGACTGTAAGGTGAATTTGGAAGCCCATGAAAACCTGTTGAATCATAATTCAAGCTCCGTTTTATCAACCTTGACACCCAGACAGGTTTTGGAATTCCCTGACGTAACTCAATATCCCAGACCCAGAACTATTTCCCTTGCCCTCTTTTTATAACTTGTACTGTTTAGTATAATTGGATTATTGATAATCCTAGAGTTTAGCTATGTCTCCATAAAGGCTAATAAATTGAGTGCATAAGAATTTACACAAACAAAGCCATCCTGTAGGGCTATAAACCTATAATACCCATACAAGCAACTTAAATGCTTAGAGTGTCAATGAAATCAGACCTGCTTTAAAAAAAAAGTCACCAAAACCATAGACTACAGACTGGAATGAGACAAGAGCTCAGCAAAGAAGAACTGAAACATATATTTTAAAGCAAGCTTTTTATTTTATAGATTCCCCCAAAGGTACACTTTTGAAATGCAAAGGTTTCCTTTTAGCTTGTGAGGTTTGATTTCAAACTGTTTGTAAATGTTTAACTGAGTCTTGCAAAAGGCAATTAAGAAAGACACAGTGAGGGGTGCCTTAAAGCTGTTTTTGGGTGCAGAAAGACCTCTCTTCGTTTTAGGTTAAGAACTGGCAAGAAAAAAGCCAGATATGAGTGTATTGGACTTTGGTTGGTGTGAACCTGGCTTCCTATCTCAGCTCCACTGGGCCAATCTCTTTGTCTAATCTACTTTACAGGGTTGTTGTGTAGATAAAAAGTGCTTATTTTTCCCTCAGCAACACAGAGATTGCTGAGGAAGAAGGCTTTGAGTTGTTGGACATAATGGCTTAACAGCACACATACTGTTTTACAAAATATAAGAAAACAAGTTCCGGCCCTAAAGTGCTTACAATATAAAATAAGCATGGGGAGGCAACAATGGCAAAGGGGTGGGGGCAGCAGGAACAAACAGTGACTGGTCCAAGGTCACTCACTGAACCTCATGGCTGAGTGAGAATTCGAACTCTGGTCTCCCAGATCACAGCCCAACACTCTAACCACTACACCATATAAACCACACTGATGGAGCAAATAATTTGTGGATTTCTTTGTTATTGATTGGACTTATTTTTACAGAGCCTGTAATTTTTGTATATTGTTATCCCCCACCCCTCCATCATGTGTATATTTTTTCACTGTTCCCTGCTCTGGCTTTGAAAACATTCATTGAAGAGTGGGCTCCTAAATACTTAGGAGCTAAGTAAAATAATGTGACAAAAAATTCTAGTTGTGATTCCTGCATTGCAATGCATTCCGAGGGGTTCGACTGGATGACCCTTGGGGTCTCTTCCAATTCCAATTCTACGATTTTACCCAGATGGTTGGCTGTTCCAATCCCACATTCTCCCAGCCTCTAGGGGCAGACTCGTGCAGAACAAAAGATCTTGTCGAGAGTGGACGCAGCCACAGCTACCAACCATTCCCTTCTCCCAGCACCCTAGTGGCTGCGGCGATGACCCCTCCTCCCCGCCCCTCGTGCCGGCCTCCAGGCCAGTGTGCGGCCAGGCGCGCCGTGGGTGGGAGCAGGCCAGGGAGATCGGTTTTCCCAGGCCTTCTGCCACCATCAGCATCAGCATCCCCAGGAATGACGGAGCTTGGCAGGAAATCTTTCATTTGAGGCTCCGGCGCTTCAATGGCGCAGGATGGAAACTTGGGAGATCAGCTTTCTCTCTTCCTGCCCTCACTTGGAGCTTGCAAAGGGAGATGGCTCTCCCTCCGTGCGTGCAGACGGTGGTGCTAGTGCTAGTGGTGAGGTCGGTGTGCGTGATTCCGCACACGCATCTATGAGGCAAGCCGTGGGGCTGGACACTTCTCTTCTGGGTATCTATTAGCAGGGACAGCGGTATATCAGCAGAATGAGCAGGGCTTACCGCAACCTGAAGGGAGTGAGAGAATACACATCAGTTGGCCATCTAAAGAGCTCACCCCTGGTAAGCCCAGGATTTAAAGCAGGCATGAGGAACCCTGTGCTCCCCCAGATGGCGCTGGACTCCAGCTCCCATCAGCCCCAGCCAGCATCACCAATGGTTAGGGATGACGGGAGTTTCAGTTCAGATCTTCCGCCAACCACAGCTGGATGACCCCGAAGTTTTAAGATTATGAGCCTAGTTTCGCCACACCTTCCACCATCGCAAAGGTGTGTCTTCTTTGGAAGATAGGAAGCTACCTTCTACCGATTCAGTCCCATTGGTCCATTTAGCTCAGCGTTGTCAACTCTGGCCGGCAGCAGCATCTCTCCAGGATTTTACGCAGGGGGCATTTCCAGCCCTAACTGGAGGTGACGGGAATTGAGCATGGGGGATTGAGCATGCAAGGCAGCTGCTCGACCCCCGAGCTGCGGTCCTTCCCCTTCAGATGTCCTGCGTCGCGTTTTTCTCTGCTCCAGGCACCCAGGTCTGTGGACTGCGGTTCTTTCGCAAAGCGCACACAAATGCAATTCACAAATGCATCTATCTGCCTAAGGGGACCCCAGAAACCCGTTTAAAGGGGAATCTTTTCCTTCAGCAAAAGCTGGGGGATGCGAAGTGGAAGGAGTGACTTCAATGAAGTCTCTTATCTCTGTTACAGTCCCCCGCCCCGTAAAAGTATTGCTTGTGCGCGCAGAGAGGTACAGAATTTGGGGGAAGGGATCGCCCAGTTTGTGGTAGCGAATTCTTTTAGGACTGAAATCCGGGTGAGGCTACACCGCTAATCTAACTTCAACAAATTATTCCAAACGAGGAAACCCATTTCTCTCCCCTCTTCTCCGCCTCTCTCTCTCTCTCTCTCACGCACAATCAAGAGAAGTCCAGATAACGCAGAAGCGCAACGCAGAAGTTAAGCAGCAGCTCTGGCGCATGTTTCGCTCAGAAGTTGCTCATATCCAATTGGATGAGACTTACGCCTGAGTGACAGTGGAGCCCCAATTACTCCCAAGTAACTCCCCCTTGGTTTCAATGGGATTTACTTCCAATTAAATCCGGATGCAGTTAACCTTATTATTTCAAACCCGATCAAAATATAATAGCCGCTAGGATTTATTTTTTTAATCTTTTATTTTAAATCTCTGTTAAGTCCAGTTCGATTTGAGTGGTTGACTCTGTCTTCTACACCATGGTGCCCATTTGCTTTCTAACTAGTTCTGAGTACGCCTCCCAAACAGTTACAATTAATAGTTCCAGTAATCTGAAGGCCACTTAATTATTGCTTGAAGTTTTGCACCCCGATGATTCTCTGTAACTGAGCGTTAGTTTCAATTGCATCGACGCCCGGGTGGCCCCTCCAGGGAAGCCGCTCCACGTTGCCTGAGTTGCCTTTTGCAGGATCCAAATCAGCGTCTTTCGCCCCGCTCGAGTTGATTCCTGTTACGCAGAAGGTATCATTAACTACCCTTTCTGGATACTTTCTCCGTTTACACAAAGGGATTCGCTGTTCCAGGCTTCTTAAGCTGATGGCTTTTACTTTTTCAGTCCTTGTTTATTGAGGTTGTAACTTCTGTTATTGTTGTTATGGGAAATTTTCTATGTATAGCTTTGAATGAGGGAGGGTTTGGGTTGCTTCATGTTGTTTTGGGACGGGATGATGCATTTCAAAACTTTGAATGGATGACTCTGGCTGTTTTTTTGCAGGATACCTAAAAGTTGTGGTGTAGGTGAAGCACAAATATAACAACAACAACAACAACTTATTATTATTTATACCCCGCCCATCTGGCTGGGTTTTCCCAGCCACTCTGGGTGGCTTCCAACCGAATATTAAAAACAATACAGCATCAGGCATTAAAAACTTCCCTAAACAAGGTCGCCTTCAGTTGTCTTTTAAAAGTAAAACAACAACTTCAGATTTAACATTGCATTTATTTCATAATTGATAAACCACTCTGCATCCAAGGAATATGTGAATGGTATACAGAAATAAAACATAAATCATCATGTGGATTAAAAAAATGGCATTAAACGTTTTTAAAAAGCAAGAATTAAAAACAGTAGAGAGTAACTTGGGAAGGACTAGGAGGAAAAGCAAAGTCGGGAACAAACTTCAAAAACATAATCATGTTCGGGTTTGCTTAACTTCTAAGAGAAGAGAATTCCAGAGGTGCATCTAGAAGGAATCATTTAGTGCTTTGCAAGGGATGCTTGTCTAATAAATGGGCAAAGTAGAGACCTTGATCCTATGCCCACATTGCTTTGGAGTTCCTCAGACTTAATTCTGAGCAAAGGCTTTTCCAGTCCAGGTACCCTCCACCACATCAAGGCAATCTTCCTGGGCCTAAAGTGTCCTTCAAGCATCCAGCAAGCATGGGTGTAGCCAAGAGGGGGTGGGGGAAGCTGCCCCCCTAAATCAAGTAAATCAATAAAAATACTTTACTAATTGAGATTCTGCCCCCCTAACATGAAGCCTGGCTATGCTCATGTCAGCAAGTGCCCCCCCCCCCGCTGACGCTAAATATATATATATTTGAATGCAGTATGCAGCCCCAACAACTTGGAGGGAAAAGAGAGGGGTGGAGGTTGATATTGATTCCTGATACCCTAAAATTCAAACCACAAAAATGACACATTAATGGAAATGGTTAGGTTAGGGTAAAAGCTACGAGTTTCTACTTCTTGGATGAGGTGTTATTGACACTTGCATGTGAGTAAATCACTAGAGGCATTTAGTTCATTAGCTTAGCATGGGAATGATGCTAATAATAAATTTATTCGGTGTATTCATTAGGGCCTGAGACAGTGCATTCAAAATAACATTTGAATCTATTCTGACCTCCTCTAAAGCATTCAGACATTTTCAGAGATCTTATACCGTCTGATGTAACTATGCTTTACTGTAAGTTGGTAAAGCAAGGACATGCACCGCCCATGTCCATAAGAGGTTGATTTTTATTTTTAAAGCATGTTGCTGGGACTGTTACACCTCTAGAACTCTGAGCTCAGTAAACAGAATCTCTCTCTCTCTCTCTGGACTTCATATATGCCCTTCAGATGCGTTGTGCACATAGGATGGGAAATGTACTCTGCGGTATTCCAGAGGCAACCTTGCTTCTTTATGTGTCCCAAGGCTGAACTCTTGGCCACTGAAAACAGGTTCTAGGACCACCTCAGATGAATTGAAGATGACAGATTCAACACACACACACAACGCTGGCTTGATTAAAATCCCTCCAAATTGTTTGAGAATTCACTGTGGCCTCCAGCCGAACTCTCAAACTGGTCCTCACACTGAGCCAGCTTTAAAGGAGAATCAAGACATGGGAAAACAAGAAGAAGGAAAAGAAAATCAAATTAAAACAAGGGAAAACCTCACTCCCTTGAGTCTGTTGTACCAGGCTGCTTTGATGATGAGCTGCTGAGTGAGTGAAGGAGCAAGCAAGCAAGCAAGCAAGCACTGTGGTCTCGTCTTAACCTAACTTCGACCTGGGCCAGCAGAGGTTAATTTTAGGGGTCAAAGGACTTATTTGGAGGTACAGAGGCTGGCGCCCACAAGGGCACTGCCTCAATTTGCAAATAGCCTTCATTCCTTCTGGACTATTTCCTTTTCTGCAGGCAAATTAGATAACCTCGCAGCTCACTTCATGCCCTTTTAGACACTGATGCTTGCTTTCTAAGTTCCAGAGTCTAAGTCAGAGCTTTCCAAACCGTTTGTCATGACATGTTAGTGTGTCGGCTGCAGCGTGTAGGTGTGTCGCATGAACGCTCTTCTAAGGGGTTAATTTAACCTCCAGTTTGCTAGTAAAACTGAATTACTATGTCATGAAATGATGCATGTCTAAAAAGCATGTCGTTGACATGAAAAGTTTGGAAAGCTCTGGTCTAAGTACAGTGGGCATAAATGGCAGGAAGCAAACCTGGAAAGCCAAGGGACTTTCTTCTAAGGGATTGTAGTAAGTAAGGACCACCATTGTTCCTCTCTACAGGGTACTAGCACCTGAATGCGGATGAGTGACCCTGTCAGTTTCTGTTTCCACAGTTTCTCACTTTTCCCATCATAAGTTCACATTTCCACATCAGTTTGTGATTTTTTTTTTAAAGTCCTCATAGAATTGTAGAGTTGGAAGTTACCCCAGGGTCACCTAGCCCAATCCTCTGCAATGCATGGAAATTCATGAGCATTTCAGTGCACCTTTATTTAATAAACATATATTTATATGCAAACTTGCCAATTATTCACGTTTTGCAAAACCGTTTCCCCCTAATGCATTTCTACATGTTATTTTCACTAAGACTTTAATGTACTGCATTTTTAATTTTATTTCTTTAAATCAGTTATATACAGCTTAACTACAACATCCTCTAAGCCGGGTACAGAAACGCCATGCACCAAAGGTCGGTTTGTCATATGCCTAGAATTTCCTGTACATACCCAGAATACTGCAGTCAGAAGTAAATGTCTGGGGAAATCGGGGAAATGTTGGGGGAAATCCAGATGTATGGCAAGCCATGTCGGCAGTGTCGTTTTTGCCAGTTTCCCTTTTTTTTAAAAAAAAAAACCTCAAAATAGCTCAAAAACAGCAAAAGCTCAACAACTTTGGGCAAGAATAATTTTAAAAAGTTCAACAATTTTGCTATATAAAGCTCAACAACGTTTGTGTCTGGATTTCCACTTTTTGAAATATGGCAATCCTACTAAACGTAAAAAATATTACTGGGCTGAAAAACTGCACTGCAAAATTTGGAGAGTGCAAATTTTGAAGGATGGTTGTATTCTGGTTTGTGTATTGTGCTGGGATGAGTGAATTAGGTATAAGGGCTCGTCCACACTTGTCCTGTGATTTCATCCCAGAGGTTTTTCTTCCTGCTGCTTTTGGGTTTTCTGTGGATTGACCTTTGTTCTCACTGATCAGTAAGCAGTGGGTTTCCCAGGGGAAAGCAGCAGGACAGGACCAAAGAAAAATGCATTGGAGCTATGCCTAGAAATCATGGGACAAAGGGAAGTGTGGATGAGCCCTAAGTTCACCTTTAAGTGCAAAGCAAACTGAATTTCTCCCCCATCCCTACCTAAACCACTCAGGATGGGAGTAGGTTTTCATTAACATAAATGAGGCTTATTTCTATGTAACTGTATTTACAATCAGAGCACATAGCTGTGTTCACAAGTGATGTTTACAATCTCCTTTTATTAAAAGCTAGGACTGCACTATGTAATAAGCATAATTAAAAGATTAATCAATGGAATCTGCAAAGCAGTAAAGACACATCTGTTTGAAAATCATTCATTTAGCCTTTGCTTCTAATCACTTTTGTTTATTAAATTGTTAGTTATCTAACAATTATTTTAGTACCTCAAAGAAACAGCAGTGCAGAAGTTTTGATCATATACAAATGTGTTTAAATTTGATAGACCGATTAATCAGCTAAAGACAGGATCAATTGATCAATAATGAAGAGGAACCACATGCCCAGCATCAATTCCCTTCCCTTTAAGCTGCACTCCTAGCCCCACTTACTTGGGATTAAGTCCCATTGAATTCTGAGCAGAAATTGTTCGGATGGCAGCCTAAGTCAAACTCACATCCACCCACCCACTGATGCACAATTCTGTTAAATGGAGCAACTTCAGACTCTCACCTACAAGTAAGCAGGCGCAAAACTCCAAAGGGGCAGCCATGTTCACCTGTTGCAATTAAATTTTGTGGCACCCTTAAAGCTTAACAGATGCACAGCAAGAGCCCTGCTGGATCAGATCAAAGGGGTCAGACTTGCTTCTCACAGTGGCCAACCAATGGGAAAGGCACAAGCATGACTTGAGCCCAACAGCACTCTCGCATTTTGTGTTTCCAAGCAACCAGCATTCACACTGGAGATGCATTGTGGCACAATGTTTTGTTGCGCTAGGTTGATTGGTTTGTTTAGGCCTTGTATATCCCACCTTGCTTTTGTGGGGAGGGAGGTGGATCAAAGCAGCCATAGCCAAACATCTGGATATGGTTGATTAACTAAGATGAAGAGGTGCTTGAGCCAGACATATGTTCCATCAAATCACCGCTGCATGCTGTACAATTCAAAAGACTAATCACCTGCAAGGAACAGGTTGATAACAAATCTATCCTTTGTTTCCAGAACTCTTGGTTTGCTCTTTCTCCTTATTAAAAAACCTTTGTACTCATCACACTCTACACCATTGGCAATGCTTAGGAATGGGAGTGAAATTTGTTTCAGGTCATATTAAAAGATGAAGCTACCTAATCTGCACTCACCAAAAGGATAAGGTAAAGGTAAAGGTACCCCTGCCCATACGAGCCAGTCGTGTCCGACTCTAGGGTTGTGCGCCCATCTCACTTAAGAGGCCGGGGGCCAGCGCTGTCCGCAGACACTTCCAGGTCACGTGGCCAGCGTGACGAAGCTGCTCTGGTGAGCCAGCACCAGCGCAGAACACGGAAACGCCGTTTACCTTCCTGCTATAAAGCGGTACCTATTTACCGTATCTACTTGCACTTAGGGGTGCTTTCGAACTGCTAGGTGGGCAGGAGCTGGGACTGAAAGACAGGAGCTCACCCCGCCGCAGGGATTCGAACTGCCGACCATGTGATCGGCAAGCCCTAGGCGCTGAGGTTTTACCCACAGTGCCACCCACGTCCCTCACCAAAAGGATATGGAAACCAAAAACAGAGCCACCCGTCAATATGTGCAGATCTCTGAATTTTGCAGTGCAGTTCTCCAGCCAAGCAATGTGTACAAGAAAATGCTTATTCTGGGGTTAAGTTTCCATAAAGCACACTTATTCATGAAAACATTAAACTGCATTGTGTAATGGAATATTGTCTTGCAGAAAATTCATACAAACTATATATATCCAGAGAGATTCACTTTGCAGTTTGCAAACCAGTTTAGAAATGTGGAGAATTGAACCTGAGATTGGAAAAACGAGGAGCTGAAATCAACATATTTGCTCCTTCCCAGTGATACATAGGGGACAGTATGATTGCAACTCTAACCTTAGGCTGTTGGAGAAGTGCATGTATGTGTGTGGAAGCCCTGTGGATGCATGTCTGAGTACATGCATAGAATTGCCACAAAGTGCACACAGGCGATCCCAGGTCTTTCTGTTATCAGATCCAGACATGTACACACACACACAACCAGGCATGCACACAGGCAAGATGGACACCGATGCAACATGTTTGTGAAGCTAAATGCCCACCCCAGAGAACCAGACAATCCCCAGATGCACCTTCCCCCCATCCCCTCCCTCTAGCCCTGGACCCATCTGCATATTTTTATTGCCAATGTCAGGAACATGAAAACTCTTTCTGCCAGCACTCAGCACTGAAAATTTATGAGGTTGGTCTGCTGGAGCAAGGGGCTCGGGGGGGGGGGGGGGAGGGAGGGAGAAAAAGTGATGGAAGAGAAGGAATAGGCCTATAAATTGTTCGTTGTGATTTATGCTGCCGTCCGTTTGCAGAATCTTCCCTCCTCTGCATCTCGTCTTTTCTGGAGCCTCACACACACATAGATCCCCCCTCTCTCCACCCTCCACCCCCCTTTCCTTTCCTTTCCCTGCCTTACTTTGGGGTCCTGAGTCAGCCCAGCTGGTGGAAGACAGCGATGCGAACTCAGTCGGTGCAGACAGAGTTAAAGTAAACAACTGTGGTCATCAGCAGGCAGTTAGCAGGCTTTGGACAGATGAGCAGGGCTGGAGGAGGACCACACACGCACCCCCCTCCTCTGGACCACACAGGGACCAGACTGCATTGACTTTGCACGCAACACCCACACCCCCCCCCACACCACTCCTTTTCCTTACAGCTAAAACTATAGATTTCTTTGCCTTGGCTTAGAAGGCTTTGCAAGAACCCCTTTTCCCCACTTCTGGAATTATCTTATGCCTGGGATTGACAACATGATCAATGAGGCCACTACCATGAAACATTACTGGATTCTGTGCAAAACATTTTGTTATTATTGTGATTCTTACCTTTCTTATTATGCATCCATCTCATTGGACCCTATTTATTTTTCAAATGCATGAACATGGTGGCATTCTTGATTATTTTTTTTAAATGCAAAATTTGATAAACTAAACACCTCTCCCCAAGCTAAAACAACCTGCATATAAAATCAGCAATAGATACATAATAAATCTGGATCCTTAACAAACCTTATCTAAATAAAATTGTCACCATCACCATCCTCCTAAAAGCAGATATTGAGGAGGGCAGGTGAGAGATTGGTAAATCTGATCATTTTGGTTTCTCCCTTTTTCTCATCTTTCCAAACTTAAATTCAGCTCTTCATGTTTCCACATCAGCCTGCAATTTTCTTAAAGTAAAAATGCCATCATTAGAATTCATCAGCATTTTAGGGTGAATTTCTCCTGATATAGACAATTTTTGTATGCCATTCTGCCTAATGCACACATTTTCTCAAAGAAAATTCCCCCCAATATAAGGCTTTTTCGCATTTGTTATTTTCAGAAATATTTCCATTTATATGCATACTTTGTTGTCTTATTTATTTAAACCATCTATATATGCTGCTTAACTACCACCGTCTCTAAGCCATAGCTGTCAACTTTTCCCTTTTCTTGCGAGGAATCCTATTTGGAATAAGGGAATTTCCCTTTTAAAAAGGGAAATGTTGACAGCTATGCTCTAAGCAATCTAAGAAATGCAACACAGAAAAGGTAAAAAATGGTTAAAACCATAAACACACACTACAATTAAAGTTCTTGCTGGAGTAAAAAAAAAAGAAAAGTCTTCAGTAGGCACAGTAAGTTCAACAGCTTTGAACACCTTACTTTGCACTGCAAAGTGTCCATGATGATGATGGTGAGAGGGTTGGGCACGCTTAGGCCTGGGAGCCAAATCTCTCCCTCCGGACCTCTATATCTAGTTCAGGCCACACCTCTGTCCCCAAGGCACCAGCCCTGCTCTGCACCTTCCTTGAGTCCTTTTGCTTGGCTGGGTTGTTTCCTTTAACTGTGATAATGCCTCTTGCTTAGCTGGATGGAAAGAAGTGTAGGGTGTTTCTGTGTAGGGGTAGAAATCTCTGGCTTCTACAAGGCTGAAATACAGCTTGCTGAATAAATGTAAGAGTCACAGCCATTGGAGCGCCCACTTTTGTCCCTGGCCCATGCAACGCTAGCACATGACTCCCAGAAGAGTTGCCTATAAGGGTACATGGCCTATGGCCAGAAAAAGGTTCCTTACGCCTATTGTAGGCGTTGGCAGTAAGCCCCATGCAGGTTAGTGGTACAGTCTCAGCAGCTGCCCAGTGATGATGATGATTTTGACTGCCAATCCTGAAGCTAATTGCATAAGACCCGACTGCACAAGAGGCCCCCACCTTGTTGAAGCCAAGCAGATCTAGGTCTGATCTGTGCCTGGATGAGCGACTGCATGGGAATTCCATGCATTTATTTCATTTATATCCCACCTTTTTCTCCGAGGAACTAAAGGTGGTGTACCTTATGTTCTCCCTCCATAGTTAATCTCCACAACAACCCTGTGAGGTAGGTTGGGCTGAGAGGCATTGATTGGTACAAGGTTGCCGAATGAGTTTCATGGCTGATCGAGTGGGAGTTTGAACCATGGTTTCCCAAGTCCTAGTCCGACACACTGACCACTACACTATGCTTGCTGTCATATGTATGTGGTCTCTTAGGCACTGGAGGAAAACCCAGCAACAACATCATTACAGCTCTCTCCACCATTTCCTCTAATTATAAGCCTGGCAATAAAACTTATTAAAGTGACAGAAAGGTAGAAGTATACATTGCCAAATAGAGCACCCACAAATCAGGCATGTGCATTGTATTTGCAGAGATACAAATGGAACGTGTCAAATTGGAAGATTTGGGGAGGGGGCGAAGAAGGAGAATTTCAATGTGCATCTGTTCCATAAGCAGGCGGTGCAAGCAGTCCTGGTGCAGCAGAAAGGAGTTTTCTTGCTTGTGACCCTGGGGGCAGGCAGAGGAGTTAGCTTTCAATCATCTTAACACCCCCCCCCCCAACTACTGCTCTAGCTGCAAACACAGACACTCCTCCAGTGCCTCTCCATCTGCAGATCTTCAATGAGTTACAGGGATCCCAGGCTTCTGTCTGATAAGGTCATCTTGCAGCAGGGGTTCTTCCACTGCTCTGCTCAGCTCTGGCAGCCATCTCCAGGATGAATCAGTTAATCTGCAAAAAGATCTCATGTCTTACGAAAGGCCCCCAAAGTATGCAGTGCATTAGATCACCTCCCAACTGTTAGCAATCTGCAAGAAGGATTTGATCCCATGAAATTTTGGTTTGCACAATTCAAGTGCTCTTTGTTGGAGGGCAATAAATCCACTTTACTGAAGAAATGGACTGCTTGCGGTTAGGAAAGTGACAGGAAAAAGCACTGAAAAGTATGGGACAAAAGAATGACTAACAGGAAATACCCTGCAAGAAAACTAGGATGAATGCAGGATGAAGGCTCATTGCCCTATAACCTTCTGCAAACCAATCAATAAAGACCAGATATAATCTGACCTCTGCACAAGCTTTGTGCAAGAAAAGCAGGAAGAATGCTCCATAAATAGGTCATCTGGAGGAGCCTTCAAAGTTTTTTTTTAAAAGAACCAAATTTAAATCTTATTTAAATACTGTTGCAAAGGATTCTGGGACATATTATTGGGCTCACATTCAGCAGGGGCTGCCACTGTTCCCCCCTCTTCCCCCATTTGCTGGTGCTTCAACAACATTCCTCTCCCATCCGGGTTATGGTTTCTTTCTTCTAAAGAGAGTGGTCTCAGCCAATCAGGGATCCTGTAGTGAACCAGATGATGTTGCAACACTAGATGTAGGCAATCAAATGTGGCCAACATCACTGGTGACAACAAAGTTGATTCAAAATAAGGGTAATGCCTCCCTGGATTGATCATATGGGTGATTCCATATTGAAGAGGGTGGGGAGAACATAAGGAGGAAAAAAAGTCTGTTTTGGGGTGACAAGGTAAACACCTTTGCTCCTTTTGCATTAACATTGTCATTGTTGAAATGGTTTGTGTGTGCGCCTTTTGACACTGATCAAACTTTTTTTTTGCATGCCTTCCTTAGTTCAACTCTAGTTGTTAAAATGACACAACTGTTTCCATAAATTGTCTCTGTCCAGAGGCCTCCAGTGCAAGTGCTGCTCCAGGATCCCCTAAGCTGATCTCTCTCTCTTTGGGGAAGGTTTGCTGTGCAGGTCGATTCCGGGTTCAAGAGGAAAAAGTAGCTCAGCCGGGAAAGGAAATGCCTGCTTCGTAAGCTCACCGCCAACCAGGAGCGTTTCGGAAAGCAGTGACTCAGTGCCTTGCGACTCTTGGCATTTCAAGGGACTGACAAATGGTTGTGGCTTCCTTTAGCAACTACGCTAGGAGCCCAAAGAAGTGACCTTTAAGGAGCTTGCAGCCACAGAGGGAGGCGCATTGCGTGCTCTCTGCAGCTCCCTCCTCCTTGCCTTGGCTCTGACCTCTTTGCCTGCTCAGCTGCAGCAGCTGACAAACAATGGAGTGTGTGAGGGTAAAAGAGAAAGAGGAGAGCAACACCTTGAAACTGATAGTCTTTGCTCAATCACAGGCAATTTTCCTATATATTTTCCACAGGGTCAAAAACTCTAACTAGCTAACAGGGCAAACTTAAACAGTAGGGGACCTATGCTGTAGAGTAGGACCTGGTGGCCATAAGAATGTAAAAAGAGCCTGGTGGATCAGGATCCTGTTCTCACAGTAGCCAACCAGCTTCCTGTGGGAAACATGAGCACATCAGTTCTCTGCCTGCCTGAGTTTCCCAGCAACTTGGATTCTTCAGAAGCAGTACTGCCTCTGAGAGTGGAGGTAGAACATATCCATTGTAGTTAGTAGCCATTGGTAGTCTTCTCCGTGAATTTGTCCAATCCTGTTTTAGAGCCAGCCAAGTTGGAGGCCATCTCTGCCTCCTATGGAGATGAGTTCCATATTTTAACTATGCACTGCATGAATAAGTCCTTCCTTCTGTCTATCCTGAACCTTCCGGCATTTATCTTCATTGGATGGCCACAGGGTCTAATGTTATGAGGGAAGGAGGAAAATGTCTCTCTATCCACTTTCTCCACTGTGCATTTTTTTATAAACTTCCATCATGTCACCATTTGCCTCTTCTCCACATCCCTGTCTGAATGCGTAAATGGTGCACATGTCATGCACGGGACAAAGCTCCCCACAGAGAGCATTTTCAGTGATGCAGCTTCTCCTGCTACACCAGTGTAAGGTTTCCTTTTTAAAATTCTTCCCTTTCCCCCCCTCTTCCCCAAATCCACATGTTTCCTCAAGATTGGGAAGGCAGAGATTTGGGGCTCTTAGGAGCACTGGAGAAGAACAGGATTAGAAAGAAGGCATTTTGTCAGTTTCCTCCTTATGCAACAGCCCGGGTGCTTTCCTCAAAGAACACACTGGAATTTGGCTCCGTTTGCAATTTCAAAGGAAACGGTACAATTGGCTTCTTCCCTGGTACTTTTCCTGATGCAGACTCCATCAGAGTTTGCTGAAACAATGCGAATGGGATGGTTCCCATCACTTTTCTAAAAAAGGGACAAAGAAAGATTTAAATTTAGACACAGTGGCCTCCACAGCCATCTTACATCAACCAAGTGTTTCATGTTACAACTTCAGGGTGAGTGACATAAAGAGAGCCAGATCAGGCCAAAGGCCCATTCTAGTTCAGCATCCTGTTCTCACAGTGGCCAAACAGATGCCCCAATGGGAAGCCCACAAGCAGGACCTGAATGCCCCATTCACCCTTTTGGACCTGCCTATTGCATACCTGGGTCTGGTTTCCTTTTGAAGGCAGAATTATCACTTTGTGATATTTGATTTTATCTGCAAATATATACAGTTTGAGCAGAGGCAGATGGCTACAGGGTTCAGCAAACTTTTTCAGCAGGGGGCCGGTCCCTCAGACCTTGTGGGGGGGGGGCTGGACTATATTTTTTGGGGGGGATGAACAAATTCCTATGCCCCACAAAGAACCCAGAGATGCATTTTAAAGGACACATTCTACTCATGTAAAAACACTCTGATTCCCGGACCATCTGCAGGCTGGATTAGAAGGCAATTGGGCTGGATCCGGCCCCCGGGCCTTAGTTTGCCTACCCATGGCTTAATTGCTCGAACAAAGCAAATTTGGTGGCTCTGCACCACATCTCCAGTTTAGGTACCCCTGCAGCCACAGATTATGCTAGCTACAAAAATGCAGTTCAGGTCTCTAAGGCTGCATTCACACAACAGTTTGTTCCCTTTCCCCAGTGTTTCCCTAACCACTAATTTCTACATTATATTTGGGCTTTCACATGACATAAGAGCCACTTCTGGAAAACCAATGGAATATAGCACGTTACCACTCATTTCTGTCTTATTTGATTCCAGAACAAAATATGTTTGCAGCCTTCTTAACCCAGAAAATTGCAGGGTTAAAGTGATGGGATTTGGGGCAGTATACTGGCATACAGTTTTCGGGGGGGGGGGAATAATGGGGAAACAGATGTAAGCATGTGCAGAAAGCGTGGGAGTAACAATGTTGTCCAGTGATGTTTGTTGTTGTGTCACACTACGCCCACTGGGGTGAATGGAATTTAGCACAACCTGCTGGTAGATCAGTCGAAAAGCCATAGTTCCATAATGCAGCAGGTACTGCAGTGTGAAAGGAATATTAGGAAATAGGACAATGAATGCAATATTCCCACATCTAAATGCAACCTGTGTCTCTCCCCTGACTCTAATTGCAATCTGCCTCACTTTCCCCCACTTACACAACATTACATGATTCTTACATGTAATGTAATGCATGTAATACACAACATGATTCTTAGCTGCGTGAAATGGGGGAGTAAATCCCCTCTACCCAATTCAGGAGACTTGGGGAGGATTCAAATATTGAGAGCAAAATCTCCCTAATGAAGGAAAGATATAGGGCAGAGGTGAGGACCAATTTTTCTCTGTGTGAGGAACATGCTTAATGGTGGTGGGAGGGGCTGGAGTCAGTGATGTGTGGGGCCAGAGAATAAAGCAGGCAGAGCATCAAGTGTTTTCTCTCTCTGACCACATCCACACCTTACTTTTAAAGCACTAGGATACCACTTCAAACTGTCATGGCTTCCCCCCAAGAATTGTGGGAAATGTTGTCTGTTAAGGGTGCTGAGAATTCTTAGAAGATCCTTATTCCCCTCACAGAGCTACAATTCCCAAAGTTCCCAGGAAAGAGGAATTGATCATTAAACCACTCTGGGAATTGTAGCTGTTTGAGGGGTCTCCTAACAACTCTCAGCACCCTTAACAAACCATAGCTCCCATAATTCTTTTGGGGAAGCCATGACTTTTAAAGTGGTACAATAGAGGTACAAGAAGTTCTCAGGAAAGAGGAAGTGACTTTTAAACTACTCTGAAAATTGTAGTTCTGGGAGGGGAATGGGGTCCGCAACTTTAAAAAAAAGAAAAAGTGTGTGTGTGTGGGGGGGGGGCGGAGATCTGGGTTCCAAGTGTACCAGAGACAGATTGATAATATGCAGGATTTCCTCATCTTTGGCTTACGGTGGAGGGGTGGGGGAAACGTCACTCATATTTGCACAGAGCTGAATTGGCAGCTCCCCAGACATCAGTACATCTCTTTAAAATTTGATTTAAGACAAACTTCCCACCAAACTCATGAAGCATCTGGCACTGTTGTCCTTCCCTCCGCTATCACCACTCCTTCTAATCTGCGGTTTTGGTCTTTGCTATGAAAGGCATGCTGAATTTATTTTTTAAAAACCCTGATAATGGGAAGATCGATCAGATTAACTGCCGAACGATCTGATTAACGGCCGAGCCCCTTTTCCAAAGGCTGCAGAAATCCATCCGTCTGTCTAATCTGCATACATTTTTTCATTTATTTAATTGCCGAAGGAGACTGCAATCCAGATGATTAAGAAATCAGATGTGCTCTTGAGTTCCAGCAGAGTATCAAGTCTGAGGTGGGTGGAGAGTCATTATTAATTGGTTTCAGTTACTGTAGGCTAAAGAGGCGGAACTCTGTGTAATAGGTTTATCTTTTGATCTCCATCTTTTGATCCAAACCAAACCTTTGCGGCTCATATAACCAGACACATGGAAAATGTATGCTGATCTAACTTGCTATGAAAGCTTTGGCAAACCATTCTCCAACAGTTTTCTTTGTTTTTCAGGAGGGTGGCATGGGTTGTTGTTACTTAGTAAGTTTCAGAGTGTGCAAAGGCAGGGATGAGTGAATCTGTCAATTTCAGTTTCTCTCAAGTTCTCTTTTCCCCAGTCTTAAGCTCACTTCACCTTTCTACACAAGATTGTGATTTTTTAAAAATAAAAAGTCCTCCTGAAAATTCATCAGCCTCTTAGTGCAAATTTCTCCTGATACTCATATATTTTGCCTGATTTGCACATTTTTTGCAACATAAAATATTTTAAAATCTTATGTTCACTAGTATACCAGTGGCAGAACTGGTACAGTTACAGGCACTGTAATACTTGTTTTGCATTTGTAATCAATCAATTTGTTCGTGTGGCAGCAGCCAAACTTTGGAACTCCCTGCCATTTGACGTCAGGCAGGTGGCTTCCCTGTGCTGCAGAAATTGTAGCTAAAGAATCCCTGATGGCCATCCAACTTCTGTTTCAAAACCTCCAATGAAGGAGAGTCCAGCACCTTCTGAGGGAGTCCATTCTACTTTGGAACAGCTCTTCCTTTCAGAAAATTCTTTCTATTGCTTAGTCAGAATCTCCTTTCTTATAATTTGAATCCATTGGTTCAGATCCTACCCTTTGGAGCAGCAGAAAACAAGCTTGCTCAATCTTCCATTTTGACAGCCCTGCAGATAATTGCATGGAAATGCTCATGAATTTTCATTTTAAAAATTGTAAAAAATAATAATCACAAACTCATGTAGAAAAGATGCATAATCCAATTAATAAAATAAATGATTGTGATAATAATCTTTTTATTTTCAACATACATTCCCTGCCTCCTTGGAGGACTTAGATGGTAGCTAAGGAGGACACTTCCTATCTATAAGCAATAGATTAAGATTACGAAGGACAAAAATACTTATGTAGCAGCACATAGAATAGAGAGGCAATGAAATAATGACAATGTCAGCAGCATAAAAGCACCAAAACCCTGGAGAAAAACTGCCCTATATGGGAATAGTCTAAAAGGTCACAGCATCCATTCAAGGCAAATGTCCCTTGGAAGATAATTCCACAACAAGGGAGCTACCACAGGAAAGTCCTTTCTCCTGGTCAACAACTCAATACCCACCTCATCTATGAAGAAGGGGGGCTTGTGGAGTGAAGCATCTGATGAGGATCTTATGTTCTTATCCTCATTAATCCCTGGATTTCAAATGCCCTGTTCCTCAAGATTCTGCTTTCCTGGTTCCCATTTGTAATTTGACCTGATGTTTAACTCACAACATGGAGTGTGGTTACAATCCTAAATGCACACTTCCTTGGGAGTAGAGGGAGGGAGAATTCCATTCAGTTTTTATTTAGTGGTGAACCTTCCTACTTTCTGAAACAATATGCAAACAGAAACACAGCCGTCCTTCAAAATTTGCACTTCTCCACATTTTGTGAGTGTTGCAACCAAACACGTACAAAAATGCATATACTAGGGTATATTGTGCAATAAAAAGCATATATTGGTGAAACAAAAGTGCATTATATGAAGGAAAATTGTTTTGCAAAAATATGTGGATGCATTCAATAGATCTGTGTATTAGGAGGAATATGCACTAAAATGTTGGTGAATTTTCCTGATTTTTTAAAATCACTTGCTGATGTAAAAATGAGGAGAATGGAAAATGAGAAGTTGAAATTGACAGATTTATCCATCTCTTTTGGGAATAAGCTCCATGTAATTCAATGGGACTTCTGAGTGGACATGTAAAACATTGTACTGTAAAAGAGCATCAGCCAAACTTAGCTCATCAATAGGCTTAGCTGTACTATCTTTGAGACCTTCTAGTTGAGGCAGAATGGACCTGCTGACCAGCCAGTGTCAGGTTATTATACAAACACCCCCCCCCCACTTTTTTCTGCAAATTTGCAGACTTGGTGACCAAGTTAAGCACTGGAGACAGTTTGCCCAGTAGGGTGACCTTTCACCTTCTCTTTACTAAATAGACTTAATTGCTGCATTTGTCTGTCATTTGAGCTACAAATAATTCTACTGAGGTCATTGTTAAAAAAAAGGAAAGCTTGGCTTTTTAGCCACCTTCAGAGAATCTCTAACTTGATATTGCCAGGCATGAAAACATGTGAGAGGCTTCTGGGACCCTATAGTACCAATGTCTCAATCTAAGCAGAGACAGCAGCCAATGTGAAATCAGACCTTTAGCAACTTTGGAGAGTAATAAGAAATGCACCCGACACACATGTGTACATGTGTGTGCATATGTGTGCCTGAACTCACTTTGTGAGATCTAAAATTCTCTCAGAGGTTATTCCACTAGGATACATTTCCAGAATAAATATTCAATATCCAACTAAGTTCTACTCAGAGTAGACCCACTGAAGTTAATGGCACTATGTTAGCTAGGCCTATTAATTTCAGTGGGTCGACTCTGAGTAGAACTTCATTGGCTAGTACTCCCCCCTCTACCAGGAATTATTGATTTATTTGGCCCAAAGAATGAGAAAAGCTGTCATCCTAATCTGGTGACATCTTCATGGAAACACAGGAGAATGTAAGAAAAGCCCTGGTTGGTTGGGCAAGGGGGCTTATAGCAAGGTGGCAAAGCATCTGCTCTGAATGCAGAAGGCCTCAGCTTCAATCCTCAGCACCCCCAGGTTTCCAGCAGCTGACATTCAGAAGCATACTGCCTCTACCAACAGTGGAGGTAGAACATAGCCTTAGGTTCCATGAATTTCCCAGGATATTGAGAGCCAAAGAGTCAGCTGGGCAGGGACAAGAAATAACACCCTACCCACCAAAGCCCTGAATTCCTTTGAGACCCTGCACTACCCTTAAGCCCTCTGAAGCTGCCCATCAAAGTGTCCTTCTCACCAGTGGGCAGGCACAGGCTCTCCTGTGATAAGATGAGGACAAGAGAAGTGCTCTCCTCTTTGCTTTGAGATCTCATCTTTTTCTGAACTGCTTGCCATTTCCCCTTCAGGCTCCTTCTGACTTTTTCTTTTCTTTCATGTCTTCTTCAGCAGCTGTAGACCAGAGAGGAGCAATTTCCTACTTCGTGCTAACTGCTCTCTGCTGACAGCCTCAAGAACCACGAGGTGAGAATTTGCTCCCATTTCAGAGGAGATCTGGCTGGACTCAAGGCAAGGGGCTGCTTCCACGGTGCTCTTTGATGTGCTTCTCCTGAGATAGGTAGGTTAGCTTTGCCTCCTACTCGAGCCTATCAGATCTTCATCAGATCTGCAGCTCACCCGATAGACAAAGGCCCAAGGAAAAAATCAAAAACACCTCAATGAAAAGCACACAACACGTAACAATAAAGCCTGATTTAAAAAATCACATTTGACCCATCACAAAAGTGCAGCAACCACATAATCTATCGGAACATTAGGTTACATCCAGGCAACCTGTTTGTTGAGTGTTGTTGTCGTCGTTGTTATCCCACCTTTTTCCCAGACCAGGACTCAAGATGACTTACAAAATGTAAAACAACATTTTCTGGACCATCCCATTCCCAGTACATAGCAAGTGAACTAACTTCACTTGGGAAAAATCAGTGCAGACTCCAGCTCCCCTCCAACCTTCGCCACCCTTGCCAAGTCCATGGCGTGTGTAGATCCCTGCTGTTTCCTATGAACTTGAATAGAGATTTTCCTGGGAAAGTCTAGCTTTCCTGTCAGATTTCCAATGGCCAATTTTCCCGGAGAAAAGCCAAGTTCTCCTTCCGTACTGCAGCAGCAGGAAAAATGTAAAAATAAAATGAAAATGAAGGGGTGGGGGAGAGATCAAAATTAGGATGGCCCTTACACATGCCAAAAAAACCCCAAGCATAGAATCTGTATTAAAAACCTGTATATGCATATGTCTAGATGAAAATGTAGGAGTAATGACCATAATTCAAATAGAAACACGGTATATCTCACCTTAGTGACTGTGATTTGGTGAGATGTGTGCCTGATCAGTCTGCTGCCCAGGCGCTCACTTTGTATGGGCAACCTCAAGGCTCCATCCTGCTCTCCCTTCTGACAATTCTTTTTCCTTAACTTGAACTGGGTAGGGCTTCAACAGAGGACTTCTTCAAATACGGGACTTCAAGAGAGGAGAGGGTTCCAGGTATCTTTCAAACCAGGGCTGTAGGAGAATTTTGATGAAAACAGAAATAGGAGTAGAAAATGCTGGTGTTTGCTTTTTTGCTCCGTGTCCAGAGGGAAAATGTATCCAGAGAATATGATCAGTATTCATGGTTGTTGTTGCATCCTGTACACAAATTTTACATGATTGATTATGATTCTCTTGCCCCACCATTGCCTCATTTTCATTGTGTTTCCTTTGCAGTGAAATGATGGAATAATGCAACAATTGTGTGATTTACATAATTAATTAGGTAAATTGCATAAGCTACATAATTTTGCCACAGCAAACAGTGAAACACGTAACATTGTTTTTGATGGAAGGCGAGTTGCAGTGGAATGGAAGCAGTGCTGCATGTGACAAGTACAGGGAGGAATGGGAAAAGATGCTTACACCCCTTTTTGGATCCCAAAGTTGTCACCCCCTACTTCCCAGAGACAAGTGTTATCTGCTTACACGTTCCCTTCTCACACTCCCCCTTTCTCCGCAGCCCATTCCTTTCTCCTTATAAAGGCATTGCTACATCCTGACAGAGAAAACACTGGCGACTCGAGGGGTCCATGACCTTTGGGCTGCTAAACTCCCGCAAACTAAATAAAAGCAGCCCAAGAGAAAGCAAGTGAACATAAATCAGAACGCCTGACAGAGACCACCTGGTATACGCTTCCTTGCTGCAAGGAGGCACAGAGCTGATGGTATTCAGCTGGAGACGCTGCAGTCTCATGCATTTCTTAGGGGTACTACCTCACAGAGCCAAGGGGGGGGGGGAAAGCATGTCTCCTGCCAAGCCCCACCAAAATGAATGGGGAATGAAGTGCTCAAGTCAAGGGCTTTGTTTGTAGTTTTGTTTGTTTTTACTTCGTTGGTCAGTGGGGGGAAACAGGACAAGAAAATCGTGTGCATGTAGACTGGGGGTAGCCAGTGTGGTGCCCCCCTCAGGTTGATGGACTACAACTCCCATGATGCCTACCCATTGCCCATGTTGGATGGGGCTGATGGGAGTTGGAGTCCAACAATATCTAGATGGAACCATGTTGACTCTCCCTGATGTAGACCATTGGAAATGATGATACCTCTGCTAACGACGACATCTTCTAAGAACCCTCTTTAGTTTTGGACAATAGAGAAACAAAATACAAATTCTGGGAACAGAGAGGATGCAAAGCTTGTGAACTGCTGCTCAGCTATCAAACATTTTCATCTGTACCCTGGAACAAATGGATTTGGAAACCAATTGCAGCTGTTTATCATGATATTTTGAGCATACAATATGGTGGGTGGAGGGTGCAGCGTTGGATCGTTGTCAAAGGGAGGGCTAGTGCGAATAGTTTTTTCCTTTCTTTTTTTAAGTTACCCTCCTGTTGATAAACAAAGTAGGGAAAATGCATGAAATACATACAAAGCTGGCATAAGGGTTCAGTTTCCAGCGTTTTGGATCAAAGCCATGAGCACAAGTTGGGTCTCATTGGATTTTCATGCTTCATCACCACCATTAAGACGAAGTGCACATTCTTTCTTGGCCAGTTCTAGAATATGAGAGAGAGAGAGAGAGTGCTTTAAGCAATGTAAATAATGTGGTTGGGAACCAGTTAAAGAATATTTTAGTTGATCCACAGTCTGGCTTTTATCGGACTTACCCATCAATGTGAATTTACATATTGCGTATACACTTCGACAACTAAGGTGTCCTTCCAAGCACCCTGAAGGGAAAGAGTGGCTTCTTTTAATACTTAATTACTGCTGGAGCAAAAGGCCTTCACTAATATTTACTTCCTCATCCCATTTGAGAACATGTAATATTTGCTAATATAGTTATGTGCTAAAACAGCTTCAAAAATTAAAAAAATCAGGATCCTTCGGTAGCGTGGATATATATTTGAAATAAGCATTGGCAGACTTCAGGCTTTCAAATTTTAGCAGCGTGCTGTGTGATAATTTTATTGTTTTATTCTTTTAGGGTTTGTTCATTTTTTTGCAATAGAACTCATAGCCTCAGGCTTTGAAAAGGCTAAAATGATGGTGAGCCAGCGAATAGGAGATGTAGAGCTTCAGGACCATATGAGCAAGATAGATAAATATCCAGCTATCCAAGATTATGGAAAAGGGTTTAATCTAACCCCATATTTGCTGGACCTACAAATCGCAAAATATAGGCGGGCGTTTACCCTTACCAGATTTGATGTATTGCCATCTGCCTTACTAAAGGGCAGATACGAGGGCACACCCTATGCTGAACGAGTTTGCCCATGTGGACTGAAGGAGGTGGAAACGGCTTCACATGTGCTGTTACACTGCGACCTTTACGGGGATATCAGGTTACTGTTTATCTCCCCTATCGTTCAGAAATTTCCAGGTCGATCTGAATCTCAGCGGCTGAAAATCCTACTAGGAGATAAAAACCCAGAAGTAACACTGAAAGTGGCCAAGTTCTCTGCGGCCGCGATCAAGCGGAGGGCATTAGCTGTAAAAAAGTAAAAGATCTGACCCCTGGATAAGCCCCCCCCCTTTTTTTAAAGCCCATACATATACTGTAGTGCATATATGAGTATGTATATGTGGGTGTGTGTGGGTGTGTGTGTATATGTGTATTGTTTTTATGTATAATTTTACAACTTTAATTGACACCATCATTCCCCTGTAAATTATTGCTGCCTTTTATGTTTTTCTTTTCTTCTGGTCTATGACCGTAATAAATTTATTCATTCATTCATTCATTCAATCAAGCGATGTATAAATTTTATTAAATAAATAATGCATGCAGAAAGAGAACCTTGGCATAATTTGCATATCCTATAGATCCTTAGAGAACCCCATTTCCTGATGCTTTGCTTGTATTTGGTCTCACTGATTGTACATTAAAATGTTGTCCCAGTTGAATCAATTGCTGCATCTTTACTCAATTGTGAGGACCAGTTGACAAATGTGAGCTTGGGGTCAGATTAAGATGTGCTGAGGCTCCAAGCTATGTCAAATTTATGAGACCCCGCAATAGCATTACCTCTCACCCCCAAAGTGTTTTATTCTAACACTGGGGTTCCCAAACATTTCCCCTCATGGACGACTTAAAAATTGCTGAGGGTCTTTACAATTTCCCCCCTGCCTATTGTAGCAACTGTAATGTGCTGCGATAGTTGCTGTATATTTTAAATTATATTTCCATTTCATCTTTTATATCCTATATTGTATTTGACCGTATCACAATTTGAATTCCATAAAAATCTCTAGAATGCAAATTCTAAGTGTTGCAGGCGTTCTTCAGGGGGACCACCTGAATGAAACATGGAGGTCATCGTTTCTCCATGGACCACATTTTGGGAACCCCTGTCCTAAGAGCAGGGGTCTGCAACCTTTAAGACAAAAAGAGCCACTTGGACCTGTTTCCGAAAGGGAAAAAAACTGGGAGCCGCAAAACCACTGCGACATTTAAAACAAATATATCTCCGGAGCCACGATCTGACAGCGGGCGGGAAGGTGACGTCGGGACGGTGCGTGACTAACGCATGCACCGCCCCCATGCGACGTCACAGCCAGTACAGCGCCCACCACAGTGGGGAGTGTCGGGGCACACAATGCGCCTCCTCCCCTCGCTAGTATCCACCCCGGAGCCGCGGCAAAGGTGTAAAAGAGCCACATGCGGCTCCGGAGCCGCGGGTTGCAGACCCCTGCCTAAGAGAAAGGACAAGGAAGACAGAAAAGAATTTCTGCATTTGCATAAGGATGCAACCCATTTGGAAAGCATGCAGCCAAAAAGTAACATTCTCACTGAAACGTATATTTTGCAACCTAACTTGAAATCTTACGGATTTTTAAATTTTATTTAGAGACTTTCTTTATAATCTGTGTGTAAATTTGCAACAAATTAAATAGGTGTCCCTGCTGGACACAAGAGGTGCAAGTAATACAAACTTTTTAATTTTCTTTTTTAGCTTCCTAAACACTATTGCATTTAGCTCGGTAGGAGTCCTTTTTTTTAAAGAGACAGGACAGGCAGCTTTCTAAAGCAATGAGAACAACCCTCCGTGGGGACCCAGCCAGTCCGAACATTCATTGCATTATTTTCTTTGCAGATAACATTTTTGGTGGAGCCAGCATTGCCAGATTAAACAAACCAGATAACGTTGAATCTTGTCTTTAAAATTGCAGATCTCCTGGCCCAGGAAAATATAGGCATCAGATTACATGCTGCAGATTAGTAATGGGCTTTAGAGCTCCCCCTTTCTTCTTCTTTTAAATGTTAAGAAACATAGTGATCCCTTCGGATCAGGGAACAAACAGATGTAGTAAATTTGTGTGGCAGTCAGCAGTTTCAGATAAGCGCTGATGGGAATGGAAATGGGGGGTGGGGTGAGGGTTTAAAGACTGATTGCTTCTGTGTTAAAGTTTTCCACATAAAAACTACAATTCTCTCCCTCTCGTGGTTAAGGAAAAGGATCCTTGTTTAAACACTGCACCTTCTGCCCGGTTTCATTCCCTTTGTGGGAAGCATTCCAAACTCTCTCTCTCTCTCTCTCTCTCTCTCTCTCTCTCTCTCTCTCTCTCTCTCTGTCTCTGAGAAATACTTGTGGGGTGGCAGAAATGAGTCGAGTAAGGGCTGCAGTTAAAACAGGAGAGGCTTTCCTGAGGCAGCAATTCCATCCATCTAGCGTGACGCCCGGTCCCGTTATTAGCGAGGATGGAAAATTGCATTGCAAAATTATCTGTTCAATTTCATTGGCGCTCTCTCCCCTCCCCGCCTCTCCGTGCTTTCTTCCTTTCATTCCAGGGACTATTTGCCACACAATACCCATCGGAGCTGGCAGCCCCCTTATTAAAAGCACCTGGCCATGAAAGGAGATCAGACCGTAGGCCCATTTGAGGGGCCAAATGGTTACATAGAAAAAAAGGAAAGAGCAGGGGCAGCCCAAGGTATTTTGCTGCATGAGACAAAGGACAATAGAGTGATCCCCTTCTTTCTATGCACAGAAGCCAACCAGACTAAGAGCTGAAAATTACGGTACTTTCATGCTAGTGAAGATGGGGCAGGGTCTTCCACCACTCCTGTGGTCAGCAAGGTAGGTTAGGGCAACCATTTACACATCACCGCTACTGACAAAACTCCCCAAAGGAAAATGAACAAAATTAAACCATTTAAAAAAGCATAAATGGACATCAGGGAAAGGTGAATCTGTCCATTTCAGTTTTGCATGGTCTTTTGTATTTTCTGGTTTTCAGTTCTCCACATTTCTGCATCAGTTTGCCATTAAGGGGGAAATTATCATGTAAATTCATCAGTCTTTTTGTGCAAATTTATCCTAACATATACATGCTTGTATGAAATTTTGCCTAAGATACAGATTTTTTTGCATTGTGGTTTCCCCTAATATTATCTAATATTATACCTTTTTGTTGTTTTTTCACATTCATGTGCATTTTTATGCACCCTTCACTTCAGTATATGCATTTCTATACACATTACTTGGCTGGAGAACTGCACTGCAAAATTTGGAAGAGTGTGTATTTTGAAAGATGCCAGTTTGCGCATTGTAATAGCAAAGGCCAGATTTGGTAGGTTCTCATTTAAATGTGGATGAAACCCGACCCCCCCAATTTCTAGTGGACCTGTAACAAAAGTGTTGCAGTGTGGAATAATCCCTGTTCAGGATTCTTGCCACTCCACTGCCATTCCCCACCACACTCAGCATTCAGAGCCACTGAGCACACCACTTCTCACTGAGCAGTTTTGGGGGGCTTCCACTCTTAAACTGAGCAATGAGCCAGTCATTGCTTTGAGGGGTTGGCATTGCAAAGCAGGTGTGCTATTCTGATGTTCATGCACAGAAGAGGTTGTATCAGTATACATTTATGCATTTTGAAAAGTTTTCATGCACTGATATAAAAGCCACCACAAGGAAAGACTTGCTAATGCTTTTCTGTTTATGACTGCACAGGCCTGCTTGTAAGAATTGCCATTGTTTGACATTCCCAGATTTGCCAATGCTTGGAGGTTTTGCAAAAAGATTTTCATTCATAAGTGAATTACCAGAAGCCAGTGGAAGCCCATGCCCAGCTAGCCTGTTTACTGCCTATTCAAGCCCCTTTTCGTCAGCATAAACAGAGCTAATCGCTCTATATCCTCTGTATATTGTTTCTTAATATGAATGAAGCGAAGCAGGCTAACCAGTAGTCATTCAGATTATTGTCTAACGTAAACTCCAAGTGGGCTTTGAAGGGTTTGGCTTTGCAAGCTGTGAACAGAGCTGAGTAATGAAAACAAGAATCCATATTGTTAACACAGAGCGATAAATATTCTTCAGGCATTAGGAAATAGGTACGCTTGTGACATGCAAATTTGATCTGACACGTTGCTATTTACTGTCAGCCGAGAAAGGAAAAGAAATGGAAAGGAAAAGGCAATTGACATATGGCCGCTAAATGTTGAATAAGCTAACCCCATCATCCAAAATAAATAAAACCTGCTGGTGGTTTTTTTTCTTCAGCATTTAAAATACTTGAGTGTGTATCTGCAATCAAATGAAGAAGGGAATGGTAAGAAATATTTGACCATTTTTGTTCTGCCAAAAAAAGATGTGGGTAACATTTGTTTTTTATTTTCCTTTTATTAAATCACTCTTCGAAACCGCTTGCAAAGTTTAAGTTTATACAGTGACAATTAGTTTATGGTGTTTCTGAAGTGGATTTAGATTTGAGTGATAAAATTACAGGCCAAAATTACAACCATGGTGGAAAATACTGGTTTGTGTTTGGCTTTGCATACCACAACTGAAAGATCACCAAGTATTGCCCATAAGCAGGAGGAAGTCACAATAATAGCAGACGCATTTCTAACACACAAGCTGGATTCCAGAACATGCCACAATAGATTTGTATAAAGCAGACGGGGAATAGCTTAGGTTCCTTTCATTAATGGCAGGAGGTGGGGAGGAGAAGATTTGCATTTAAAGCTGGCAGGTTAGGCAGAGGGAACTGTAGTTCTGAAACTGGATTTGCTACATTCTTGCGATGAAAAACGGGCATATACCGAGCACATACAACTCAGCCAAATATACCCAAAGGCCTTTTTTTGCAAGATTTTAGACTGAGATTGAAAGAAAGGCTGACCTTAAAATTTGTAGGGCATAATTCAGTTAAAGCCACTGAAGGCTGGTTTCTGTTGGATTTTGGTTGGATCTGGTCAGGTGGAAGGCAAGGAGGCAAGAGCAGTCACCTAATTCTGCTGAGTTCTACAAAAGCAACACTGAGGCTAAGGAGGAGGAAGTAAGAAGACAGACAGGTAGGGTGTAGTTGAAAATAGAATTTGCTTGGCGGGACACTGCACCAATCTCCACTGGGCAAAGCTAAGCATTTTTAGTTCTGCTGACCTCAGCAGAAGTGGTATGCAGCCTGATCCTGTGTATGTTTACTTGGAAGTGACATCCCTGAGTTCAATGAATTGTAAGAACATAAGAAGAGCCCTGATGAATCAGACCAAAGGCCTATCTAGTCCACCATCTTGTTTCTGACTGTGTCCAGCCAAATGCCACTGGAAAACAAACAAGCAGGTTACATGAGTTAAATTGCCTGTCCCATTATTGTTCTCTAGCACTGCATCTTCAGAAAGAAATATTGCCTCTGAACCTGGAGATAGTACAGAGCCATCATGACTAATAGCAGTCATAATGGCAGATCTCTAGGAATCAATGTGTCAAATATTTATTTTCTTACATTTATATTCTACTTTTCTTCCATCATGGAACTCAAGATAGTGTCCATGTAGTTCTCAGGTGGTCTTCCACCTTGGCATTGGCCAGATCCAGTTCTGATTAGTGTCAGCAAAGTCGTGTCCCCTATGCCTTCAAGACTGGGACCCTACTAATGGTGGGAGCAGTGTGTAATTCCCTAAAAATCAGGGACTAGAATAACTCAATAATTATCTTTCACCACATGAGACTAGCTCTGCTGCAGCTCACTTTTAGATGAGCAGGGAAGGCAGTTTTATTTCAGCTGTATTCATTCATTCTGTGGTAGTCTGCTCTCTACTGATTTTAAAATATGAAGCATGTTCATTCTTGGAGTTAAAGATGTACCAAAATTTTCTAAAATATTCTTCAGCAGGTTGCACAATGCATTGTGCCTTAGTGTTCAAGTGCTTTAGAGATAAGATGCATCCATTTCCCACTCAGGCAGTTAAAGGCATGGATGATTGACTGACTAATTGATTTGATTTGTCAGACATACCTGTAACCTGAAAAAAACCCTCTTGTCTCTATTCAGGCCCACATGAGCCGAGTTAAACTTCCTGATGAATTGTAATTCAGCAGTTTCATGCTCAAGTCTCCCTGTGTTTAAGATCAGTGGTGGAGTGTGTTGGTAGACTAGATGTCACTAGCTCAATCATAACAAGCTACTGCTATGTTTTGCTTCTGAGAGACTGCAATGAGGCATTTTCTTGCACACTGTGCATTGGTGTGTGCACTTTCCTCCCAGTTCCCTTCCATTCCTTGAAACTGGTTGCCAGTGAGTCCAGGTGGAGCAGAAAACAGGGTGCTTATTAACCCCCCCCCCAAGATTACATGAGCCTGTCTCACACTAATGCTTGTGGATGGTCCTATTTTCCAAGAATCTGTCTACTTTAAATCTAGACATAGTTATTAGGGTTGAAATGTAGTTATTAGGGACCTGGAACTAGTTGCTTTGGGAAGCTGTGGGATTTCCCTCCATAGAGATCTTTTTTAAAAAATGTGGGGACGGAGGGGGTTGGTGGAGAACGTTGGATAAACATCTGCCAAGGATGATTTACATCTAGAAAACTCTGCAGAATGCAGCATTTGGACTTGATGCCTTGGAGGTTGCAGTGTACACTTTTCTTCTTTTTTAAAAAAGATAGTTCATGCTAATGGAAATGTAGGAAACCAAATGCAGTGTTGCAATGAGGATATCACTCTCCAAAGATGGAATGTGCTTGACCAAGAGATGCTTTGTCTATTTTTTTAAAAAAAATCTTTAGAATTTATCACCTTTGCATGGTGGTATCACTTCCTTGGGCTAGACCTCTGAGTGGAAGTCAAGGTCCTCGTAGGACTAAGTGGGGAGGGCGTGGGACCACCCAGAGAATGGCAGATGACGATAGAAGTGCCAAGCAGACAAATATCAGCGTCATGGGACGTTGCATTGGCCTAGAGGTCCTAAACTGTACATATTCCAATATTAGTGTTTTTGTACTCTTGGAAGCAGAAGCCCCAGCTTTTTTTTTAGGGTGGGAGAAACCACTGCCCCAATGTATACCTCCCCCATTGTTCGGGCTCTCAATGGAAGACTAATGACAATTAGTGTTATTATAATGCAATTATGATGCAGAGAGCAGAAGGGGAAAGGGAGGGAGGGAGAGACTTTCTCACCCCCTGTTGCACAAGGCTAGAACTTAAAGCACCGAATGGAATAGATTGACAGTACAATCAAGACAGACTAATGGAGGTACCTATTATTATTAGCTGTCAACTTAGGAAGTGATGAAAAAAATTCAAGCACTGTACAGATACCAGGCATTCTTACACAACGTATTCTGAACAGATGAGGTCACTGCCCCCAAACATGATGGCTTAGGTGGCTTTAAAAATGGGATGACACAAATTCACAGAGGAGTCTGCCAAAGGCAATTAGCCTACAATAGCTCAGATCGAACATCCAGGTTCAGAGGCAGTATATCTCTGGGTTACCAGCCTCTGGACAGCAACAGCAGGAGACGGCTGCTTGCATGCTTCCCAGAGGTATCTGACTGACCACAGTGAGGAGCAGGCTGCTGGATTAGATAGGCCTTGAGTCAGATCCAGTGGGGTGCTTTTTATGTGGCTCATCAATATTGCATCCACTTGCAAGAACCAAAGAAGGTGTATGTGTTTGACGTTTGTGCACTTTTCTACATACAAGCCAAATTAAGGTGGTGTTTTCTTTCACTGAGGTATCATCCACATATCTTCCTATATACATAAAATGTAAGGTGTCATCACACTCTACAGTTCCCATGGCTGGTGATAGGTGGCCATGCCAAATGCAGCCTGAATAATGGCCGGCTAGTCCAGGTGAACTGTTTAATGCAGAGAGTGTGTGCATTTCACACAGCTGTTTTGCAGAGTAGGTATTATGTTGTGGTGTCTAGTAATTTTCACACACACACACACACACACACACACACACACACACACAAACAAACACACACAATGTCAAGTCAATGAAGTTAGCTTATTAACTTTGACATTTCAAAAACAGGTTAGAAAGAATCACCCCCCCAAAAGGGATCTGTATACATTTTCATGCAGTCTTACATTCTTCCCAACTTTTCTTCTTTCTTTCTAACCTTTCCCTATCACTTTTCTGCTCCAAATGATCCTGAAATGCAATCTTGCTGTGTTTACATTTGTTTTCCAGAAGGGGGTATCTCATTTTTACAAAAGTATCTCCCACTTGAAGCCTTCCTATTCCAAAGGCGCTGAACTCCCGGGCCCCCCTAGGGTTATTTGAGTCACTCAACCTATGAAAGAACAAGTATGGAAGAAATTCACGTGTGATGGTCCACAGGTATGTTTGTTTTCTTGGATGCATGTCCATCTGGGCCTGCGCTGGATCAGATTATCACTCCCAAACTGGCTTCATGCTGATTGCTAATTTGCAAGATGTTTATGTGCTGTACTGAAGTGAAGCAAATGTAATGAGGTTGGGGCATAATTGCCGAGAGAACCTGTGATTGCTAGATACAAACCAGTTACTGAGAGTTGGGAGGAAGGCTTTACAGTGGCAAAAGAGTATTGGTGCCCGGGGGTGGGGTGGGGAGGATGGGACTGATGCTTTGGATAGATTTGCACACTCTTTTCTTTCCCTCTTCTGATGGCTATCACAGAGGGCACAGGTGCAAAACCTCGGGACCCAGGACTGAATGTGGCCCTCCAGACCTCTCTATCTGGCCCTCAGGTTTAGCTCTAGGGCACACCCCATGCCCCAAGCCACACCCTTCACCAGCCCTGCTCCACACTCCTTTTGAGGGCTTGTGCCGGACTGGAATATGTGGTTGAATTGTGATGATGCCTCTTGTTCGCCTGGATTGATGTTGGAGGTGTGTGTGTGTGTGTGTGTGTGTGTGTGTGTGTGGCTGAAAAGTTGCCTGTGTTGCAAAAGACAAAGGTCACATCCACTGTTTGATTCACTTGTTGCCTCTGGCCCAGCCAATCACAAGCCTCTGGTCCCTAAAAGCTTGCCTGCAGGGGTATGTGGATCTCAAGCTTAATAAAGGTTCCTTTATACAGTGGATCCCAGCAGAGCTTGGTTGCCCAAAGGTGATCTGGGGAGAGTGCAAGGGTCAGATAGAAGGTCACATGTGATCTCCAGGCCTGAGGTTCACCACCCCACAAACTGGCCTAACTGGATTGCTTTTCTTCTTCTCTTCATTATAAGGAAAGCAAGTGGAAGAGGCTAGGAAGGTGCCTTATACCAGGCTGGATCTCACCCATCCAATTCAGTATTGTCTGCTGGCTGGCAATAGTTCTCCAAGTCTCAAGCAAGGCTCTTCCACATCACCTTCTGCCTGATCCTTGTAAAGGAAGATTCATGATAGAATCAGTGAGTGATGCTCCCCCCGCCCCCCACCCACAACATATGACCCTGCCTAAATAGTTAGACCCTGGTTTGGGGGAACACTCAAGAGAGTGAGGCCAACTCTTTCCCCATTTTTCCATCTCACCATTTGGTATCTGCTCTGCCCCACTCTTTGCCTTCCCACTTCATTATTCACAGGCAAATTTTACCGCCTTGAAGTCAGAGGTCAAAGAAGAATATGGGTTGGCTGAAGGTTGGATTTTGCAAGCAAACCAGCAAACTGCAGTGTGAATGTTTGCGCCACTCCCTGCAGTGGACTGATTGGCAGCTCTCTGGCCTGTTTGACAGCTGTCCTTCTGGGGTGCTGATTCTATTTGGTATACATTTTCTTTCAACCCTTTGTCTTAAACAGACTCCTTGTATTGTTAAAACTCGGTAAGGTGTTGTGAGCTGCAAAAGAACCAGAGAGGAAAGGTTTCAGTTTTTTCTCTTCCTACTGCCCTTTTTATGCTGTGCTACCTTCTGCTCCAGGCCATATTCACACCATGCATTGAAAGCATTACAATGCCATTTAAACAGTCATGGCTTCCTCAAAATAATTATGGGAGCTGTAGTTTGTTCAGGGTGCTGAGAGTTGTTAAAGGTAAAGGGACCCCTGACCATTAGGTCCAGTCGTGGCTGACTCTGGGGTTGCAGCACTCATCTCGCTTTATTGGCCGAGGGAGCTGGTGTACAGCTTCCAGGTCATGTGGCCAGCATGACTAAGCTGCTTCTGGAGAACCAGAGCAGCGCACGGAAACACCATTTACCTTCCCGCCAGAGTGGTACCTATTTATCTACTTGCACTTTGACGTGCTTTCGAGCTGCTAGGTTGGCAGGAGCAGGGACCGAGTAATGGGAGCTCACCCCGTCACAGGGATTCAAACCGCTGACCTTCTGACTGGCAAGTCCTAGGCTCTGTGGTTTAACCCACAGCGCCACCCGTGTCCCGAGAGAGTTGTTAGGAGACTCCTATTTCCCTCGCAGAGCTACAGTTCCCAGAATTCCCTATGAAGAGGGATTGATTGTTTAACCACTCTGGGAATTGTAGCTCTGGGAGGTGAACAGGGTCTCTTAACAACTGTAAGGGTTTAATGAACTACAGCTCCCAGAATTATTTTGGGGAAGCTGTGGCTGTTTAAAGTAGTATCATTGTACTTTAATTGTATATCTTGAATGTAGCTTCATTTGGATTAAACACACACTGATGCAAACTTTTTCAAAGATATGCTTTTTGTTTTTCTGTGATTGGGGCTTTGTAATTTCCATATTGCAACATGCTTGATAGCTACTCTGATGAGGGATGTGCTATAATACAATAAATAAATAAATGTTAAATCCTATGGCCATTTCAGGGATGTTGAGTGATGGCCCAGACAGCAGGTGGCACTGTGGCTACCAGAAAGCCAACCTCCCCCCCCCCCAGTAGAAAGGAAGAAATAAAAGGGAGATGGTGGGAGAACTCAACTTCTGTAGCCTCACAGATTCAATTTGTAATCCACTAAACATTTTCAAAATTTGAAATCATCCATTAAAAAAAGAAATCCTGAACCATTCAGATTCCAAAATCTGAACTGTGGTTTTCAGTGAAGAAGCAAAGAATGCTATAAGATGTACCATATGTGTTGAAGCAGAAAGAGAAGAACAGGAAGATTATGCCTCCCATCTGCTGGAACTTCTTAGGGTCTACTGGTGAATTTAAAAGTATAAGTATAAGCCTGCTGACACAAAAAAGGTTTCCAAATTAGAGCCATAATTAAAAAGCTAATTAAGCTTATTTCCACAGATTTTCTCAAAAGGCAGTAATCAACCATGCAAGAAGCCCTGGAGTTCTTCTGTTGCAGTCAGAATCTCGGGGTGTGAATGGAAGGTTTGTCCGGGTTTTTCTCTTAGCAAAGGAATGCAAGACTCTTGCTTGTTAGTTGGCAGACATACCCCAGCGGAGTTCTGTATATTTTACATGCCAAGGGATTTCCAGGATCAGGCCCACTTTTTCCACTTTGTATTTCACTGCTACAAGCCAAGGAGGGAAGGAGGAGGGAGACAGTTCTTTTAATATTAAATATGCTCACAAGGGGTTAAGCTGCCTTCGTGAGAGGGGATGTTGATTTCATTAGGACGCTTGGGTAAAAACATTGTGTACCAGAATTCTGACTAATTGCCGGGTGTTATTGGCAGATGGTAAAATGTGCAACGATGCCAGGAGATCAATTCAGCCTTTAGCACTGTGCCAGCAAGTGAGTTATCTCCATTTAGAGTGATTTTATATCACTTCTTAATCTTATTTGTAAATGTGATCCCTTGATGACACAATGCATAAGACTTTGGCTCAGCACGCAGAGTTCATAAGATGAACTTGGCAGACCATGCAAGAGCCCTCTGAGTGCAGAAGTCTCTCTCTCTCTCCCTCTCTCTCTCTCTCTCTCTCTCTCTCTCTCTCTCTCTCTCTCTCCCTTCGGTACCCACTCAACAAATTGTCACAGATGTATGCATGAAAGAAATGCAATGCTTTTGGCTGCTTCTTTTGTTATCTTTAAAAAGAACAAAAAGAAAGTAAAAGGAAAAAAACACCTTGGGGGTCTCTCTGGCAGAAAGTCAGGATAAAGGTTTTAAGACAACAAACTGAAGAGAAGCTAGACGAAATCACAAGAACAAAGGAAGAGCCCCGCTGGATCAGATCAAAGACCCACCTTGTCCAGCACCCTTTTTTCCATCGTTGCTCAGACTTCTATCTCAAAGATAGACTGCCTCTTCACAAGGAGGTCTCCTGTTTTAGGGGAGGACTTTTGTCTTTCAAATTTCAGCAACAACCTATGCGAGGCCAAAATTTGGCGACCCAACCTCTCACCTTCCATTCTGCTCAGTTCTCTGTGTCATCGTTGTGATGCCCTGCAGTGCCCCCTAGACTCGACACCCAGTGTGGCAGAATGGGTCGTGCTGCCCTAAATCTGCCTCTGCCTGTTTTGTTACATTAGGTTAAAGGTAAAGGGACCCCTGACCTTAGGTCCAGTTGTGACTGACGCTGGGGTTGTGGCACTCATCTCGCTTTATTGGCTGAGGGAGCGGTACCTATTTATTTACTTGCACTTTGATGTGCTTTCGAACTGCTAGGTTGGCAGGAACAGGGACCGAGCAACAGGAGCTCACCCCGTTGCAGGGATTTGAACCGCCAAGCTTCTGATGAGCAAGTCCTAGGCTCTGTGGTTTAACCCACAGCGCCACCTGCGTTAGTGTTAGCTTATTTGCATTCTTTTTGTATGTGTTTATTTTCTGTATTTACTGATCTTGTGATTATTTCTAATCTTCCTTTTAAAAAACCATTACATTTGTTATTGCTCATTTGATATGTTGTGAAGTGGGATTCAAGCAGAAGAGCTCTTTCCCCTCCTGGGGTTTCCAGTAACTGATATTCAGAAGCATTGCTGCCCCTGACCATGGAAACAGAGTGTAGCCATTGTGTCTAGTAGCCACTGGGAATATCCTTTATGAATTTATCCAATATTCTTTTAAGCCATCAAAGTTGGTGGTCATCACTGCCTCCTGTGGGCATGAGTTCCATAGCTGCACTACATGAAGAAGTCCTTTCTATTATCTGTCCCGAATGAGGGCTTTTAAAAAAAATCATAAAGTGATACATCAATGCAGTGAACTGATCTCAAGACTGAAAAAAATATCAGAAACTGAGAGAAACTGAAACTGAGAGATTTATACATCTATATTCATGGGCTTGTTCATGCATTTGTCTTTAGAGTTGGGAGCATAGCTGAATGTGTTTTGCCCACAGAATGTCCTGGGTTCAATTCTCACCATCTCCATCATGTGATGGAGAAGGCCTTTCTCTGCCAGAGATCCTGGACAGCTGCTGTCAATTTGAGTACACTATACTGGGACTAGTCAGAGAAATACTACTATGGCCTCTTGTAAGGCAGCTTCATACATTCATCACCCTGTGACTTCAACACCTCAAAACATGTTCCTTTCTTGCCAGCAGTAAGCCAGTTTCACCTTCACTGCAGCTTCTTAAATGATGTCATTGTCTGATCAGGTAGAAATAGCATAAGAGCTGCTTCCAAGAGCACCTCGGCTCCTGTACAAGCTCCGCAGGTGTTGAGGCTTGCCTAAAAGAAGTGAATCATTCTTCTTCTGCTCTTTCTATAATCCATTGGATTAGACGACTGCTAGATAGCTCACATCAAAAGTTTTGCAAGTAGTCGGCATGGCAAAGGTTGGCAGCTCTGATTCTTGGGTTCCTTTCAACATCCAGTATACATAGACTTGGATGTGTCTGAAGATTTCCATTGTGGTTACCATTGGTTGTATGCCTGGAACCATCACAGATCTATTGCCACAGGTTTCACTTCTATGTCACCTTCACCTAAAACCCCATACTTCCTCAATGGAATCTGTTCTACATATTCAGCTGCTTGTCCTCAAATGTACAGTACCAAAGTGTCAAGGAATAAAGCGATCATTTGCAGGTTTGACCCAGTCATGGTCACGTGTGCCATATTCCCAAAGGTCATCCCTCTTCCCATTGTCAGCTCCATGTTTTTGAGGGCATTTGGGCAAGACACCTTTCATGAGGCCTTCTCCATCAGTGAGTCTACTTTAGCTCAGTCTTGCATGCAGAAGATCCCACGTTCCGTGCCCAGTGTCTCCAGGGAGAAAGCCCCATCTGAACCCTGGAGAACTGCTGATAGTCAGTGTAGACAATACTGAGCTAGTTGGACCAGAGGTCTGACTCAGTATAAGGTAGCTTCCTATGTTCCTCACTGTAGCAGGTCCAGGTGGTTGTTGTCAGTAGTGCCCCTCCTGGAGTGTGGGCCATCAGCAAATACCCAAGCATGCCAACCCTTGGCACTGGCACTGACTCTTCCCTCTAATTGCAATCAGCATCAAACCAGAGTGCTTGGAAAATCCTCAAGACTTTCCACAAAAGGAAGCTTGGGGAATAGAGCCCTTGTATGCCCCTGACCCTGATCTAAGTTTGCATTTCCTTTGAGCTCACTTTTTTAAAAAAGGAAAGGAAAAGTTTTGATTTCTTTAATGACCATGAAAGCAGGCGATTGATAATGCTTGCAAAGGTCAGGCACTGAGCCAAGGAGAGGCTGCCTAGAAGTCCTCCTGCTTCTCCTGCCAATGAATTCCAGCCCAGCATTCCAGATCGCAACCCGGCGGCTACTTAACAAATCCCGGCCACTCATTACAAAGTGTTTGCCAATTGTTGCAGCCTGCAATAATGATGTGAGTTGGGCTTTTTGGTATGCCCTGTTCTACCATTAAAGATGAGGTCCAGAACACCCATGTTGTTTTATGACAGGCTACACTATGGTGTATAGTTCCAGAAATAAAGTGGGAAGATAGGCCATCCATGTTACTTGCTACTGAGTCATGGCTGCTGGGAACATTTATATGTCCCAGAACAATTGTAAATTGTACCCTTCTCTGTTTTTAAAGCTGACCAGAATTGCATTCAAGTTTCTGCTGCCCAGGGAATTATCCCCACCCAGTTGGCTCCAAAGTTTAGAACCCACCTCCAGACTATGTTATCCCTGGTTCAAACTCTGTGTTCCCTGATAGGTACATTCCTTGCATAGCTTCTGCTAGAGGACAATAGAATTAGTGTCCTCTACACCATTTTTTCCTTTCAAATTCAGCTGGCCCAACAGCAAAATCCAATGATCCATCTGGACGGACAGGTATGTTGACTGTTCCTTTTGGAACACTAGCCCCTCCGTGGACCAGATGAGTCATGCCACCCAAAGCAGCATTAGCTCAGAGAGGAAAAAACAGCCACTGGTTCTCCTGTGAGAATTCAATCAAGTCATTGTTTCCAGCTTTTATTCTTCTGACCTTGAATGAAACCTTTTCCTTGTCCCCATCCCTTCTTAAAAGTGCCCTTGGCTAATGTCTAGCTAACTTGCCAATTGCAAGGAGAAAATATTAACAACAACACATACAGACACACATATCGGAAAGTTTTTTTATCACTATGCATTTGGACGTATAAACCGTATTTTGCATGATGGTTCCTGGGATCGAAGAGCTTAGGGGCTGCCCTCCTAGGGTGATGCAATTACCAAAAGGGGACCCATTGCTGATTTGGATAACCACAAGGCAAACGTTCAGATATTTGGGGGTGAAGATGGACTTTAAAGACTAGTATGAGTATATTGAATGGGACAGGACCTGTGTGCAACAGCACTCTTTTCACCTGTGATTCCCAGTAATTGGTATTCAGAGGCATACTGTTTCTAACAGTGGAGGCAGAGCATTGTTGTTGTTGTTGTTGTTGTTGTTGTTATTTTGGGAAGTTTTTAATGCTTGGTGTTTTATTATGTTTTTATATGTGCTGGAAGCTGCCCAGAGTGACTTATTATAGCCACCATGGCTAGTAGTCATTGATAGCCTTCTCCTCAATTAGTTTGCCTTAAAGGTAAAGGTAAAGGGACCTCTGACCATTAGGTCCAGTCATGGCCGACTCTGGGGTTGCGGTGCTCATCTCGCTTTATTGGCTGAGGGAGCCGGCGTACAGCTTCCAGGTCATGTGGCCAGCATGACTAAGTCAGAGCAGCGCACGGAACCAGAGCAGCGCACGGAAATGCCGTTTACCTTCCCACCGGAGTGGTACCTATTTATCTACTTGCACTTCATGCTTTTGAACTGCTAGGTTGGCAGGAGAAGGGATTCGAACCGCCGACCTTCTGATCAGCAAGTCCTAGGCTCTGTAGTTTAACCCACAGTGCTACCCACACCTTACCCTCCTTTAAAGCCTTCCATATTAGTGGCCCTTAGCATATGCTGTGGAAGTGAATTCCATAGTTAACTATGATTGTGTGGTTTTAACTAGGCTGCTGAAATCTGTGATGCTGGATTCCTGTGACTATATTGTAATGTTAAGGAACTATTGGGGGTCTATTGCCTTCTGTGGCTATTGACTGCATTTGTTATATTATTGCTTTTACTTATTGCTTTTTTACATTTTGAATCATGTGTTACGTAGCTTGTGTGCTTCGTGAGAGAGTGCCTTTTTAAACAACTGGATATAAATCTCTTGAAATGAATAGATTTGGTTGCCTCAGTGCAAAGAGCCAAACTAGCCGGCCAAAGCGTTGGCCATCTTTCTCTAATGAGTCACTGAGTGACCATGAGCCAATTGCTTAACCTTTTGCTACCTCGATTGCTTCATCGGTAAACTATTAATTTCAACATCCTACTGGCTCACATGTATGGCTTTATATGTGGAGAATTCCATTGCAGTATATGTTCCTTCCCTGATGATGGAGGACAGATACAACAGGAATATGCATGGAGAACAATGCAGAGCAGGGGGTCCCCGAGTATGAATCGGTGCAGAGGCCCTGCATGCTTCAACCTGGGCTCGCAAAATGTAAGTTCAGCCATTCAAGGGTAAGTGAGGGATATTTAGAATGTCCCCAGCAATGAATATATTCTTTTCTGGGTTCTCCCTCCCTTCCCATCAGCTTTCGGCAGCCAACAGGAATCAGATGCAAGCGTATGAGTTCATCTCTTAAAAACTCGGCCCTCTGTATGGCTTCCAGTGGGCGAGGCCTTCTGAGCAAAGAGAAACTTCCCCGAGAGAAACATGATCTTTTGATAATCGGCCAGCACAACAGCAAAACAAACGATCAGGGAGATTACATTTGAAAACTCTCCTCCTTGCACAAACCAGCAGTTCCCAGCTCTGTCCTGGATGAGAGTTTTCAGAGAGTTGCACCTCTGGTGCTGATCAGGTTAACTCTTGGTGATCCCAGATCTAACTGGAGACCGAGTGGGATTCAAAGGGATGTGCCCTGGCATTTACCCCCCCCCCAGTAAATGGGGGGCACTCCATGGAAGTGGCAGCCCAGATGATTTTGGCATCAGCCTGTACCTACTTGCAAGAGATTTAACAGGTGGGAGAGCTGAAGGAACAGGAAAGGAGCTGCAAATAAACACTTGGCGATGCTTCATTAAGCCCCCCCCCATTTAAGATTAAACATAATCTATTAAAATAATAATCCAAGAGGTTTACAATATAATATGTTATCTAACAGCCAAGTACAGTTACCCATTCAATGAATCAGTTAACAACATAACTGATAGTTTAAACAGCAGGTAGTCACATTACTTCAGCATCACATTATGGCAGCAGATCAAAGGCAAGGACTGTGGCTCATCCTTCAAAATGCACATGTCTCTGAACTTTGAGATGTAGTTTTTCATGCAAATCCTGTGTACAGAAATACATACTGGGGAAAAGTCTTCATAAAAATGCATTTATTCATTAAAATATACAAAAATGCATTATATTAAGGGGAAATTATTTGCAAAAATGTCTTGCATGAAAAGTGTGTATAGTAGGAAAAACACAATCTTGTTCTTGTTCAAAAAAAATGCAGACTGGTACAGAAATGCAGAAAACTGGAGTTAAGATGGGAAAAATGAGAAACCGAAATTGACATCCTCTTGTACCCCTAGCAACAAGTCATTTTAGCTAGGCATGTGTGGCACCATGCAGACTTGCCTGCCTGCCTGTTTCCAGGATTTTGCCTCAGGCCCATTTCCAGGCAGTGAGGTACTCGATTTTGATTGCCAGTCAAGGTTTAGAATCTGATAGGAGACGGGAGGATGTGGTGTGCTGGTTGGAAAGAACTGCAAAGAGCGAGAGGAGGAAGGGTTAAATTTCACATTGTCCAAATAACCAGCCAAATCTGTAAAGTAGATCTCAAGAAATCAAATGCAGTGCCCCCCTTTAGTGTCCTATTTCCACTGCACAATGCATCGTATGTGGCAAGAAGCAAGCAATCCCTCGTAAGCAACACACAGGCTCTTGCCAGATTCCTGTGAGTGCCAGCTTTCATTTTAATCAAAACAAGTTTCTAGACCTTAAGTTTTCTGGGCATTGTTTTTTTTTTTAATACAAGTTTTCTACTCGGACCCTCAGTGATGAACAAGTCCTCCTGCTCTGGCCTATATTAGATTTGTTTATTCCTTTATCTAGTATGTTGATTGCAGCAGCTAAACTCACATTCAGCAGCAGCATGAAATCTGAAACGTGTTATCCCCATAGTCTAATGCCATTTTCCTAATCTCAGCATCTTTCTTAAAGCAGGTCCACATGTTTACTGTATTTTCCAGTGCATTCAAAATTGAAGGCCAACGGCAGAAAGTGGTATGAAAAGTCTTCGTAACTACTGGAACTCTCCACCTCTCTTCAATTTTAATCCAGTTTTGGGCAGTAGTAATAAAACCAGTCCAATTGCTAGCACAATCCTCTGCATTTCCACCTCCTCTCAAAATTCTACTTTGTTTAGTGCATATGCAAATCCCATGAATTTCTGGCCTCAGAGAGGGACAGTGCAGACAGAGGTGCCCAGGAAAGGAGCTGTGGAAGACAGCATTAGGAACATAGGAAGCTGCCTTCTACTGAAGTCAGATCATTGGTCCACCTATCTCATTGTTGTCTATGCAGACTAGCATCAATTCTCCAGGATTTCAGACAGGGAGTTTTTCCTAGACCCAACTGGAGATGCCAGTGAGTGAACGCAGGACTTTCTGCAGGATGTAAGCAAAGAGCAGCTCAGGCAGGCATGAAATCACAGGAAGCTTGAGTCCTGGGGAAGGAAGTCTGGAAGAGGAAGTGTTTCAAAGAGGAAAAGGAAATGCTCTGAGAGGAGATGGAAAATTGAGATGGAAGATGTGGGGTCCACCCCTCCATGAATTTGCTTTTCCTCTATGCTGTGGCCACCACCCTATATTGTGGTATCAACAAGTGCTAAGTCTGTATTTAGGGAGGTGGGCAGGAGGAGAATGAAATAGGATGGGGAATACCTGTCTTGGTAGCAGTACTTATAGAAAGGTTCTCAGGATTGGAGTCGATCAGATGCTGAACATTTGCCAGCAGTGTGATGCAGCTACAAAAGAAGGCTAATGCAGACCCTCCAAGTGTCCCTATTTTCCAGGGTCAGTCCTGGATTTACAGAACCAGTAACTGATTTCATGTCCCACATTCCCCTAGAATGTCTCTATTTTCATCAGAGAAATGTTGGAGGGCGTGGAGTCATGCGATCCCCAAGCCAAGGAGATAAGTAGCTATACAACCTTTAGAAGACATTTAAAGGCAGCCCTGTAGAGGGAAGTTTTTAAAAAATATGTTTAACATTTTATTATGTTTTTATATATGTTGGAAGCTGCCCAGGGTGGCTGGGACAACTCAGTCAGATGAGTGGGGTATAAATAATAAAAGGGTGGTTGGGGTGCTCCTGTTGTTGCTAATAGAATAGGATGTCCATATTTTCATTGGAGAAATATTGGAGGCTGCATTAACAGAACCACTGTTTCCAGGTCAGGGGAAGTTATAATTCCTCTGGAGTACAGTGTTTTGGGATGTGCACTTTATGAAGGACATGGACAGATCTGAACAGGCTCAGAAGAAGATGGTTAGAGTGGCCATATGCCCTACATTACAGAGGACAGTCCTCTGAGAGGCTGTGTGATCTGTAAGATAGAGAGACCTGCAGGGACCCTGAGGTGGCTCATCCACAGTGAATGAGCAGTCACACAGCTCACCTGGCCATCGACACTATAGAGAGTTGTATTGAATTTCTTTTTGAATTATAATAATTATTTCTAAATGGGCATCTATCTAGCAATATGTTAGGAATATACAAATGGTGTGCAAATCACTTCTTTTGGGGGGTGATGCATCCCTCCCCCCCCCTACAGTTTTGATAATGTGTAAGAACCTGGACAATAAATCCTGAGATGAGGACAGTTCAAGGCATGTTTCAGCCAGGTGAGAACACTGAAAGAGGGTGTGTTGCCTGGGAGAGGGAGGGTGGCCTAGGAAAGGGGCCGTGGCTGAAGAGAAGAGGTGCAGCACTGGGAGAATCCAGATAGAGAGGGTTGGACGGCCACATTTGACCCCCGAGCCTGAGGTCCCCCAACCTGCTCTATCCATTTTCGGATGAGGTTCTTTTAAGAAGGTCTGCTCCTATAGGAACCTGTGTAGGAAAGACTGGGCATATTTTCTAGCATCTGAGATATATTTGGCTGGGAGAAGATAATGAAGGAAAGGTTCCATTGGTTGCACCCAGGCTCTGTAACTCCCTGCATAGGAAGACACTCCACTGTGGCTTTTCATGAAGAAGAAGAAGAAGAAGAAGAAGAAGAAGAAGAAGAAGAAGAAGAAGAAGAAGAAGAAGAAGAAGAAGAGTAGTAGTAGTAGTAGTAGTTTGGATTTGATATCTCACTTTATCACTACCCTAAGAGTCTCAAAGCGACTAACAATCTCCTTTCCCTTCCTCCCCCACAACAAACACTCTGTGAGGTGTGTGAGGCTGAGAGACTTCAGAGAAGTGTGACTAGCCCAAGGTCACCCAGCAGCTGCATGTGGAGGAGTGGGGACGCGAACCCGGTTCACCAGATTATGAGTCCACAGCTCTTAACCACTACACCACACTGGCACCACACAGACTTTAATTCTGGCAGGTGTTTAACCTTTGGGGCTGCCAATGTTAAGTTTTTATAGAAAGTTTTTCCTGTTTTTAACCTGCTGTCTCTATTCTCCAGTACAATTCAATTTTTTTTAAAAAAAGTTCTTTTATTTTTAATTTATTATTACAATCACAAAGTGAGAGGTCTGTGCAACAGAATGCTGGCCTCTCACTCAGGGCCTTCCCAAGATACAACTCCAATATTGTTGTCCTAGCTGGTTTCTTGATTTTTACAGGTTAAGGCAGTTGTTTCTGCTGTTCTGAAATCAAGCATGCCAAGCAAAAACATCTGTGCTGAGCTTCCCTGGAACAGGGAGATGTGATTCAACCTGTATGCCCCCCCATACACACTTCTGCCCTGAGGCTCAGCTGAAGATATAGAGATTTGGGGGAGGGGGAGAGGAAAAGGTTTAAAATGGCAGGCGTGGACATTTTGAGCTGTAATAGACCCCCAGGAAATTCTATTTTTATCTCCTGGGGTTCTTTGGCTGACACTAAATGTCAGAGCTACACTTCCATTTGTCAGGCGTCACCTCGTTTGTCAATCGCCACGCTGCATTTCTGTTGTCAAATACTGCGGGATCCGCGCTCGAGCATCGATCAAACGTCTGACGCAAAGAGGACAAACAGCTGCCCCACTGAAGGCTCCTGTCAATGCGTGGATTAGAGTCCTTCAAAAAAATACGTCCTGGTGGAATTGCTGTCATCTCTCTTCCCGGGTCAGTGAAATGGTAGAAATTCAGTTTTCATTGGTGAAATAAATCCCTTTCAGCAGTTGCACATGGGCTTAATATTGAAAAGGGCTCCAAACATCTCCTTTTCCAGGTGACCCAATCCAGATACTATTTCTAAAACAGGGAAGTGCAGGAAGGTAAAGCATGAAAGGGAGCACTTCGCACTGTGACCTGGAAAGCTTTTGCCAGTGCTATGAGTGTGGACCATTGGCCTTCTGGGGGCTGCACCACTTATCCATCACCAAAACATGAGGATCAAAGATAGCTCAGATAGGCGTCCTATTTCCATATGCTAATTTATATGTATAGACAATGCTTTAAAAAAAATAATATGAGGGGCTGGAACTCATATCTTGATCAAAGCGCTGTGGGTGCCACAATGACTGCCATGGGCTGCAGGGGTGGGGAAAGAGGCGTTGGTACTCTATACTGGTGAGTACTATCATTAAAACATCACAGAGTATAGACACTAATGTGGAGATACGTTTTGAACAGGAATGCATTGCATGTCATAATCATAGGGAAGACTGGCCAGGTGAAAATGGCAAGGAGAATGATCAAGGGGTGGAACAACTCCCCTCATTTTCTTAAGAATGGTGTGCCAGCTCAACCTGCTGTCCAGGTGTTGCTATCTATTTGATGGGCAACTTCCATGTTTCTTCTGTCGGGAGCCTTTTGCTTTGCTCTCACCACTGCGATTTGTCATTGCCATTTCCTGGTTCCTACAAACTCCTGCCTAGTACTGGCTCTGGGTTTTGAAAGGCCCATGGTCAAGTGTCCCTCGGGGTCCACCTCTCCCCATCACCATGGCCTCTTTGCTCTGGGCTCTGTCTTCCAAAGATCCTCATCCCAGAATGTGGCAGCAAGGGCACTGACAGCAAGCCTGCAAGGATCAGAGCACTTGATTAGCAACTCAATAATGCAATTGTTTCCTGCTGAAAGTAGGGCTTGCTGTCCGTGTCCATCAGTCAACTAGGGAGACCCCTGCTGGATCAGGCCAAAGGCCCATCTAGTCCAGCATTCTTTCCTCACAGTGGCCAACCAGATGTCTCTACTGGGAGCTCTCCCAGGTCCTGCAGAGTTCTTCTCCCTGCCATAACCTTCTTCCGGCTTTCTGCTAGTTGGTGATTCATGCTTATGGTCACTCTCAATCTCTTCCAAGTCATGCTCAGTGCCTCAGTGCTGGGCTCTACTTAAGCACAGAACACAAGAACATTTGAAGAACACTGGCTTCTCAGACAAAAGTCATATAGCTAGTGCAGCATGGCCTAGTCTGGGTGAGTGGGCAGTAAAATGGCAAATGCAAATCAGTGTGAGCCAGTGTAAAGTAATGTACATTGGGGCAAAACATGCTTAGTTCACATATTTGCTCATAGGGTCTGAACTGGTGCTGACTCACCAAGAATGATATCTTGGGGTCCTAGTGGAGAGCTTTCTGAAGAGGTTGGCCCAGGGTGCAGCAGCTGTGAAAAAGGTGGATTCCATGTTAAGGATCATTAGGAAAGGAATTGAAAAGAAAACTATCCATATTATAGTAGATTATGCAATGCTATGGTGAGATTATACTTCAGGTACTGTGTACAGTTCTGGTCACCTAATCTCAAAGTGGATATTGTAGACCTCAAAAAGGTTCAGAAAAAGGCAACCAAAATGATCAAGGGATCAACTCATCCCATGAGGAATGGTTACAATGTTTGGGGCTTTTTAGTTTTTAGTTTTGTGTTTTTTAAAAGGTGAATAAGGGGGACATGATATAAGGTTTGTAAAACTGTGCCGTGTGGAGAAAGTGGATAGGGAGGAGACGTCCCCCCCTCCCCTGCGATTACCTGAATGAAGCTGAATATTGCAAGGTTTTGGACAGGCATAGACCTGTCTGTATTCTACCTCCACTGTTGGAGGCAGTGTGCCTCTGAATACCAGGCGCTAGGAATAGCTTGTGGACAAAGTGCTGTCACACTACGTTCCTGGTTTTGAGCTTCCCACGGGCATCTCGTTGGCCACTGAGAGAACAGGATGCTGGACTAAACAGGTCTTGGATCTAAAGCAACAAAGTGCTTCTTATGTTCTTATGTTAACTATGAACTGTGTGAATAAATACATTGTTTGTCCATTCAGGTTTATTGGAGGACCAAGTTTGCTTGGAACAGGACAGGTTTTCATTTGTTTTGTCCCACTGGGCTCTTGAGGGCATGGAGTAGTCATCCTATGACATGTCATGCTGCACTATCAGCTTTGCAGTAAAGGGCTCCCCCCCCCCATAAAAGCACTCCAGAGATATACTTGGGAACATAGGAAACTGCCCTATACTACCTTGGATTATCTGGCTAAGAAGTTCAGGAACTCTAACGGGCAGCAGTTCTCCAGGGTCTCAGGCAAAGTCTTTTCCATCACCTGCAGATCATTTTCAAATGAGATACCAAAGATTAAACCTGGAGCCTCCTGCATGCAACACAAGTGCTATATAAGAGAGCAATGCCCCCCTACCCTCATCTTAAGGAGCCGAAAAAATGTTACGTCTAAATACACCTGGGCTTTAGGAAATGCATTTATTGGATATGAAACCTAAACTATCCTTGCGTGCATATGTGGTTTTGAGAAACTACAATGCAGCATAAAAAGTATTGAGGGTGCAGAGAAATAATTGTTCTTTTCCACCTATGCATGCTGGATTTAAAAATATGTTAGTCACCATCAGACCAGTGGCAACACAAGTACAACAGGTCAGTGTGTTAACCAGAAGGTTGGTGGTTTGAGCCCACCCAGGGACAGCTGTGGGCAGGATTCCTGCATTGAACAGGGTGGGGGGGGGTTGGACTAGATGGCTCTCATGATCCTTTCCAATTCTACAGTTCTATGATTCTATGTGATCAAGTCCCAGGTTGTATAAAACCATTCACTTCTTTTCCAATGAAATAAAACTAGCTCCCACCCCCATCATTATTAATTCTAGAACAATTTTATCCATAATATCTTCTAACTATCCTAATACATTGGTCTTCAGCTGGTGAGTTATAATATATAATTATATATATGTTATAATTATTGTCTCAACTATATGCAGTATATACCGATACTAAAGCTGATTGTTGGTGGCTGCTGTCAGTCTACTCACCTGCCTCATGTGAGGTCCTGGAGGAAGCAGATCATCATAATAAAGAAACTCAGGATGTCTCTGTGTTATTTCTCATAGCAACGACTAATCCCTTAGCAAAGCACAAGGGTTGTTTGAATTGGAAATGGATAAAGATTTTCAGTCGGAGGTTGGATTTTCCTGTTTGTTGTTTGCAATTTGTCCATTTAGATCAGGATATGATCTATAGCCCCTAGCTAGGAGGGAGGTACAATTAAGACAATTCCAGGTACTTGGCTGCCTAAGGATTCTCTCAAATGCATGCTTTTTCTGTTCTGGGATGTGAAATTTGTGCTCTTTGCTTTTTCATCTCTCCACCCGCACCCCACTTGGCAGGCTGCTTTGCAATGCCATGTCCCATCATCCCAATTATTTCATCAAGTTGTTGCATGAGGCACACTGGTTCAAAAAGAATGGCATCAAGGAGATAATACCATCAGATGCCAACATCTCCATTAATCCTCTTGGTGGGAGTTTCTTAAAAATAAAAAAATAAAAGCTTGTTTATTGACTTGGATACAATAAAGTGAAGTCAATCAAAGCTTTGCAGAGTCGTTTCTCCATGGTGTGGGTTGCCTAGACGAAAAGTAAACAACCCTTGTGTGAGAGAATAGAGATTAAAGGATACGCCTATTTGATTAAAAATCTGGCTGACTGTGTACATGGACCAAGATGGCATGTTTGTTGATCACAAATAAATAGCTGAAGTAGAAATGAGGCCATATAATGAATTTTGTTATGCTTGTACCCCATTCTTTCTACGAGGATCTACAATACTGAATAGACAGGGTTTATTAATCTCAGCCTTCCCCAACATGGTGCCCTTCAGATGTGGCTGAATTCCAACTCCCATCCTCCTCCTCAGCTGCTCAAAATGGTGGATAGCATTTCAGCATCAATGAAAACTGCCATTCCCACCTTAGAAACCTTTGAACTGAATTTGGTGATAGTATCTTGAGAAACAGCTGGACAGACAAGGCACTTCCCAAAATATACAGTAGATTTGTATTTAACACACTCAGAGAAACTGAGCAGAACACTGTATCCCTGTTGGAGAAGCACACTTTACCCTGAGTATAATTACACTGATGAGTTTAGAGAAATGAGTAAGCTACATTTGTTGCAAGAAGTACCTACTTTATAGGAAAGATCCTAGTTCTAATGAACTAAGGTGGACATGAAAAGACCCATGCTTGCACTTTCATCTCAGCAGGATATACATAAAGATGTCTCCTCTTCCAAGGTAAGGATGAAGAAGATGGAAGTAAAAATGAAGTCTGGAACCCTGAAAGTATCAGTTTATCACTGAAGGTAGGTCAACAAGTGAGCAAAAAAAGGACAGTCTAGGAAGGTTGGAGGTTTCTCAATCTACCCTTCCCATGCAGGCATGTCAGCCTGCAGTGCAAGCTGAGTTACATCCCAAAGGTATTAACCCAACAGCAAAGCTTTATATGGTAGGCTAAGCTGAGGGGTGGTCCAAGGTCCCTCAAAGAGCTTAGTGGGCAGCTGGAGCAGATTTGCTAAAAGACTTTGGCCCTGCCAAGGTAAATCTACTCAGAAATAGGCCCCACTATGTTCAAAAGGGTTTACTTCCAAGTTTGCAATCTTAGTGTTTCTCCTTGTAACACAAGATGCAGTTGGTTGTAGCAGCTCCATTTTCTCTGTGTGTTGTGTGCATGGCAAATATTAGGGGAATTTATTTTTTAAAGCAGATTATGAAGCATGACAACTCGTGCTACATTTCTGCTTCAATTTCACTGCATCTCTTGATTTCTGAGATTTACAGATTTCACTGCTCTGTCCCCTTAAAAATGGCCAGAGTTTCAATGGAGCTGACCTCAGTTCCAAAGGACACATCCTTTGGGAACTCATTACAAGGATCTAGGCCCCCAAAACAGAGACTTTTGAAGAACACGGTGTCTTTGCTTATTTCCCATTGACGCAAATTTCCCCATCTGTGATTCTTTTTTTAAAATTACATTTTCCAAATGGTCAATCCCAAAGGTAGTGAGCTTCAGAAGATAATTTTTAAAAAAATCAAATTTGGAACCTCAAGTGAGCCTCTTGAGTCTATAGAGAGAAAAAAACCTAATGTGAATTTTATGCCAAAAAGTGTATTTTCCATACCTAGAAAGGCCTCCATTGCTCTCCCCTCAACTAAAAGGAAACGGCATTACAAAGGCAGGAAAGAACATCAAAGAAAGCCAGCTTGGCAAGTTTGTATATATGTAAAAATGACTGTCAAGACTACAAAGGAATAGCTAAGATTTAGAAGGCAACATACGTCGTAGAGCGCCTAATGTCTTTACCTTTTGGGTCTGACAGCTGTTGTCAGAGATGTGTGTGTGGGAAATCCTATCCATTCACATATCAAAGGGCAAAAGTCCCGGTCCTGATCCTGTTTACTAGAGGAAAACTGTCATTCTTCTATATGGCCGGCTGATCCTATGGGTGGCACCTTCAAAGGGCTACTGTTATGTGCCAGATCTTCTCCCAGCAAAATGGAGTCAACATCCTGCTCTCTGTGGTTAGGGGTGTCTTTTACCAGCTATGGCTGTTTCTGGATCATGATAACTTGATCACAATTGTCCATCCATTGATAATCTCAGGGCTGGATTACTGCCATGCGCTCTATGTGGGGCTACCAATGAGGGTGATTTAGATGCAAAACACAGTGACTAGGTTGCTTGTAGGGGCAAACCACCACCCATGTATAACTGCTTGCTTTCAGGATTTGCACTGGCTGCCAGTCTACTACTGGACCAAATTCAAGGTGTTACTAATAATATAAAAGGCCCTGTGCATCTCAGAAACAGGTTGCTTGAGAGACCACCTTTGTAAGATGCTTGGTGGCTTGGGTTGTTGTTGTTTTTTATAATCAAATGGTGTATGGAGGATGAAGGTTTCGCTTCTTCTCTATTGGGTCTTTTTAAATAGGTTGTTGCATGGCTTTGATTGTAATGTATTGTTCTATTTTCTGATTTTATGTTTTGCTTTATGTTCTTAAAATTGTGTAAGTCGTTTCGGACTCGTTATGTGGCAAGTGACTAATAATAAACTGTAATAATAATAGTAATAATAATACACATACACAGAAGAAGATTCAAATAGTGGACATTCAAAATGATGGTGGTAATGATAGGGTGGTCTCTACTAGTCAAAATGTATTGGGCTTACACTGTGAAGAAAGAGTGTTGCGAGCACACACACACCCCTTATCTTGTACTGAGCTTCATGTTGCAACTCTCTCAGCCTGCCTTTGCTACATCTCTTGTCTACTTGTGTCACAACAAGTATCCGGCTTACTCTGTTAGGCCTTCTACACCCCAAATACAGCTCTGCAAATTGCAGCTGCACAATTGATTCACTGCACCAGTAGCAAGGCACCATGATTTATGAAACTGCATCACTTTTAAGATTATATTTATGTAAGAAAACAAGTTTCTAGTCCTCAAGGGAGGGAATCCCTTGGAGACTGGATATCAGAAGCACAATATAGAAAGGTTTTTTAAAAAACAAAAACAAGAGCCTAAAATAGACAATATTGGTTGAGCACTACTGAGTGAATTATACCTGGGGGTGGAGTGGGGTTGGTGGTCATTCTCTAACTAGGAAAGTTACATTAGAAAATATAGTTGTGTGTGTGCTTGTAGATAGCATCAAGGTTTGGGGTTTTTGTTTTTGTTTTAAAACTCTGGATAGAAACAGTTACTTAAATGAGGTAAAAAGCATCCCAAACCATTGCAAAGATTAGAAACCTTCTCATTTATGCTAAGCGGAGACAACTAGTTACCAATCTAAACAAGAAGGTGGGTGGTAATCCCAAAGGTTTTTCTGACAGCTAGTGGTGGCAGTGATGAATTTGTGAAGTTATCTAATTTTCCACTGTTTTAATTAGGGGCCTGGACTCTGAGGCCGAACAGCTGGGCCTCTTGTTACTGCTTTCTGTTGCCTGACAGAGAAAAATTTTCAACTGTAGCTTCAGCCAAGCTCTTGGCCTGACCTGAGCAGATGAAACTTCTGGGATTCATAAACTTGTGGTTGGAAGGCAGATTGCGTTTTGAAATGCTCCTCAGCCGTCCTAACATGAAAAACAAGCAGGTCATGCAGCGAACTCCCTTTGTACTTCACTACAATGGAGAGGGTAATTAAAAGGGAACGCCTGAGCTTCCAGCGGAGGTAGAATCATCTTGGACACATGATGGCCAGCATGCAACAAGTTTCCTAAAGCTCCTTATGGAAGCTGGCTGGAGACTGATAGCTTTCCAAAATGGTTTAAAACAGGGGACTCTTTTCAGGCCACACCCCCTCCTCAGCCACTCCCATTTAGAGGCAACATACCCTCACTCACCCATCTTTATACCCTCCTTGAGTGACTGGGATGAAATAAATCCTGATGTGATTCATAGGGTGGGGGGTGGGGATAAACCTCCCTGCCCAGCACGTTGCAGACAATATTTGGTTACTCCTGCACCTGCAATTAATTGAAGAAAATCCAAAAATAAGCCTTCTAAGGGGAGACTGTTATCCAAGTTTGTATCTGTATTGGACTTAAAATTGCTTTGATATGTATGAAATTGCAATTTTAAAAAATTATTATATATAATTGTTTTATTGCCTATTGTTATATGTAATATTTTTAACATTATTTGTATAGATGTGGTTTTTTAATATATGTTTTGATTGTATTGGGAGTTGCTTCAATACACCTCAAAAGAACGGATTCATAAATGAAATGAATCATAGTAATAATTAGAATTAGTAAAAGTAGTTTGGTCCTTAATCCAACCAGGTCTTCATGTACACGTATTGGACAAAGAATGACTAAATAGACATGTTAAAAGATGTAGGAGGAATATCTTATGATGCCTGCTTGGACTCCTTTGCTGTTTCGCATATCTATCTTGGATTGCTCATGGGCTTCTCTCCATCTAATAAGTCCCTGGGAGATTAAAGTTGAAACAAAAGTCATCAGGCAATTCAGAAGGCATTGGCTATTGCCAGACAGGAAGTTCTGGGACGGAGATGAGCGTTGTTAGTGGAGCAAAAGATACAAGTCGGTGACCTCTTGATGTTTACAATGAGCTGCTGAAAGGACACTGGATAATTGCAATTAGCACTGGGAAAGCGACTGTTGACTGCTGCATTGAGTTTTTATCAAGTCAGTTTTTCATGGGGGGGGTGTGTGTGTGTGTGTTGGCATTAGGCCAGCAGATTTCTAGTAGCTATTTTGGCTTCCCCAAACTAGGAAGCTTGACCTGGTTGAATATACTTAAATGGTTAATGCAGGTCTGGGTGAGAAGATGTGATTGGCCCAAGGTGGGCCTGAACTCAATGACAGAACTGGCCTCCAGTTCCCTTACTTGACCTTGAATCTTGCTGGATGGCCTTGGACTAGTTACTCACAATGGCTAACCGCTTCAGAGGGCTGTTGTGAGAATAACATGTACACCACCCTTAAGTCCTTGAAGGAAAGCCCAGGTAGAGAGGCCGGAGTCATCTACATGTTGTGAAGCCTTCCAAATATGATTTATTGATCAGTGAGAACCTTATAGCAATAATTTTTGTTGTTATAATTTCTTCCTTATTAAAATGTTTTTTTTTGTTTTGTTACCGAACAATAAGCCTTCAAGCATCCAGTTCTCACAGTGGCCCCCCAGATGCCTGTGGAAAACCAGCAAGCAGGAACCAAGCACAAAAGCACTCTCTCCTCCTGTGATTTCCAGCAACTGGTGTTAAGAAGCAATACTGCAGCCAGTGTGGTGTAGTGGTTACGAGCAGTGGACTCATCATCTGGTGAACCAGGTTCGATTCCCTGCTCCTCCACATGCAGCTGCTGGGTGACCTTGGGCTAGTCACACTTGTCTGAAGTCTCTCAGCCTCATTCACCTCACAGAGTGTTTGTTGTGGGGGAAGAAGGGAAAGGAGATTGTTAGCTGCTTTGAGACTCCTTAGGGTAGCGATAAAGCGGGATATCAAATCAAAACTCCAACTCCTCCTCCTCCTCTTCTTCTTCCTCTTCCTCCTCCTCCTCCATTGGATTAAGTAAAGAATAATTCAGGAGTTAGGTTTACCTTCCATTTGTCTATCTTTCTGAGTTATTGCTGTTTTGCCTTTTTTTATTCTGCTCACTAACATTTTATCACCCTGAACCAATCTGTTATCTTATACTGCTTATGCAAATAGCAATGCTAAGAAAATCATTAGCCTGAGGCTTTGGAGAAGTGCCAGCTCCAGGTTTTCAGAAGAGGGCCACCTTGGGCAAGGCATCCTCCATGGAGCCTCCTTCCTCAGTGAGTCTACCCCACACACTGCCATTGTTGCCAGCCGCTGCTGCTCTTCTGTTTCCTCATTGCTACCACCTGCTTGCTTGCCTGACAAGAGTCAGAGAGCAAGCAGGTGGTGGCATCTCCTCCTCTACCTTCTCACCACCACATTGTTTGCTTACGCGTCCCCTGAGGTTCACAGCAAGATGAAGGCATGTGAACAAGGAGGTTGCCAAAGGTGAAGAGGAGGAGCAGGTCCTGGGGGCTTTTGTCAATTGCCCGATATTCTGGCACATACAGCAGCTTTGTATTTGTCCAAGGCTACTCAGGGAGTATTGATCCTCACCATCACAAACACAGCAAATTGTCATGGTCTTCCCTGATATCTTGGTACATCTGTCTATCTTAATTAGGGAGGGGCAAATTGATCAGTTTCAGTTTCTCTAAGCTTCTCTTTTTTTCTGATCTTCAATTCAGTTCTCTACATTTTAGCAGCAGTTTATATCAGCATTTCAGTTTTGACTATTGTACACTTTTGCAAGCGATTTCTCCTCTTATAATGCATTCTGTATGTTTTTCCCCCCAGCATATACATGTTGGGGTTTTTTGCACAGTTTCCCCAAATAGATGCATTTTTGTACATCGTTTGAAGTGTGGGTTTCAAACGATACCTGTGTTTTGGTGCATGTACTAGTTCCAGAAGTGTGAATTAGTCAGCTTCCCATTAAAATGTGAGCAAAATGAACTTTCTCCTTATCCCTAATCTAAATACAGAAATTAGCACTGCCTTCCATGCCTAATTCATACCATGGAGGAACAACGCCTCCTTTCCCTTAGAAGAAATCCAGAGACTCGTTCACTAGAGAGAATCATCAGCCAGAAACACTGCTCCTCCACTCGGGACACCTGTCAGAGAGGAATAGGCTTTTGTAAAGTAAACAAGCAACCTTTGGTGAGCATAGTCAGGGAAGGGAAAGGCTCTGCCAAGTTCCGGATATCCTGGACGGTGGTCAGCACACTTCCTTCAGCTGTCGGGGGAGAAAAATGTCACCTACTTCCAGCCAGATCCACTTTGTTTCAACTTGAAGGATGCAGGTTCGTCTCAGTGAAGAAAAAGGATGCACCGTGCAACCACTTAGAAGATATTTCCAAAAGGGGCAAGTGCATCCTTATCTCTCCTGGTCAGTTGTATGCAGCACTGCAGTGAGTTTATTTCAGGCCCTTGATTTAATGGTCTTAACATGTGTATCACTTCAGCTATAGGAAAACAGGGAGCTGCCTTATACTGAATAAGACCCTTGAGCCATCTAGCTCAATACTGTCTACACTGACTGGCAGTCGATGTGAATACAAGAACTGCCTTGCTGGGTACACAATGTTCATGATGTTAAATCAGTAAATCAGCTCAATGTTGCATCCCCAGTTCCCCACCCCCCTGTGTGACTTCTGCTGGTGGAGATTGGTTTGGCTTCCAATTCTGTAGTCAAGTTGCCATAAATTGGCTAAGATTTTATTTCTGAGCTTTCTGCATCAAAAATGCACTAGCACAAGTTGGATCCAGGTGGATCTCCAAGTGGCTGTACAAAGTCAACATGCTGGAGGAAGAAAGCCAAATTATGCAGGACTTCTCTTTGGGAAGGTCTTGGAAGTTGCACTTCATGCTATTTTGAACTTCTTTCCTGCCCATATCTGGCCTTGAAAAAGCTGCATGCATGGCAGGGTGAACCCATAGTAGGGCTGAGAAGAAAGGGACAGAGGTAGGGGTAAAGTCTCCGTAGCTTCCTAAAGGGTTAGGCACATTCATGGGAGATAATTAGCTATGAGTGGGACCTGTGACAAAATTCCAGTTCCTGTTCAGGGGCCTAGCCAGTTCCATTTTTTCATTTTCAAAGGTCACTTAGCTTTCCATAAATACTGAGCATGTTCAGTCCTTATTGGGCTGGGTTTTGCCCAAGGTGATGGCGGAGGCATCTGAGATCTGATGCACTGTCTCAGTGCATCAGCTCACAGAATTAAGCCACATGTGAACATGCAGAGAGCCCTGAAGCTGGATCAGGCCAAAGGCCCATCCAATCTAGCACTCTGTTCTCACAGTGGTGAACTGGACACCTCTGGGGAGCCCACAAACAGGACCAGAGTGCACACGGTCCCCCCATCTACAGTTCCCAGCACTTGGTGTTCAGAAGCATACTGCCTATGACTGTGGAGACAGAACATAGTCAAAGTGCCTAGTAGCTTCTGGGAGCAAATTCCATAGTTAAATTGTGTTCTGTGTGAAGATGTATTTCCTTCTGTCTGCCCTGAATCCTCCAACATTCAGCTTCATTTTATTCCCTCTGAGTTCTAATATTATGAGAGAGGGAGGAAAACATTTCTTGATTCGCTTTTCTCACACCTTACATCACTTTATGCTGCTCTATATCATGACCCCTCTTACCTTTTCTCTTACATGCTTTGTGCCCCTAAAATTAGAAGGTTCTCTCTCCCTTGAATAATTTGGGCTGCCTTGAATTTTGCCATCACTGCCTGAACTGAACAGGATCCATATATATATTCCATGTTGCATGTCTGTTTTCTAGTATTTAGCTAGGCAAGTGCCAAAAAAGCCCTTGGCCTTGCTGCCTTGCCCAGCTCTCTTTCCCACTTACTCTGTAAACAACATCTTGTGAAATCGCAAGCTAACATGGGAGGGGAAATCCCATATTTGCTGTTCTTAATTTCAGTAGCTCAGATCTAATCAGAGAGAAGGAGTGAAACGAAGACCAGAACCGTGTACCCAAACTTGTCTCCCCTCATGTTTTAATTTGCTGCTGTTTCCCCCCCACCCCCTTCCTCTTCTTGTACCAATCGTGATACGACAGCTGCACTTTATGTCGAACTCATTGGGCGTTTTATTTTAGGAAAGTGTGAAATTACATGAATGCCAGCAAGGTGGAGGACCTCTCTAGCTTCGTGTCTTATTCACAAATGAAGGAAACGTTTTCTCCAGTTGCTTGGTGCTTTGTTCCATGAATAGTCTTTGGCATGGATATTTGTGTCCCTTGATTAGCACAAAATTATCTTTGCGTGTCAAGAGACAGTTTGAGTTTGAAAGTGAAGTGGTTTGGAAAAAAGAAGAAAAAGAAATCTTTCTTGGTGCTCTGCCTCTCAAACTTAATTATACGTATTTAGCTTGGCATGAAGAGTAACGAACTCATTATAAGGGAGAGGAAAGCCAGGCGGACTGTTAGGAGGAGGCAGTTTATCCTTTGCAAACGATCCTTTCAAGTGCGAAATGGTCTTTCAATCCACCACTTTAAGACTTCATAATTACAGCAAAGTATTTAGTTACTTCCCTGAAGGGCGGAGGGCAGGCAGCTCGCTCAGCCACCACCGTGGGCCAAATCTTTTTGCTTCCCGACAGTGACTCAGACGTTTTCAGAAGAGGTTATGCTTTTGGGGGGGTGGGGAGGGAGGAGTGTAAGCTAAATCCTTTGTTCTTCCATGGCCACCTCCTTCACTGTAGCCTGTCATGATCTACATGACCATCCAAGAAGGATCACTTAAGTGATGCTCTTTCTGAGAATCAAGTCACATGACCAATTTAGAATGCAGAAAATGGGTTGAGTTGACACCCTAAGCAAAGTTCAACACATCCTGTGAGGCCTTACTTCTGGTCTGTTGACTGCAATAAACTGATGATGATGTCCTCAGAGGATGTGTCTCTTGGCCAGGGACTACCTATATATACGAACATAGGAAAGCTGCTGTATGCTGAGTCAGACTATTGATCCAACTTCCCAGGATTCTTTGGGTAAAGCCATGATTGTATAAACTGGTATGATGGTGCTTTAAATGTGTAGTGCAGATGGGGCCTCAGTACTGCAGACCATCCAAGTGTCCCTATTTTTCAGGGATGTCCCTGATTTAGAGAAACCATTGCAGTTTCTGATTTGCTCCCACTTTTCCTTAGGGTGCCCCTATTTTTATTGGAGAAATGTTGGAGGGTATGGAGTTATCTGGCCCCTAAGCTGTCCAAAGGCAATCCTATAGGGATGTGGGTTTTAAAAAAAATGTTTAATGTTTTATTATGTTTTTATATATGTTGGAAGCTGCCCAGAGTGGCTGGGGCAACCCAATAAGATGGTTTTGTGATCACTCCAGCAATCACACAGAGCTGCAGTATGGATTTCCAGTCAGGCTTGCTTTGTGTGGAAGAACTGAATTTTGCCCCCCCCCCCCCCGTGTTGTTTTTCTTTGAAAGCTCTTTTATAAAGCTCTCACGTGCACTTGAGCCGTCTGATTGTACCGTTTTGGAAAAATAAGAAGCCCTTCCTCTTTGTTTTGATCTGTGTTTTCAATATATTGCAAAGAAGCAGGGATTATCAAGATCTGGATTAGCAAAACTATTTCCGGAGGATCCCCAACATCATAAATGAGGTCATAAAAGGTCTGCTCTGAATGGAACCCATTAATCTCCTTGTTGTTAGCAAGGAAACATGGAGAAGTGCAGGTGTTAACAGTCTCTGTGTTATTTTTGGGAGACCGTGAGTTGAAACACTCGCAGGAAGTGCTCGATTCCCCTGGCAGCATCCTGAAATATTATTTTAGGCAGTAGACCTAAAGGGAGGGGGGGTTATGGACAAGAATATGCTTTGGTTTCATCACACCTTTGAGGATAGGACATTTTGACTGCAAGGATTTGGTCTCCAGCATAGTCAAAACGTTGAATAATCGATAACGTCCATCTGAAAAGCTGAGGTGTAATTTTGGAAAAACACACATGCTTGTTAAAGCTGAGGTGTAATTTTTGGATCCCCCCCCCCGCCACACATTAAACAGAAGTTGATTGTTACTCAGCAGTTGGTTCCACAAATGAAGCTTAGCACACATGCACCCTTTCTGAAATGAATAAAGTTCATAACAATTAACACTGGTTTCTTTACAGCTGAAATGGATTTGACAAAGCAGTGCCCAATGATTTTGTTTCTTTCTTTGTTTTTTGCTCAGAATGGCTTGCATTTTTTTTTAAAAACCAAATCTGCATGTTCAATAGTTTCTATATACTCCTATTAACAAGGGACATTTCTTATTTTCTGGTTCTGGGGAAATCACCCCCCCCTTTTTTTGCCCTTTTAAGAGGATGCCGTGTTAAAAATCTTCATGTATGATTGGCTTGTGCTTTCATTCTTAAGGATTCAAGTTCCTCCCCAAGGTCTTTAGAATAATATAAGAAGACTGAATGAGCGCTGCTGGATCAGACCAATGGCTCACCTAGTTCAGCATCCTGCTCTCACAGCAGCCGAACAGATGCCTCTTCTAGGAAACCTGCAAGCAGAAACTATGCACAAGAGCACCCTTTTCTCCTGTGGGCTGCAGCAACTAGTATTCAAAAGCATTCAGAAGCATTGCTGCCTCCAACTTTGGAGGAAGAACAAAGGTAAAAAAATTGGTACGTGTAGAGGCTATCAGTGCTATAATTTGTTGAGGGTGTTAAGAGTTGCTAGGAGTCCCCCTTGGAGTGGACTTTGGTCTTTCAAATTTCAGCGGCACCCTGTGCAAGGCCAAGATTCAGCTCCCCTTGCCTCTCTCCTTCTGTTCTGCTCAATTCACTATGCCATAGTTGCAAGGCCCTCTGGCACCCCCTATGCTCAGTGCCCAGTGCGGCGAAACCAGTAGCATTGCCCTAAATCTGCCTCGAGGTCACCTATTCCCCTCACAGAACTGCAAATCCCAGAATTCCCTGGAAAGAAGGATTGGCTGTTAAACAGTTCTGGAAATTGTAGCTTGGTGAGGCGAAAGGGGTTTCCTAACAACTCTCAGCATCCTTTACAAACTACAGTTCCCAGGATTCTTTGCACTAGGAGGGAGGAGCTATTTAAACCTCTTCTGAGACTGCTTTGGGATTGCAATAATCAGTGTTGTATGAATAGCTGCTTTGGAGATTTAGGGTTAGGGTTAAGCATACTTGGGACGCGGGTGGTGCTGTGGGTTAAAGCCTCAGTGCCTAGGACTTGCCGATTGAAAGGTCGGCGGTTTGAATCCCCGCAGCGGGGTGTGCTCCCGTTGCTCGGTCCCAGCACCTGCCAACCTAGCAGTTCGAAAGCACCCTCGGGTGCAAGTAGATAAATAGGGACCGCTTACTGGCAGGAAGGTAAATGGCGTTCCATGTGCTGCGCTGGCTCGCCAGATGCAGCTTTGTCACGCTGGCCACGTGACCCGGAAGTATCTCCGGACAGCGCTGGCCCCCGGCCTCTTAAGTGAGATGGGCGCACAACCCTAGAGTCGGACACGACTGGCCCATATGGGCAGGGGTACCTTTAAGCATACTTGATAATGAGTTAGCAGTTATGCAAGCCACTAAAAGATAAAAATGGGAGATATGGATCCCAGCAAAAAGGTTCAATAAATCCTTACTTTTACCATTTAAAGTATCCATGGAGATATTCCCTGCCTTTTATATGCTGTCATTTCAAAGAATCTTGTTAACCCACAGTGCATTTTCCATTTATCAGACATCTGTTTAAACACATGTTCAGTGGGACAAGAATTAATCATGTTGCGCAGATTATATTTTTGTTTATTTCAGCATTGATTCACATCAATTTCCTATGCATAGCAAGTTAACTCAGACTTTCAAAAGCATTACATCTGCCTTCCCGCATGTCTGTTGCGATCTATCAGTACAGATCCTGAGTCTGCAATATGGAAGAAGATGGAGAGAGTGGTGCTTGTTGGGGACTAGTCCACAGAATTTTTGCTGCAGTCTCCCCCCACTTGGTGCCCCCCAGATGTTTGTGAAGTATACCTCCCATAATCCCTGACCATTCACCATGCTGAGAGGCAATGATTAACCCAAGGTCATTGACCTTTGTGGCTGGGAAAGATTTGAACATTTTAAGCACTATACCACACTGATTCTTTTTGCCTTCAATACCTGAAGAAAGAGACAATGCATGTGCTTTTGTAAATTAGGAAAAACTTTAATCATCATCATCATCTTATGCGATTACTGGACCTTCCTAGTTCAAAGTGCTGATTTTGACTGATACAGCCTTGCACAGCTCAGGTCTCCAATGCCTCAGGGACCATCTATCCCCATATCAATACAATTGGATATTGAGGTTGTCATCCAAGACATTTCTCTGTTTGTCCCTCCAAAATGGGTGACTTGGAGAGAACCAGCATTTTCTGTGTTAGCTCCCATTCCAACTATGTTCTCCCCCAAGAAGCACACTTTGCCATCATTCTGGGTCCAGGCAAAGATCTCTTTATTTCCCCAGGCATTTGTCTGCACAGGGAATGGATATTTTATATTTTTAGATTGTTGCTGAATGAGCATAGTGTGATAATCACATGGTATTGTTTTAATGAATTTTGATTCTATAATGCATTTTGTATTGTCATTTTTGCGGTGTATGGGGTGCTAGAGATGGGGCAGTACCTTTGGTGGAGGACACATCATGCTCCTTCTGGAGAAGTTTGTCCACCTTTGGTTCCCACCCTGCACTTAGCTCTCCCCTGTGGCTCCTAGAAGCTGTCAGCATACAAAAGTGGTCACACCCCAGCAACAGCTTTGATGAATGGCTAAACCACGCAAGGGTAGCTGGTGGGTCGCAACCCCTTCATGAGTTTGGGACTTCCCCTGCATGTGAAGACAGGCTCCGGTGGATTAAGCAGAGGAGACCAATACTGTGTCCAACAGTAAAGAAGGCAATTTCTGCACTTGCTGGAGAGAGAAGCGAGGAGCAGATGGGGCTTGCCCATAGCTGTCAACTTTCAGATTTGAAAATAAGGGATCAGCAGCATCAAAAATAAGGGATCAGCAGTCTCACCTGTCCCGGGGACAGACTACGGGATATCTAACAATCTGGGATAGCAGCGGGAAGCAGCGGGAAACGGTGCTGGAATAAGGGAATTTCCCACAAAAAAGGGGAAAGTTGACAGCTATGGGCTCACCAACCTGGAAATGTAGCCCATCTGGGATTTTTGTGTGTTTATTTTGAAAGAGGGTTAGACAATTTCATGGAGGAGAGTGTCGTTGATAACTACTAGCCTTGATGGATGTTATGTACTGAGTTGAATAGGATCCAAACTGCAGCAGTCTGATTGGTCCTAGAACAATAGGATCCAAAAGGCAGCAGTCTGATTGGTCCTAGAACAATAGGATTCAGAATGCAGCAGTCTGATTGGTCCTAGAACAATGCAGACTATGATTGGTTGGCAGGAACCACCCAATCATGCTCCAGATAGAAGTGAATCCACAACCTGGTTGGCTTACAGTAGAATTCCGGAATTAGCCAATCATGTGCAGCCCATTGTGTAAATAATGTATATAAAGCAGATACTTTGAGGGGACATTCATTCATTCCTCCTCACCACTATGAGCTGAATAAAGAGCATGAAATCACTTTGCGACTCTGAGTATATTTCAATGGATATGCTCTACCTCCACAGTTGGAGACACTAATGCTTCTTCATACCAGTTACTGGAAACCTCAGGAGGGGAGAATGCACTTGGGCTCAAATCCTGCTTGTGAGTTTCCCAGAGGTATCTTGTTGGCCACTGAGAGAATATGATGCTGGACTAGATGGGTCTGATCCAGCAGGTTCTTCTTATATTCCTATACAGAATCTTCTCTCTAGCCAAAAGGTAGCCTTCAATTCCAGCCCTCACAGAAAATGACCCTCCCTCACCTGGGAGCTTCTTTCACCCTGGGAGATCTTCACTTCCCTTCCTCCCACTCAGGGTCCTTCCACCATCTATCCACCCCTGTCATGTGGGTGCAGTCCTTGCCCCCGCCCCACCCCCCACATGATGTCCCAGAAAAGAAGACAACAGAGAGGTGTATGGCTCTTTAACTGATTGCGACTGAAAGCTGGGAGACAAAAGGGGTAGTGGGAAATCTTTGAGAGAAGCCCCTTTGCTGATGCAGCAGCTGACCAGCCATGCAAAGTTGTTCACAGGAACATAACATTTCCTTTGTGGGAGAAGACCCAGCACCCCTCTAGTGTAGTTCACCAGATATGCTGCAAACCACTGCAGTACTGTTACTTCATTCTGTGGATTAAATTCATCATGCATACCAAATCCAGGCATGGATTACAATTGCTTGACTGGTCCCCATCCCCCTTTCTTTTTCTGGTTCCTAATCTCCTGTTTTTCTTGATGAACCATGGAAAAACCCAGGCCTTCCAGACAAACTGAATTCCCTCGATTCACAGCTTTGCTAATCTTAACAAAGCAAAAGGAGTTTTTTTTAAAATGTGGAGATTTCAGCTAAAGCACGGCAGGCTACCCAACCTCTCTTGGGTGCATGTGGGGTCCGTGTTGCTTTGAGATGTGATTGCAAAATCAGTTCTCCAGCTTTGAATTCAAGTCCCTCCAAAGAGCAATTTTGGAAGCGGTTTTTTTCAATGTGTGATTCTGGAAGATTTCTTTTCATCGTGCATGCATGCACGTGCATGAATGCACACACACACCTCAATTTGAATGATCCCTTCCAACCCGTGGTTTTAATTAGATGGCTGGGAATCTACCAAAAAATCCAGTCACCACGGAGTTGGCAGCATCACAGACAGTCTTACAAATTACTTAGTTAGAACTAAAAGCTTCAGAAATCCCTTGGATTAGGAGGAGGCCCTGCTAGGCCTTGTTAGGACGAGTTGGGAGAGGAAAGCTGTTTTTATTTATGTTTAAGTGCTCGTCAGAGTTAAGTATGACAGTGCTTGGGGATTGCATCGTCCTTTGCTGTTCACCCCGCAAGACAGCATGGAGTACTTTCAAGGTCAACTACAGTGCAAGGCAAAAAAAAGCATCTTCATCTCGGGATCATTCTTCAGAGCAGAGCAAAAATAACCCGGTGCTGTTGGTTGAATTCATTCCTATCCTTTTTTCCATGAGAGGGCTTGCCCTCTTAAAACGATTGCCTTTCTACGAACAATGCATAATATCACCACTTAAAGTACAGTGGACGCTCAAGTTGTGAACGTGATCCGTGCGAGATGCACATTTGCAATCCGCAGTGTTCTCAACCTGCATCTGCGCGTCTGTGCACAAGCGGGTTGTAATTCGGGGCTTCTGCTCATGTGCAAAGTGCGATTTAGTGCTTCTGCACATGCACAACTGCCAAAACCCAGAAGTAACCCATTCTGGTACTTCCGGGTTTCGGCAGTCCGCAACCCAAAAAAACACAACCTGAAGTGGCTGTAACCTGAGGTATGACTGTATGTAATAAAAGTTCTGAAAAGGAATGTGATTTCAGCATTCAGATTTGATACAATGCAAGTCGGACCTGCAACAAAGTGTTGCAGTGCATTTTACCTCCTTGCAAGGGTGCTCCCAGCCAGCCAACCAAGCAGCAATGAAAGGTGTGATGGGGCTGCACTACTTGCCTGGGTCATAGCTGTATACCATGACAGAAAGGAGGAGTTACAGATAGGTAGCCGTGTTGGTCTGCCATAGTCAAAATAAAAAAATTCCTTCCAGTAGCACCTTAAAGACCAACTAAGTTAGTTCTTGGTATGAGCTTTCGTGTGTATCTGAAGAAGTGTGCATGCACACGAAAGCTCATACCAAGAACTAACTTAGTTGGTCTTTAAGGTGCTACTGGAAGGATTTTTTTTATTTTGAGAAAGGAGGAGGGGTGAGATGGTGGCAAGGTTGACATGGTGCAAACATGGGTGGCAGCACTGAATTGGCTGCACCAGTGCATTTGCACTGCACCAACCTCATTGGTTCCTCCCCCTCTCCACCACCACATGCAGCTGTGACTCAGGCAGAGGGAGGCCAGGAAAGTGGTACAGTCCCACCATGCTGTCCACTACCACAGACAGGCCTTCCCCATTTTCTTGTTTTCTTTTCCAACTGACAATCAACATTTTGTGGCTGCTGAACATGCCTACTTTTCATTATGGATATGTTCAGTTTGGGACTTGTCCCCTTAGTCCCCCTCCCCAAAGATTTCCCTTTCCTTTTTTTAGTACTTCTACAGGATCATAAGAACGTAAGAATAGCCTACTGGATCAGGCCCATCTAGTCCAGCATCCTGTTCTCACAGTGGCCAGCCAGAAGCTTGTGGGAAACTCACAAGCAGGATTTGAGCCCAAGAGCATTCTCCCCTCCTGAGGTTTCCAGCAACTGGTATGAAGAAGCATCAGTGTCTCCAACTGTGGAGGTAGAGCATATCCATCAAGGCTAGTAGTTATCAACGACACTCTCCTCCATGAAATTGTCTAACCCTCTTTCAAAATAAACACACAAAAATCCCAGATGGGCTACATTTCCAGGTTGGTGAGCCCATAGCTGTCAACCTTCCCTTTTTTTGTGGGAAACCAGGGAGCAGAACCTGAGCACAAGAGCCCTCTCCCCTCCTGTGGTTTCCAGCAACTGATATTCAGAAGCACTGCTGCCTCCAACTGTGGAGGTAGAACATAACCATCATGGCTAGTAGCTCTCGATAGCCCTCTCCCCTGAGTATGTTGATGATACATCCTTTTTGCTTCTCAGGACTCCCTTTTAGCCTACTATCCTATTGGCAGGTGTCGCCACCTGAGTTTGCTATTAGAAGGTGCAATGATTTAAATGGTTACGCAGCAGGTTGTTCTTCGTGACTGAAGATTTCATATATGGACAGGTTTTGCTATGGGAACTTATATAAATATATATACTGTATGTGTGTGTGTATATATATATGTCGACTGCCAACACCTGAAAATAAATAAATAAACAAATAAAAGTAGATAGGAGTTAGTCATCTTAATCCATATGTTATCGTCATGTTAGTACATACCCATTTTTATTGCTTTTTAAAATCATTCCTCAGGACATGGGGACACATTTGCAAGGAAGGGGAGTGTTATTGGGTTATTGTTTTTATTTTTATTTTATATATTGTGACCACCCTGAGACCTCCAGGTATAGGGCGGTATATAAATTCAATAAAAAAATAAAAAAGGATCATGGCTGACTTGGAGGTGAAAACTCACCCTATGTGTGCTTCCATAGGGGTTACATTCATATGTTACATTCAGTGAGTGTACAATCTGTGCTCACAAATGGTTGAGCTGTACACTCATGCAGTTATTCGTACGTAACTGTATTATTCACCTTTGATCTTGTGCTCTTATGTAACATTCAACAAGGGTACAATATGCGCCCCTGTGTACAAAATAGTTGAGTGGCGCAAATCACTTTCCTACACCAACACTTTTACACATGTAGAGATAATTTGTACCAGTGTTCAGTGTCACATGTGAATAAGCCTCCTATTATTAATGGTTGTATACATTGTTTGTTGTGACTCATATATGTATGTGTGGCATTCCCCATTTATTTCAGAGGGGACCCCTTCCATCAAAACAAAGCAAAAGTTGCTTAACCCTCAAAAGACGGCTAGATAATCAACCCTGACAATTCTCGCTATCTTTTGTGGGTTCTTTTTTTAAAAAAGTGAACTCTTACAGTTTCTAGATAATACAGCATGTAGAGGTGGAAGAGAAATATAATTCAGTTCATGTTTTAAAGGTGAAACTACCTAATTCACTCTTTCTGAAACAATATACAAGCCAAAACACAGCCACCTGAAATTCAAACTTCTCTGAATTTTTCAGTGCAGTTCCCCAGCTATGTAATGTGCACAGAAATTCATATACTGGAGTAAAGTGTGCATAAAAGTGTGTATATTGACAAAAAATAACACACAAGAATGCATTACATACGGGGAAATTGCTTTGTAAAGAAATGTGCATATTAGGAGAAATTCTCACTAAAATGCTGGCGAGTTTTCATGAGGAGTTTTTGAAAAAACAAATCTCAAACTGATATGGAAACACCGAAAATTGAATTTAAGTTTGGAAAAATGAGAAACGGATGGAAACCAAAATTGACAATCCCCTGCATCCCAGACAGGATGAATCTTCCTCCTTATAGCACCTAGGGCCTTCTTGGTGCTAGCCAATTTATTTAGCAGCAGCTGCAGTGGGATTTCAGTTTGTGAGTTAAATGTAAATGCCATTTCAAACAAATTAACACCAAAAGGATAGCCACCCCCCTTAAGAATACTTTTTTGGGCAGATTTCTATTATGTGGGCTGTAGGCAGCATGGCGGCGGTGGCAGTGGTGGGGAAATGTGTACGGAAAGATTAGCGCCCAGCAAGATTTATTTTTCCAAGGCTTGATGGGGTCATGGTGATTCCTCCCTGCTGGGTTCTTTGCAGGGAATGTGCAGCAGCAGAGAGAAAGTCACGCTAGTTTTCCAAGGGAATTTGCGCCCAGAGCCATTTGCGATGCTTGCGAAGAAAGAAAAATGTTCCCATTCATGGATGTGGGAGGAGGGGGTGGCGGCAGGGAAAAGCACATGGTCAGCTAGAAATAAACGCAGTCCTGCTTGAGAGCAAGTGAAAAACAAATGCAAGTTGCGATAAAGAGCACGCTTGATTCACTCTCCCTCCGGAATACGACCAGTGGCTGGCTTCTTTTACAGGTATTATTATTTATCATTAGCTTAGCACATATAGTCAATAGCCTGTCTTTTACCTCCGAAGCCTCCCATGTCAGGGCTGAGAGACAGGGGTTTGCCCAGGGCCACCCAGTAAGTTTCATGGCTGAGAGCAAGCAGGAATTTAAAGCTACTCCTTCATGTTCAAAGCTAATGCTTCATGTACCACACAAAACACTGTCTTTGAATCAGGAGGCATGTTCTGTCCCCAGGACAAGAGAGAAGTTGCCTTCTAGACCTGCCAATGGCGCAGTGGTAAATTCCGAATTTATGCCCTCCTGATTCTTCATTTTGCTTTAATATAAGAATGTCAGAGCCCTGCTGGATCAGGCCAGTCAGTGGCATAGCATTGGGGGAGGGGGCACAGGTGCAAATCATTAGGGACGCAAAATTTCTGCCTCAGTACAGCTGTGTGCTTCCCTCACTGGGCTCTGTTGAAAACGGCATCTCCATGCAAACCAGGAAGTGACCTCTCCAGACAACGGAATGACTCTTCTTATTTATGTGGCTGCAATCTCCTGGGTGACATGTACACCGTTAGGCAGTTGAATGCAAGAATGGTCTGTCTGTTTCCCTCTTTTCCACTCCACCCCTCCCTGTGGTTCTGGGCGCTGCCAACCCAGTCTACACCACTGAGACCAGTGGCCCATCTAGTTCAGCATGTTGTTCTCACAATGGCCAAGCAGATGCCTGTGAGAAGCCTGCAAGCAGGACATGTGCATGACAGGGCACTACCCGAATGTGATTCCCAGCAACTGGTGTTCAGTGACATCCTGCCTCTGACCGTGGAAGTAGAACATAGCCATTGTGACTGGTACCTGATGATAGCCTCCATGAATGTCTGCTCCTCTTTGAAAGCTGTTCTAGTTGATGTCCCTCACTGCCTCCTGTGGGAGTGAGTTCCATAGTTACGCTATGTGCTGCATAAAGTAATAGTTTCTTTCGGCAAGTTTCCACTTTGGCATTATTTTCCTACAGCGCCTGTGAATCAATAAGGCTGTCTGAGAGAGCTGAGCTTGCTAGATCAAAGCAAACTACTTTGTCATTCGGCCCAGCTCCTTTGACATCCAATCAACACTTTGCCACAGAGCTCAGCTCCTTTGCAAGTTAACTGGCTTGCAGAGTTTTTCAAATGGCAGTTGACTTCAAGAGATTTCCTCTGTCCTCCCCTGCAGAAACACTTTTTTTTTGGCAAAAGGGAATCTTCCCACCTTTTTCAAAAGCGTTACGTTCAGTTTCCATCTGGACAGATTTGTCATTTTTTAAAAATAGAAAAAACTTCCTTACCATTTCTCACATATGTAAAGCAGCCATCCTGATCTTTTCATAAAAAATGTGCAACACTATTAAGTTCAATGGGGGAAAGAGGGTTCATTGGGTAATGTGTGTGAGGGGTCTCAAAAGAGTTCTCTGTGGGAACTGAGGAGTTCTCCAACCAGCAGTGTTTCTGAGGACCAACCCCTTATTCACATTGGCTGTGGGAACTGTCTGGCACGCTCTCATTGTGTTAACACTGACAGAGACATTTTAGAAACATAGGAACTTCAAAATCAAAGGCTTCCTGTTGGGAATTATTTTCTGTCCCTGAGGCACTGAAGGGAACCAAATACCTAAGATTAGCTTCTATTTCTTTCTTCTTCCTTTTTTATGTTTGAAACATGGAGTACTCTAAAAACAGTATCTAAATGTCTTGGGCATAGTGCTAGAAGGCACCCTTCATAAAGAAAGGCATTTTAAAATGTATTCATGACAACCTCCACCCCAATATGGAAATAGGCACTTAGATCATCCCCCGCCTCCTCCAGAATGCCAAACTGAATATGGACTTTGCCGTGGTGGTGAAATCTGTGTTGCTTAAAAGAACCTAATGTAAAGTTTTCCCTCTGTCATAAATTGAACCTGGAAGGGAAGGGAAGGAGGGAGGGAGGGAGGGGAGAGAGAGGGGGGGAGAAATTCAAGCTGCAAACTGATGGGAAACCATTCAGCCAATCAACCTCATTCTGCCCTTTGCCTGCCTGGCTTCTCTTACTTACAACCATTTCTGGGGACAAGGAACCTTCCAGCTTCCTCCTCCTTAGTCTCAACCCACATTCACATAAGATGTTTAAAGTACCATGATACAACTTCAAACAGTTATAGCTTTCCCCAAAGAATTCTGGGAGCTGTGGTTTATTCAGGGCACTGAGAGTGGTTAGGAGGCCTCCGTTTCTCTCACAGAGCTACAGTTCACAGCAGTGGTGGAGGAAGAGGGTGCTGTGGGGGCGATCCGCCCCAGGTGTCACCACTGGGGGGGGGTGGCAAAATGCCGAGCGGCACTCACCATGGGGCCTGCAATGTGCCGGGCCACATGTCTCTTCTGGGAGAGACGCAGTAGCTTGGGTGCGCGCAGGCTCCACTCTGCCCAAACGGTCCTCCTGCTGCCTTCCCCCCCCCCCCAAGCTGTAGGGTGGCTGAGTGGGAGCAGACAGACTCTGGAGGCCCTGTGATGCACCCCGGCCCTATGGGCGGTTCACCATGCCCTTGCCATGCCCCTATGGATGGCTCGCCCTGTCTCTTGCCGTGCTGCCCCAGGCGCCCAAGCAGCTTCCTCCGCTGCTGGTTCACAGAGTTCCCTGGGAAGAGGGATTGATTAGTAAACCTCTCTGAAAATTGTAGCTCTGTGTGAATAATAGGGATTTCTTATCAACTCTCAGCACTCTTAACAAATGACAACTCCCAGAATTCTTTGGGGGAAGCCATGGCTATCATAGTGTTTTAAATATATGTTGTGAATTTGGTCTCAGCGTTGCCCTTGTAGAACTCAGCAGGAAGGGGGTGGGTGGGAAGAATACCAGAATTAGTTAGCTCTGCCTCTCATTGGCTCTATCAGTCCCAATGGGCACCAGCTGTCACTAGCCAGTTACCACTGTTGGTTCTTGAAATTCACTGTTATATCAGAATGCAAGACCTGTAGCAGAGCCCACCTACAGAACAATCCACAGCATGGGTGCTCATCCCTTATTTGAGAATGTACGAACAACATGCCCTTTCTTAGTAACCACCAAACTAGACATGACATTAGCTATGGATCTGTGCCTTTAAGTGTTGGGTTTCATTTTTATAAAAATACAAATTGTCAGTGACCCACATTGGGGACATAGTGAGGGGAGTATGGCGACTTTAACCCCTTGCTATGGTCCCAGTTTGGATTGCACCTCCTGAGCTGCAATTTGCACTGAAAAAAACCCTCCCATTCATTTAGTTTGCCTCCTTCCTGAAAACTGCGAGTATGAAAGAGGCCAATAGAGAACTTAGCAGGGGTCAAAGGCTTAAAGCCCAAGCACCAACTATGCTTGGGTCCAGAGACAGATCAGCCTCCCTCTCTCTCTGCTACCAATTTGGGTAAAATTTCTAGCAACTGGTATTTAGAGGTGTACTGTCTCCAATAATGGAGGTAGGACATACCCATTGTAGCCAGTAACTGCTGACATAACTATACGTGGGTAGATTAGGATGGTAGCCTTCTGGGATGGTGGAACACCCCTACCTGGCCTCCTTCCTCCTTTGTCATTGGCCTCCAGCCAGCTGAAAAGTTGTCAGAGTTAATTGACCCTAAGTCACTTTCAATGGGAAAGTGACCTTCACTTAAACCTAGCTGCAGCTTGCACTGAAACCCACGGCCATGGATAACTGTCCACTTTTTGTTTTGTCTTGGTTAAGAAGAGCCTGCTGGATCAGGTCCATGGCCCAACTAGTGCAGTATCCTACTTTCACAGTGGCCAGTCAGGTGCCTGTGGGAAATCTGTATGCAGGACCCAAACACAGGAGTGCTCTCCCATCCTGGAGTGTCCAGCAATTAGTATTCAGAAGCAGTACTGTCTCTAAGCATGGAAGCCGAGCCGAGCCATCATGGCTAATAGTAATTGATAGCCTTACCCTCCAGTTCTCTTTTAAAGCCATCCAAGTTGGTGGCCATCGCTGCCTCCTGTGAGAGTCAGTTCCATTGTTTAACTATGCACTGTGTAAAGAAATACTTTATTTTATCCTGACTCTTCCAACATTCAGCTTCATTGAATGTCCACGAGTTCTAGTGTTATGAGAGAGAAAAACTTTGGTTTGCTGGTTTGCTGCCAGTCTTTGAGATTCAAGGTATGGCCTGTGTCTCAAGCATGCACCGAGGATTCTTTTATTGAAGTCGTTCTGTGCTGCAACCTACTCAAACATCTACTACCCAACGACAGATAAATCTGAGTTTATCAGCGCTGGAGCATTTTTATGGCTCACTTAAAGGGGATGTAAAATTTCATGGCAGTGTGTGGGGGGGGCAGCATGGAATGTGGTGGCATTCCACAGGTGGCTCATGTCACAAGTCTTCTTGAAATTGGTGGGGTTAGCAATTTCCTGCCATTTCAGCAGGAAGCCTCTTCCCAGCAAGTTACGACCGACCCATCTTGGCATACCTTATAAGGCATGGAATGGAGAAAGAGAGATTGCATTGGGGGTGGGAGAAGAGGTCCATTGTGCAACTGGTTGAGAGGGGATAGATAGAAGTGAGGAAAGTGGCTTGCAACTTCCTGTCTGTGTGAATATGTGTGTGTGGGGGGGGGGGAGTATACCACTGTGGGCAGTTAGCTGCCTGATTTGCATGGCCTGGATAAACCAGTGTGCCAAATGTTGTTGTTGTTGTTTAGTCATTTAGTCATGTCTGACTCTTCGTGATCCCCTGGACCAGAGCACGCCAGGCACTTCTGTCTTCCACTGCCTCCTGCAGTTTGGTCAAACTCATGTTGGTAGCTTCAAGAACACTATCCAACCATCTCGTCCTCTGTCGTCCCCTTCTCCTTGTGCCCTCCATTTTTCCCAACATCAGGGTCTTTTCCAGGGAGTCTTCTCTTCTCATGAGGTGGCCAAAGTATTGGAGCCTCAGCTTCATGATCTGTCCTTCCAGTGAGCACTCAGGGCTGATTTCCTTAAGAAAGGATAGGTTTGATCTTCTTGCAGTCCATGGGACTCTCAAGAGTCTCCTCCAGCACCATAATTCAAAAGCATCAATTCTTCGGCAATCAGCCTTCTTGATGGTCCAGCTCTCACTTCCATACATCACTACTGGGAAAGCCATGGCTTTAACTATATGGGCCTTTGTTGGCAAGGTGATGTCTCTGCTTTTTATGCCAAATAGCCCCAGTCAAATTAGGAACTAACTATGGTTCAATGATCTTAGGATGGTGTGTCCTCCCCTTTAATTCATTTTGCGTTTAAAGGCAAACTTACCCAATCCACACTTTCCAAAACAATGTGTGAACTGAAACAGAGCCACCCTTGAAAATTTGCAACTCTCCCAATTTTTCAGAGTAGTTCTCCAACAAATAATGTGTATAAAAAGAACATCCATGGGTAAACTGTGTGCTTCTTATAGGCATTTGGTTGGTCACTGTGAGAACAGACTGCTGGGCTATTGGGCTATTGGCCTCAACCAGCAGGCTCTTATTATGCTATTATTTTCTTATCAAATCTCTCATCTTAAATTGCACGTCTGAGAACTGGGTTGTGCACTATGTTAACTTGGACTATATCCAACTAAGTTCCACTCATAATAGACCTACTGAAATTAATGAACCTAAATTAGTCGTGCCCATTAATTTCAGTGGATTCAATGACTAATGTTGGATACCACCCTATTTATTTTATTGATTTTTTAAATCCAAGCATCACACCCTTCCCATTCCATCCCTCCCCCAGAAGAAATTCAAGGTGGCTGATGACCAAAAACAACAGAAATGAAATCTAAAACAAATCCACTAGTTCAACCAAATCATAAATCTTTTTTTTCCACGAAAGCAAAACCAAGGCCACAATAGCAGAGCCAAAACAGAAAGCTACTGGGGGGAGCAGCAGAGTCCTATTGAGAGATTCCTCCATCAGAGCCAAAATGTCTTGGGCCAGACCTGGAGGCCTTGAGGATATTATGTGTGTGCAACGGATTAGAAACAAATGCTTGCTTGTAAATAAATAGGCATAGTTTGTGACCTGGATAGGCAAGGCCAGCCCTATCATTAGCCAGAGTGAGGTGGCTGCCTCAAGCAGCAGATGGTGGGAGGGAAGGAATGGTGTGCCCTGTGCCATCTCAGCTTGCCTGCTACTCTCAGGAGGACAGTGTCCGAATCCTCAGTGTCTAGGGTTGCTAGAATCCCAGGGCTGACCTGAAGTCTCCAGATTTTCCTGCCTCTCCCCACCCCAGTTGGTGGCAGGGAGAGGGCTTGAATCTGAAGGTGGGCAAAAGTGCATTCCCTGCCTAGGCTTCCTAAGCAGGTAGGAAGGAATGATCCCCTCACTTTAGCTGGACACCCCCTTTTGCTAAGGTTTCTGTCTTAATTTCCAGGCAGACCTTGTGTTCTTTGAATGACAAGCTCTCAGTGACTGTGGTTAATGCTTAATGTTTCATGCTTAATGACATCATTGGTGCCCGTCCCCTGTGGCATCATCATCAGGGGACCCCGTGACAGCACCAGGACCAGCCCCTTGGTCTCAGGGCTGGACCTTGAAATCTGCTGCTGACCAAGCGACCCTACCAGTGACAAAATACGATTCAACCGCTAATCTCCTCAGCTTTTGTATGTGAAATGGAAATGCCTTCTTGTCCTTCCCCGTCAGGTGACAAAAAGAATTGGGACAGCACTGTAGATTGGTAAAGGGCTACCTCATCTCAAAGAAACTCTGCCTCATATGCCTGGATCTCCTAAGGGGTCCTGCCAGGGGTGTTGCTAAGTACCTAAAAGATCCCCAGCATAAATTTCCAAAGGCTACTTTATATGTATAGATGCAAATTTAGCCTGACTTTCAAAAAGGGAAAAACATGCTCTGGCTCCTGCAGTCAGTGTTTCCTCTGAGCTATGAGTGCAAACAGGATTTTCTGGCTTCACTGTAGGAATGCGCAAATCTGTCAGTTTTGGTTACTTTCAGTTTCTCATTTTTAGAGTCTTCAGTTCTCCACATTTCCACAACCATTTCCCTATCAGTCCCTATCAGCATTTTTGTGTGTGAATTTCTCCTAACATGTATATGTTTGTATGCAGAAAAAGCCCACCCACCTTGCTACACCCACTTCTTCCTCTAGCTCCCCCACCCACCTCTGATATGCAGCCCCCAGAAGGGTATCAACAAGGAAAAAAGATTTCCCACCTCATATGGTCTAAGGCTTTTCAAAATGCCCATGGACTAAAACAAGTGCCAACATTTTTCTCTGTCCCAAATAATTAGGCGATGAAGCAAACAAACTTTGACAGAGGTGTAAATTCAAAATCAATTATCTGTTCACTTGAATTAATACCCACATTGAACTTGCTTGTGTTAAAGGGCAAATTCCCCCTTTCCAGCTCTCGCTTATAACAGTTAGTATCAGAGAGACAATTAATTCCATCTGTAATGTCAGATATATTTATAACCACTGTGACAGGACTCTGAGTTGGCCTGGACATGAGGTAGACCCCGGCCTCCCAGAAATTAAAAGGAAAGACATTTTATTTAACTAGAAAACTTAAACTGGCCCCAATTACCTAACGTTCAAAAGAATGAGATGTTGCGAAACAATATTGACTATGACAGGGACACAGTTAAAACACCCAGATGGAGCTAACTCCCAAGATTTACTCCTTATACCACAGATTTTCAATGGATCAGAGAAGCCACATTCATTTTATTTGGTGCATGCCTTCAAAGTGACTGACAACATTAAAAAAACTCGATTAATACATTGAAGGCATATACTTTAAACACAGCAAAAGCAATCTTAGCTGGAGAAAATGAAATTTTAATTTAATTAAACAGTTTTAAAATAGAAATTAGACAACCATAATATGGACAATGAGCTATTTTAGAAAAATTAAGAGAGAATAATTTGGGTTCAATTGGATTCATTTTTTATTTTTTACTGAGTTAACAGTTTGATGTTTTTTAACTCTGCGCGAAACATCTGAAGGGCTTTGTTGATTGGGTGGTCAACAAATGATCAAAAATAAATAGTACACAAATAAATGAATAAATTTAAGGGGTGTTACTATGATAATCAGTGGATAAACTGCCGTTCCAAACTTTTGTTCACTTATTTATCTGAATATTTCTATTCCAATAAATATTCCCACCCAGTTTCAGTGGGAACCTTAATGCATTAAATAATCACCATAGAAACAATAACCAAACAGCAGTGAAAATGGAAGACCAACAAAATGACAACGGCAGTGTTGAATTTGGGTAGAGGAGAAATTATATTCATATTGCATTTAAAGGTGAACCTACCAAATCTGAACTTTCTCAACTTATGTGACCCCCAAATACAGCCTTCCTTTGAAATTTGCACTTCTCCAAATTTTGCAAAATTGTTCTCTAGCCAAGCAATGTGTACATCAATGCATGTACTAGGGTAAAATGTGCATAAACATGCATATATCAGTGAAAAGAGGATAAACAAATTATATGAGGGGAAATGTGTATATTAGGGAAAATTGCATACAAAAATACTGATGAATTTTCATGAGAATTTTGATGAAGAAATGCTAGCATATTCCTCCATCAGGCCCTGGGTTCAACCCTACCCAGACCTGGAACCTGGGGTTCCCTTGGAGGAAAAATAGGGTATCTGGATGCTCAGCAAACATCTGTACTGAAAACAAAGCTGCAGACCCAGACATTCCAGCCACAGGAATGGGGTGCTCCAAAATGATTGCTCAGGTTCTCAGCCAGTCTCCGGCCCCTAACCTCTCTTGACATCATCACAGCCAAAGGAGCAGAGGAAATGATGTGCTGAAGCTACAGGCAAAATGTCTGACTAGCCACATATAAATTTACTTGAAAGGAGAAGGAGAAAGTTCATGTAAGCACCTGCTCAGACCAGCACCTGGCAGAGAACCAGAAAGGGATGGAGTCTCTGACTCACATATAAGGTCTCTGTCTGAATTGAAGCACTGATCTAGCATACAATGTTTCCTAAAGTGGGTCCCCTTCTCCTTCTAACTATTTTCAGGATCCACCTCTTTATTTTCCAAAGGGTACCACCCTTATCTCCCAGGATCCTCCTTTTAAATCTCAAAATCTGCTCAGGTATGTGGTTCCGTGTCAGTTTTGCTCACATAGATCTGTTCTAATCCATTGTTGCTTTTCCCACATGAAAAATTCACATGCAAGTTGTATTCATTTTGCTTGCACTCTTCCCATAAAATACACATTTTCAATATTTTACAGTGCATTTCCCTCTGAAATACACATTTCATTTCCATTTTCTTTTGCACATCAGCTACATATTTTTGTGTGCACTTTTGGGGACCAAAGCTTCATCACAAAATTGTGCAGAAGTGCTGGTGCATAATCTGACTAAGACTTGCATTCTGACCCACAAGCAAATTCTGAAATGTTGAATTAGGTCTATCCACTGTAAAAAACACACAGATCAGATATATTCCTCACCACCATTTCTGGGAAGTTCCCAATCATACTTGTTCTATGTTGCTTTCCACGTCTTAACCTACTCAGAAGAGTTATCTTAGCAGGGACCCTCCAGCAGGCTTGTGGGGCAGGAAACTTTCTGTTTGAGAGGCATAAACTTTAGAACTTTCTATTCAGACAAGCCGTATTGCTTTTAAAAGCCACCTTGCTGAATTATGATGAGGTGCCCTCTGCCCTCGCTCAGAACAGAAGTCACATCAAACAGATTTCTGTGGTGACCTTCAACAATTTCCCCATGAAGCTGTCAACCTGATTGTGCAGTTCCAAAAGAGCAGCCTTCTAGGGAAAAACCCCCATCAAATTGCTTGTCAGGAACTCAGGCTGGGCCAGTGCACATATGGTTTCATAATATCCCTTAGATTTTCAAGGACCAACTGGAATTTTGGAATGATTTGGTTTACAGTTCCCTTAAGTAACATTATCTTGTTAAAGACATTAACCCCAGCCCTTTACTGTTATATATTTGCTTTGTTTTCATCCTAGGGAGCAACCTGTGGCGGAGACGCTCAACAGGAAGAGAGAGTTCAAAGGTCATGAAAACATTGATTTTCAAGATGGCTGAACTGCTGTCTTGGGAGCACAGTGCAATTATGAAAAACAGACATCTCTGTTTAACCTTCCTTTTTTATTAAAAAACAACAACATCCCTTGCGTGCACTTTAACAGTTAATAACTTCTGTATGAAAGCTCATGCTATAATAAATTTGTTAGTCTTTAGGGTGCCATGAGACTCTGTTGTTTTTGCTGCAACACGCTAAGATTGATATCCCTCTGAGAATTATAAATGTCATGTAATTGTTTCAATCATCTGCTTTATGCAGTCAAATTTGTTTCACCTGTGAGTAAGATGGCTAAAATGATGGAAACTAGAAAGGTAAATAGCAGCTGCATATAATGCAGCAATTATTGCTTTTAATTAGGGTAGGAGTTTGGCAAATGCATGTGTGATGATGCAGAGCACAGATCTTAAGGCTCATCCACACTTCCATTTGTCCTGCCACTCCCCCCCCGAAAACCAATTGTTTAGCGCTGAATCGCAGCAAATGGAAATCAGGTTTTCAGCGAATAGCCCCCCCCCCGATTTATTGCTAAAGAGCAGGGTTTCCAAGGGAAAGTGGCAAGGCAAAGACAAAGACAAAACGACTCAGACCCATGCCTAAAAAGCACTGGGACTCACGCTTTCTAGGCATGGGACAAGCAAATGTGTGGATGAGCCCTTGCAGGCATGGCCAAACTTGGCCCTCCAGCTGTTTTGGGACTACAACTCCCATTAACCCTAGCTAGCAGGATCAGTGGTCAGGGATGATGGAAGTTGTAGTCCCAAAAGAGCTAGAGGGCCAAGTTTGGCCATGCCTGCCTTAGAGTATGTCAAGGCAGGAGCTTATTCTGGGATTGTACTCCCATGAACACAAGTGAGGTTTTTTGTAGTATCCTCATGGTTACATGCCAGTGGTGGCTGGAGCAAGAGGCAAAAGTGGGCGGAGCAACTAATGTGAATTTTACCTTTGTACAGTAGGCTACTTTCCACCCTTGCCCCTCCCTCCACTTCTGTCCTCCATCCAGGCAATCAAGAAGCATTATCAGTATTCAAGGACTCACGCCAGCCAGGCAAATGCAACCATGGATGGTGCAAGGCAGGACTGGTGAGGGATGTGGCCTGGAAGAGTCCCAGAGGCCAGACAGGGAGGACTGAAGGGCTGCATTTGGCCTCCAGGTCTGAGGTCCTCCATCTCCAATATAAAGAAAGGAAGACCATCAAGTGCAGAGTCCGATCCTATGCATCTACATTGAACAGAGATGGGGAACCATGTTCAGCTGAAAAGGTTTTCCCAACGCTGCTGTAGATGAAAATAAGTCTTACTTCACTTGTTTCAAAATAAGATATGCCAGCCTTAAGGCATGGGGGGGGGGGAGTTCTGAGGAATGGAGCTCTGGGCTTTTGCCCAAATGTCCTAACCTTAATGGTAGCAATGGGCTAGAGACACATGTGGCTAAAGAGGACATTTGTGTGTAGCTACCTGCTTAGTCAGAACATACCTCTGGAAGAAAACAACCACAATAATCCCACACATTTGGAAAGGATATAAGGCATTGTGTTCCAGCCTTTACTAGGAACCTTTAGCTCAGGCTTTAAGGAGCAATGACTTCAGTTCTGAGCAATCCACTAATTATTCACACCTGGGTCTCTTTCTGTGCTTCTGCACAGCACAATTTGGCTCCAGATTAGATCAGTGTATTGCCAAAATGGTATGTAGTGTTTTATTTAGTAACCACTGAGCAAATAGGGTCCTAGGTGGGGGACTAGGTAGTTAAGACCAGTAAAGACATTTGGTTTGGATTCTCACAACCATATGATCAATGACAGAATGCAAAACCAATGCACATTTGGAATGTAAGTAATTCTCTGAATTCAGCATTTCTGAGTTCAAATTAAAACAGAAGCAGATGGCTGAAATTTTGAAGGTTTTGCTAATTAAACTTTTCTGTTCTTAACTAAAATTTGGGACTTTCCTTTAAATAAAAAATGGGGGGGGGGGAGGTTCCACATTCACAGATTTGAGTGAAGAACTGGAAGATTAATAATGACTTGTGCAAAGCTGGATTTTGGAATGTTGAAAATAAGATTTGGGTTTGTTTTTCAAATGTGAGTTTTGCAACTTTTTAAAGATGCAGTTTTATATAACTTTCCTCACACTTGTGTGTGTTGTAAACACTAGACAATTTTATTATTTATATGCCACCCATCTGTCTCAGTTGCCCCTAATCAGCTACCTAATCACTTCTTGTCAGTCACATGTTATTACTAATTTCAAGGTGGATAGGAGTGATTTGGGAGTGTTTTTCACATCCCTAAGTTGGATCACACCATTAACAAGGCATGTCAAGTTTGATCAAAAACTCCCTAAAGCAGGCATGTCCAAAGTCCGTTTCAGGGGCCCAATCCGGTCCACCGGTCGGTTTAATCCGGCCCCTGTGGCAGTTTATTTCTTGGGGTAAAATCCTTTAAAAAACCCTCAACAACTTTGGTTGGCCCTTTGGTTGGCCCCCGTGGCCCTTCATTTCATCAAATCTGGCCCTCTTTGAAAAAAGTTTGGACACCACTGCCCTAAAGCATACTTTGCCAACCTGGTGCCCTCCAGATATTTTGAACTACAACTTCTATCAACCCCAGGCAGCATGTGGTGGAGGGTGCATTGAAGTGGCTTTTACATCACCCAAAGTTTCATTCTGCTTCCTTCCGTTATAGGGTAACTATGATTTCATTACAATGAATTCCTGCTGTCCAGCATTATCCATATTTTTATTAAAGTATTTTGCCCTCCCACCTCAAGGTCTGGTATTTCCACCCCTTCAGCTAAGCCTGCCCTCAGCTGTGTTGCTCACTGCCAGCCTATTACTGCCCATTTGCTCAAGGTCACTTTCCTTAGGACACTAGTTTTCAGACTGATTACCCACAAAACACTACAGAAGGTTAATCTATTTCAATTTTGCTCAACTCAAAATGGTCTTCCCTCATGAGAGAAAACCTGCATCTATTATTCTGAAAGCTGTCGGGGTTCATCCTCTCAGAAGAGGCAACCATTCCTGAAGATTGAATCCTTTTCTGGCAGAATTCCCCCCCCCCCTTTCCCTTTTTTAGATTAATGAAGCCCTGCGTTAAAATCCCGTAGATTTGTCTGAAATTTTTCAGGCTTAATCCACATTAGTGGAAATCCTTTGCCTGCAAATTTCATCCACTTTGGGTGGGGGAGTTAGAATCATTTTTTGACTCTCCATTACAGCCAGTGGGGGAAATAGAGCTTCATATTTAACAGATCTGATACAGCTGAATTAGGAAGACACAGAGTGGATCTGAAACAAATTTAGTTTCTTCCTCATACTGTAGATCCATAGATGCTGAACCTTGTAGCTGACACATACGCCAATAAATATAAACATGAATCTATCTGGAGTTTATTTTGATCTTCAAGAAGAAAGAAAGAAAGAAAGAAAGAAAGAAAGAAAGAAAGAAAGAAAGAACCTTTCTTCCCATCAAATCTTCATTTGAAGTACTGGTTTGGAGTTCACTCCTGGTTTAGTGGAATTTTAGTGTTGATGGCCCCTCCAGGGTTTCAGGCAGGTTTTCAGTCTTTCCCGTACCTAGAGATGCTGAGGACTGAAGCGGCGACTCTTTGCATGCTCTGCCATGAGCTACAACCCCTGAATTATTTTGATTCAACTAAAAGAGCCAGTGTGGTGTAGTGGTTAAGAGCAGTAGACTCATAATCTGGTGAACCGGGTTAGATTCCCCGCTCCTCCACATGCAGCTGCTGGGTGACCTTGGGCTAGTCACACTTCTGTGAAGTCTCTCAGCCCCACTCACCTCACAGAGTGTTTGTTGTGGGGGAGGAAGGGAAAGGAGAATGTTAGCCGCTTTGAGACTCCTTTGGGTAGTGATAAAGCAGGATATCAAATCCAAACTCTTCTTCTTCTTCACATTAATTTTGCCAACATTTCATGCAGGGCGTCCCTGATCAATACAATCCACACTATACATTTTGACTTCAAATTACCCCTGAGTGGGGAGAGGGGAAAAGAAAAGGAGAGGAAATCATGATTCTTTCCCTTTTAAAATTTGGTCGAATCCCAATTCTGCTCAACAGGTGTTTGCTGTGTCTGAGGTTATGCTGTTGATATAACCCCTGCTCCATTTGGAAGAATGAAAAATCTCGCTCCGTTTTATTGTAAACAGACTTGGGTTCTACTAAACACAAAAAGAAAGGTTACTAGATTAGTCATACACTCCCGCCTTCTCCCCCCCTTCCCTTTTAGCACATAGAAGCCAACAGATATTCTCGGTTGATATTTGTGTGTGTTTGCGATGACCTTCGTGGTGCTGAAAGGAGGGGGGGAGACCCCTCTCCTGAACTTTCAAGCCCAGCTCTCATGCAAACCATGTCCACAGTGTGGGGGGTCCTTGAGGGCTGACTGTATCGCTTTTCAAACATCAGCCTGGAAGAGCATCCAGGTTTTTAATCTGCTTTTGCTTGCCAACTATTTCCATTTTGATGGAGATACATTTCCCCTCCCCATTTTTTCTTTCTTTCTTTTGACAAACAGCCATGTGTGGAAGGCTGGTTGTGGAAAGTCAATCTTTTATCATGACAGAAACAAAGCAATTAATGGATGTTTAAAAGGCCAGGAGGCTAAGTACGGATTCATACCCCCACCTTTCATTTTTGATGTCATCTAAGCCAGGGTTCTTGTCAGGGGGTGGTCCATGGGGCCTGATCCACCAGTGGGCTCCTTTGAGTGCCAGACTTCCTGCTACTTCCCCCCTCTCATTTCTTACAGGATGGCTTTCCCTCCAAAAGTCCCCCTTAATTTATATCTATATAAATATTAATTATCATATGCAAATTATGGGTCGTGGGTCTTTGCCCCAAATCTTTAATAACATAGGAATGCGCTTCATCTGGAAAAGGAAAATAGCTCTTGCAGGCATATTTACTTCACTGGGAAGGTTGTAAGGAGAGAGAGTTGTGGGGTGTGGGGTGGGGTTATTTCAAGGCTGGACAGTGCCTTGACAGAGGACAAGTGCTAAAAGATGGATCTCTCGTCTCTCTCTTCTCCCCATCCAGCATAAAGATCTCCCCAACAAAGAAGTCTTCATAGTTACCGTAAATCAACTTAGTGGCTTCCTTATTTAAAGAAATGCATACATAAATATGTACCAGTAAGTCAATAAGGAGTCGTATTCAAGGTTAGCCCTACCCAGAGTAGACCCATTGAAATTAATGGACATGACTAGTGTCAGACTGATAATTTCAATGGATCTACTCTGAGCAGGACATAGTTGGACACAACCCTAGATATTATTATTATTACTTTATTTATTACCCATCCTTCACCCCAAGGTCCCAGGGCGGGTTACAGCATTAAAAACAACATCAAAACCATTTAAAACAACTTACAACCATAAAAATAAGGTGGGTCCCAAAAGCATACAAGTATTTATCTTAGCTGGTGAAAACAAGTGTGATTGCCTTAAATATTATTAATAAAGCTCAGTGTTTATGGTTTTTAAACAAACAAACAAACAAACAAACAAACAAACACACACATAAATGGCTTTCAAACATAAATTTCAGAAATTTCAGAAATCTAATGTATGTATCCCCCCCATCATACTTTTGAGAATATCAAATTTAAAATTATTCTGTGATAAGGCTCCACCTCTACCTGGCTTTCAGCATACTTGTATACAAATATGTGTTCAGGGAGGAATTTGCACTAAAATGATGATAGAGCATCATGAGGGTGCTTTTCTTTTTTTTTAAATGCAAACTGCAGAGAACTGAATTTAAGACTGGGGGAAAAAGAGAAATGGAGAGAAATCAAAACTGACAGATTTGCCCATCCCTGATGATGATGATCTGCATCATCATCACAATTGTATCCCACCTTTTTCTCCAAGGAGCTCATGGTGGCATGCACAGTTCTTCCCATCCTTATTTAATCCCCACAACAACCTTGTGTGGTAGGTTAGGTTGAGAGGCAGTGACTGGGCCAATATCACCTTTTGAGCTTCGTGGCTGAGTTCGTATTTGAACCCTGGTCTCCCAGGTCCTAGTCTGACACCCTAACCACTACACCACACTGGCTCCTTCATATTTGATGAAACCGACATGTGCCTGCATGCCCACAAGACACAGTGCTGTGGGCCCCAGAATCCATTCCTCTGTCCTTTGCTCTGGAATCATGCGTTGCTTTGAGGCGACCACCCTGCACCAGGTCAGACATGACTTCCTCCACACAGCTGGGGATGCTCTTTGCAGACAGAGCAGGGGTTTTTTTCTAAATACATCTAAACCTGCCTACAGCAGAGGTTGGTATGCAATAAAGCACAGACCTAAAAATTAAAAAGGTGGAGTGGAGGAGACAAATGTGTTTATGCTTTCTGATTCCTGAAGCGACAAAATCCCACTCTGAGGACTCCAACCTGGCAAGCTGTCTGCTTGCTTGACAAAGCGAAGCGTTCAAAAGGGCTGGCTCGGGCCTAGCTGAGCGACGGTGCATAGCAACTGGGCTGCCCCCCTCCTCCTCCTTTGCTTTAACATAGTGCATACGTACTAGGATCATGCTATGAATCATCTGCTGGCTTCAAACAAGCTATTAAGGATCCACAGACAGCAAGAAAAAATTCCACCCTGGCTTGGGGAGTCAGGAAAGCAGGTGTTATTTTCCATAAACCAACCTCAGGCCTGGAAGCGAATGGCCATAAATTGCTATGGGGAGGGGCAGCTGCAGATGTTATGATCTCCTTGCCTTTCGTGAGAAATCCAGCTAGATAGATTTATTGCTGGTGGGGGCTGCAAAAGCAACTCTGGAGAGATGATCCTATGTATAGGAAGCTCCCCTAAACTTGGGCAAGGGGTGTAGCTCAGTAGCATCTGAGCATCTTCTTTGTGTGGAGAAGGTGCCTGGTTCAATCCTCAACATCTCCAGGTAGGACTGGGAAAGTGCCCAGCCTGAATCCCTGGAGTGCCTCTGCCAGTCAGTGTAGACATAACTGAGCTAGATGGACCTATTTATTTAGAGCAAACTAAGGCCCAGGGGCCAGATCCAGCCCAATCGCCCACAGGTGGTCCAGGAATCAGGGTGTTTTTACATGAGTAGAATGTGTGCTTTTATTTAAAATGCATCTCTGGGTTATTTGTGGGGCATAGGAATTCGTTCATTTCCCCCCCAAAATATAGTCCGGCCCTCCACAAGGTCTGAGGGACAGTGGACTGCCCCCCTGCTGGAAAAGTTTGCTGACCCCTGATCTAGAGCCTCTGGGTGCATGTGGAGTGCATTTCTCTCATCAATACTGTGAAGCTCTCACATGTTCACATCATATGTTGTAATTGTAAAATAAATTAGTTGTTATGCGGCTTTGCTAAATATTCTTCATGTTCAATACTGAGTTAAAATCTTAAAAATGCTTATATTTTAAATACTATACACCTCCCTCCCTTTTTATTTTCAATTATTGCTCCCCTATCTGTTGCTTTTGCCTCTTTCCTGGATGATCCCAGCTAATTCAATATCATGTAGCAAACAGATGAAGAGCCAATCAGATTTGCCTGATCATACTGCTAAATGGCAACTGAGGTCAATTGAGACCAAGGGCAAGTAAGAACAATTTAAGTAAATAAGCTTACTTTTTTAAAAAAATTAAAAAATCCAAAAATAATTAATAATTGAATTTCGGAGACATGCTTTGGCCCTACCAAATATGTTCATTGAGAATAATAGTTTTAAGCCAGCTGTTATGATGGCAAATACACCATAAGTCTCTTGTGTTTTCTCCTCCGCAGAAAACTGACTTTGCAAATGTTCAGCGCTTTCCATCCCATAGAGTAGTGGGAAAGAGAGGGTAATGAAACCAGACTCTCTTCTTTTTGCTTGTTTGAGGTGGCTTCTGGTGCATTTTTCGGACGTCTGTCATACTTCAGCTGAGGTTAAATCTGGATTTGAAAATGAGTACAGTCACCCCTTGGGGCAAGAAATCTTGGTGGCATACATCAACATGTGTTCTGCCTACACACACACACACACACACACACACTTTTCTTTCTCGTTTTTCTGTTCCATTCTACAAGCTGTGAGTAACTTTCTCTTCCCCCTCCTCCAAGCAACCATCAGTTGCAACACTGAGGACTGGGAAGACCACAACAAGGCTTCCAGTCCAGCTTGTGGTTTGCCCAAATCCAGCAACTCATCATTAAAGGCACCTCAACTCATGACTCACTTGTTGATGGAGTAATTTGCCCTCGCAGAGTTTTCATCACAAAAAAATGTTTAGAAGTAATTAACGCTCATCAATCCCAGACTGATTAGTCCAATCTACCTCATTAGGGAGCAAATCAGATATGGCAATTTAAACAGGGGCAGGGGGCAAAGGGGGGGGAGGCACTGCTGGAGAAGGGAAAATAGGAAGTGTTACTATATACCAGAAAGCCAGATTCCAGATTTAAAGCAGGAGAGAGAGAGAGAGAGAGAGAGAGAGAGAGAGAGAGAGAGAGAGAAACACATGCTGACAGATACACATGCAATCCGGCAAGGGCCACCCATGGAGTTTGCAGGGTGATCTCCGAAACACGACACGGGTGATTTTCAGAGAAATTCTGGAAGGGGTTTTCACTGATATCTCTTTTATGAAGAATTTCCACAGGGAACCGTTCTAGTCTTCCTCTCCCCAGCCTTTTCTGGGGAAGGCGGATGCAACATATCATATATATATATATATATATATATATATATATATATATATATATTCCTTTATGGTACAGTAAAAGCAATCAGGTTTACAAGGGAAGCTAAGTTGGATTACAGACCCATGTAACCTGAGATGCAGAGTCTTTCCCCCCCCAAGAAGGTTTCACTGGAACTGTGCTTATCAGTTTGCATGCAATAAAATTAGGAAAGAGAAGAGAATGGTGGAATGGGGGGCGGGGAGAGTACAAGACAGGAGGAAAAGTGACTCTTGGGATGCATCAGGGGAGGCAAAGAACAGAGCTTTGAGGCACTGGAGGACGTCTTACAAACATCACTGTGGGAAGAGACAACAGAGGCGGTTTGGGGAATGTTCCATGAAAACATGATGTGGCTTGTGGCAAGGACCAGGGCATGGCATTAGATGTCCACTTCAAAATGGCATGTGGCTTGGGGCGAGAACCAGGGCATGACATTAGATAGGTAGCTATCAACCCAGAATACAGTCTTAACAATGTGATCCACTCACCAAGTCTAGGCGGCAAGGACACGTCATGGGAACCCAGTTTCCCAAACAGAAAAACATGTCCAAAGCTCCCTGTACTTTGGGAGTTCCAAAACACAGCTCAGATGAAGCTGAATATGGCCACCAACTTAGAGGGCTTCAAAACAGGATTAGACCAATTCATGGCAGAGCAGGCTATCAGTGACTACTAGTCAATGCTTCTGAATACTATTTGCTGGGAACTGCAGGAGAGGAGACTGCTGGTGTGCTTGGGTGCTGCTTGTGTGTTTCCCACAGACATCTGGTTGACCACTGTGAGAACTGGATACTAGACTAGATGGGTCATTGGCCTGATCCAGCTGGAATGACTTTGCTAACAGCCCAGAATTAACCCTTAAGTTACAAAATGAATGATCCCTGCTGTTACAGGTGAATTAACTCTCGTATTCTGGGATGAAACAAGAACAAGAACAGGTTCAGTTATGGAGTCAGATCATTGGCCCAGCTGGCTCAGTACTGTCCACTCTGTTTGGCAGCACCTCTCCACATTTCCTACTCTTTCCTACCTGGAGATGCCAGGAATTGAAACAGGGACCATCTGCATGCAAAGCAGATGCTCTGCTATGGAGCTATTGGCCCTTCCCAGTTGCTACAGGAATTCAAAAGATGCTCCACTCCGCCCCAGGACTTGGGTCACTATCCGAAAGAGCACATTCCTCAGTGCAGAGCTGCTGATGAAGCAGTGGGGTTTGCCAGTAGGATTTGCTTCAAAGTCTTCTCAGCCTTAATGCTGTATGACATATTGGAGGGCAAATATGGCTCGGCTAATCATATTCTAATAGCTCTTCCCTTACAATTGGACTGGCTCAGAGTGTACCCAGTAATATTTTAATTTCTTTTCTCTGATGAGCTTAATTCTGAGCAGGTATTCAGTTTCTGCACTTACAAACAGGGATCCCAGATGTTTGAGACCAATGGGCTCGAAGGAGCAACGATACAAATATAATATTTAATACGAAATGTCAGTTTGGGTGTTCCACTCAATTTCCTGGAGAAAGCTTGAAAAACCTTCTTATTTAGGTTGAAGACCGAATCAGTTCCATACCTCGGCCCCTGCCCAGTTGCTATGTAATTCCACATAACTGAATTCTCTAATTTCTGAAATGCAAATATGGAGCAGATGTAGGTAAAAGGGGAGGGGGCAGGGGAGAAAAAGGTTCCTTTCTTGCCGTGCAACAGCCTATTGCTACAAATTTGTCTACCAGAGGTTAAAAAGCAAAACCTAACTTTTATGGAGAAATATACTTTTATGGAGAGCAGGCTTAAAGCACCCAACTTTAATGGCAGCTCCCCAGGGCATACAAACTTTTGTTTTTACATTGGGAAACAGACATTTGTGGGCTTAGTCTCCTGAATGAGAAAGAGCCTGCTGAAATTGCCTTGTTAAATGCTTTAATAGTTGAATGAGTAATTTTGTCCTCTGACTGACAAAGCTACAGCACCAGCGCTTTACACTTGCACATTTGGTTTTCTTTGAAATGTTGCAGCATGCTTGTTTCCAGAAAGGATGCAAGTTTATGGTTTGCTTGAGGAATGCTTTGGTTGTACACTGACATGCCAGTTCTCTTCTCTTCCTAACTTGGTGGATTGATGGAAACCGCTATTGGGAGGAGACAACAGAAGTTAGGACAATGGGCAGTTAAGGACAACTGGAATCATCCTTTCTCACACAGCACTTTGGGAATGTGTGTTACTGTTATTCATTTCTATACCACAAATATATATATATATATATATATATATATATATATATATATATATATATGCAGGTTTTGGTGTCTTCGGGTGTCTTCCCGTGTAAGAGTTGGGGTGTCTAGGCGACGTTTCGACGAGGTCTCACTCGTCATCTTCAGGCTGGTGCTTTCGGCTTCTTGTTACTGGAACAGAGCAGGATCTCAGTGTTTGAGTTCCTATAAATACTGTTGAGGGGGTGTGGTGTATAGCCTCCAACGTTCTGGGCGGAGAGGAAGTTCCCAGGTTAGTGTGTCTTTTCTTCTTTTGTTCCTTAATTACTTGAGGGATATCTTGAGTGATTTCTTGAGTGATATTCTGAGTACCACTTAGGTGGGTCATTAAGTGTGGATTAGTTGCTAAAGCTTTCGTGTCTTGACCTCTTGAGCTTGTGAAGAGTTTTTCTGAGAAGATGGCTGTACTGCACTTAGTTGTGCTCTGGCTTGGCTTCGTGTATAGGGGCGAGCTGTGGTTTTGTGCCCTGTGCCAGCCAGATCTGTGTAGGGATTGCAGGGGGGTGCAGCATCCGGAGGTGCCACTATGGTTTGGCTACTGGATGGAGTCTGTAATTTATCTGTGGAGAGGGTCTGGGTTTGGGTCTGGTGTGGTTGATTGGTGATGGCGTTCTGTGTGCCTCTGGTTCTGGTGTCGGTTTTTGTGGGGAGGGCTAATTTCCAGATGTCTGGCAGGCGGGACGTGTCGTCACGCTTGTTCATGTTGTGAGGGTGTTTCTCTATCTCGATGGCTTCCATGATTATTCTCTTGTGGTGATGTTCCATGTTAAAGAGCAATTTGGAATCTGCAAAATTAATTTCGTGTCCTGTTTCTTTCATGTGTTGGAAAAGAGAGGAAGTTTTTTCTTCTTTTTTGACGGCATTCTTGTGTTCTGCGATACGTGCATTTATTCGTCTGTTTGTTTGTCCAATGTACGTGGCTGGGCAGACTTTGCAGGGTATTTCATAGACCCCTTGGTTTTCCAACTGGATTTTATCTTTGGGGTTTCTGAGGATATTGGCTATTTTTTGGTTGGTGCAAAAGGCTGTTTTGATATTGTGTTTATGGAGGATTTTGCTAATTTTATCTGTAGTGCCCTTGATATAAGGAAGGAGGGCCATGCCATTGTTTTCTTCTGTGTCTTGGTTTTTGGGGGGTGTTTCTTTTTGGATTAGCTTCGTAACCCTGTTTTGCTGGTATCCATTGGCGATTAACACATTTGAGAGATTCTGTAACTCAGTTGTCAAGTGGTCTTTGTCAGCCAGGCGTTTGGTTCTGGAGATGAGAGTCTTGGCTACGGAGTTTATTTGTGCAGGGTGGTGGTGTGATTGTGCATGTAAGTAGCGGTTGGTGTGTGTTTTTTTCCGGTAGATAGTGTGTCCTAGGGAGCCATCAGGTTTTTTGTAGATTAGGACGTCAAGGTAGGGAAGTTGGTTGTTGGCTTCTATTTCCATAGTGAATTGTATTTTGGGGTGTAGGCTGTTGAGATGTGTGAGGAAGCTATCTAGTTTTTCTTTCCCGTGTGGCCAAATTACAAAGGTGTCGTCAACATATCTGAGCCAAAGTTTGGGTTTGTGTTCTGACTTGTCTAAAGCATTGGTTTCAAAGTGTTCCATGTACAAATTTGCGATGACCGGTGAGAGGGGTGATCCCATAGGTGCTCCTTCTATCTGTTTGTATCTTTGTCCATTGTGGATGAAGTACGTGTTGGTTAGGCAGTGGTTGGTCAGGTCCAGGATGTATTCGGGGGGATTGTATTTGTTTTGAATGGCTGTCAAGGCTTCATTAATGGGCACTTGAGTGAAGAGAGATACAACATCGAAGCTCACAAGTAGGTCATCGGGATGTAGGTTTTGCTTCTTTATTGTTTCTATGAACTGGAAGGAGTTAGTAACAGATAAATTCCTCTCCACAGATAAATTACAGACTCCATCCAGTAGCCAAACCATAGTGGCACCTCCGGATGCTGCACCCCCCTGCAATCCCTACACAGATCTGGCTGGCACAGGGCACAAAACCACAGCTCGCCCCTATACACGAAGCCAAGCCAGAGCACAACTAAGTGCAGTACAGCCATCTTCTCAGAAAAACTCTTCACAAGCTCAAGAGGTCAAGACACGAAAGCTTTAGCAACTAATCCACACTTAATGACCCACCTAAGTGGTACTCAGAATATCACTCAAGAAATCACTCAAGATATCCCTCAAGTAATTAAGGAACAAAAGAAGAAAAGACACACTAACCTGGGAACTTCCTCTCCGCCCAGAACGTTGGAGGCTATACACCACACCCCCTCAACAGTATTTATAGGAACTCAAACACTGAGATCCTGCTCTGTTCCAGTAACAAGAAGCCGAAAGCACCAGCCTGAAGATGACGAGTGAGACCTCGTCGAAACGTCGCCTAGACACCCCAACTCTTACACGGGAAGACACCCGAAGACACCAAAACCTGCATTCCTGTACCCGTGAAAATCTACGAAAGCATATATATATATATATATATATATATATATATATATATATATGCAGTGTCCAAAACCAAAGCAAGATAACAACGAAGTCAAAACAAAATGCATTAAAGAAGCAGAAGTACAGAATAGGTCATCTGATAAGGTTCTAAAAACAGTAAATCATTTTCATAAGAAGGCTTGGTGAAATAACTAAGTCTTAAGTTGGCTCCTAAAACCCATTAAATATGTTGTCAGCTTGATTTAATTAGGTAGAGAGTTCTATTAGGTGGATAGCTTGTTCTGGGAGATCTGATGAAATTAACCAATTTGGAGTTTACTGTGGGCTGATTTGGAAGCTGATGGTGCGATGCTACATGGGAATCAGTACTGCCTAGGTACTTGCTCTGTGCCTTGCAATACCTACTCAGTCTATACATTGATAAGGAAACAGATGATTACAAAGGCACTGTAACTTCCCAGGAACCAGACCTTGAGCTCCTTGAAGGAAAGATGGGATATAAAGTAAGTAAGTAAGTAAGTGCCAGCATCAGCTTCCAGGCAGGACAAAATGGGGGAAAGAGCAAAACGAAGCCGTGGTTAGCAGGTCAGTGGTGCTTACCTGATCCTGTCACTATCACTTTGGCTTATTGGGAAGAGGGTGCCAATGTGTAGCCAGTGTGGTTGTAGCAGTTAAGAACGGGAGACTTGTAATCTGGTGAACTGGGTTCGCGTCTCCGCTCCTCCGCATGCAGCTGCTGGGTGACCTTGGGCTAGTCACATTTCTCTGAAGTCTCTCAGCCCCACTCACCTCACAGAGTGTTTGTTGTGGGGGAGGAAGGGAAAGGAGAATGTTAGCCGCTTTGAGACTCCAGGTAGTGATAAAGTGGGATATCAAATCCAAACTCCTCCTCCTCCTCCTCTTCTTCTTCTTCTATGTTTTTGCACCACAATGACGTCTCCCCTCCCTCTTCCTGCCTGATAAGCCACAGAGAAGACAGTGGCAGGAGGTCAAGTAAGCACCCCCCCTTCCTGCTGACCACTACTGACCAAAAGGCAAGGTCTGTGGGGCCTGTCTTCTGGGGAACATTTGGACACACTGAAACTCAGCTCATGAAATATTTCCTCGTGAAAATCCAGCTGAACTTTGAAGCATAGGACAGAACCACACTCTATAGTTAAATAATATTCGGTGCACATTTGAAGCACGAGACTTCCCCTAAAGAATCATGGGGACTGTAGCTTCTCCTCAAAAAGCTACTATAGTATTTGCCAACACCCTTGGCAAACCACATTTCCCAGGATTCATTTGGGGAAGTTATGGGCAGTGTGGATCTGCCCATATTTTTAGAAGTCCACCTTTGAGATTAACTGACGTGATTCTTTTAAGGGAAGCATTTATGTTCCAGCCCGGACCACCTACTTCTTCCTAGAATGGGACACCTTCTGAAGTCTGCCTCAAACTCCTGGCAAGTGGGGGGAGGTAAGCTCTCTCTCTCAAAAAAGTAATAAATAAATAAATCCTCCCTCATGGGAATGCCACTTCAGCTGTGGGTGCAGTCCCCCACATGAAAGTTGTTTTTCTGCCCTCGTTTGTGGCTACCCTGATTACAAAGCCTCAGAGATCTTCAATTAATTTGGTTGGGCTTTGTGTATTCCTTTCAAAGGAAACCATCAAAATAGCATTTGAAACTCATTAGTGTTTTGACAGTGATGCTCTCATACTTGCCATGATGTAACGTTGCCCATTTTGATCAAAACAGGGCATGACTGAAGCCACTCGAACTCTCTGGACGTATTTTCCAAAGCCACACATGCACAGGATTTGCAAGCAGCCAGGGCGCCTGCAAAATCCAGAATGCTAAGAATTAAAGCTTACATGCAAAATGACAGAACAAGCCTCTAGTCCTCAGGACACAGTACGGGACAAAACAGGGAGATAGGAAACTGCCTCATACCAAGTGAGATCTTTGGTTCACCTAGCTCAGTACTGTACTGTCTACACTCAATGGCAGTGGCTCTGCAGAATTTCAGGCAGGAGTCTCTCCTACCACTACCTGGTGATGCCAGGATTGAATCTGGGACACTTTCTGCACACAAAGCTGTACCACTGAGCTACGGCCACTTCATTGGCACAGGTGAGAGACAGCAACTTTTGTTGCCTCCTCTCCTGGAATTTTTTTCTATCCCAGCTGCTCATAAGATGACTTTGTAACTAGGGATGGGGGAGAAATTTGATTCAGTTCACATTTAAAGGCAAAGCTACATAGTACTTTCTGAAATGATACACAGACAGAAACACAGCCATCTTTCACAATTCACACTTCTCTGAATTATGCAATGCAGTTCTCCAGCCAAATCATGTGTACAAATATACAACCAGTGGGTTAAAGTGTGCATTAAAATGCATCAGATAAGGGGAAACTGCTTTGCAAAAAATGTGTACATTAGGCAAAGCTGAATACGGGGGGGGGGGAGTATGAGGAGAAATTCACACAAAAATGCTGGTGAATTTTCATGAAGACATTCTCTTTTTTAAAATGGAAAACTGATGTGGAAGCATGGAAAACCGACCTTAAAGCAGGCAAATGAGAAACATCAAAATTGACAGAATTGCCCATCCCAACATTTTATATGCTGCTTCAAGAGTCCATTAGACAAAGAATATGGGATATCCATTTTTCAATAAACAGCCTTTAAATAGCAATGCATGTTTCTTGAGAGCCTTCATCTTCAGGGGTAGGGTAATTCTCAGCAGCAGGTACTGGGGTCAAGCCACTGTTACCTTGCAAGTTTTCCAGGGATTTTAGACCAGACACCAGATTAGACAGACATTGGGTGTGAATCTCTAGCTAGTGACCATAGTGGTTGGTGCCAACGGGAGTTGTAGTACATAAGAGCAGGTTAGCTACTGCTGGTGACAGACTGCTCAGCTCTGGGCCAGTAAACATCTCTCAGCCTAACCCACCTCACAGGGTTCCTGGGAAGATGAGAAGAAGGGGAAAATAATAACAGAATGCAGAACAATCCTTTCCCCTCTTCCTCATTCTCTCTCTCTTTATTAAAGTTTCATTCTAAATTTCTTATGGTGGTTTCCTTCATCCTTTGAAACAGCTGCAATGATCTGAAGTCTCCCAACTTTCTCCATGTCCTATTTTGAATAGTCAAAGCCACACGCCTCTGCAGAATGAGAAGTGACAGACAAGGCATAATCAGTTTCAGGCCATTTATTTTTACTGGTGTGTGTAAGCACCATGTTGAAATTGTCGCTCTAATTCAGAAAGGATTGGAATTTTTTTGCCAGTTAGTTCCCTGCTGTCCCCATTTGCTAAACATGCCTTCTCCTTTCTTTCGAACTCCAAGACTCCTCTGTGAAAAATAAACTGGACACGATGCATTTTCAACAAGCTCTTCATCCCCTAATTGAGAAGGTATTTGCAGGATAAACACAGTGAGCCCCATATATGCTCTGATGGGAGCATGGTGCTCTTAGGTTGGAACCCAAATAACTACCTAGTATGATTTTGCCAACTTGCATAATACCAGGTATGCCTGTTTATCCATTTTGCACGGAAAAAAGAGGATGAGGAGACATTTTTCTTCCTCTCCTATAATACTAGAACAGACATAGGCAAACTCTGGCCCTCCAGATGTTTGGGACTACAGTTCCCATCATCCCTGACCACTGGTCCTGTTAGCTAGGGATGATGGGAATTGCAGTCCCAAACATCTGGAGGGCTGGAGTTTGCCTATGCCTGTACTAGAACTTTGGGCCATCCAATGAAACTGCAGATTGGAAGATTATGGATGGGCAAAATAAAGTACTCAGTTCCTCTTGTGGTGCAAGCATCAGGTTGACCACTGTGAGAACAGAGGGGCTTTCTTAGGTTCCTAAGGAGGGAGTCCCACCCTGGTGTCAGAGCTGAGCCTGAGGGAATAGTCAAAGTTGAGCTAGGAGTGGGTCAGAGCAGAGGTGAGCCAGGAAGACTCTTGGTTGCTGAGGCAAAGTTGCAGCCTAAGTATGAAGCCTTCCTGACCAAGAGGGCCCAAACATGGCCAGTCTGGATGGGCATGGCCATTTCAGAATCTGGGAAGACTTCACTGTTCAATAAGATGCTCCAAGCTGCAATTCCGACAGCCCACCACATGGGACAGCCACACACAGAAACAAAAGATGTTTCCTGGCACTGGCCCTGGCAGCTTCTGACCCATGACACATTTGTTTGTGTGGATTGCACTGATATAAATGGGACACCTCCACTGGATTTCTATGCGCCTGTCAAATCGCCCACACCCATAAGAAATCCCCAGACCGAGGCTGTGTTTTGCAGAAACATAGGCCTCACATTCCAACAGAGGAGCAGGTGATCGTAAAACAATGAGAAGGCCGCTTTGTCCTTTCCTGGGAAGCGTTTTGCACGCTGAAAATAGAAGCATCGTTTAAGAGTAGGCATCTCAGAGGGACATAATGACCCTAAGGCAGATGAAATCACTTAAAATTTTTGAAACTGGCAGTGTCTTCTATTTTAATTACATGGCGTAACCCTATTCTGCGGGAAGCAATTATGTAGTCGTTCTTCCCACACACAGCCTGTGCCCATTGGTGCTTCACAAAGACCGAATGAATCAGAGAAATAAAAAGAAAGAAAGAAAGAAAGAAAGAAAGAAAGAAAGAAAGAAAGAAAGAAAGAAAGAAAGAAAGAAAGAAAGAAAGAAAGAAAGAAAGAATCTGGATTTTGAGAAGACAGCATGGTGCCATTTTGAATGGGAGTTTCAGGAAGGATCAGAAGAGAAAAGGGCAAGCTAAGAGATTGAGCGGGTGGAATGCCTTCCTCCAGTGGTGCAGCTAAGTCATTCTAGACCAGGTGTGAGTCCCAGTTTGCCCCATGAGGCTTCCCCCCCCCAACCCACTGCCCTTCACCTGATGCCATGAAGTGAACTCCTGGTTGTTCTTCTGCAAGCAGGGCTCACTGTCAATGCCTATCAGCAACAGCGAGTCCTGCTTGCAATGGAACAAGAATATGACAGCTCAGGCTCATCCAAAGGAATTCATTTCCTGTCGATCCAGGATAGATAAAAGAAAACACAGAACGTAAGAAGAGCTCTGCTGTGTCAGACCAAAGAACTATCTAGTTCAGTATTCTGGTTCCTACAGCGGCCAACCAGACACTTTTCGGGAAGCCCGCAAGCAGAACATGAGTGAAATAACCCTATCCTGCTCATGCCCCCTAGCAACTGGTATTCAAAGGCATTTGGTATTGGGAACCTTATCTTTCATAGATTTGTCTAATCCCATCAAAGTTGGTGGCCATCTTCACATCTTGAGGCAGCAAATTCCACAGCTTGACTATACACTGTGTAAATAAGTCCTTATTTTGTTTGTCCTTAGCCTCTAGCCCTTCAGCTTCATTGGATGACTCCAGATTCTAGTATTATAAGAGGGAGAAAATCATCTCTCTATCCACTTTCTCCACTCCAGTCCATGCATGGTGTTATACACTTTGACCACGTTCTCCTTTACTTGCCTTTCCTCACTAGACCAAACTAGACCATATGTTTGCATGTAGAAATTCCCGGGTTCTGTGTCATTCTGGGCTGGGAGGGAAGAAAAGACCTCTGAGGACCAGGCTAAATGGACTCAAGTGTTTAGATCCTGTTGTGTAAGCCAATTTTGCCATGTTCATAGAAGAGAGCTGATGAACTCAGGTCTTCACATGGTAGGAGACTCTCTATGACTTGGCAATTTGCTATGACGATTTTGCCTCCCCCCCAAAAAAGATGCCTTCCTTTCCCCAGTCTATTTCCACTGCATTCTTAAGTGTCCTGTTTCCAGAAAAGATACCCCTGTTCAGAATCAACTAGGCAATTTCATTCGAGATGCAGTGAGGGGAGGGGGGGAACACTCCCCAGCCCACAGAAGGTCTTTCCCCTGGTGGAAAGTGCCTGCTAGTCTCCTAAACTGCGGTTGAAGTCCTGATCCCGATCCACACTTGCCCTGCCTTCAAAATTAGCCCATATGAATGGGCTCCTTTGTGGTAAGGAGGCAGGGATTACAATGGTCCCCTTCTCAGTTCGCCAAGCTATCACTTACTAGGGAGTCAACAAGCCGCCCTGGTGCTACTCGAGAAGGAAGACAGCAATTTCTTAGTGGTTTCTTTGGCATATTTGAAGCGATCATGCAACTCAGACCTTGCGCTTCAGACCAGCTTCTTCCCAGCCATTCCGCCTCTCCCCCTTCACAGCTCTGAAGAAATGCAGGACCTCAGGCTGATTGCATAGCCAACCGATGGACAGATCCTGGGTTATAATCTTTCAAGAAAGACCTCTTGTTCATTTTAGTTTCCGTAGCAAGAAACCTGCCACAGTGGTTTTTACCCACCTACATCCTTCCCATTCAGGCGAAGCTGCAGATTTTGTGTCTGCAATGCTATGCAAGGTGATCCCCAGCGCTGAGAAAAAGCTGAAATGTGTGGCTGGTATACATTGTGCAAACAAAGCAACTTTTCCTAGGTTTCCTTAACTTGCAGAATTTCTTCCACCTTGCTGTGGTAAATCATAGGACGGTAGGGATTAGGCAAAGAGCAACTCTCAGCCTCCCAACAGTGAGAAAAAATGATTTGATTTTTTCTTTTTTTAATCATGAAACTGACTCATTCATTCAGTTCTGCAAACTAACTCACCCTAAAATTTCAAGATTCAGGTAGGTAGCCGTGTTGGTCTGACACAGACAAAATAAATTAAAAAAAAAAGTTCAGTAGCACCTTAGAGACCAACTAAGTTTGTTCTGGGTATAAGCTTTCGTGTGCATGCACGAAAAGGTATCTGAAGAAGTGTGCATGCACACGAAAGCTTATACCCAGAACAAACTTACTTAGTCTCTAAGGTGCTACTGGACAATTTTTTATTTATTATTTATTCCTAAAGTTCCAAGTGTGTTTTGCAGAATCATTTCACTGATTCATCAACAACTTCACTTCATATTAGATATACGTAGGATTGCACTGTTAAATATCTGATTCCCACTCCACCCCCCTCAAATAAGAGATGGCATAAGATGCCTTGAAGGCTCCTACTTTGAATAAACGTCTTTGGATTTTTGAAAGACATTCTTATTTAAAAGGGGAGTCCCCCCCACCCCAGTCTTTCAGAATCAAAAGCAGGGTTTAATGGCATGACACACAGTGTGTCTATATATTGATACAAGCCACTCCAATCTCCAAGCGGTGAGAGACTCCAGAGGTACCTATGCTTTACACAGGGTTTGGTTTCCTTTGAATGAAGGTCAGCGGAGACTGTGCCATCTTTAGGATATTTTATTTATTTATTTGTATGTATACAACAGGAGCATAGGACGGAGCAGCTCACAGCAATAACACCACAACAGTTCTTGCTTCCCCTTTAGGTTTACAGGGAATCCCCAAAGTCCAGCACAGAGCAAACACCTCTCTGTGTCTCCAGCTTCCAGCTCAACTAACACAACAACTCTGGCTATTGTTCTCCTGCATAGCAGCTGGGTGAGGGGGTGCCATTAGTTCTATGGCACAGACTTCTTTGGTTATGCTAAATCATGGTACTCTTGTATCTTCTGTGCTAGACTGTCACAAAACAACTTGAAAGCTCCATTATCACCTCACTCACCTGCCAGAGCAAGGAACTTGTGTCAATCACCCTGGTGCTCTGGAATATGACATCATTGCTCTTGCTCTGAAAAAAGTTCCAGACTTTGCTATGTTCCCCCTTCACTACACCACTGGGAAACAACAGTGGACAGCACCACTGGTTGTTATTGTTGCTCACCTGGAATAAAAGTGGGAGGGGTAAATGTTGGAGCAGGGAGGTTTCCTCAGTGATGCATTTGCAACGTGCTCACCTTGCCTTCCACTCCCTGCTGCCTTTCTGAGTAAGCAGCAGTGCAACTGGCCAGAGGTCAGGTCAGCCATGGCATCCCAACCCACCCCATTCCACCATCTTCTACTTCTGACAACTTCTGCATGATTCTCATTGAAAGGGAAATGGTGCTGTGTATGGGAGAGCAATTATTCTGCTCCTCTTGTGCAGATGTGGAGGACCTTTGGTCCTCCAGATGTTGCTGAAGTACAACTTCCATCATCCCTGGCCATTGGCCTTGCTTGCTGGGGCTGATGGGAATTGTAGTTCAGCAACATCTGGAGATCCAAAGGTTTCTCACACCTGCTGTTGTGGAACTAGATGGGGTTGATATTGCAAGAGGAGTTCCAGGTGGGCTTGTGCCCAAGGCCAGCCCTGGACTGAGGCACAGAACAAGATGAAACCCTTCCTTCTGTGTCTATTGAAGTCAACTAGACTGGTAGTTAGATCTTAGTTCAACTAAGCTGTGAGATCTTAGCTGTGGGACAGCATTCTCTTCCACACCTGAGGGCAGCATGCAAGCTTAATGGGCCAAGGGACATACACAGCACTTAAAACACACACTGAACATCTGCCACCTGAGGCAGCTTCCCCAAGCTGCTAATGGTGGGACCAGCCCTGCTTGTGCCTCATCTTTCTAAAGGGATCATTGACGCCATTTCATGTGAATGGAAGATTGTAGAAGAGGACATGGGATTGATCATCCAGGACTTGGTGAGCTGAGACTTTAATTTATTTTTCTTTCCTCGGGTTTGCAACAGGGAGAGAGGAAGGGAAGGTTTGTTCTTCCAGAAGATTTATTTCATTACATCTGCAACAAGTCAGGAAGAGATCAGAGTAGAAATCTTTTTCTTTTTCTTGTTCTCTCTCTCTCTCTCTCTCTCTCCCTCTCTCCCCTCCCCGTCCTTTTCCCTTTTGGTTTGAGGCCTACTTAGAACAAAGCTTGGTTACTTGAGATAAACAAAGGAGAAAGAAGAAATTATCAAAGAGCAAGCTGGCCACAGACTATATTATATGAATTTTCTTGGTAACATGGACAGCTTAGACCAAATTCAAACCAGATTGACCTCTGCTGGATAAGTGTACACAGGGGAAGTGAGAACATTGTCAGGCCTGTAGAGGAAGAATCTGGGACTGACCAATGGCTTATACAGAGAGTGCCAACCTTTTTAGGCCAGTGGGCATATTTGGATTTTTGTGGAAGTTATGTGAATGCCATCCCCTCTGGTCAATTTTTCCCCTCCCCCAGATCTGCCCCCACTGTGTGTGTGTGTGTGTGTGTGTGTGAGAGAGAGAGAGAGAGAGAGAGAGAGAGAGAGAGAGAACACACATATTTTGCTTTGCCAAGTGCTCTAAGTTGGATCCAACAGAATTGATATGACCCTTGAAAAGCACATAGAGCTGGAAGAGGAAATGGGAATGAACCTCACTCTTCCAGCTTCTTCCTTCAGCTCTATGTACTTTCCAAGAAAAAGGATGGCAATGACTCTCACCACTTCATGACAAAGGTGGTAGTCAAGAGGCTTTTATGGGCACCAAGAGAAGACCTCAAGAGGGACACTGCACCCATGGGTGCCAGGTTGGTGAGCCCTAGCTTATGAAAATTTGGGCTTTCGGGATTGTTAAAAGAACAAGTGCTTAGATGTTATTATAAATTGACAATGAATACATAGCTAATATAAGCATGTATGCATGCAGAATTCTGCGCTGAAGGTCCCACAACAGATTCTGTAATCAAACAACAGCAGTTATTTGACTAGAATAAATTGTGCAATGTATGTGGGCTTTGTTTCCATTTATTTGCTGTATACAGTGAATAGTGGTAGAATCCCCCCCTCACTTTACAGTATTTGGCATTTCCTAGAGAGTGGGATGGAAGGAACAACAGAATAATGGGGTGCATAGATCATTTGGGAGGACAGCCAGACACAGACATAGGGATGGAATCTAGATCTGTTAGGAAGATGCTGAAAACTTCTTGTGGCCTCTGTACACTAGAAATCAAGATCCACTCTGAATTTTGTGAATGTAGAAGAAATGGTCACCTGTCTATCTTTAACATGAGGACTAGAAATATGTGTCATATAAATTACTAAAGCTGCCATTATTCTGGAATAGGAAGGAAGATGTGGTGCATAGTGTGATTATAACAATCCAAATTGTAAACTGTCATTTGATGCTACACAGTGTAGTATATATAATACTGAAAAGGGCAACCAGAATGTTCAGGAGAAAATGTTAGGGGATTTCTAACATTTTGCATGGTGCAAAGGAGCTGGAATGAGGGAACCAGTTCTGCTCCTCTTATAATCATCCCACAAAACCACTTGGCAGCAAATTCAGGACATACAAAAGCCAACACAGTTGCACACAATGTATCATTGCTGTAAGGGCTTCATTGCCACAAGATGTGGAGATGCCCACTAGCAAGGCCATCTAAGGTGGCTTGCACACAATACATTTGCTTTTCAAAACTAAGTATTTGTTCTCCTTAAAGTGATACACCTTTTCATTCTGTTGTTGTTTGTTGTTAAACTTTGGAGGGGAAATACTGATGCTTTAAAAAAAGTTGCACCATTGAAAAACTTACCAACTTTTTGCATAATTGTTACAACTAACAATATGTGTAATCATAAATATTGACAATTCCTCTAGTGATGACGTGGAGACAATACTTGAGAGCAACATGACATCCTGCATGCAGTCAGTCTTCAAATCGCTAATGAACCATGAAACTGAAAGCAATGTAAATGAATAGAGTAGGATTTGCTCAATTAAACGACAGTGATCCACAATGTAGAGAATGTATTTATGAGCATTATTTAGCCTCCTCTTGCTAAATAGGGGTGTCCAGTTAACTGAGCTGCAGTAGAATGGGAGGGTGTTTGTTCCTGCAATTTTCCTTGCAACAATGCATTAATTTTATTTTGCTTTGACTCTAAAATCATAACCAGCAATTGCCAAAAACAAACATGTGGGAGAAATTTTTAAGTTCACATTGAAAAGTGAACCTACCTGATTTCCACTTCCTGAAGCACACCCATCATTTCAAATTTATTCTTCTCTGAAGTTTGCAATGCAGTTCTCTATCTAAGACATGTGGAGGGAGAACATAATCATTGTGACTACTAGCCACTGATGGCTTTATCCTCCAAGAATTTGTCTTACCCTCTTAGACATCCAAGTTGGTGGTCACCCCTGCTTGCCTATGCAGTGTTTGAACAACTTCCTTTTGTCTGTCCTGAATCTGAACCTTCACTGGATGATCCCATTGGATTCTACTGTTATAAGAGTTTTTCAATGTTTGGCTGCATTTTTATAATCTGAAAAATCTGCTTGACCAGAGACCATTCTGACACAAAAATGAACAATTGCAAACCCAGCTTTACTCTTTGTTCTAGCCCCTGAAAATTCTGTAAATGCTGTAGTTGATGGTGATGATAATATAATATAGTATAGTATCTATAAAATACTATATATGGGTCTGCACAAAGTAACATAACAGAAACAGGTCTCTGTCATCAAGGAATTTACAATCTAAAGGGCTGTCTTTTCCCATATATTTGTCTGTGTGTCTTAAGATCTGCTGGAAAGATTCTGCTCCCTGTCCCTCTATTATACAGAGGTGGTAAAAGCCCACTTTGATACCTTTGGAATTCCCTGCCCAGGTAGACTCACAGAGTAGATTCTCTTCTCTGACTCAGAAGGTTACTTTTGACAATCTCTTCTTTTTCCCTTTTAGAATTTTGGAAGACCAATAAAGTGATTTCAATATGCTGCTCTTGGTTTTAAGGCTTTGTGACAGCAAGAAGAAAACGAAGTTGATGATTCAGCCTGAAGAGTTAACACGCTTGCTTGGCCGATTTTGTTAAAAACTGCGCCAAACGTTACAGCATGAAATAACAGTGCTTGAAAGATCGGTCCTCACAACACAATAATTTTAATCTTCCACTCAATACAACTGGTACTTTATGGCTAAATAAAGAACTGTAATGGAGGACTCGCTGATAGCGTAGCCAGAGAAATATTTGACCCTGGCTTTAATTGCAGGATGAAACTGCTTAAGGTTTATCGTGTGGTTCCTGGGGTTCAATGTTTAGGTAGAGAGAACTTTTTTTCTGTTTCAGGGCTTACTAAGACAGTCAATGCTGAAAGCTTTTATTGCTTTTGTTGCATGGATCTCCAAAGTTGGGTCTTGACTGTGGTGTGGATGCCTTTCAGAGGAGAGTCCATCTTTAAGGTACAATGCTCAAAATATGGGCTGCAATCACTCATATACCTGAAGAGACTTTGTTTTGAAATATGTAACAGAAGGTGGGGTGGGGTTTTGTTTTTTTTGTTTAGACTTAATGATATGTTGGAGGAAAGGGCAGAAGGGGAAGTTGCAGGCTGGATGAGGATCTGGCCTGTGGCTCACTGGTTTCCCCTCCTCACCTCACCTGCTGAAATACGCCTACCTTGTGTTTCTATATTTGTCATTCTTCTGGATATAAGGAATCAAGTCAAGAGCAAGGAGTCATTCAGAGACCTAATGGACAACCTCCTCTGAGGTCAAGTGCTTTGGGCACATAGGAGCCTTTGATTATTATTTCTAAATTCCATTTATCATGCACACTGGACTGCCCTGGCACAGAATTTGGGAATTAATTATATATAGAATGTTAGCATCTACCACTAGAATCCTCAGAATCACTTGTCCAGAAGGTCAATCTCAATAATACTTTTCACATTTCTGAATGAATTTTCTCTCTCAGATTCTAGTATATTTTAGATTTATTTTAAGTGTGTGTGAGCCAACTTCTAAATTATTGTGATGTGTCATAGCCTGAGTTGTGGTGTCCACACACACACACACACACACACACACACACACTACCCCAAATAAAAATTAAATATTAATAAAAGTGGTTTCTTAGGCATAAATAACAAAGCTCCAGATATTGGAAAGACAATAAAATATGACCAATTAATGAATGGCCAAATTCATTTTGGGAATATACAATAATGGTTCAAAAATAATGAACTACAAAGGAGGAAAGGGAGAATGCGGAGATATGTTTGATCAAAACTGTGACATGTTTATTGATGTTTGTAAAAGAGAGGTATGTGATATTTATATGATTAAAGGAAACTTGCATTTTATGAGTTTGGTTTTCATGTTTGTGTAATTGTTTTAAGATTGCAATACAAATATTGCAGCCCAATGCATGTCTTCTCAGAAATAAGTCTGATTGAGTTCAATGGGATTTATGTCCAGGAAAGTGTGCATCACAGTCTAAGTGCAAAAAAATATCAATTCTCTCTCTGCTTATATACCAAATATTCTTGGAAAGCATAAAGGGTAACATTATGAGCTCTGATGAGAAAGGGCTACTTTACTGTTCCTGAAATGTATCTGAGAAGATCAGTCCTTACTTGCTTCAAAGTATAAATTCACATTGCTCTCTAGTACACAGCTGAGGGGCACAGACCAGGGACTAAATATGACTCCCAGACCTCTCTATTTGCCCTTCAACTATCTGATCAGGCCACACACCCTTCTTCCAAGGCCACACCCTTCACCAGCCCTGTTCTGCACCCTCCTGGAGTGTTTCTGCCTGTCTGGAATGTGTCACTGAACAGTAAGAATGCCTCTTCCTTCCCTGGATAGAGATGTGTGTGTGGCCCTCCAGGCCTCTCTAGCTGGCCCTCAGAACTCTCCCCAGGCCCTCATTGACCCTGCATCACACTCCTAGTGTTTTCTGCCTGACTGGAATCTGTCCTTGAACTCTGATTGTGCCTCTTGCTTGTCTGGATGGAGGCCGGGAGCAGTGTGTGGACACATGTAGAAACAATCCTGTTGCAGGATTTTCATTTGTTGCTCCTCCCACTTTTGCTTCCATCCCTGCCCACCACTAGCATGTGCCCTAGACAGACAAATTCAGGTGTGGAGAGAAGGGCTATCACTGATCTTCCTGTGGGCTTGCTGGTTTCTGGGAATCCACTGAAGGATGCTGACCTATCCCAACCTCAGCCTGATCCACCAAAGACATTCCTTCCTTATGCTGCTAAGCAAGAGTGCAAACTCAAGGTTGCCTAACAGAGATTAGTTGTAACTGTTCAGGCACCTTGAACATTTACCCTTGCTTTTGTAGGTTAAGCACACATCCTGGGGCTGTGATTATTCACATTTTGTTTTAAAAAGTCATCATAATCATTATCCATTTATTTATTTGTATGCTGCTACAATAGTGCTCAAAGTGGCTCACAACATACCAGATAAACAACAACAAATAAATATAACAAGTTTTAAAAAGTAAGAACAATTTGAAATAATCATAATGCAAATAAATATAGAATATAAATAAATACAAGAGAAATATAAATAAACTAACATAAAGCTAAACAGAGCATGAGACTCCTAATTTCCGGGTCATGGGTTCAAATGATTCCTGCATTGCAAAGGGTTGGACTAGATGACTCCTTTGGTCCCTTCCAGCTCTACAATTCTATGATTCTACCGTAATTGCGAGAATAATATCCACAAAGGAAATAAAGTGGTAGCAGCCAAAATTGGTGGGGTCACTATTCCCAAAGGACATTCCACATATGCCCACCAAATTAACTTGCTGTATGGGTGCCCAGTTCTCACCTGGGTCTCCTTTCTCAATCCCTTCCCCATCCCTCACATGGGGAGGTAAAGATTGGCTGTCCTTCAAGCCCCACATAACCTCACAGTTCAATACCCAATCTGAGTAGTTTGGAAGGGGTCCCTTTCCTATGCATGAATCACTGCTGCTCCAAAGATAAGCAGTGTGTTGACTGCAAACTCCACCATCCCACCTCTTCTGCCATTTACAGCCTGCCCTTGATGGTTCCAGCAGTCTTTCCCCTGTAGCAATCATTTCATTGCCCCAAATACAGCTGTCCTCCTGATAAGGATCTCAGGCAATGGGGCGGAGAAGGCAGGTGGAAATACATGTCCGTTGAGATTTCCAGAAGCAGCCTCTCTTCTGTAGTGAGACAAAACCAAGAAATGTAGACCATGTAAGACCAAACTAAAGCAGCGGGTTGTATTAGATGACCTTGGAAGGTCCCTTCTGGCTCTGGTTTTATGAACTCAGCTCAATCTGGATTAAAAAATATCTTGGCTGCCCCTCCACCCTCACCCACCACCCCAGGGAAAGCAGGCAGGAATTGGACAAACTGGAGAAAATGTCGCCACCATCTAAAAGAGCAGATAAAAGCAGAGGGGAGCAAAGAAGTGGGGGAGAGGAGGGAGGCAGGAGGAGGTGGCGGAAGCATGAAGCACCTGCTGAAGGCTATTTAAGGATTAGCCAAGTGCTGACAGACAAATGGTGAGATGAATCAGCCCCAGCAAGGCTGTGTGGGCCACGGTTGTCAGCTGATGGGTCGTGCCATGTCGCTTTCATCTCTGGAGACCAGAGCATCCTTTGAGTTTTTAGGGGTGAAGACATGTGTGTGTGTGGCATTAATGGTGGCTGGTGCCCCTTAGGACTGCGATGGCAGAAGACAGGGAGACCGGCAGAAAGTGGAGCTAGAGACAATGACAGGCATAGCCAACTAATTCTGCTTTTGCCATTAGTTGCAGGTCATGTTGTCAGTGGGTCTTTCCCACTGCTCCACCTCCTCCTCCTGCACCTTCAAGTAAATGGGACACCTTTGATTAGCATGGCTGACTAGGCATTAGCAGACCTCTCCTCCTCCATTCTGCATAATCCTCTTTTGTAAGATGAGCATGCCATTTCTTAAAGGTAGAAAGAAGCCCCCACCCCATGGGCGTAGCCAAGGAGGGGCAGGGGGCAGCTGCCCCCCTAAATCAAGTAAGTAAGTAAGTAAGTAAGTAAGTAAGTAAGTAAGTAAGTAAATTTAACTAACTGACCAATTGCAGTGCAGATAGCTCAGTTCTGCCCTCCCTAACATTGATCCTGCCCCCCCCCAACATCAATCCTGGCTACGCCCATGCCCCACCCCCCAAACACACTCACCATTTGCACCTCAGAGAGACATATAGTTGCTCTGTGCTGGATCCAAGGATGCGACTAGTGGACATGAAAGATCTATTGGGCTGTTAATGCTGTGAGTCCCTCCATCCTGTGCAAATAAAACCATACACCCTAAAGACACCACAGTCTCCTCCTACCTTCATTCCCAGGAAACCAAACCTCTTGGCAACACCCTTGGCACCTCTGGAATCTTTTACTGTTCAGAGATTGGGATGTCGTGTAATGAATGTTATGGGGGGGCGTGAATTGCACCTATCTTTCCTGAACATACAGTATTTCTTACCAGATGTTCTGTACCATGGATGCCACACACACAAAACACCCCATAGAGAGCTCTAAATTAACCAGGGGGCACATAATTGAGGAGTGCCAGGGTTTTTCTTTTCACTAGCTACACTAGCTAATTTGTTTGTTTGTTTTCCTTTAGGGAGACATCTGAAACATCTATTTAGGATCCATCCTGATCTCTCGACTGTAATTTGTTTTGACTGATTTCAATTCTGTATTTTACATCGTTGTAACCTGCCAGGGGACCTCATGGTGCAGGGCAGGCAAGATGATGATGATGATGATGATGATGATGATTCTAGATGGGACAAAGCGAGAACTTGACTGGTTTGCCTCAAAATCCCGAATGTTGACTCAACATCTCGCCACCCCTTTCTAGAAATTAAAATAATTTCGCTGGGCACTAGGGATACCTTGGAAGCACCCAAAAAACGGTGTTGTGCTCTAAATAAAACTTCTGTTATCGAGAATTAAGGGATGCAAATGCAAAGCGATCTGGGAGACTCTAGTATGGGCACGATCCCGGCGCTAGCTTCTGCTATGGAGCTGCGTTCTGGCGCAGCAGTTTCCGATTCACTGCAATGGGACTTCCAAAGCCTCCCCTCTCTAAGGAGAAATACCATTCCGGTTCTGCAATCGGGGGATCTAAAAGACTGCTTCGAGGAAGAGCGTTGAAGGCACAATCCAGCGGCTCGTTCTCCTGCGCAATTTCCATTGAAGAGCGCAGCCCAACCTGCGCAATCCCCGCAGGAGGATATTGCGTTAGTCTTCTTCAATACGAACAAGGGCAGGAGCAGAAGGTGGTACAGCGGGATCTACTTGTAGGTATCTGTGCTATTTGCAGGAGGTCACCAAGGATTTTGGACTCCACAGCAACTCCCCTCCCCCCCCCCCCAATGTATCTGCTGAAACAAAGAAAGCTGGAGAGGAGGAACGAGGAATGGATTTTGGGGGGAAAGGTCTGTGGGCTTGAGTCTGGGTCCTGGACACAAATTCAGAGGTGGTCTTGCCTCTGTTGAAATGGACTTCAGTCTACCTAAGCCATAATAAAATGTGGAATCTTTAAGATCCCACAAGTCTCTTCGCTGATTCAGAGGTGTCCCGGTTCTTTCGTTCTAACTGTATGCCCGCCCTTCCGAATCCAATGAATGGACCTAAATTAGTCTATTAATCTCAAGGGGTCTACTCCGAGTAAACTAATATTGGCTCCGACCCAAAGTAGAACCCGCAAGCTTGAAGTCCGCTCATCCTTTTTTTATTATCCATATCTCTCTCCACCAATACGTTTCACTTATGCTAAACCGAAACAAAATACTTTTCATTCTTCTCCAGGATTAGAATTGCTTATTTATTTAAATTGATATCCCTACATCTGGAATGCGGAAGGGTATGAGAGAATCGCAGTACACTGCGCCTAGGTTATAAAATGTTTTTATTTAAAATAGGTTGTTGTTGTTTTTTAAAGGTACAGAAGCCCACCGATTTTGTTGAAATCCAATTTACTGTGAAAAACAGTAACCCTTTTACCCACTTACCGGGGAGCAAATCCTATTTAAGTAAATGGGACTTACTTCTGTTTAGGCGTTGGCAGGATTACTCTATAACGCCGTAATCCTAAATACAGTGAACAGTTGCAATCCTGTACATGTCTGCTCAGAAGTAAAATCTACTCTCAGGTAAATAAGTATAGGATTGCAGGTGTTCTAGAAAGTGAGCCCCATTGAATACACCAAATAAGAGCTCCGTGTCTTCTTTGGGAAGGAATTCGGGCGTCTTTCTGCTTCTTGGGCAAATCTACCCTCACCTCAGACCTCACTAATAACCCAGTCCCATGCTTGTTTGCTTGAATTCAGTGGAGATTATTCTTAGAAAAGAGAGCATAGGATTGCAGCCTCAGCCACGCTCTCAGCGCTCTCTCTTCAACATGGACATATTAATACTGACCTACCTTACAGGGTGGTTGTAAGCAAGACTGAGATCATGTATGTGACTCCCCCCCCCCCCCGTGCGCGCTTGAGTTTCGTCCCATGCTTGATCTGTGACTCATACCAAATGATTGTTTTTACATCATAATGGATTGAAAATGAATATATTGTTACGCAATAACAATTCGTTTGCTGTTTATAGAAATTACTTTGAAATGAAATGGGTAAGACTTTTCCATTTTAAAGTCAATATTTTTTAACAAGAAAAAAGAAAGAAAAAAGGAACAGGGTTGTATAGATGGCTTTCTGGTAAATACTAATTGCCTTGTTTCTATGCCAGTACTGATCATTTATTAAAAATAGTCATACCCTTCCCTCTCTGTCCTAAAAGGGACTTTCTCCTTGAAATACTTTTTTAAAGTGTATAAAAACCCACTGAAAACGAATCAACCAATATTATATTTCTATGCTGCCTTAGAACGCTCTGTTGTATTCAACAAATATCTATTCAGAGCAGAGACGTTGAAATGAGTGGACCTAAGTTAGGCTTGCCCATTATTTTCTATGGGTCTACTCTGCGCAGAAAGCATTGGATTTTACATATGTTTTCTCATTCACAGCCATAAATCTTTTAATTGCCGTAACAACGTTTGTGGTTGTCTTGGCTTTGTAAATGATGATTTACAATCTGCGGGGGAGAGATCCTGCCCATTTTTTTTCCTTAATCACTCAAAAGACACTGATACACCTCTCACTCGTTCAAGAATCCAAGCTGTACAATACAGAACGCAGTGCTATTTTTGGTACCTAAAAATGCACATCTAAAGAGGCGCAGGGAAAACGGATACAACTGTATTTGGAAGTGGTACCCTATACGGGCGCGGGATTGTTTCAGATGTTTGCGTTCTCACCAGTGATCACACCAAAACCAGTCACATCTTAGCGTGGGGGGAGGCAGGGGAAACCCGCGTTGCTTGTGCCCCCGAGACTTTCCCCTGATCCTGAAATTTCAATAAATGTCCTCCACAGCCCGCCCGCCCCTCAGGGAAACGTTGCCACTACTTTCTTTAAGTGACAAAAGAAAGCCTTGAAATGATCGACAGCTTCGACTTATTTGAAGGTCCAGCGTGGAAAGGTTGGGGGCGGGCAGGAAACGTGATCAATATAAAATTTGAATAGAGAGGAGTCATGGAGATGAAATAGTAATAATAATAGTAATTATCATAATAAGTGGGAGCAGATGCTGGTCCTACTCAGAGTAGACCCATTGGGTTTAATGGACTTGGCCAACTTAGGTACATTAATTTTAGTGGGTGTAATATCATGGTTAATAATAATAATAATAATAATAATAATAATAATAATAATAATAATAATGTCTAACAGAACTATCAGGAGCCATTTCCAACTATAGACGAAGTTAAACACATCGAGGTCTCACTGTTTTTCGTGGGAGACAGACACGTGCTTAATTTCTCAAGTGACATGAGTTTTTAATAGCACAATCCGGACCTACTCCTACAAAAGTGTGCATCGGATTGTAGTGTAAAGGGCAAAAGGGTGTGTGATTCAGCTCATGGTCTCATCCAGGCATCCTTGCTGCGATCCTCAAGCCGCTTCTGTCTTATCTCTCTTCTGAAAGAGGAAAAAAGCAACAAATCAAACAGTCCAAAAATCCCTGTGCGTCTCTTCCTCTCTATAGCAACAGATTAGATATACACTATCTCCAGAGGAAACACAATCAATATTCCCTTGGTTGTTTTTTTAATTGAAAATGTCGGTTTGGGGGGGGGGCGCGGGGCGGCGGCGAGAGAGGTCTTCGAGGCAACAGTCATTTTCGCTCTCCGAAACTGATTAGTCTGGAAATATACAGTTTAGACGAACCCAGCAGCGACAGAAATCAGGGCATGCCGTGGTCTGTTTGTAATCTTATCCCCCCTTTTTCATTAACATAAACACGACATTAACCCAAATATACAGGGCCACCTACCAAGCTAGTCAAGTGAAGAGAGAGAGAAAGAGACCATTTCGCCGCTTGGCTTCGTGATTGCGCGGAGTATAGAGATAGATGGAGGGAGCGATGGATGGATAGAGGAAGTTGGGAATCGAACAGCATATAAATTGGCAAACTGGGAAGGAAGGAGGGTTGGGATTATAAAGAGGAACGAACCGAACTGTGGATCGTCACTCAACGTTTGCACTACAATTCCAGGTCTCGTAGTGGCTTTCGGCAGAGTTTTCCCCTTTCCCTAAAAAATCTGGGCTCCCCAAGAATTCGCATGTAAAGTGTGAGATACTTAGTGCATATATTTAGGATGGGGGAGGGGGGGGACAGGTGAGAGTCCTCAGTCACTGGAACTGAGCAAGACTACATTTGGCCCAAAGAGCTTCTCCCCGGAATCTCTATTTTAATGTCCGGGTTTTGCTCACATGATGGAGACGAGACGTCCTCTGAGCATGAGCAGAGAAGCGTCCCACTGGGCAGCCATCACCACTCTTCCAGCTTCGTGTTTTAGGAGAGAGGGCAAGAAGGCCTCTGGTCATCTATTAATCACTGGATGGCTGGAAAAACAAGACCTGTATGCATCTAGAATAGGATGTGTGAAGTGCAAGAACACAACCGGCTGTTTCAGCTCAGAGGCCCACCTACCTCGGCATTGCACTGTCTAATCCCGCTTTCAAGACGACGGGAAAATGGGACATCGCCACATCTTGAGGCAGGGAGTTCCATAAACTAACTGTGCACTGTGTACAGAAGCACTGTCTTTTGTCTGTCCTCCTGGTATGTGTGTGTGCATGAGAACAGTTCCACAACTAGATTATGTGCATTTAATACAGTATGTATACATAACTCTCTTTCTGTGTTATTTTATTATGGAGCTATGATGATATAGACACATATGAATCTGCATATGCAGGATATATGTAATGTGTTTTGCTGCGACCATGGAGTGTGTATCAAGAAACCTTATTTATTTAATGTATTATGCCTGCCTTTCTCCCAAGCTGGGATTCAAGGCGGCTTACAACATTCAAAAGCAACAATCTACTGTACAAGACAAACTAATCAAAACAAAATAATTAAAAACAATAATTAAAATACACCAGGAAACATTTAGAGCCGGAAGTTTAAAAACTGTTTGCCCTGACAGCAGCCCAGGGATCAGCATCGTCTGCACCTTTGTTTTCAAAGACCTGTCTGAACAGGAGGGTCTCCACACCATACCTTTAAAGCACATTCAGTGCACCTTTAAAGCACCTGAACTTTAGTTACCCCCTCACAGAGCTACAATTTCCAGCCCCCTTAACAAACTATGCTTCCCATAATTCCCTGGGGCGAAGTAATGTTGTTTCGAGGTGCATTGGATGCGCTTTAAATGTGTGATGTGTGCGATGTGGATCTGCGCTTTTGGGTTAGGCTCAGGGGATACTGACAGGGGGTAAAGATCCCCTTTCTGAAACACGCCTGTCTGCCCTTCTCTTAAGTCTCCTCCCACCCCCGCCCGAATTGCTGAGAGTCTCCCCCTCCCCCTCCTTCCACCACTTGACTCAAGCCTCGGGTTCAACGCCATCCTGGGGCTTTTAATCTCTTGCTGACAGCTCTTGAATAGGCGACCTCTCTCTCCCCCCTTGGGCTTTGCTGGGCTGTTTAGTCAAAGAGTGTTAAATGTGAAACTGGACGGTTTTGAATCCACTTGCTCTGGAGAAGCCACGCAGGCTTCAACCAGAGCGATTCTGGAGCATCTGTGAATGAAGTCTCTACATTCCGCGAGGTCATCGCTGTGGAATAATTGCTACTCCCTCGTTTCCTAGCATGAGCCAGTGCTTGAGAGAGAGAGAGAGAGAGAGAGAGAGAGAGAGAGAGAGAGAGAGAGAGAGAAGCTAGTTCTCCTCCTCCGCCTCCTCATTTTATCCTCCCAACAACCCTGTGAGGCAGGGGTGCCAACTTGAATAAAAAATTGTGGGGGGCCCAGGTAAGCCCCGCCCCGCATAATCGATCACATGACACACAATATTTGAATGGGAATGCCCATCAGCTTTGTGGAGGACCCCTTACCCCATGGCCCCTAGGAGTTGCTCCTATGCTGTGAGGTAGGTTAGACTGAAAGTGAATGAATGGCCCAAAATCACCCAGTAACTTCCTGCCTGAGTGGGGATTTGAACCCTGGTCTCCCAGATCCTAGTCCGACACTCTAACCACTACACCACGCTTCACCCATAGGAGCCCACTGAATAAAAGACAGGGAAATATGCAATTTAACCACTATGAGCACGGGAATAATCTTCTTCTTTTTTAGTAACTAACGTGCACTAAGTAATCTTGAGTATACTCTCTTTCAGAGCCGTAAACGCGTAAGCTTAAATTTATCTCTTTGGAATATCCTTACCATAAAACCCAACGAACATTTAAAGCACATTACTTCCCCAAAATAATCCTGGAAACTATAGTTTCCCCCTCCCAGAGCTGTAGTCCCAATGATCATCCTTATCAGACTATAGTTCCCATGATTTGCGGCGGGGGGGAACAATGTGTTTTAAATGAGCTTTGGAGGTGCATTAAATGTGTCGTGTGGGTCTTCTGTCTATGAGGATGGAAATAAGCGCAGGCTTTGGGGCGACGCTGAACTCCGCAAACAGCAGCAAACCAACCAGAAAGAAAGCAACTCCACGCAGGAGAGGTCTGTGCGTTGTTGTGCGACCCCTGAGAAGCGCAACGGTGCTTGTGGCTGTTGCCTAATTCTGCAGACGATGAAACTGGGCGCTCTCTATCCATTGTGTCTCGTTTTCCTACCACAGAGCTGTGGGAGAAACAGCTCCGAGGTAAAATACACGCTTTCTATTCAGAAATTCAACCCTCCCACCCTTTTGAATCTCTGCTGCCAGTCAGTGCTCTGTGCTAGACGGAGGATCCATCATTCAGCTCGAGAGAAGGCCGTTTCCTCTGTTCTCGACTCGTTTCCCGAAAGGGGATTATACATTTGAGGATTATACATTTAAACCTTCCGGATATTGTAACGAAAGCCAGGATATTATCATTATTTTCTTAAGATAGAAAGTAGGCAAAACCCTTACACATACTTACTTGGGAATCAAGTAATCCATGGGGGCTTACTCCAGAGTAGCCCTGTACAGAACTGCGCTGCGCGTAAGTAAATAAGCCAGCAGAGGCTCTATGCGTAACTGCTGGCGTTCTTCACAGCAGAAGCATCAATGAAATTAGTATTTTGCCTATTATTCCCCGGGATGGGTTTCAGGACAGGAATCCCGCGGTTCCGCTGTCTGAAATCCGCCTTCCGACACTTCCCCCACCCGCCCCAACTTCTACTATTTCTGCCGCCGCCGCCAGGCTCTCCGGCTTGGGCTTCATAACTGGCCGCGTGTATTTGTTTTCCAACCTCGTCCGAGTCTCCTTTTCAGCGTTCTCAATGGTTGGGCGGCAGATCTGACGCGCGCTCTCCCCAGATGCCTTAACAATACATACAAACGAGACGAAGGGGTTCTAATTGGTTTTGGAATGGCTCCTTTAAGCACTGACAAAGCTCTTCTCGTTTGCTTTAGGGGGGAAGAGGGAGAAACTGAGGTGGGGTGGGAGAAATGGGAAACAGAAGTGGATTCCACCCCCCTTTTCTTAAAAGCTAGTTTTGCCCTTCCTGTCATTTCGGATTCTGTTTCTGGGGGGAAATTCAGAAATGGATCTGCAAGCGTTCACCGCTTAATCGGTGCAGATCTTAATGGGCTTTTCACCAAGTCTGTCGTCTCCAGCGCGCCTCTTTGCCCGCGCTACTTAATCCTGAGCGCAACATACTGCCGCCCTCCTCCTCATCCATATTTATTTTGGTTCCAGCGTGTGCTAGGCTCTGTCCGGAACGTGCAAGTGCCCCTAACCGGAGAGTCCTCACAGTTTGCCTTACTCCCTTTTCTCCAGAACAGCCCCTCTGAGCTTAAACCAAGCGAACACGCAAGTAGTTTAACCAGGATCTGCCACCTTTGGAAGTTGTCTTTTGACAGCTTGTCTGCCTCTTAGCTTCCCTTGGTGCTTACGGAGAAAGCGCGAGCTGTAAGTCGCCTTTGTGATGATTGTGACTGTAGAACCAAGGTAGTGGAGTGACTACGAATTCAAGGGAAAGCCTTGATTTTGTGGCAAAAGATGGTCCTGGAGTAAATGAAACCACTGCTGCGTGTTGTCAGCAGAATGCGTGCAGCACCCGAATGTGAAGTCCCATAAATTTAACGACGCGTCAGTGCAATAGGGTTGTGTGAATTCACATGTTTGGGCTTAACTAGGTTGTGGGTGGGAGCTGCTTAAATTCCTCCTCGCCAGCAAGGGACTCTCCAGACCGGAGATATTAGTTTTCAGAAGGCTCAGCAACCCCATCTGTCAGATAATATTTCACCTCTAACATGTAGAGGTATTTTTCCCTTTGCATAAGAATATCCAGAATGCAAGAAAAATAAGCTTCAGCTGGGAAACGTTTCTTGTCTGTTTCATTCAGGATTCCCAGAACTGGATAATATACCTGTACCTAGGTTCTCTCTTGGTCTCTCTCCTTGTCTCCCCTACGTGCATTTCCCAATTTCTCTTTCTTCTTAAGACAACAGCAAATAACATGAGTCCTTAACGTCCATAGCTGCAATGTTTAACCGATTAATCGGCTAGTTTAATCGATTAAACATTGCAGCAGTAGATAGTATGTTCTCTAATGCTGTCCCAAGCAGAATCCACTAAAAACGTGTTCTCAGTTACTGGAGCATTACTTTTTTGTTCGTTTAAAGAAAAATATTGTTTTAAATAAAAATAAAAATACTGAACTAAAGGTGGCAAGCCCTATCTAAATGGAGACATTCCCACCTTCCTCTCACCTAAGAGGCAATGCCTCTTTTGAGAATATGCCAGATACGCCAGATATGTGCATCACCTAAAAAGAGAAGGATGCTTCGGAAATATTGCCTTAGCCATTCACTTTATTGATTAATCGACTAAGAGTTATATGATTCACTGTCAAAAATGCCTTTAGTTCAGTTGCAACCCTACTCGTTTCTAAGAGAGGTGTCCACTTGGAAGCCATTCAGGTGGTCTGAGAAGTCCGTCTCCTTCGTCTTAGAGACAGGATAAAGTCAACCTGGTGAGGCGAAGAAGCCGAAGTTCAGTTGAGGCGCATCTGCTTTGCACGCAGAAGGTCCCTGGGTTCAATCCTTGGCATCTCCAGGTAGCGCTGGAAAAGACTCTAGGGAGCCCCTGCCAGCCAGTGTGTAGACACTACTGAGTTAGATGAAGGCAACTTCCTGTTTTTCTATGAAGACACTCTGCACAAGACTCAGAGACCCCTTTCTTTAAAAAATAAGAATACTTAACTTTTTTTCATGGTACAAAAGATAAATTTTGAGAAAGCAATTGTTACAACAGTAAACAAGTAACTCGTCTTGATAATATTACAGAATTTTATCATGTCAGATACCCTTTTCTTGATTGCTATTATTTCACTACATGTTTCTGGATGAATTGCCCCGAGCGTTCTGGATATCAACTTTGGAGAGGTTTGGCACAAATTAAGCCCTCCTCAGAGAAACTAGATGGTTGGTAGAACCTGCCTTTGAGGTTGCTAAGAACAACAACAACCCAAAACTATAAAATTATAAATTCAGCTTTTGGGATGAAAAAAAAGAACGAGAAAGTATTCAAGGAGAAAGAGGGAGATTATGGGAAGCAGTTTCATATCACGTTATTTTATTTCATATCCTGGGTTATTAATATGGTTTGCTTGTCTCTCTACCTCGCCCCCACCTCGCCCCACTTCAGGATAAAGGTAAACATGGAAGAATCCTGTCATTTGACTGAAAACCGAGAGAGTAACTTCCCTTTCCCCTTGAAAAGAAGGAAACTCTCCAGTCATTAGCATAATTGCAGTTTCTAAAATGAGAGATCTGTCAATATTTTGCTCCTAAACGGTGTGGTTTTCTTCGTCCCCTTACTTCACACACGCAAGCACGTGCGCGTGCACACCCCTCACTCGCAGGGCACGGTATAGGCCACGTTCCGCTTGTTTTACAGCGCGATCCTAACCATGTCTCCTCAGAAGTAAATATCAGTGTGTTAAAAGGGACTTGAATCTCCCTAGGAGGTGAATATAGGATCGCAGCTTTAAGCCCCATTGGCTTCAATAGGAAGTGAGCGGCGCAGGTGTTCGAGTCCCCATTGAAAACAATGGGATGCAAAGGGGCTTCGCTTTGGCTCCTGGCTGTCATGTTTTAAATAACTTCAAGGCGAAATAAATTGCGGGCCTTTTGCTTTCCCCAAACCTGGGAACAGGTTTGTACCCAGACCTGTGGAATGATTTGAATTGGGGAGGACATCAGGTTAATGGTCCAGGTTTTTTTCCCGTCGAGATTTTTATAGAACAAAAATGCCTTTGTTGGTTACTTGTTCAAGGAAGAAAGGAATGTAGCTGGCCGCATTATTTGTGACTCGCTAAAGAACAGAAGATACCAAAGGTGAAGAGAAAGAGACAAGATTTGTAAACAATTAGACTCACCTAGGACAAATGTATTTCCCTGGTTACTAATATCATAATAGAAAGATGAAGCAGATATCTATCTATCTATCTATCATCTATCATCTATCATCTATCATCTATCATCTATCATCTATCATCTATCATCTATCATCTATCATCTATCATCTATCATCTATCCATCTTCTCTATCTATCTTCTCTATCTATCATCTATCTATCTATCTATCTATCTATCTATCTATCTATCTATCATCTATCTATCTATCTATCTATCTATCTATCTATCTATCTATCATCTATCATCTATCATCTATCATCTATCATCTATCATCTATCATCTATCATCTATCATCTATCTATCTATCTATCTGTCTGTCTGTCTGTCTGTCTGTCTGTCTGTCTGTCTATCTGTCTGTCTGTCTGTCTGTCTGTCTGTCTGTCTGTCTATCTATCTATCTATCTATCTATCTATCTATCTATCTATATCTATCATCTATCTATTATCAGCTAGTATCAAAGGTAAATGTGTGCATGCGTTTGTGTGTGTATAAAAAAGTAACTAATTATGAAACAGTAATTGCTATAGATATGCCAACAGGTCCAACAAAGTTAGCAAAAAGGGAGAACTTCTGGTTGTACACTCTGGGCACATTAACATGGGCTCAACCTGGAGGGCAGTACCAGCATCGATGAGCGGCAGCCTCAAAGCTCTTTAACTGCCTCCTTGGAAACAGCATCATTTTGATCAGAACAACTGGAGAAACGCTTTGAGATAAGAATTAAAAATCTCTAGTTTGTTAGCCTCTGCAATAAGGAAGCTTTGTTAGTCTCTGCAATAAGGAAGCTGAAAAGCACAGGGCAATACTACACATGCTTAGGAACTTGGGAGCTGCCTTACAATGAGCCAGACCATTGGTCCATCTAGCTCAGTATTGTCTACACTGACTGGCAGCGACTCTTCAGGGTTTCAGACAAGGGTCTCTCCCATCCCTACCTGCAGATGCCAGGGATTGAATCTGGGACCTTCTGCATGCAAAGCAGATGCTTTGCCACTGACCCTTTCCCAGAAGTAAGTCTTGGAAGTAAGCCCTGTTATACTCAATGGGACTTATTCCCAAGCAAATGTTGTATTGCATCCTGGATGCGCAAACTTTCTGAATACACAAAACTAGGGAAGAGTTTAACCTCTGCTGGTTTGAAGACTCAGATTCTTTTAACACTAATGATCAGTTCCCATTTCAATATTCCTGGAAAAGAATTTCAGGGTGTCTCCTGCACGCATTACGAGCCGGCCAGGTAGCCCTCTTCTACCCAATATATGGATGTGTAGTTGAATTGGTCAAGGTGAGCTCAGGAATTGGAAACTCTCTGGCTTGGCCCATGGTACTTCTCTCAACCCTGGAATTAATCCTTTGTGTTACAGCTTCACAACCGGTTCCGTTATGAACACAACCTGCAACATCATGAATATATCAACACTTCTTTTCCTGACTACTACGTTCCGTAAGAGTTTGTCTGATGTTTTGGTTCACATCAGGATGGTTCACATATCTCCATGTGAAACTCAGTATTATATCGTTTTTTTAAAGAAAGCTGAGTGTGCAAAGTTCTTCTTTCTTTCTCTCAAGATAAGCAAAGAGCTTTGTTTTCTTAAACACACGCACGCACCCCAATCTCCACCACACACAGACTTGGAGAGCGAAGTGACACGTTTTATTAACACCTTCCATAGCTCGAATATTTTCAGATTTGCCCTTTCTGTAGTTGCGTGTGGCAAGAAAAACGGGGGAGGAAAGGAGGACGAGGAAGTGGGGGGGGGGCGGAATCTCGAGTCTTAATAGACTCAGAATAATTATTATTTTTGGATTCGTGAATTTGCACTTGCTTGTCTCAGAGTTGGCTAAGCCATCGAGCACTCTCGCTTTCATTCTGGAGAACGGTGGGCGGCAGGCCAGTAAGATTTACTCAGAGTAGGCCCATTGAAATAAATAGACTTAACAGAGTCGTGCTTGAAATCTAAACAATTTCCCTCCCCTCCCGCCCCCCCACCAAGAACCAACAAGAAAGGGATTCGACCTCTCAGCCCGAGAGATATTTACGTGGAAGGTTAAGTCCAGCTGATTTGTTACCAATTTGTTTCCACTTAACTTTTGTTGAGAGAAGAATCTTAGTTTAATGGCTGCTCTCTAATACGAGCAACCTATTAACAATTAAGAGTGGCCCAGGACTCAGGACGTTTTTGAGGAGCTTTTAACGAAAAATACGAACCCAATTTAAATAGATTTTTTTTAATGACCGAGTAAAAAATGTGTTATCAGCGGCGGACACAAGAGTTGCCCGGATGAAATCCCATTTAATATGTGATTTGGCGAATTAGCTGATACTTTGTAAGGATTAATTTATTATTACTTTGAGCATTGGAAAGTGGTATTGCTACTTAAAAATCTGGAAATCGATTCTTTTTTCTTTTAGTAGCCAGCCCACCAATATCATGGGAGGTATTTACAGAATGTTTAGACTTCTTTAGAATATTTCGATAGACCGTTAGGTGTCAGCTAAGGAGGAGCAAGATCTGAACATCATTATATCCGAACACAGGTCGTTTTATACATTACAGGGTGTTACTTCGTTCCTTCAAGGAAATAAATCTCCATATTTGGGTATGCACCGTCTAACTCACCCCCCCTAAATGCATTTAACACCTGGATTTGGGTGGATTTCTCTGAGAATAATTCTCAAAGATTGCGAGGGACTTTTAAAATAATGCAGAAGGTTACACCCGTAGGTTTCAAAGCTCCAAAGATCCAAAACAGAGATCCAAAATATGGTTTAAACAGAAAGTACATAAAAATATTTCTCGCCCCTCTATTTTATTCATCCAACGCCCGCCCCCCTTTTGTTGTAGTTTTCAAAGCATAAATAAAAATAAAACTCTAATGTTAAAGTGCTGTATTCTTCACCAAAACGGCGCAGGTTGTTTTTCCAGAGCAGGTGCCTTCACAGATTTGGCACAATTGACTTGGTGAAACAGCAGAGCGTCTACAAACAAGCCATATTCTATAAGGATCTTTTGCAAGTTTCTTCCAACCATTTTGTTCTACTATCCTCAATATAGTTAGTATATTTTGCATATTTTTTTACGCACGCACCACACAGTTTACCATGCTGCCATTGCTTAATTTATTCTCTGGATATCTAACGGTGTTGATGGAGAAGGAGAATTACATAACCCCCCTGTCAATCTACTCTTAAATCCTACCATTTTCAGGAACGACAAAAAGGAAACTGTTGCTGGACAAAGTATGCCCTAGAAACCTTAAGTATTTTTCCTGGTCTATATTATTTAAATAATCGTACCAGCGTTTGAAGTATATTAGTGATATTTTTTCCCCATCAAACAGAGATGCGGAGGCGGGGAAACCCGGATGCCCTTACAATCTACAGATGCAGAGAAGAAACGCGCAAGACGAGGACCGAGGTGTTTGTTGTGAGCAGTGGCAATCAGACCACTTTGTCAGATTCATGGCATGCAATCAGATTTCCCGCCCCGGTTCAGAAACCAAGCAACGAAGGTGGGGTACGCTTTATAAAGTGAAAAGGACCGGGGTGTGTGAGAGAGGAGGATGGAGTTTATTTAGCTGTCAGACAGAACACGAAATGGTTCCCTTTGTTCTCTTCAACACCAGCTGAAAATCGACCTCTTGAGGCAAATACATTTCAACTCTCTCATTAGAAGAGGCCGATATGACCTGACACTAGGCAGAAAACAAACCATCCGATCCCTCCAAAATAACTCCGGAGCGAGAAGGTGCAGTTTATTGGCAAATTTTACTTTAAAATAAATAAATAAATGCCGGCCCTCATTTTGCCTGAATGGATGTCCATTTAGCCGGCGCCTTGCTATCGTTCTTTAAATTCGCCTAGACCAAGACTTCAGACGTGCACACCGCGGAAGGTAAAATAAAAAAATAAAAAAATCCTTGTTGAAATCATTTCCAACACACAAGAAAGAAGCCGACGGTTTCCTCTTAGACAATCAAAGGAGGGTTGGGACGTAAAGGTTTGCTTCCAAGTTGCAGGCCACACTTCTGAGACGTGTTTCTGTCCCTTTCTTATGAGGTAAAGTGGAGCAGATTTCTGATTCCCCTTCCTATCCCCCTCTTAACAGGGTTCTAGCGAGAAGACCTACTGCCCACCGCTACGTTAAGCTGAAATCTCAAGGCACGCGCCCGTTGACCTCACGGAAATATCTTTTCTAAGTACGTATGCTTACTTTCAGGGATTTCAGAGTTAAATCTACATACACACGAATGAAATGAATCATTCACGTGTACTCACGCACACGGGCTGCTTTCTTTGGGGTGTGCAGAATAGATAGATGATAGACGATAGTTAGTTTGACAGATGATAGATAGATAGATAGATAGATATAGATAGATAGATAGATAGAGATAGATAGATAGATAGATAGATAGATGATAGATAGATAAAGATAATCCTTTGTCTCTTAATGTCTCTTCATTTATTTATGCTTAAGCTAAAGTACTAGCCCAATCCACAACCCATTTCATACAAAATACGCGTATTTCACACTAATGAATATCCCTCCAATCTTAAACGTGTTCGCTGATACCCCACGCACGTATAAAATAAAGTAAATTGGTTTAGGATCCCCCCCGCACGCTTCACAAAACCCCACACAGACACAGACACAGAGACAGACATACAACAGATTGCTCCAAATATCTTCACATCATAGATTTAGGGTTTGTGGTGATAAGGACGAGGGGGTGAATCCAGAGCATCAGTTGAAACCCCTTGTCCTCTATTGATTGGTGGAAGGAGGTGAACACGTGTTTGTTTGTGTGAAGGAATTCTATGGTTCGAGTGCAGAATAGAAAAAAAATGGGGGGGGGGCTTATTCTAAGATGCGGGGAAAAGTCTAGGAAGAACCGAGAGTGAAGAAGGAAATATAATAGGAACTGGAAAATGTATAAATAGATCATCAAACACCACCAGCCTTGATAGGATTTGTTTTATGAACTTTAAGCCAACAAATAAGGCTGCTGCGATCCTATATACACACAAGCATATTGCAAAATGCGATCCAATGCATGCCTACTCAGAAGGGAATCCACTGATGACTTGCTCTGAAACAGAACACACTGAAGAAAGGAAGTCTGCGCCCTGAGAGGGAAAGCCTAATGAATGAAAAGTGAGGCTGCAATCCTATGCGCACTTGCGTGGGCGCAAGCCCCTTAGAATCAAAACAGGCAGGTTTCCTTCTGAATAGCATTGTGCTTCCTGCAAAACAGCGCAATCCTCTGTAGGTCTACTCAGAACAAAGACTCGACTCCCAGGTCTATAGGATTGCAGCTTAAGTAAGTAATTCATATCCTTCCCTTTTCCGCCCACGAGCCCCATTCAAAGAGGCGTCACGGCAAGTGAAATACAATTCAGAAAATCCCAGAGGCTCAATACATAAACAGATTCCTTTTTCTACGAAGGTCTCCTCTCAGAGTTGGCCTGCCACGCATATAAAGCACAGAATCGGTAAGGTGAGTCCATTCGCTGCACTGCATTCTTTTAAAATAAATCGATATCCATAAGAGCTGAGTCTTTGGCAATGCGTGTGCGGTTCTATTCCCACTGACCCTGCCACTGTTTGCCTAGACTGATTTTCCCGCAATGAAGCTCGTGTTCTTCTATGCTGGTCGGAAAAGAACCGATCTCTTCCCTCAGCAAGACTCAAGCTGGTGGCATCTAATGTAAGATCTCATCCTCTAACGCGCTGCTAAACTACGGACGGATTAATCGGTCATTGCAAACACAAAATCTCGCTCAAACCCCGCTCAAAACTTTTCATGGGCTGTCACTTCCCGGAGAGAGATTTGTGCTGGCTGCAGGAGGCCGTTTAGTGACTGTTAGACCCGCGACAGCCTCTCTTGTTTATTTTTGTCTGTACAGCGCCTGACACACGAACCATCACTTAAGTAATCTGTTGGGTCTTATTTCCAGCTCTGTCCAAGGATTTGGGCGGGGAGGGAGGAGAGGCGGGGAGGGGAGCAGGAGCTAAGCCGATTGACAGGCAAATCCCTATTTTATGCAGGTTTACTCAGAAGTAAGCTCCATTGAACTCAAGGCTTACTCCCCAATAAGCGTGTGCTAACTTTATTTCCATATTCTTACCGGCCCTGAACTTGATCGGCTTACAGCGCGATCCTAGCCGTGTCTATTCGTAAGTAAGGGCGGTAAGGGTGTTTTGCACGGGAAAAGCTCCGGGTTCAATCCCAGCATCTCCAGGCGGGGCCGGGAATGCCTTGTTCCTGAAGCTCTGGAAAGACTCGCTGCCAGTCAGTGTCGACAATACGGAGTTAGATGGACTAACTAAGGCAGTTTCATAAGCTCCTGCGTCCTTCAACAAGTTCAATGGGGAAACTCCCAGGAAACTGAGTGGTTCCCTCCCCACCCCCAAGGATTGCAGCTTTGATAGGGCTGGTGGGTCGCGTGTTTCCATCCCGTCCAGTGAGATCCTAGAAATCTGACCCCCCCTCCCTCCACCACCAACAGAGAGAGATCTTCCAAGATCCACGTTGGCGGTGGATCCGTTTTACACGCTCTGGAAAGGGCTGCTGGCAGGACGACCCTCGCCCCTCCCCAGAGCAAGATTCCAGGCTAAGCCTCGGGAGCTGGAACGAGATAAAGCAGCGTGGGCCACACACGCAGATTGCATGGGTGGGTGCGGGGGACACTTTTTGGAGAAGTGTTTCAGAGGAACTTCTCCCCAGCCCCTTCCAGTTCTCCACTTCTGTCGCAATTCCTCCCTCCCTCCCCCCCTCCTCGTCTCTTGTCTTTTGCCTTTGAATGGAACAGAGATTTGGGACGCCGCCAGCAACTCTGCAAAGCATTCCAGTTATGATAACCCCATAATCAGGGATATAAATACCGGGGGGGGGGCGGTAAAGAGAGATGAGAAAGAAAGGAGAATAAATTGGATGTAAGAGGGGCAGAAGGGAGGTGATTTTTTTGGAGGGGGGAATGGGTGATTTCGTAAGGAAGACGCTCCCCTCTCTCCTTTCCAGTGATGTGCATGCAGAAACACACATTTGGTTTTGTCTGTTTGGGCATGAATAGAGACAAGAGGTTCCTGCCCTGCCAGTGCTAAGATGTTGCCCTTTATAAATCAGTCATGGCTGTTGTGCTTATTTTGCCGACATTTAAGCTCTGATGTGCTGTCTTTATTTCACTTGTTTTGTATCCTGTTGAATCGTCCTTCTACGCTGCACACCACCCTGGAATCTCATATGATGAAAAGTAATTCAGAAATGTTGTTTTAAATAATGTACAGAAGCAACTAAATAATCGAATAGTAATGTATTGTAATTATTGCATTTCATGGTGGCTTAATTCCACTGTTAACATGCTGCCCACCCTGCTTCCTCACCTATTTTAGGGTTAGGGACAATACTAGGCACTAGACATATCATAATAAATTTATTAGTCTTTGGGGTGCCACAAGACTCTGTGGTTTTTATTAACCTACACAGACAAAGCTTGAGCTCTCACAAACAGTTCACATATTCTGCAGGGGCTAACGGGATAAAACATGTAATACAGGTATTAGATATAGATGAAATCAATGGGCAGAGTACGAATTTACAACAACAAAAGGCCCTGCAAAAGTAATGACAATTTTTCATCATCAAATTTTGCTGCCTATATTGATCTGTGCTGATACTGAAGTTTCTTCCACATTCATCAGAGAAAAAACCACAACAAAATGCACTCTGTATTGTGGTCTACAAAGAGATACAGACTCAAGGAAGGCCTGAGTTGCATATGGGAGATTCCATTACAAATAAGACGGCTTTGGGAAAATTACAGGGTAATAACTTTCGCCACAGGGACTGTTGTGGGAACAGAGAGAGCCGTGAATAGGAATATTGGGAGCTGCCTTTTCCCCCCAGAGTTACTGGTCAGTCTGGCTCAGTATTGCCTACACGGACTGGCAGTGGCTTCTCCTGGGTTTCAGGTAGGCTGCTCTGCCAGTCCTACCAGGGATTGAACCTGGCACCTTCTGCATGTACAGTAGATGCTCTGCCAACTGAGCTATGGCCTACTGTGAAGCACGGTGGGCCAGGGCCATCTGTTGGATGAAGTTTTGGGATGCATACAATTCAGCTTCTATTAAGGCTGGTGGGTTTGCATGGAGAGAAAGTCGATAGAGAGAGAAGCATCCAAGCTTCCTAGACTGTCCTTCTGACCTATCCTGCACTGACCTTTCTCCAAGTGTTAGTCTGAAACTCTCAGGGTTGCTGACCTCACTTCCTCCTCCTCTTCCTTCATCCCACTTGGGGAGAGGACACCTTTCCCTCCTTTATCTCTCTCCTGCAGAAATGAAGATGCAGGTATGGATTTTTTATTTTGCTGGAAGTAGGATCTTCCCTGTCAGACATGTACTTCCAATAACAAAATTAGGCTTCTATTTTCCATATTTAAATCTCAGTGAGATTACATCTGGGGTAAAGTGTCCTCCTACAAGGAGGGATTTCAGTGCACACTGATGTGCCATCATATCCTGCACTGTAGGTCCTGCAGTGAGCAGAGGGTGGGACTAGGTCCCTTTCTTCTCTATCATTTCATGTGGAGCTCTTTGGAATGAGACCAGTGGCCCAGCATCCTGCTTCCAGCAGAGGCCAGCTAGATCAGGGTTTCCTAAACTTGGGTCTCCAGCTGTTTTTGGACTACAAGTCCTATCATCCCTGACCACTGGTCCTGCAAGCTAGGGATGATAGGAGTTGTAGTCCAAAAACAGCTGGAGACCCAAGTTTAGGAAACCCCAAGCTAGTTGATGTCATTTGGAGTTGTATCAGCAGAACCTTGAAGTATGTACTGAAATCCTTCCTTGGTTGGGACCACACACTACCCTGTATATAAACACACAGAGGATCTGAGTTTAGGAAAACAAGAAAGCTATGTTTATTGCAGGAAATACATCCTTAGTAAGAAATATATTGGTTCTGTCTAAGTCAGGTGGAGGTGCCTTGAAACATGATTGTGTCAGCAGGAGAGACATACGAAGATGTCTCCTCCCACAAGGTGAGGATGAAGATAGAAGTAGGAAATGAGGTCAGCAATTCTTCTGAGTATCAGTCTAGCACTTAAGGGAAAATCAGTGCAAGTTAAAGGACAGTTTTGGAAACTTGGAGGTTTTTCTGTCTACTCCTTCCCAAGCAGACACATCAGCCTTCAGTGCAAGCCCAACACATCCGACAGTAAATTCCTCAGAAAAGCCCACAAGTACAGTGGTACCTCAGGTTACGTACGCTTCAGGTTACAGACGCTTCAGGTTACAGACTCCGCTAACCCAGAAATAGTACCTCAGGTTAAGAACTTTGCTTCAGGATGAGAAAAGAAATTGCGCAGCAGCGGCGTGGCGGCAGCGGGAGGCCCCATTAGTTAAAGTGGTGCTTCAGGTTAATAACGGTTTCAGGTTAAGAAACAGACCTCCAGAATGAATTAAGTTCTTAACCGGAGGTACCACTGTAATAGACTTTTCTTACTGCTCCACAGCAACTGGTATTCAGAGGTACACAGCCTCTGAACCTGGCTTAAAGTCACTGATAGAATAATTTCCCCACTGCTGCTAGCAAAATGCTGTGTTTTGGAGGTGGGACATAAGGCCCCTCTAGACTGGTGTTCTTTCGTGGGTGCATTCTGCAACACGCTGAGATGCCTGCATTGCAGGGGGTTGGACTAGATGACCCCCAGGAACGAGATAACTCTCACATCATTCTGCATTGTGAGTTGTGCTGCAATGTGTCCCCAGTGTTGCAGCATTATTGCACCCTAGAGGGGCACTGCCGCACAATAGTGCAAAATAAGCATGAGGGAGAAAAAAATAAACTGTGAAAAATTCTGGTATGAAGAGTTCCAGGAATTCAGCAGGGAGTTATGGGAGATGTTATGAGAATGAAGCAGTGTGCCCATCCCAAAGTGTCTGGGGATCATGTATAACAGCCCTGATACCACCACGGGCACCAATAATCATGAATGCATAATAAAGAGGACATCCTTTGCCTTAGTTTCTTTCAGAGTAGTTGGATCTATCCCAGACCTTATAGTTAAACTAGGCACATTTACCCAGAAGCAGGTTCCATTGAAATCAGTGAGAGCTGCATCTAAATAATCCTGGAACAGCTGCCTTCTCTTGGAGGGAGGGGAGGGACTTGGCTCAGTGGTAGAGCAACTGCTTTGCATACAGAAGGTCCCAGGTTCAATCCCCAGGCAGGGCTGAAGGAGACCCATGTTTGAAATCCTGCAGAACTGCTGCTGGTCAGTGTGCTAAGCAGTACAGAGTTCAGACAGACCAATAGTCTGACTCGGTGTGAAGTAGCTTTCCATGTTCCTCGCAGCTGAATGATAGTTGAGTACGTCTGAAACTGATTTCAGCGTGTGCACAGGCCCAGCAGGCTTACATAATATTCATATACTAGTGTGAAAGTTAAGAGTGTTGGAATAGGACCTTGAAGGCCATGGTTGAAATCCTCACTCAGCCATGAAACTCTGGGCCAGTCTAACCTACCACACAGGGGTGCTGTGAGGATAAAAAGGGGAGGGGAGAACAACGTAAACCGCCTTGAGCTCCTTGCAGGCAAAAGTGATATCTAAATGAAGTAAAAATAAATAAAAAGTGTGGCAACAAGCAGCGGTGGTTACTCCGGATTACCTAAAGTGGGTTGCAAGAGGGAGAACCTGCAAGGATGGATTTAGAACATGCAGACAGTTCTCACTCTTCCAGGCAGTTGTTCATGAAGCCGGGGTAAAACCACAGAGAGTGGGTGATCATAACAACCGAGGAAGGTGGTGAGAAGATCCCTCCTCCTCCTCTGCCCACGTTGGAAAGCTTGATGCTGCGTTTCTGGAGAGCTCTGCCAAAAATCTATCCAGCTCCCTTCCACCTCCCCTCGCTCGACTGCAATTCCTTGTCAACACCTTGAAGTTGGAACATGTTACCATATATATGATTTTATATATCTCTCTCGCGTAATCTCCAGATGAAGCAAACTGGTCAAGCCGGATCGTGCCACTCACCTCCCTTGGCCTTGTGTAAACGGTTATGGGATCGCTTTGCGAGGGTGGGGGGGGGGGGACGAGTAAGTAGAGGGACCCAGGACGAGACTGAAGGGGTGGGGTGGGGGGGAGGAGGCGTCTTTTTCGTTCGGGACCAGCTCCCTGGTGTTAATGAAAACCAGGGCAGAGAGGCCGGAGCGAGTGCGGACGCGCGTCTGACTCCGTCCTCCCCGTGGGTGGTCTGACCTTTGATAAACATGCGGGCCCCTTTCCAAAGAAGCAACCCCCCTCGCGTCCTTCCTTTGCCTGCAAAATCTGCTTTTGACAATACTAGCCAGATACATTTCCAGCCTCGGATTACACTCCCCACCCTCCGCCTTGTTGTAAATAAAAATATGCCCTTTTCCCTTATGGGGTATCCAAGAGCCCATATAGAGTCCTTACATAGGTTCCCTATTGGTAGGAGAAAATAACAGAGGCCAGCCAGAGAATATTGAGAAGCAAAGCAGCTAGTAAGCTTGATCTTTATTGATCTGTTGCAACAGGGTACTCCCCTCACACGCAGGAGAGGAAGAGGACCCAGAACAATGGCCTGCAAGGCCTTATAAAGACTTTTGAAATCCCCCTTCTCTAGATCAGGACCACCCCCAGAAACATTATGCATACATCACAGAAGGGGTGTAACCTAAGACCACCCCTCAGATACATCCCACCTACATCACAGAAATTTAAATGTTGTTTTTCTCTTCTCCTTGTTTATCTCCTGTCTAGCAGGTTGCTTGATTGGATTTCTGGGGAGCCTGGCCATTCTTTTGTAGTGCTAAAATACTTATTTCCTGGGCCAGGTCACAGGCTCACACCTTATTCATATCTTTGAGACAGGATTTGTGAGGAAACAGACAATGGGGAGGCTTTTCCAGTTTAACCTTGCAGAGAAACATTTGCTCAGTTTAGGAATCAAAATGGTTCCAGGATGGCTTTCCTGTGCTGATCTATGTATGTGCAGTTATGAACATTACTATATATTTAAGACCATAAAATTCCTATCACATTATTCCCCCCTTTGGGGCTAGAATTTTTCTTAAAAATTTTTGCCCCACAAATAATAACATCGTATGTTGTAAATGGATGTGTTTGTATAAATATATCATAAAAATAACACATGTTGCGTTTTGCTACTAAATTACTTGTGGCATTCTAACACTTTGGGAGAGACCATTTACTCAATAGTGTTCTATGCTTTACACCTAGCAGGAAGGTAAGGTCCACTAATGACTGAAAAGTGCAGTTTGCTTCCCCCCCACCATTTTAGTGTTCTCAGGTGTCAAGGTAGCTCTTCTGTGGTCTCACACTGACATAGTGCTACAGCAACACATCCTTTCTGTTGAATCCCCTCAGGGCTTTCATTTAACCATGTTGCCCGGCATTCACCATAGCTGGCACAGGTTTTGGGCATCTCGTGAGGGAGAGGTCTTCGCCTTGGCCTTTAGCTATGGGATTTTATTATAGGCTGTGGTCTTGTACTCATGGAAGTTGCTCACTTGCACTTAAAGGACCACAAAGCTAATTGCAGCCTGGATACACTTGCCCAATTCAAACTGAGTCCAATTTGAATTTATCTTGCCCCATGGTTCTCAACTCTTCAAACCAATCTGTTAAAAGAAAACCATTCTTAACAAGGGCAGTTGTCCAAATAAGTCAATTTAAGTCTATAAGGGATCATTCCTGCTAAACCAAAGCATATCCACCTTCATGTTTCTTAGAAGCTTCTCCTTGGTAAAGCAAGTTTAGGGAAAGTTGGCAGAGTGCCAGGTGGAACAATGAAATGTGGTTATAAATTGAGCTAAACATTGGACTACACAATAGTGTGAGCTATTAGAAAGTATAAAATGCATGAGAATTCTCCATTGGTGTGTAAGCAATAAGACATTAAATATAAAAACAGTTACACACAATAAATTTCCCCCCCTTTGTGGAAATCACACTGTCAGACACATTTCAACATTCTTACATAATAACACATAATACAAAACAAAATAATTAAATATTTGTTGCATATCTTGACACAATTGTGATCTTTTACGTATGTATCTTTTGAATCCTGGAGCAGAGGCTTGAGGTTCAAGTGAAAAAATGTCCTTGCAATTCAACTCCTCCCCCCTTTGTCAGTTCAACCCCTTCAGTCTATAGCCTTTGAAAGAGATAACTGTGGGCACTTTGAAAACTCTGGTGTTGCAGGTCTTGTGAGTTGAGGGGTTGTTGCTGCTTTTCATCATTGCACATCTGTAGAAGTGATATCCTGTAAGGGGGCAGGGTTTTCGGGAGACTTAAACACAGTTAGACAAGGAAGGGGGAAAAGGCAAAAGGGATGTCCTTGAGTTTTCCGTGGGAAGCTGCAGATAATAAAAAATCTTAGCACATTAAGCATTTTATTTATTTCAATATTATTATCACATTTCCACATAATTACTGTTATTATCTGCTAAGTTTGTTTGCTTTCCTTCACTTAATTTTTGTTGTTGTTGTTCTTTTCATATTATAAAATAAAAAATTACTCCACATGTATAGAAAGAGAACTGTAAAAAAATACAAAGGTTAAAAAATAAAAAGAAAGCAAAAAATTAGATTGCCAGTTAGATGAAAATGGACTTGACACAAAGACATCAGATTCAGAAAATAACTATTATTAAATAGTACAAAGATATTATCAAAACCACACAGATTACTACTGGACTGGGGGGAAAAAAAGGGAAAACAATGGGGAAAACTTAAAATTCACCATGTGCTATCCAATAAAAGAACTTCATGAAACTGACTTTCAACATGTGATGAACATGTCCCCAAAGTAAAACACACACACACAAATGACCTATGAGGAACCAAAAATAAATAAATGCTAAGACACACAATTAATAAGCAACCTGAAGTAACCTGAAGTAATCTGTTTTGGCATTCTAACATCCCAAATGAAAATAAAATAGTGTTTCTTGATGTGACATCATCAGCTGTAATGTTAATACTGGGAAATGAGTTAATACCAAGAAAAAATGAATGGCAATTTTAAAGTTGTGCAAATAACTTGCACTAGCCAAAATGACAGAATTAATAAGAAATGCTCAGGCAAAAAGGTAATAAACGAAACAAATTATTTGTAACCTAAAAAAAATGTCAAAGCCACAAAGAGATAGATGGAAATCAATTAATATAGCAGGGATTCAGACTTGTTTTGCTGAACAGAAAGAAAGTGACTGTTTGCCTTTAAGGGAAGAAAAACAAAAAGAAAAACAAATGCAATTACTTTTTATAGAGTATTTAAATCACTGTTTGCATCCCCTCATTATCATTTGTGCTGTGGGAGAAAAGAAAGGACACTCTGTTAAAAGGGAAAATTATTTCATGTGAGAGGTCTGTCAGGAAATGCTGTTCCTAAAATGCATAGGCATATACACACCTGTTGAAAGGGAAAATTATTTTATGTGAGAGGTCTGTCAGGAAATGCTGTTCCTAAAATGCATAGGCATACACACACACACACACACACAAAAAAAAAACTGTTATAAAATTTAAATCCCATGGGGGGGGGGAAACTACTCAAGAGAGGAACTCACAGTGGGAGTGCTTTGATATTTACCTGTGAAAAGAATTTGGCATGTCCAGTACTTCACTCTTTTGTATTAAGTAGCCCCTGGAGCAAAACACATTAAAGGTGATTTCCCTCAAGTTTTACATAAGGAAATTTGGAAAGGTTTCTCCCTGCAGCACACTGCTCTCCAAACCTTCTCTCTCCCCCCTCCTTTCTCTCTCTCTCTCTCTCTCTCTCTCTCTCTCTCTCTTTTAAGCTGATCTAGCCTCTGTGCATGTGCAGAGTTCATGTCTCAGCAAACCTTTTGTATTATTGAAAATGTTGCATCCTTTGGCTCAATTAGAATAAGGAAGGGAAAGGTAAGGAGTAGATTTTAAAAATAGGGTTAGATTTTAAAACAAAAAAGAGAAACTCAGCAATTCAAGTATTCACCATTCAGCCCAAGCAAAGGAGTGCTTCCTTTATGTACAGGAAAGGGCTATCATTATTGGTCATTTTATCTGGTCATTCGCGGAACAATCAACCGCTCTCTTATTTATGAGTAAAAATGGCCAGGTAAGGAGTAGATTTTTAAAATAGGGTAGATTTTAAAACAAAAAAGAGAAACTCAGCAATTCAAGTATTCACAATTCAGCCCAAGCAAACGTGACTGCTTCCTTTATGTACAGGAAAGGGCTAATATCCCTCTGGTCATTCGCGGAACAATCAACCGCTCTCTTATTTATGAGTAAAAATGGCCAGAGAGTTAGAATTCATAGGATTTTATTTTATTTTTTTTAACATTCTCAGCCTTACCATTTGCAGACAAAATTTTCTGCCCTTTATTTACAGGATGGATGGTCAAGGCTAATTCTACTTGATTATTCATTTGTATGTGCTTAAACTTTGAGTAGACTTTTAAGTCTGATTTTTGTAAATAATAGACAAAATGATAAACATTGTAATCACTTAAATGCCTGATATCACCAGTTCTGCTTCAAACATCATGGCTTCACCTCACAGCTTTTAAAAAACAAAGAGCAAATCTGGGCTGAATTTCAACACATCAGCTACAAATTGGGAAAGTTGAAAGGGACCTGGGGTCATCTAGTCCAACCCTAAAATACAGGGTTCATAGCAAGATTTGTACTACCAGAAACACACACATACTTATGTACACAGACACAACTGGGGAAGAGACCACAAGCCATGCGCCTATCACAAGCCATGCGCCTATCATGTACTAAGGAAGAGGAAAATAAAAGTACCCAACCCTTTTAGCAGATCTTGAAGCTAGTTTGAGTGAGAGTTTACTTCCTTAGACTAAAGAGTGAAAGTTCCTAGATAAATTATCTTTAAAGACTGAAGTGAACATTTTTCCTAAGATAGGGAGAGGATCTCTTATAAAGCATAGTTAAAACAGCCATAGATTTGATTTAAAAGGAATACAAAAGTGACAATTTTTCCTGAACTTGCAGAGGAATAGTAAGCCTAATCTATGCCCCCCCCCCTTGCAGTTTCCTTTAAAGGAAGCTTACTCGGGAGTAAATTTACCTGGCACAGAATAAGAAGGAGAAGGGGAAAAAACCCCTGAAAGAGACAGAATGAAACAGGGGGGGCATTTTCTAAGAAAAGAGGCCAGGACGTCTTATAGAGACTGATACCAGGAGCCTTACAATAACTCTTCTGTCCAACCAGATCAAAGTTAAAACTGGACTCAGATATTTTTCTTAGAAGGAACACCATACTTTCATAGGCATATGCTTAATGAAATACATACACTGCATTTTAGCTTGAGAGAGCAGTTGGCTCAACTAGGCTTTTGCAGCAGAAACATTAGGTTAACTTAGACTGGAACACAGGTGTACTCACAAACTGAAAAGTTACAACACAACAACATTTACCAATAGACTTAAAATCACCCCCCCCCCACTGAAACTAGAGAAAGGAGGTGGGGTAATCCTCCTTTCAGAACACAAGTAGCACGTATACAGGATTTTACCACTTGGGAGAAAAACTCTCTTTTAGAGCCTCTCTCAAATAACAAACATTTGCACACTTCATTCTCCATTTTGTCTTGTTTTTAAGACTGATAAGGTTCAACATGGCTTCCTTAGATTTAGAATTTGGAGCAAGCTTGCATTTTTATTTTAGATGGCACATTTAAGATAAGCAGCTGCTGGATGTTACCTAAGTACAATTTAAACACAGGAAAAACGTTTCTTAAACACAAATTGAAGGGGACTGTCAGAGTCCAGGCGGGAAGTAAGCACCAACTGGGCTTCTTTCCCATCAGGAGTCTGTGGGTTCATTTCTTTTGATTGAGGTGCACCCATTTTAAGAATTTTTAATAGTGCTAGCTTTTACTTTTATACTGCAGTCGGGGTTTTATCCCCACTTTTCAGGAAACACAATAAATAACCCACAGTACACTCAATTTGGACAACTCCGAGAATTTGTACTGTGACACACCGCCGTTCGTCTGGCCTGACTTACTAGGCTGGTACAGCTGTTGGCCTTTCCTGGCTACTAAGCTAACAGTGCGGCCAGCGATCTCAAACCCCCCCTTTGGTCATTACTCAGCCAGGGAGCCCACAGCAACCTCCTGCCTCTTACAATCTAACCTGAGAGTTCCCTACTGGACGCTTGCATGGCGCAGTGCCAGATTGGGACTCAGAAATGACAAAGAAGGAAAGGAATCAGGTGCCCTTGCTTTCTCTGCTCACAGGTCATCTCTAACAAAGATCGCCATGGCAGAGGTGCGGCTACACCTGGGAGTTATAGTTTTGGGAATTATAGTTTTCAGTGCAGAAGAAATTGCACAACCTTTCTGGGCAAAACTCCGAAGGAATAGGTTGGCATACAGAGTTAAGTGGAAGAAATCACACACAACCTTTGCCTGGGCATACTCCGAAGGGCTAGGGCTGGTGTTGAGATTGAGGGGACAGAAAGAAGGAGAAGGCAATTTTTAGATGAGGAAAAAAATAGAAATTTTAGATTTGAAGGGAAAAGGAAGAATTAAAGAATTCTGGTTGCTGTGGTTTAGAGACCCCAACCCACTACCCGTGTTTCCTACTTAATACTCACTTCCGCATGCGCTGTTCCTGGTGATCCCACGATGTCTTGACTGGTTGTTTAAGGCCGGCCTGATCAAGATTTGCTTCCTCTGGTTAGCCCCGCTGAAACTCCAAGTTATTTCCAGACCCTGGGACCGATGGAAGACTGGTTATTCCTCCTGGCAAACTGCCTGGTGCGCGCTGGATAACCAGTCCTTCCTCGCCTCCAGAATCCGGGTAACCAAAAGTCCCTTCGTGTGTGGTCGCCATCTGTTGTAAATAAAAATATGCCCTTTTCCCTTATGGGGTATCCAAGAGCCCATATAGAGTCCTTACATAGGTTCCCTATTGGTAGGAGAAAATAACAGAGGCCAGCCAGAGAATATTGAGAAGCAAAGCAGCTAGTAAGCTTGATCTTTATTGATCTGTTGCAACAGGGTACTCCCCTCACACGCAGGAGAGGAAGAGGACCCAGAACAATGGCCTGCAAGGCCTTATAAAGACTTTTGAAATCCCCCTTCTCTAGATCAGGACCACCCCCAGAAACATTATGCATACATCACAGAAGGGGTGTAACCTAAGACCACCCCTCAGATACATCCCACCTACATCACAGAAATTTAAATGTTGTTTTTCTCTTCTCCTTGTTTATCTCCTGTCTAGCAGGTTGCTTGATTGGATTTCTGGGGAGCCTGGCCATTCTTTTGTAGTGCTAAAATACTTATTTCCTGGGCCAGGTCACAGGCTCACACCTTATTCATATCTTTGAGACAGGATTTGTGAGGAAACAGACAATGGGGAGGCTTTTCCAGTTTAACCTTGCAGAGAAACATTTGCTCAGTTTAGGAATCAAAATGGTTCCAGGATGGCTTTCCTGTGCTGATCTATGTATGTGCAGTTATGAACATTACTATATATTTAAGACCATAAAATTCCTATCACAGCCTCCCCGCTCCCAACGTCTTCTTTCTAGCAAAGACTCCTTCACTTAAGCAATTAGCTAGTAAAAATACCTGCAGGGGGAAAAGGAGGAGGCGGGGTGGGGAAATAATTCTTCGATTCTTTTTTAGGACAAAAAAATATCGCGGAGCGAGGAACAGCGCTTGCAAACACTTGGGCCATACGTTTATCTGCAGATATATTTCTCTCTCTGTGTATATATATATATATGTAGAAATCTTTGCCGCTTTCTCCCCACTCCTCGGATCGATCTTTTTGCAAATCCATTCCAACGAGCTAGAAGATCTCTTTTGAAAAAGCGCCACTGCAGATCTTGCAGACATCCCGCGCCGACGGATAAATATACAAAAATAAAATTGCTCCAGCTGGTTACTTCCCCTACATCTGGAAAAATAAAGGAAAGTGTACATCTATGCGTTTTCACCTACATTCGTGACCCTCCTATCTCTCCCTAGGCTCCAGGAGACGGTCTGAAACAGGCCCGCTTGCTAAGAAACAGGTCCCATTGATTTCCATGGGGCTTCCTCTCCAAGGAGCGCCCTTAGGACAGCAAGCTGTAATAAATGAGGAGGGTGGCCGTTGGTCTGGCTCAGGAGGAAAAGCGCGCCGCTCTGGATTCGAACCTCTAGGAGTGAAGCCGGAGTATTTGGGTTTCAGCCGGTTTCGTTCTGTAAACAGCGCCGGACGCCCGCGGCGAATGGTACACACGGTACCATCCTCTGTATCACTGTGAGGAAAAGCAAGGCCCTTGAATTTAAGAGCGCATTTGGGGACAACTCTTGAGGCAGGAGAGTGATGTTCTCAAATAGGATTTAAAATAACGCATGGAAAATCTAGTCCATAAAATACCAGCACCTTTTCTCAACACTTTTCTAACAGGGTTAATCCATTCTGCCTTGGAAGAGGGTGTACACACACACACACACACACACACACACACACACACAAAATTTTCATCGTGCTGTCTACTCAGAAGCAAGTCTGTCTGAATGCTTTTTTAGGAAGTGTGCTTAGGATTGCTGCCTAGACTGTGTGAAAAACAGGATATAAAAAAACAAGACTTGGGCGCCTGCCCCGCAGAGTTTCCAATCCAAAAGGTATCTTAAGTTCTCCTGCCCTTCTCGGCCAAGTTAAGATTTTACAAGATCCACTTAAAGCAACTGCATTTTAGTTCCAACTCGATGTGGTTAAGAATCGGCCTGGTTTTCGTACCATCGAAATAAACAAGGACTCCAAAAAAGAGTTTAGAGTCAAGTGTTGCAGCTTCTCTGGGGTGACGGATTGAGCTATCTCTTTGCAGCCTGCAGCCACCTGGAGAGAGGCTTCGTGTCTCCTGAAGTGTTGAAGTCCTGGATGGTTATTCTAAGCACGCTTCCCTGGAAGTAAATTTCACTGAAACCAAGGGTGCCAACTTCCAACTTGGATGATGGAGTTTAAGGGGCTTTGAGTGATTATTCCAAGGATACTTCCTTGGAAGTATATTCCACTTAGATCAATAGGGCCCACTTCTAAATAAAGGACAGGGTGTGTGTGTGTGTTTGGCGGAGGGTGGTGGTGGGGTTGCTGTCCCAGAAGACTAGAGATTTCCCTCTCCATTCAGAACAACACAGGGCCCAGCACCAGAGGAGTAAGTCGAAGTTACAATGGTTTCAATGAGGAGAGAGTTGTAAAAACGCATTTGAACTCTCCCGTTGCTCAGCTGGGGTCGGATCGTGCTCACTCGTGTTTGAAAAAAAAAAAGATGAGGTTTTTTTGTGGGCGAGGCGGGTGTTTTTCCTTTAAATGAAGCGTATTAAAGATGGCATCGCAGGCGGCCTAAAACTGGGCCATAAACATTGTTGTTGTTTTAAATTTCGGAGTAAGCCCCGTTTATTTTCTATGGGGGGGTTGCCCCTGCCAAATAAATATGCCTAGATTTGGGGTCCCCCCATTATTTCCACTCTGACAACTTCAAAGCGGAGTTCCTTCTTACAATGACGTCTTGCGGTTACGAGGAAGCATATATATCTACAGATCTCTCTTTATATGCACTATTATATATATACTATATATATATATATATATATATATATATATATATATATATATATATATGCACTATATTCACACACACACATGTGCACTATTTCGGCTCAGTTCCTTGTGCCCTTTAAACACATTGACCCCGGAAAAAGCCGTGGGAGGGGGACTGCCTTCAGGGTAAAAGGGTAGAGAAGCCTTCATTGTTCGGGTGGAGTCAAGGTCCCGATCCCCCTACCGAGTGGCTGCATTTAGGAATGCGATATTACAGGGAACCCAGCCGGTTGCTGAGCCGGTGGAAGAATGGAAGAGGAAACTTTAATTATAGCCCAAGCGAATAAAAGCAGAGATTTGTCTGCTGGGCAAGAGCGAAAGGAACTCTAGGATACAAAAAGGAAGGGTGTGTGAATATATGTGCTGTTTTCTGATAGGGGAAAACACATAGATTTGAATCCGGACTTAGGTCAGTTCCCACAGAAATCAGTGGGGCTTTTCTTAGTCACGACTAACTTTCCAAATCTACGTTCAACGTAGGTTGTTTTCACATGGTGGATTCCATGCTGTTTTTAAAACAGTAATTATTTATTATGATTGTCGTGTTTGGCTTTGCTGTGAATTCCATGCCCTCCGTTTATACTCAGACATGAAATATAAGGCAAAGACGCCGGCAGGCCTCTGCCCCTAGAAGCGTACAGGGCCAACAGCGCAGACCTGTGCCTGCTTATTATTGAAGGCCCCGCCTCGGTATTCAACGGGGTTTATTCTCAGGTAAACGTGCATAGGATTGCTCTGGCTAAAACAAACGAACGAACGAACAAACAAACAAACAAACAAGGTTCAGTCTGTGGGTCTTTTAAGATAACTGGGGAAATGTCTGTTTTGACAGCTTTGTATAAACGTCCTGATTTGAATCACGATCGTTTCCCCTTTCACCGCTGTGCGAACATTTCCCCCTATAAATGCGCAAAAGCGCACCGCTCTCCTAGCCATGGGAATCCTCAAAGCAGCTGAGGAGAAGCTGCTGGGCTCCGAGCCAGCGCGATCTCATCGCAGACAAGAAGTCAGTGTTTCGCCATTGAGTTTATCTCTACAGTGTGGTTTTCTTTTTTTAAAATCTATTTTACTGTATTGCACATTGCGTTGGTTTCTGGGATAATGCGGTCGACAGGCAAGCAGGGGCACCGATTTTTCCTCGATCCCTTTCCTATCAAATCGGCTCCCTCAACAATCCACCTCTTTATAACACATCCTATCCTAAACCCTATCCTAAAACCCCCAAAACAATTTGTCTATAGACCTCTGGAATTCGATGGGACGCACTAGCTGTTGTCAGTGCCTTCAGGATTGCAGCATTAAACCAGCAAACCCTTTTGATGAGACTGGCTGTCCTTCACCACCATCTCACTTCATTTCAATAAGGTTTACGAAATGAAAATTTGCTGGTGAACTTTGGTGATCACGCTCTGTCTTCTAGTTGCAAAGAGACTGGGGTGGGACATAAATGTACCATTCCCTCTTCCTTCCACCCCCCACGTTGTATCTGGAGATATCCGTGCTTGTGTGTCCCAGGCAGGAGTCATTTCTGTTGCAATTGCGAAGACTGGGTTTTTTCTTAGCTTCTCCTTCACACACCACACAAAGCTTGCCACCCTACGTCTTCTTTTATCAGGGAGTGAAAACAGGATAGAAACTGTTTCTGATGTGAAATTGCTCTCCTTGGGTCTCACAGATGTGTGAGGCGCCCCATAGGCTGCTAACGTCTGCTTGCAATTCGCCCTTCCCAGAAGGATCTTAGATTGGGATCGCAAGTTTTCTTTTGAAAAGGGGACAACAATTTTTTTTTAAAAAAAAGCATTTTAAAAGGAAACGGGGTAAGAGAGGGGAGTGAATGGGGTGCGTGCCCCACCACCAGCCAGGAATTCTCTCTCCATAAGGAGCATTATAAGTGTATTTTAAATAATGCTTTGAAAAAACAAATGCTTCTCTAGGCCCTCACCATCTTTTGAATAAAGAAACAGCAGATCTGTTTCCCCCCTCTCTCTCCACACATCACCCCACTCCAGCGATTAAGTGCGAAAGCTAAACTGCCCCCCCCTCACCTCCAATCTCACCCACACTTAGACCCCTTTAACAGCTTAATTGCGCTAAATTTACCACGCGCGCCTGGAAAAGAGGGTGACAAAATCTGGAAGTGACTTACCTTGATGAGTGAGTGGCAGGCTGGGAAGCGGATGAAAAGATCTCCGGAGAGTTTTAAAAAAATGTTTTAAAAAATGATAGGGAGGGGACGATGGACACCCACCCTTCTCTAAATGTGGGTTGGGGATGTTTTTTGGAGACGCTTTTAGGAAGCACGTTTTGTGCGAGTGTCTTTGAGAATCTGTAGAATCAAGTAATAACCAACGCGTCCAGTACGGTTTTTGTTTTGTTTTTTTTACAGAAAAAAATATTTGGGATGGGAATGTATGGGGTGGGTGGAAGAAAAGCCCTAAACAATCAGCAATATAAGCTGAGGGCCACTGGAAGAAACTCCGGACGTTTTCATTTTATTAAAAAAGGCCCGGGAACTTGTTTACGTTGCGCTGTATAAACATCCTGCCCCTCGTCTGCGTCTATCTCGCAAAGAAATCAGAAACTTGATTTTTAAAAGTGGGTGAGTTCCAAACCTACCGCCTTTCAAGAGAGATCCCCTTGGTGGCAGGGGAGATCCGGGAATCACTTTAATTTTTGGTGTGTCTCATTTGTGTATAAACAAAACTGCTGGTCCTTTTTTTAATGCGTTCAATTAACTGGTCAATTTCTAGCAAACGTCTTGCTGTTAGGGAGGGATGTTTGTGTTTATTCCTCTGCGCGCGCGCACAGACTTCTTAATTTCTTTCTTTTTTTGTCCCCAAAACAAGGCCACATGGAAATCGCTTCCTCGCGAGTATTACCAACTGGTTTTGCGTAGCAAAGAAATGAGGCGTGTGTGTGTGTGAAAATAGCGGAAGGTTAGGATCTAAGTGGCCTTTCAACACGTTTGGAAATGGACAAGCAGAAAGTAGTCTCTGGACACAGAGAAAGATTTTCTTTGGACGGAGAAGTAAGAGCAGTTGAAACCAAAAGAGCGGAGGATCGTTGGGATGTTTATATGTGGGCGTCGGAGAAATAGAGTTTGGGAAGCGATTTAGCAGCTAGTTAATCCAGAATCATGTACGGAACGCCCAGATAGTCTTCAAGCCCAAGCAGCACCCTTCGATTTAAACACAAGGCGCTCCATTCATTCCGTGCGCTCAGGACTACTTAGGTGGACGGACCCGAGTCTGGTTTACACCTCGGGAGCAAGTCCCGCCGATCGTTCCCAAAGGATGGACGGCCTAAGGATCCCGGCCTAAAATACACACACACACACACACACAAACGAAGTAAAGTAAATGGATTTAGGATCCCCTCTGCATACCCAAAACAGATTACTCTAAATATATTCACACCATATATTTAGGGTTTGGGGTGATGAGGAAGGGGTGAATCCATAGGGTCAGTTGAAAACCCCTGTCCTCCAGTGAGGAGGTGAACACGTGTGTGCATGTGAAGGAATTATACGGGTTCGGGTGGAGCCTAGAATTTTTTTGGGGGGTGGGATCCTTCTTCTGCATCAGGACAAGGTGGGATCGGCAGAGGGGTGATGGTGGCAGCATTGAATCCCTCCGTTTGGTTGGAGCGAAGCCCCTTACAGCGCCCACCAATGTTGAGCTAAGACGCGGAAAAGAGACTAGGAAGAAGGAGGAGGGGAGGAGGAGGGAGGGAGGGGAAGCAACTTGCCTGGCGGGCCGGGGAGGGAAGGGGAGGCGGGGACTCCTCCTGCCTCTTACGTCGTGCTGTCAAGAGCCGCCAGGCGCCCGCTGACTTGAGATAAAAGTTAAAGGCAACCGCTCCGGTTGGGGGCAGAACCCGCGACTCACCGGGCTGAGAAGCAGCAGCAGCAGTAGCAGCAGCAGCAGCAACTCCTCGCTGGCAGAAGCCTGGGAGGCGGGTGGGGGAGAGCTGGGAGGAAACGCTGGTCAGGCAGGGGGTGGGGAGGGTGGGGGGAGAAAGCCCGCGCCTCCCGCGAAGCCTGAGAAACGGGGGAAGGGCGAAGAGGAGGAGGGAAAAGAGAAGGAGGAGGAGGAAGTCTTTTCCCGCTTGGAACGCCGGATTAGGAGCAGAAGGCTCGGACACAGCCTCTTTGCTGGCTTGGATCGTGAGGAAGAGGGGTGGGTGGCGGCGGGTTTGGAGACGCGCCTTTTCCAGGTAGAGGAGGCTTTGCTTCGCGTCTGGGGGTCCAGCGGACAGCTGTCCCTTCCTCTTCTCTCTCCCACGGCCTTGGCTCTGTCTCCCCACCTCCACTCCCCGTTAGTCAGGGACAGGAGCCCGCAGCTTAGCTTGGACTGAAAGAGAAGGCGACTGGGATCGGCTCCGTTTCTTCTGCATTCCGGCTTGCAGCGCTTTTACGCAACTCTCTGGAGGAAAAGCAAGGGCGCAGGAGAGAGAAAGACCTGGGAGCGGGACGGGGGAGCTTAGACCCCCTCCCTGTTCCGCCCAGGAGCCAGTCCTTTAGGGAGGGGGCGGCGAACGGGAGCCGTCGATGACCGCAGGACTGCTGCGCGCTCCTTCCTCTCGACCCCCTCCTCCTCCTGCCGAGGCCGAGGCTTTTCCGATGTCGACAGCCTCCGACAAGGCGCAGCAGCAGCAGCTGGGAGCAGTCATGGAATCGGCGTCGTCCACCACCTCCTCGACCCCCAGCAGTAGCAGCAGCGGCGGAGGCGGCAGCGGAGGAGGAGGCAGCGGCGGCGGCGGCACCAAAGCGAAGAAGTCCAACGCGGGCATCCGACGGCCGGAGAAGCCGCCTTACTCCTACATCGCCTTGATTGTCATGGCCATCCAGAGCTCGCCGTCCAAGCGCCTGACGCTGAGCGAAATCTACCAGTTCCTGCAGAGCCGCTTCCCGTTCTTCCGCGGCTCGTACCAGGGCTGGAAGAACTCGGTGCGCCACAACCTCTCGCTCAACGAATGCTTCATCAAGCTGCCCAAAGGGCTGGGCCGGCCGGGCAAGGGCCACTACTGGACCATCGACCCGGCCAGCGAGTTCATGTTCGAAGAAGGCTCCTTCCGACGGAGGCCCCGCGGCTTCAGGCGGAAATGCCAGGCCCTCAAACCCATGTACAGCATGATGAACTTGAATTTCAACCACCTCCCGGACAGCTACGGCTTCCAGGGGCCTTCTTGTCCGCCCAACAGCCTCCCCCTAGACGGCGGCGCCCTGGGCATGATGAACGTCGACGGCATGGGACTGGCCGGCCACTCCGTACCTCACTTGTCCTCCAACGGAGCGCACCATTCCTATATGGGGAGCTGTGGAGGTGGAGGTGGAGGAGGCTCCGCCGGAGGGGACTACGGTCACCACGATGGCTCGGTGCCCGCCTCGCCCCTGCTCCCCGGAGGTGGCGTGATGGAGCCCCACTCCGTCTATTCCAGCACGGCGCCGTCCGCTTGGGCGCCCTCCGCAGCGCCGGGTTTGAACAGCGGAGCTTCCTACATCAAACAGCAGCCTCTGTCGCCTTGCAATCCGGCAGGGAACCCGCTCTCGTCGGGCTTGTCCACGCACTCCCTGGAGCAACCTTACTTGCATCAAAACAGTCACAACACGGCAGAACTACAAGGTAAGGACGGGCTAGTGTGGGGATGGGCGCCCCTGCGCGCCGGGGGGGGGGCTGGAGATCTCGAGAGAGAGCGGCGATCAGGCCGCACGTAAACTGGAACAGGGAAGGTAACATGCCCAGAATTTGGGGAGCGCTTAGCGCAGAAGGAAAGGCTAAAGGTTTTGTTCGGGATTATTGGAACAGCCGAAGCCTGGAGCTGTAAAGCTAAAGGGAGAAGAGCAGGCGGCCAGAGGAAATCTCAAATGCATAATGGGTGCCGGTGAACAGACCTCTGAGCACCCAGTTACAAGCAACGGAACAGCAGGTTTCTTAAGGATCCGTAACAAACAAGTTCCGTGTTCACTTTTAGCGCCGGATATGTAGGCTAAAATATGTGACACCTGACCAAAAATAACCCCCCCTCCGGAATAAGCCTGGAAACAATTCGACCCCATTTCCTATTAAACGAATGCTGGTACGCTTTGAAAATGTGGGGAAATCCTGATTGTATGGTTAGGTGATAAGTTACCCAGGTGACGTGATGAACCCAAGCGGATCAGGGACATCAGAAGTCAGTCCCTCTGCTGTGAGGGGAAAGCTACGCTTTAGGAGCGAGGTAGAGGCTGTTCCAAAGTGAAGTAAGGGTGCGCGTGAGATTTATGTGAGATCAGAGGGTACTGGGAGGGAGGGCCGATTAACAGGGGTCAAAGGGCTGGATATGGGGAGCAAGCAGGATTGTGGATGTATAGCTAGAAAAATAGGGATCGTGGGCAGAAAACGGGGGATATTCCCCACCACCACCCAGTTTCAGCTGCAAATCCTCCCCCAGTTGTTTTGCTCACAAAGAAAAGGAATAAATTCAGTTGTGGAGAAGGCGCGAGGCAGCTCCAAAAGTTTTTTAGCCCTCTGAAAATCGCACCCAGAAATACAGTGTTCTCAAGAATGCGAGAAGGTGATGCATTTTGAAGCAGTGTACATAAATACTGTGCGAGCCTTTTTATATTTTTTGCTTCGTTTACCAGAGTAGTTGACTTGAAGTTTGTGGGATTGATGACGATTCCCTCCTACCCACTCCACCTTCGCGCGCGCCCCGTTCTCTAAGAGAAATTTAACGCTACCCATTAAGTAGGTGCGTTAGGAATAATTAAATCTGCTTCGGCCCTATTGATACTATTCCGAATAACATTACGGATAATATTCCATGGGGCTTTTCAATGATTGTATGCGTAGAAGTCTAGAAACTCTATTATATACTGATGGTTTGATGCCAGTGAAATCCATTAAAGACACATTGCAGATTGAGTTAAAAAATGCTCTTATATAGTGCCATACAGATGTAACGCGTTTTAGGGATCCAGTTACGGAATAAATAGGGAAATTCCCATTGATTTTAATAGGAGTGTAGTCTAAATACAGTTGCAGCAATACCTACCTACGCTTCGGTTAATATATGTGCGCAAACCCTGGAATTGTACGGGGCGTCACAGATTTGTCATTGCGTCACTTTTATTTCCTCGCTGCGGTTCCCTAATAAACATGACCCGGTTTTACATCATAGAAAGGAGCATATTTCAAAACAAGAAACAGCGTGATTTGTGAAATAAGGTTGAAGTTCGGTTTTATTTTCTGGGGGGTCAGAGAATTAATCCCAGTATAGTCCTACCTCAAACGTGGCAGAAAGAAAACCTGTTCATAGTTGCATTAACATCATTAAGTAAGTTGTGCCAATATATCTTAATGCCAATTGCCTTAAACGTATATAGGAAAATATTGTTCTGAAGTCAGAAAAATGATGGTATAATTAATTTCCTTGTCCCTATTATTATTATTATTATTATTATTATTATTATTAAAGTCAACACCAGGAACGATACTGAATCCTGTGGCACCTGAAATATTACCATTTATTGTGGCAGGTATCTGAACTCTTGTTACTACTTGTTTTGTTTTTTCTCCCCAACAATTGATTAACCCGGTTTAGCACCACCTCCTTTTGAGGCAACAACGACTTTAGTAATTATTAATAGTAATCCTATTTAATTAGCACTTCTAATACTGACCGGTCTCATCAATTCAAAACCGAGCAGAGTGCCACTGCAGCAATTAACGACAGCAGTGGTGACAAGGAGTAAGTTTAGTTTAGCTCAAGCCAAAACCAAGCCCTTAAAAATTTCCCAGTGATCAAAGTGTGAACTTAAAGCTGCATTCCTACACGTACTTACCTGGAAGGTAATGCACATAGGACTGCGCTGTCAATTTCTCCCAATGAAACGAAACAGATTTTCAAAAATGATGATGATGATGATGATAATAATAATAATAATAATAATAATAATAACAACCACCACCATCACCATCCACCATCCAATATATTCCACCTCTTGATTCTCTTTATACAATCTTCTACTTAAAATTGCTCCCCAAACCTTTCCCAGAGCTGATCTCTGCAAAGGAGTCAATCCTGTGTCAGTACTTTACGGACTGCCTAATTTCAGTTGCCCTTTTGAACTCTCCTTTGTAGACAAAACATCTTTCTTTGCCTCAACCAGCTTTGTTAGGGAGGTTTTGTTTATTATTATTTTATTCCCCCACCCCGCTGTCTGCTCTCCAAATTACACCCCCCTCCCCGCTCTGAACAGCCCCTCTGCATTCTCGACATTGCTTACCTTGGCCGGATTCTTTCGCGTTCCAGGAGGGCGAGACATCTTTGCAGCGGAGGCCGTAAAAGAAAAAGGGACCTGCGCGATTAGTTTCGATTTTGCGAAAAACATGAAAATGCACTACGTACTCCCTTTCGGTGGTGATTGGAGTGGGGAGACCCACCCCCCACTCACCCAGTAAGTCGTAATAGCATGGGGATGATGAGAGATTCTACTAAGAGGAGGGAATAATGGTTTGAAACTGACCAGCCCAGCAAGGGGAAATTGACAAGGTCTCTGTCTGTCACTGGAGGGGAAAGATAAGAGGTGTTAAGAGGCGAGAAGACAAGCGTTAGTTTGATTTTCTTTTTCCAATTCGTAGGGGAAGAAGAGGGAAAATGTCTTTTAAGCAGACAAAAGATTTTTTTTTTGGGTGGGGGGGGGGGAGTAAAGAAAAGCGTGCAAGCATTCAGAGACCTAAAAAATAAAATAGCCGAAACAAACGTGGAAGGGTTGTGCTCGGAAAAAGAGTTGGCCTGATGCGCCGAAAGGCCGCGGCTAGCCAAAGCGCAGAGTCCAAAGACTTTTAAAGAATTCCTCCTCCCTGTGGCCTTTTTGCGGGTGGGGTCCTGTGGTGTTGCTTCTGTTAGAAGAGAGGATTTTTTCTTTACGGTTGGGGGTAGGATCCTTTGTATTTTAACAGCTCCCCTCTAGTTTTAGCAGCCGGGCAATCAGGGAGGCGTTTTCACGGCGGGCCACCGTCTCCCTGGTTCTGACTCCGACTCCAGCCGCTCCTCCTTGCTCCAAATGGAGCGGGCTACTGACCCGACAGGTCTTCTCACCTCTGTATGGTCCGGGGCATCAGGCAGAGTTAAGGACAACTAGCAGCAATAGAGGGGAGCAAAAAGGCGCGTGGAAAATAATGGAGACGAACAGAGAAAAATTATGGAAAGTTGGGAGGAAATTCAAGCTTATTTTTTTTACAGCCCAGGGGTGGGGGTTTACATTAGGAACCACCTCACTTTCAAAATATAAAGACTCACGTCTCCTACTGTTTCTTTAACCTGCTGGGTTTTTTTAGCAACATAAAGGGGACGAGGAGCATTTTATTTTTTAAAAAATACATTCTGGACAAATGAGGGAGTTATAAATCCTGGATATCATTCTGACTTCTGCTACATGAGTATGGAAACCAAATAATCCATTTTTAAATGGGGGGGCGGGGGAGGGGATAGCCACAGAAGACATGCAAAAAACAACATTTTAAAAAGGCAATGACTACTACTAATAATAATTTTTGTCAGTTCTTTACTTGGTTAAATCACCATGAAAATGACAACCAATTAATTAAGAAATTATTCTATTGTCATATAGGCACAAAAGTGTTTTTTTTAAAAAATCACTTAAATAAGTCCATTGTGCAGTCCGTATATGGTGTTGTTAACTGCTCTATAGATGGGTAGAGATAGGGCTGTTATTTTAAAAATGGAAAGGGTTTACAATTCTGAAAGGGAGAGGAATGCTAATTCTATCCATTGCAAGTTGTTAACCACTAAATATGAGTAATCCAGTTACTGTGTGAGGAAGTGTTCTATGAAATTTGTTAATTAGGAACCAATGTTCCAGACTGATTAGATTTTACAATGAAATAAGTATATATAAATACTATCAGCAGATGTGGATCCATAGATAATTTTTTCCACAAGTTACTGCAAAGGCCTGCCCTGATCCTGTAGCATCAGCCATGCAAAGGGATGGGTGGGTAGAAGAAAGGTATGTTCCTTTTCAGAAGAAGGAGCAAAGTTAATATCTGCTTTTAATGAAATGTCTGATTGTGGTCCAAAACCTGATAGGTTTTGTTTATGTTCATTGCAAGTCTTCATTGGAGTACAGTAGTAATTTAACCTTAGAAATAATTAAAAGCCAGGGCTTGTTTTTCCTCTGGCTTGAATGAAAGCAAGTCCTCCAGATTTATCAAGAAAGCCAAATCTATACACACAAGAACCAAAAAGAAAAAAAAAAAAAGCCCAACCCTCAGTCCTCCTTCCTTGGCCAGCCAGGAAACAGACAGTCCCATCCCATCCTGCTATTTGCGAATGGGCAAAATTCCCATTCCAATCAAGTGGGAATTTCCTCTGATTAAGAACGGCAGAGTTCAGAGTCCATAACATCACCTAGCTGGGTTTAACAGATTCCAAGGGGTTGATGAAGCCCCTCCCAGGGGGAGATCTTGTGGACTGGTGCCTATTGTCACCATAAACTGAGGTGGCTCCAGACTTGAATTGTGAAACCAGTTGTAGACAAGCAACAAGTCCGTGGAATTGTGTTTCTCCAAGGGAAGCACCCTAGGCTTCTGTATGGCAGGTTGCTGTAACTACTACTACAGAGTTTCAGAAGCAGTTTGTGATATGGCTTGAGGTTCAAGGGATGAAGGGGAGATGTGTTCAAAAATTCCACCCGCGCATGCCAGAAGTGGAACTCAGCCACATTGGAATCTGCCCTTCTACTGAGTCAGACCACTGGCTTACGTAGCTCAGGCCTACTGAAGTCGTCATCCTCTCCCCACTCTGCCTCTCTCCCCCCCAAGCTAATTTCAGCCTAATGAAAGCTCAGTAAATCTTCAGGTTTTGTTCCCTGCTTGCAACTAAAACACAACATAGAGGCTGTGAAGTACCTGGTAAGTCCCAGTATGTGGAGGATAGCAAGCTGCACAGGTTCTGTTACCCATTTATTATCCTTGACCATACCTGGCAGTAGCTTTCCAGTCTTCTGTTAATATAGGTATTTATTGATCCTTGCCCAAAGGTATACAAAAGTTCATACCCAATACAATACTTTTATAGTACACTGGAGTGAAAGAAATGCTTCTAAAATCTGTTCTGAAAAGAAAAAGAGGAGGTAAGAAGGGGGAAAAGGAAAAAGGGAGGAAAGCAAAAAAAGAAAGAAAAAGAGGAAAGAAAGAAAGAAAGAAAGAAAGAAAGAAAGAAAGAAAGAAAGAAAAGAGAATTCTATTTCATTTTTCTTACATGATGTCCCTTTTGTGTTGGAAATGTAAAAAACTGAACCTCAGACATGATCTATGTGAGGCAGCTACTCTGCCTCAGAGCTGGACTTCTTTGGGCATCTTACATCAGGGAAAGGGCCACACACCTCTCAGTGATGGATCATTGGCCTCACAGATGCTCCCAGCTTCAGTGCCCAGCATTTCCAGGTAGGGCTGAGAGACTGCTGCCCAAAACCACTGCCACTGCCAGATAGTGTTGACAGTACTGAGCAAGATGAACCAATGGTCTGACTCAGTAGAAGAAAGCTTCCTGTGTTCCTTATGTATTCCTTCTATGAGGCAGAATGAAGCAGCTGCCTCTGATCTCTTGACTAAAAAGAGAAAGTCTCAGGCAGCAAATTCTGAGGGGCAGAAAGTGGCTAGGATATGGTCTGCCCTGGAGCCCCTAAGCTAACATATGGCACTAGGGTGCAGAGGACTCTACTCCATTGCCAGTGCTGAGGTAGGATTCCATTACCAGCCTAGTCAGATTTTGTGCACAGCGTGGTGAATGCACAGTCTTGTCCAGGGGTCAGCAAACTTTTTCAGCAGGGGGCTGTCCCTCAGACCTTGTGGGGGGCCAGAATATTTTTTTGCGGGGGGAGGGGGGATGAATGAAATTCCTATGCCCTACAAATAACCCAGAGATGCATTTTAAATAAAAGCACACATTCTACTCATGTAAAAACACCAGGCAGGCCCCACAAATAACCCAGAGATGCATTTTAAATAAAAGGACACATTATGTAAAAACATGCTGATTCCTGGACCATCCGCGGGCCGGATTTAGAAGGCGATTGGGCCGGATCTGGCCCCTGGGCCTTAGTTTGCCTACCCATGGTCTTGTCCTTTGCCACAGGCAGTAAAATGGCTTGGGTAACTCCTGTTCCTACTGTAAAAGCCAATGCTGTAATCGACCAATGTTAAAGCTTAACATGCATGCAGAATAACCCTAAAGGAATGAACTTGTTAGCAAAATAGTCACTCAACCTTTGTTGATTGACACCTGTAGTGGAACGTAAGACCACCGGGATGTCACCAACTAAGTTCTACTCAGAGTAGAACCTTTGACATTAATGGACCTAAGTTATTCCTATCCTGTTAATGAATTCCAGTGGGTTTCCTCTGAGTAGAACTTAGCTGATGACAGGCCACAGTTTCTATTCATGCTGAAGCAAAGTATAATCAAGGTTCTAATTCTGCAGTTTCATATCTCCAGGGTGACATATTTTACCCCCTCCTCTCTGTCTCTTGTCTTCTTCCCAGTCACTTAAATCTGCTCTCTGCTTTTCTTTCAGGAATCCGGTACCATTCTCAATCTCCAAGCATGTGTGACCGGAAAGAATTTGTGTTCTCCATCAACGCCATGGCGTCATCTTCCATGCATTCAGGAGGTAGCGGCTCTTACTACCATCAGCAAGTTACATACCAAGACATCAAACCTTGCGTGATGTGACAGTAGGGCTGGGGAGCTGAGCTTTCTTGGAGGGGCAGCCAACCCCCAAAGATCCAAGTGAAAACTGTATAGAACTGTGGAACTTCCTTCTACAAGCCCCTTTAGGAGCCAAAGAACCTCCCCAGAAGCTAGACTGTTAGTTGCTCATGAGGTATATGAATATTCAAAACATCTACAGAGAGGAACATGCTGTTCTCAAGGAAGCCTTGAAGAGGAGCAAAGATGCGTTGTGTGTGCTTTTTTTTTTGTAGGGGAAGGTGAAGCACAATGCCAAAACACTAAGTACTCAATTGTCCTTTCATCTTGGGTCTCAGTACATTCAGAACAGTGATCTGGTAAAAATTCCAAAAACCACTTTGTGGTTTCCTCCTCACTCCCGCTTTAAAAAAGGAATAGGATTCAAATGAACTCTGCTTTTTAAAAATATATCCTACCCCCAAATTCTCTACAATTTTAAATGATCATTAATGAAAATGGATTCTAAAATTTGAGGGTCAGGGATCTGTTGTACAAAGTAAAGCAGCACAAATAATGCAGACAGCGATGGTGAACAACAGTCATTTTCATGTGGTGTCCATCACTGGGTCCTTCATTCAGCAACCAGAATTGGCTTCCAGTTGTAACCTCTCTTCTTATATTTTAGGGACTGAGCATGAAATATACATTTGGCTCATTGTTTATTTGACCTCTGATTCAGGGCAATGGCAGACTCTCCAGACATCTGAGTGAGTGCTGAGATGGTGCTCTTCCCATATCTTCTTTCCTAGATCGTAATTGTGTGTTGAGTTTCCAAAGCCTTCTCTACCTTCAGGTGTTGGTGGGGATTTGAAAAGCAGGATCAGATACACACAAACACACAAACACACAGAAAATGCAACAGTAGAACTGAGGACGTTGGGCTGGGTGCTCAATCACACGATCCTGTAGAAATCACCCCACTTCTTTTTGACCGTACCCAAGCCTATTTTAAATAGTAAAGTACCAAATTACAAAGAAAAAGCACTTTGAGAAATAAAGGTTAAAAATGGAAACGATTAACAAGGCTCACGCTTTTATTTATTCAACATTTTAATAAAACCCAACAGCAGCCTTGGTCAATCAGTATTAAAGTGGTTAATGTGTTGGCAATATTTGCCGTAGGGACTGTGTGAAATAACCATCGTTAATGTCAAAAGCAGCAGCATGGCAAAGCAATTTTCTCTATGTTTTATATATAATTATATATTATATATATAAAAATATAAATATGAAGGACGCTTTTGTCATTTCCTCCCCCTCCCCCCTTTTGCCTGACTGTACAGTTCGGTGGCACACCTATTTTAAGTTTCATTCTGCACTGTATAAAAGTGTAATGACAGTGGAAGGGGTTTTAGACCCCCTGCTTTTGTGTACGTTTGTCCTTTTAAAAAAAATGGAATGCAAATAAAAAAAATGTATGGTATTCATACACAGCCTTCACAAATTGTATAACCCGTAAATAAATCATCGTGTGGCATAGACATCTGTGTAGTGGCATACTGAGAATAAAACTCAGAGAAGATTAGGTCCCCAACTTAGGGTGTTTCTTGTCGTTGAAGGGCACCAAATTGTCTCACCTGTACATTTGGATCTCTGTGTGTAGGGAGGACAGCGAGAAAAAAATACCCTTTTACCTTTCTATTCTCAGAATGATTGTGCCAGGCTCCAGCTTGCAGAGTTTGCTTTCAGGGTAGATACAAGTAGGAGAATTCTGGCCTGGATTGTTTCAGATCAAGAAAGCACGTGCAGAGCGTGACAGATTTTGAGGTATTTAAAAAGATCCCTGCACCTAGCCAATTTATTAATAGTTAGATATAAGCCACTCAGTGAGGGGGGGGGGGGGATGCGATTCTAAACAGTAAGGGCAATAAAAAATATATTTTTATTATTTATTTTGATTTCTTACACACGCTTCACCACAAGATCTCACGGTGGGTTACAGAGATTTAAAATGAAGTTTGGTGTAGTGGTTAGAGTGTCAGACTAGGACTAGGGAGACATGGGTTTAAATCCTCATTCAGCTATTAAGTGTTACCTTTATAGCATGTCTTCTTTCCCTCTGTGTACCATGGGAATAAAAGAGCCAATCACTTCAGGTGAGGGTTCCTGCACTTCTTACAGAAGTTTCAGGTCCTTTCTTGAAGTTTCTGCTTTTGAAAAGTCAGTCTCTAAGGGCTGCATCCAAGTTATTTACAGTCAGACAAATACATTTAACCCAATGGACTTAACGCAATCACTTTCAGTGGGTCTCCTCTGCGTATGACTTAGTCAGATGCAACCTTAGGTGTTTATTGGAGCTAGAAAGGAAGAAAAAAACATGCAAATAATATTTTACCCAGCTGTGCAGTTAGAGGTGTTAAGCATGGCTCTTCTTTCCAGTGTTCTGTTCAAGGTTTTCACAGGCCTCATGATGCTTGAGAAGTATCCTTTAAACAATAATCTTTTAAAAAATAATCCTCTAAAGTTCAAACAATACACTTTACAAATAATTTCCCCCTTTTCTTCCTAATGTTTCAACGAATGAAACTGATTTGTAAAAATGTTACATGGGGAAAAAATATGAGAGAGAGACATTCCACACACTTTTGTAAATCAAGAAAATCTTTAATTAAAAAACAAACAAACAAATAATTGATTTTTAAAAAAATTGGGTTGGATGCAGACCAAGTGATCTGAACTTAGTTCCTGTTGAACTTGATGGGACTTAAGGCATGACTGATTTGACTCATTGTTTTCAACTTTACTGACAATGCAGACCTAGGCGTGTTTGCTTAGAAGCAAGCTCCGCTGTGTTTACTGAGACCTACTCCCAGGTATGTGTGTATAGGATTGCAGTATTAAGTGCAATAGACACACCAAGCTGAGAGGGTGCTGTAACAATGACTTCGAATGGAAGGAGAGAGGTGGGGGGACGGGGACGAAGACCAATTTTTGCCATCATACAGGGTGCCGCTGAAATGTGAACGCCCAAAGTCTGCTGCTGCTTACGTTCTTTATAATATTTGAGAACACACACCCGAGGTAGGTAAGAAGTTTATGAAACCACGCATATCATGGAGATAGTGGATGGAGGAAAGTTTTTCTCCCTCTCCTAACACCAGAACTCATGGACATCCAATGAAACTGAATGTTGGAAAATTCAGGATAGACCAAATGAAATACTCCTTTATGCGGTATGTAGTTAAACTATGAAACTTGCTCCCACATGTGAAAGTAATGGCCACCAATTTGGAAGGCTTTTAAAAAGGCTACTATCTATGATGGCTTAGTTCTACCTCCACGACCAAAGGCAGTGGGCTTCTGACTACCAGTTGCTGGGAATCACTCATTAAGACCATACTTTTACTCATTCTTTGTAGTTCTATCTGAGAAAACAGATTTGCTCCTTGGAATATGGTGCCACGATGCTTCAACCTTGTTAATGCTGAATCTATTCCTGTGCTAACTTACAAATCAAACTGGTTTGCTTCTTGTCATGTTATATTTGCTTCCAGGTTTCCAGGGTAAGCCCTCTGCTATTTGTATTACTGTTGAATGAATGTTGGGCAGCTCTGTTATACCCTTCCCTGTCTAGAGCAGCAGAGAAGCAGAAGTAAGTTAGAAAAGTCTAGCCACTCATTTGTGCCCTGGATGATTGAATCACTTGTTCTTGTCACTTGAAGGTCTGCACTGGCAGCCTAGTACTGCTTCACTGTAAACTCCCAACACTTGTTTTGGAATATTTTCAGTACAAGAACCTAGGCCACTACAAAATCATTGCCACCAGTTAAACCTTAAATGAATGAACCCAAGTTAGTCAATTATTAACTTCAGTGGGTCTGCTCTGAGTAGGTAAAGGACCCCTGGACGGTTAAGTCCAGTCGACTTTGAGGTGCAGCACTCACCTCCGCTTTCAGGCTGAAGGAGCCGGCATGTGTCTGCAGACAGTTTTTCCGGGTCATGTGGCCAGCATGACTGAACCACTTCTGGCACAATGGGACACCGTGATGGGAGCCAGAGTGCACAGAAATGTCATTTACCTTCCCACCACAGTGGTACCTATTTATCTACTTGCACTGGTGTGCTTTCAAACTGCTAGGTTGGCAGGAGCTGGGACAAAGCAAAAGGAACTCACCCTGTCACGCGGATTCGAACTGCCAACCTTACAATCAGCAAGCCCGAGAGGCTCAGTGGTTTAGACCACAGTGCTACCTGTGCCGCCTCGTCTCCATTCTACAGACAAATTATCCTAAATCTACAACGCAAAAAATAAGCCTAACTTCCCACTTCCAAATATCTATGCAAAAGCGGTTGCTTTTTTGTTGGAAGGGTTGGGATGCAACTTAGCTTGCACCAGGGGCTGATGCGTCTGCACTAGAAGGAGTAGCTAGAGAGAGGAACCTCCATGTTTCCTAGACCAGGCTTCCTCAACCTCAGCCCACCAGATGTTTTTGGCCTACAACTCCCATGATCCCTAGCTAGCAGGACCAGTGGTCAGGGATGATGGGAATTGTAGTCTCAAAACATCTGCAGGGCCAAGGTTGAGGAAGCCTGTCCTAGACTGTCCTCTCTGACTTGTTCTGACCTTCCCTCAGGTGCTTGGCTCATTTCCTGTTTCCTGCTTCTCACCTGGGGAGAGGAGAAACAGTTTGTTTCTCTCCTGCTGAGATGCAACAGCAAGCATGGCTCAAGGTACATCTACCTACTTTGGATAGAATGAGGGCTCTTTCCTATCATGCATGCATTTCCTATAATAAGTGTAGCTTTCTTGTTTTCTTAAATTCAGAGCCTCAGTGTGATTATATTCAGGGTAAAGTTTGCTCCTCCAACAGAGATTCAGTGTCAAGTGCTAATGCCACTATCCAGCTGGCTACTGCTAGAAGCAGGGTGCTGAGCAATTGGTCTTATTCCAAAGAGCTCCACATAAAATGGCAGAGAAGAAAGGGAACATTTAGTCCAGTCTGCTGCTCAGGGCAGGAACTATAATGCATCAGCAGAACCGTGAAGTGTGCACTAAATACCCTGCTTGCTGGAGGACACTTTACCCTGGATGTATACACAGTGATACTTTGAAGATGGAAAATATGGAAGTGCATTAAGTTCAACTTCTGATGGGCATTTTAACTCCAAATGCCAACATTTCCCCCTCCATCTGTGAAACAGTCCAAATCCAGTCAAAATTCTACTCTTTCTGGTTTTTTTTATCTACAAAACGTGTTCAAATTGATTACCGTATTTTTCGCTCTATAAGACGCACCAGACCACAAAACATGCTTAGTTTTTGGAGGAGGAAAACAAGAAAAAAAATATTCTGAATCTCAGAAGCCAGAACAGCAAGAGGGATCACTGCGCAGTGAAAGCAGCAATCCCTCTTGCTGTTCTGGCTTCTGTGATAGCTGTGCAGCCTGCATTCGCTCCATAAGACACACACACATTTCCCCTTACTTTTTAGGAGAGAAAAAGTGAGTCTTATAGAGCAAAAAATACGGTAAATAACTTGAAGCGATACATGTAAAAACGAATATGATTATGATAGATACGTCCCTCCCTCTCTGTCTCTCTGTTTTAAAGAAGTAGTTTCAAAAGGGATTTAATCTGCACAAAGTTCATACTAATTCAGCATTTTGGACAATTATTCCCGTCTTCCTCCAAGATTCAGGATTTTATAATGCCAGAGATGCACTCCTTTTCAGCAATTTCAATGGCAATTCAATTTAAATGAATATATAACAGCCCTGTGGAAAATAATAAGGGAAAGGTAGCCTTTTTTAAAAGGGGCATCCACTGGGAAGATCGCCAACACAAACTTCATTTCATAAATGGGACCTGTGTGTGAACACAGAGGTAGGGATAGATGATTCACTTTTGCATGTCTTTATTCATAAATTTGTCCAATCCCATCCGATCCCATTTGTGACTCTTTCATTTAAAATGCACAGTAATTTTGCAAAAATACACCTACAATGCATTCTGGTATGCTTTGAGGTGGGAAATGTATCCCAAAAGTCTGGATAAGTGCAAAAGCCAAAGGATAACTGTATTCCAATTCACATATTTGTCTGGGAAGTGCAAACTGTTCCACTTTAAAATGCTAGCTGAACAAAATCCTCAAGCATCCAATTCTTAAACTGGAGTGTTCTCACCATGTACTTACATAGTGGATACTGATTTTTTAAAAAAACTTTTCATAATTTTCTGTAAGATTAACAGTGCTGACTCCTTGCCAGCCTACTCAGAAATAAGCCCACTGAGTTTAGCATGTCTCATCACCAGGTATGTGGGTACAAGATTCCAGTCCTCTAATCTTCCAATTTCACCCATCGTGTTTGCTCCTTCCCTGACCCTAAACCTTACTTCACAGATTATTATATCCTGGAGTATTATTATGATTAACAATAATTATTGATATACTGGAGATACTTCCCAAAAGTTGCAATTTGAAATTACTTGCAGATGATTTAAAAATGGTACAATTAAAAACAAAAACAACCATCAACTGCCAATGGCCTACAAAAACAAGAAGAAAGCTTTCTTTTCATAGTTGTTCTAAACTGTTTTTAATATTGTGTTTTAATGCTGTTACCTGTCCAGGGACCTTAGGGCAAAGGGCAGGTTAAAATTATTAATTGCTACTACTATTACTACATAATTTTTCTATCCAAGACCCACCCTATTCCTGTGCATGTAATTTGCTTTAACTGTTTTTAATGTTGTTATAACCCACCTTGGGACCTGCTGGTGGTGGGTAATAAATTCAATGTTGATGCTGCTGACAATAATAATATTCCAGCAGTAGAATCTCTGGATCTAGTGGTCAACACATCCCCAATCTTCTGTGCCCCCCCTCTATTTCTTTCAATGGGATCCTTACTGGGAAACTTCTCAATGGATTCTGGCTGTTATCATTTTGCCTTTCAATTTTAGCTCTCTCCAGGCTGAAATTAACTAGCATGAAATCCTAGTTAAAGACTCCCTCTCCCTTCCCCCTGAACACACCTCCCTCTTCTCCTCTCTGGACCCACCACAGTTCCCGGCCTCTCTGGAGATCTACCTTTCTCGAAGCTGTTTCTTCTCAGACCTGATTATTCTGAGCCCAAGGGGGATTTCTCTCGGCTCAGCTTACAATGAAATTATCAATAACTTCGGCAGAGGCAATTAATGGCACAAATGCCTCGCTGTGTGGATCAAGCTTGGCATGTAGCTGGCCATTTCTGCAGCTTGGGATTGTGTGTGGGTTTTTCTTTTTTTAGTAAAGCAACATTCATCAAGTGGAAAGAGAAGGAAAGAAAAATACCCCATCACAAGCCCTAACTGAAATAGTAATAGCAAGAAGTCCGGGGGGAGCGGGGAGGAGGAAATGTCAATGCATACTGGAGAATTTTTTTGAGAAGCAATATGTTTGTTCACCTCCCCCCCCCCTTCCTAAATAATACCTCTCAATCAGATTCCAGAGAAACCTGACATTGAAGCAACCATCCCTTCTAGGAAGTGTACATGTTTGCAGAGTGGTGGAGTTCAAATCCCCCAATGAGAACTGCAGGTTTATTCTCCTGATTATCATCTAGATCTGTTGGTCCCAGAAACTTGCTTCCTCTCTTCCCTCCCTGAAAGAACACTCTGCTCCAAAGACCAGTTAACTGGGAGGGAAAAGCAAAGCGAGGCAAATGCTGGCCTCTGCCACTAGCTTCCCAGGATGAACATCAGCAAAGGGCAGGCCAGCTTGCTCCCTTCTGTTGGCCAGAGAAAGAGCAGGTGCTCCAGCACTTTTGTTCTTCTCTCCTCCCCATCCCTTTTCCCTTATGTATCCTTGTAAGCTGGCAGGCAGGGACTGTCTTATCTTTTAATGTATGTAGGCCACTTAGAAAAAGGGTCATGATTACGATGAAGAAGCATTTAGGTTTGGCCTTTACTTATGTCAGACAATAAAGTGTCAAGCCTGATCTCCTGTACCTGTACAAGGAAGGAGGAAAGATGACACATCTTGAATTGTGGGCATGCCTGCCAAGGGGCTTGGTCTGCAGGCTCCAGGTGAGATTTTGCACAGTTACAGATGGCTCAGTGTTGAGTGAACCAGCCAAACCAGAAGATGCCTTGGATGCCAACTATTCCACAGGCCATTGAGCTCAGACTAAACAGGCAGGTCCCCTTTTCATGCAATGCACCTTTTGACAGGGAAGTGAAGATAAGGCCCCAAGGTTTCTAGAGTGGATGAGTTCACCCCACCAGGCCTCTGCCCCTGCAAAGACAGAGCCTTCCCCATGCTTTTTGATCTGGGCTTCCATGTGTATTGAACAGACACTGCTACAGGTAGACCCCAAGTAGGCAACAGCCCTCTCCGCTTTTGAACCTGTCCCCAGTAACTGGCTTCCAGTGGTAGGCTGCCCCTGAACATGGAACATTTAAAGCCCTAAACGGCCTCAGCCCTGTATACTTGAAGGAGCATCCCCATCCCCATCATTGAGCCTGGACACTGAGGTCCAGTTCTGAGGACCTTCTGGTGGTTCCCTCACTGCGAGAAGTGAAGTTGCAGGGTACCAGGCAGAGGGCCTTCTCGGTAGTGGCGCCCGCCTGTGAAACACCCTCCCATCAGATATCAAATAGATAAACAATTATATCACTTTCTGAATGCAGCCATGTTTGAGGAAGCTTTCAGTGCTTAATGTTTTGTTGTGTTCTTTTATATTGTGTTGAAAGCTGCCCAGAGTATCTGGGGCAACCCAGTCAGATGGGCAGGGTACAAAAAAATACATCATCATCATCATCGGCTCTCAGCTGTTGCTGTGCAGCCACCAATGGTGTTTTATACACCATTGCATTGAATCCAAGGGCACCCATGAAGCTGTCATGAAGACCAATGTTGACGACAAAGGAATGGGCCACCCAGCCAGCTTCCAAAAACTTTACAGACTCCAATGCAGTCTTGTCCCACCAGGTCTATTCTTATCGCAGCAAGAATCCACATCTCTGCTGGGAATCAGACACCAAGTGTGTCTGGTTATGGTCCGTTTAAGCCACACATGACAGCAGTCACCCTGTTCTTTTGCAAAGACCACGGCAGGGGTAATAGGGGAGGGGGAATATTTATTTCGCACAAGGATTTGCCAACTGGATTCCCTCCACCCCAAGCTGTCTGACAGTCATGAACATTTTTACTGGCTTGTGAATGCATTTCAGGGGGCCTGGTAGCTGCCATGACATACCACACCACGAAGCACTGGATGTTCTCTAGCGTTCATGAGGGAGCCTCCATTCATTTCCCTGGAGGAGGGCAGCTTTTCATAGACTCCTCCTGCGCACTTGGATTTAGTCCCCATCACACCAAAGTGAAGATGGAAGGCATCGTAACATGGAAGAGTTCCTTTGGAGCACTCTAAATTCTACTCAGAGGAGATCCAGGTCACACTATATAGCACTTTTTCAGTCCTGGCCCATTCCACCTCCACAGGCAGATTCTTCCCCCAAAGAATCCTGGGAATTGTGGCTTGTTCTAGGTTCTGCGAACCTGAAGGTTAACAGCCCTCTTAACAAACTATTCTCCAGGATTCTTGAGGAGCAGCTGTGATTGTTTAAAGATAACATTAAACAACTAGCGTGGATGCAACCCCATTGAATGTAATTTAGTTGTATATAAACCTCTATGCTTGCAATGATTTTTTGGGCCAATGCATTAACAGTGTTGGGCTAGGACTGGGGAGACCCCAGGTATAGACCCACAACTCAGTCATGAAGCACATTGGGAGACCTAGGGGCAGTCACTTTCACTCAGTGTAACCCACCTCACAGGGGTGTTATAAGGATTAAAAAAAATTAAGAGAACACCATATGCCACCTGGAATTCCTTGGAGAAAAATCAGGGGGTAAATGTAATTAATAAAGATTAAAACCCAAACATTTTATTTATTTATTTTATTTATTAGACACGTATCACCATCATAAGATCTCACGGTGGTTCGCAAGATAAACATTCAAGGTAAAAGGTAAATATAGCTTGGGGCAGGGCCTGGATGAGGCCCTGATGTGTTGACTCAGAATACCACAGCTCTACAAGGTATACACCACAGCCTGCATCAGTCCTTGCTAAAATTCAGAGGGAGGAATCAAGGAGAAATGGTTATGTCAGCAGTGAGACACACTAATCAAGAGGTGCAGATATTTAATTCTTACCGAATTCAAAATCTGGCACAATTTCAGTACTGTATCACATTTTTGGACCCCCCCTTTCCGATGTTTCCTTGGAACATTACTTAGACCATAACTCCCTGTTCCCTGCTCTCCACCCCCCCCATGCCCACATACCAAACCTCTCAATTAGTATGACTTTTTATGATCAGTTTTATTTGGTTACTTAAATAACATCTAACTTACCTTTCCACCCCAAAGAGTACTGACGGTGGTTACCAGTAAAACAGACCATAAAATATAAAAACCGTAAACATAAAACCAAACAAACTGGGGAATGTAGGAGAGGGAAAGATAGATGCTTAAAAACCATGCGGAGATGCATGGCCTAAGATTTCAATGGATGTTTGATGCGCCAATTGCGCTGCCTGCTGGCCACTCATGGAATTTATGACTGCTAAGAAGCGAGTGACTTTGGAAAACGCTGTAACTTACCAGCTGATCCTATGCAAGTTTATTTGAAAGTGAGCAAACCTGCATAGAGTTCTAGCCATAAAGTGTTAAAAAAAGAATTATTTTTTTAAAGGTAAGGACCTGCATACCTTTATGATGCTGACACTTTTGTAAATGCATTTACAAGGATGTTGCTCAAAAGGGGGACATGTTGGTGAATTCTAGCCAGGCAGACATATGCTCCTAAATCATACTACGACAATTCATTTAGGTTTCTTTTTTTCTTTTTTTTAAAAGTATTTCTGGAGTTTTCCCTCCATTTCCTGGTACATCAGATTTTGAATCCTCTTGCTGTTTGGAATGGAAATTAATCTTGAAATGCCAGAAATAGCCCCAAGGTATTGGGATATACTCCTTTCTGTGAAAAGCTCTCCAAATCTAATGGTCAGCAAGCAAAGCCACACCTGGAAGAAGCAGGATATAATAATGCTTCCCTGGGGATTTGCAAGGAACCAGGAGTTTATGTACAATAGGAATTGCTGCGCCTGTTTACACGCAGCAGCAAAGAATGACTCCCATATATCAACAACTTGAGTGATTGTTTCCTTTCGGAGATGAAAACTTTGCTTTCTGTAAATGAAACAGTCCAAAGTCATAGAAATCATCTACGAAGGCAACCAGCTCTTAATATAGCAACTGTTAAAATTCTTACCAAAACAAGAGGAAGGTATTTTTATCTTCTCTTTTGCAAGACTGTGGCACTCCAGTTATTGGTGAGCTCTCATCTGCCCCAGTCAACATGGGCAATTGTCAAAATTGCACCCACCCTCTGGAATACCTTTCTACATGCTGTTTATAAGGCAGGGACAGTGGCAAGCTTTAAGCACCACATGATAACTAACTGGTACAAATTCATGTGGGAAGCAGCTCTCTTAAAAAGACTGACAAACAGATGTGGATGTGCTGGGGACAAAATAAGAAAGACAATTTTACTTCTGTCTGGTTTGATTTCATAATGTAAGCTCTGCCAGTGTCCCAGAAAATGAACAACCCCCCTCCTCCTGCCATCTGGTTAACTTAGCTGCAATCTCTTTTTAACAATATCTATACTCCTCTCACGTATTATAGCCCCTTTTGATGGATGGAGCTCACACAGGACAGTTCTTTGTTTGACCATCCCTGCCCATTAGCTATCCAGGTTGGGGCTGATGGGAATTGGAGACCCAACAACATCTGGAGGGTCACATGTTCCCTGTCCTAGGAGTAGGCGGCTAACTCTGAATACAACTTAGTTTAATTACAACTTAAGAGTTAGCTACACTCGTTATTTTGAATGGGTCTCCTCTGTATAGGATGAGAACCCCGGATGCAAGCCATAAGCTCCAGTAGTATAATATGGCGAACAGCAGTGGCTCAGAGACACAGCAACTGCTTTACACTCAGAAGGACCCAGGTTTGAGTCTAGGCACCTCTAAGCAGGACTGGAAAAGGAACTTCCTGAAATCCCAGAGAGCTGCTGCCAGTCAGTGTTGAGAACATTGAGGTAGAAGGACCAATGGTCTGACTCTGTATAAGGCAGCTTCCTACATTCCTAGTGCTCAAGCTCTTGGGGAAAAAAGAAGGGAAGGGAAGAGGCATTTTCCCATTGTGTTGGTTTCTTTCAAACTGTTGCAGGGCATCAATATAATTGCTTTTAGCTTTTGTTTTCCTAAGGCAAAAAAGGGGAGTTGCAAAAAAGAGAAGGCAGAACAGGCTGTGGGATTTTGCCCAGAGAGCAACTCTACAACCTTGAAAAGGTTTTCTTTAATGCTTTCTGAAAGGTCTGCCTCTCTTGGGGCATCATAATGGGCTTAAAATATACTTAAGAGTACATCCTGGAGCTATGAAAAATATTTCCAACTCTTGTATTTTCTTTTTCAAAGAAAGAGAACATCGCAATGCTTATTTTGACTTTTTGCCTGAGATCGGCTGCAAAAGAGCTTCTGTTTAGAAAAAAAGGTTCAGCCACAATCCCACCAGTTTTTTAGGAAACAAAGAAACATACAATTAGAGAGGGAGGGGAAATCCAAGAGATTAGTTTTATTCTGTAAAAGGCATTTGTTCACATGCATTCTAAATGTACTCTTCACATCAACTCTTCCCCACATCCTTTCTTAACCTGGTGCTCTCCAGAGGTTGTTTGACTAGGTTTCCCATCAGCTCCAGCTAGCATGGCTGATGGTCAGGGATGATGGGACTTGTAGTCCAGCAACACAAGGTCCCCTATCCTCATTTCGAAAGCAGCATTCTCTGCTGCTTGGAAGAGGCATTCCCCTCTTTCATAAGGGAATGGGGAACCTGCGGCCCTCCAAATATTGTGGGACTCTCACTTCCATCAGCCCCAGCCAGCATGGCCTAATAGTCAGGGATGATGGGAGCTCTAATGCAGTAGCAAGCCACCCCTAGTTGTACTCAAATATCAAGTATTATAATTCATATCTGAATGCAGCGAAATAGTAAATAAAGGGAGCAGCAGCAGAGAGGTGGTCAGGTGCACATAATTTTGATTCATCAAGCAATACCATGGCCAAATAGAATTTGCACAAAGTGGTCTAAATTGTTTCTCCAAAGAATGTATATTTACATGGTTAATTCAAGGTGGTTTAAACTGATTTATACCAGCAGAAGTACAAGGTGTCAAGAGCAGTGATATGCTAGAAGGGACTTCTCCATCTCTGACTGTGGTGATGAAAGAAAGAAAGACTGTGGTGAATTGAAAGAAAACACCTCCCTGTCAGCATAAAGCTAGCAAACAGGGAATGGGCTGGGTTAGAACTATTCTTGACGTGCTAGTTCTCTACTTAAGGGAATATGCAGAGATGGCAGACTCTGCCATGTAGACCAAGCCCTGACATTGCCCCCTGCTCAGGATTCTGGGTAATGTAGCTTTGATTAGCTTGGGGGGAATCCATGGCCCTCCAGATTTGCTAGACTACAGCTCCTATCATCCTTGAGTGCTGGCTATGCTAACTGGGACTGATGGGAGTTGGAGTCCAACATCTAGAGTAGCTAAAAAAAAAAATCTGTTGTAAAGCCTCGTCATTCATTAAAATACCAGTTATTTTTGTGAAGACTCAGGGTCCCTGTCCAAAGAAGTAGCCTCCAAGATCGATAAGATCACCCAACCCTGAAAACCCTTCAAGCACGCTGTACTCCATTGGTGTACCCAGATCTGCACCTGCTTGTCCATTCAGCTTCACCTGGGCCTGCTTCCTGTTTTGCTCAGCTGGCTCCTGGCGAGTTCTACTCTCAGTGGACTACCATGGAGGCTTAAGCCCTGTAGAGCCACAACAGCAGCATCAGCTGTGGCTTTATCACTGTAATTGAGAAACGCCCGGTGTTGTGCTCCTTGCCATGTCAGTCTTGCAGGGATTGTGTGGCGCTGTCTCAGGGCATCCTTTAACTCGCCCACTCTGGTCCCTTGAGGAATGCCGCCCACATACACAGCGACAGGTGCATCGGGGAGGGGAGAGCTGTCTGGTGATGCCCCACCTTCTGGACTTGCTTGGGACAGGCTGGCCTGATCCTGGAAACTGCTTCTTTCAGGTCTGCTCTTCTTGGCAACTCTCACTGGCTTGTCAGCAGCTGGAACATCTTGCTGTTCGTCCTTGAGGGCAACATCCTTGCCTTCTTGTTTCTCTCTGTGGCGGAGGTTCTTGAGGACTGGGATCTTCCCCAGCATTTCGTGATTGATCTAAAGCATGGAGAAGAGTTAGTTCCCCTGCTCCTTAAATTGAACCCAAACTTCAAAACGCAAGACCAGGCAATCACACAGTTCTGCCAGTAGCATCGGATGACGTACGAGATACACAAAGCACACCTAGCATCTGTGAAGACTAAGCTGCTGCTGAGAAATACTACCCATTTCACCAATGTTGGCTATTCATATTACAGCACATTGTCCTGACAGACTTGCCAGGCATGATCCAGTGCTGTGCTGGATCCTTCCTCCACAACTTTCCCCATTGGCTCCCCCATTCTAGGTTGGTAGAGCTGTGATGGGGGGTGAGCACTGTTCATGTTAATAACATTTATAACCTGTTTTTCCTTTGGTATGCTCAGAGACCTTTCATTCTGGCTCTGATCTAGTCTGGACAATAGCACTTACAACTCCATTACTTGCAAAAAATTATACAGTTTCTCTTCACCCTTCACCTTAGTTATGATTTAGATTGTAAGCTCTTTCAGAGAGAAGAACCCATCTCCCCCGCTCCCTTTTGCTTGAGAAACTCTGGTTAAAACAGCAAGAGATAAATGTGCAGTTTAAAACGTAAACAGTACAAAAACACCATTCATTTAATTATACCTGGCCTTTTCTCCAAAGAAACTCAAGGTGGTGGATATGCAACACCCTTAAAAAAATCCTCACAACAATCCTATGAGGTAGGGTTAGCTTGAGAAGCAGCAACTGCCCCAAGGTCACCCAGTGAATTTCATGGCTGAGTGGGAACTTGAACCCAGGGCTTTTCACTTCTAGCCCGACACGCCACCTTCCCAAACCTGTGGCCCTCCAGACGTTGTTGAACTACAGCTCCCATCATCCCCTCACTGTTGGATCTGCTGCCTGGGAGCTGATGGGTGGTTTGAGTCCAGCAACTTTGGGGGAGTACCATGTTGGCTTCCCCTGCTCTAACCACAATGCAACACTGGCTTTTGAATAATAAAAGCAGCGCTCCCAGGCAAATTATTAGTGGCATGAAAAAAAGGAGCTTCCAGCCAATTGCTGGACAATGTCAGCGCTTGAACAGCATCTCTGCTGATTCCAGAGAAAGCATTTTCAGCTGTGCAAACTGCCCTTTGGAGAGTATTTGGTGACGTCATATGCAAAGCACACCAAACTGGCTTGGAACAGTGTTTTTTATTTGCTCTGTTTCTCCTGGAGCCCCGATTTAGAACCTCCTGTTGGTTTTCGTCAAATTTCCTTGCGGAATGCACAAACACTCTGCTAAATGGTCCAAAGAGAGTTGTTCTCCCTCCAGACCCACTTTCACATCACTGATCACTCCTGGACCCAATGCAAATAAATGCCTCTTGAGTCAAATCCAACTCCTCTCTCTATGTATTTGGAGTCTTTATTTAGCTAAGTCATAACAGCAAAAGAGGAGGGTGGGATCCTTGTTCAAGACATGGGAATGATTTGCCTCCCTGCTCTCTCTTGAAGACAACTCCTAACTTCAGGCATTATGTCCGGTCCAAGCAGCCATACCTTCAACCATTCCCAGGATTAGCAGAAGCAATGATGAAAAACCAAGCAAAATAGATACAAAGAGAGCAGAATAATTCTAATTTTCATAAGAAGAGTCTTTTGGATCAAGCCAATGGCCTACCTAGTCCAGCATCCTGTTCTCACAGCGGCCAACCAGATGTCTGTGGGAAACCGGCAAGCAGGACCCGAGCCCAATAGCACGCTCCCCTTCTGTGCTTTCCAGCAACTGGTATTCAGAGGCACTGCTGCCTCTGACTGGAAGCAGAGTATTGACATCATGGCTAGTCGCCAACACTAGCCCGATCCTCCATGAATTTGTCCAGTCCTCTTTTAAAGCCAGCCAGGTTGGTGGCCACCACTGCTTCCAAAGTTCCAAAGTTCAGCTATACATTGCAGTAATAATAATAATAATAATAATAATAATAATAATAATAATTTATTATTTGTACCCCGCCCATCTGGCTGGGTTTCCCCAACCACTCTGGGCGGCTTCCAACAAAGATTAAAAATAAGAAGTCCTTTTATCTGTCCTGAATCTTCTAGCGACTGGCTTCATTTGATGTCCACGAGTTCTAGTGTTAGGAGTTCTCCCCATTGCTTTGATGGCTGCCATATCTAGTGTCAGGATGCAACCTCCATAAATAACTTCCTCAGCCATCTCTGGCTCCCCCACTTCTAATCGCAAGCAAGATCTGCCTAGCTCTGGCAAAGGCCGCCCTCCCTCCCACCACCCAGGAACTCTTTCATCTCTTGTGTTGCTTTTCACACTCCAGCAGACAGGATTGGTCTGCAGGGAAGACTGTATATCAAAAACTCTGCTATCTAGGGGGGGGAGAGAGAGATTAAAGCCTGTGATCTACCTTGGGACAAAGGTTGTGCTTCCTTTCGTCCTGCCATCTGTTCGCAAAGGCAGATTTGGGTTGTAATCTTCCTCTTTAGCTCAGCAACTGCTGCATTTCTGGCCAACTAAATTTGGAGTTGTTGTGTGTGTGTGGGGGGGGGGAGACCATCACAACAGCCGCCACAGGAGAGCAAAGACATAAGGAGAACGAATAGATATTCCCCACCCACCCCACAAAAATCCCCACCACAAACAAAAAGAGAAATAAAATTTACATTTTGTGGAGAATGGGGCTAAGAGAGAAGTTTTCATCCCTCTCTCAAGAAATTTCTGGGTGCAGTTGATGGAAACCTCAGGAGGGGAGGCTGCTCTTGCACTTGGATTGGACGATTCGGCCGAACGTTGGAAGATTCAAGGGAAATAAAATTAAATACTTCTTCATGTAGTGCATAGTTAAACTATGGAACTCACTCCCACAGGAAGCAGCGATGGCCACCAATCTGGATGACTTTCAAAGAGGATTGGACAACTTTGTGCAGCAGAAGGCTATCAATGGCTGCTAGTCACAATGGCTATGCTGTGTGTCCACTGTCAGAGGCCCTGTACTGCTGAATACCAGGTCCTGGGGTACAAAACTGGGGAGAGAGCTCTGGTGCTTGAATCCTGCTTGTGGGTTTCTCACAGGCATCTGGCTGACTACCGTGAGAATAGGATGCTGGGCTAGATCTTTGCTCTGATTGCTTTCTGACGTGCTACTTTTGCTGCAACCATATTTGGTTCTGCAACAAACCACTTGCAGGGCTATGCAGCAGTAAAGGCAGGTGGAGATACTTTTAAATAAATAACGAAATAAAAAGAAATCTGCAGGCTCCCCTCTCCATCCCTCATGCTTTTGTTATGAAGTAATGAACACAACATTACTTCATTAGGCTGAATGGGGCTCTGACCTACCAGCTTCAAGCCTGCCTTCTTACTTACAACCAATCAGGGGGCAGTGGTGCTCGTCATTGGCTCATTGGCTCCACCTACTGTTGGTTCCCCTGCCTTCCGCCCCACCAGAGCCAATGGGCACCACAGCAACACACCTGAGCCAATCAGCCTGAAGATTCAAATTGAGATGTTTCTTGTCCCCACCCCACTCTGCTTCCAATATTCCTGAGCTGCTAATTCCTAGACATCCTGGCAGTATTTAACAATGAAAACAAACAGATTCAGACAAGAATGTACAATGTTTAAAAAACTTTGGAATGGCAAACAGGGTGGGGGTGGGATGGAGGATTAGCTGTAACGCTTTTTCGGTTATGAGATGGTATGATAATGATTCTTCCCAAACTTCAAATTATAAACAACTAGTATAAATAAATGGCAATAACTTAAAATTTTAGCAGAATTACTCCGGCAAACTTCCTCACCTACATTAACGTATTTATAAGTATTATATTTATATCAGGATAATAATTATTATTCTGATGCATTTTTTTGTATATTTGTATGATTGTATGAATCGATAAACTGCTCACTGCCTCTGGTTGAATTATTTGTCATTCTGTTATTTGTCTTCTAATATCGTGCTTCTTCCTCCTATTTATTTTTTGTCTCAAATTTTGTATGAATGCAAACATCAAATCAATTTTAAAAACCCACACATTGATATACTTTATAAAACAACAACAGGCCCATACGTCTGTCCACATACTAGCTTTATTCTCGGTGGGTGGTAAAAATAACAGCTCCCCTTAAAAATGGAAAGTCACACTCCCCCCCTGCCCACCCCCACACATAGGGCTATCTTTGCTTCCTCTAGTCCAGCCTTCTGCTACCAAATTGAATTAAATAATAGACTGTACCCAGTGTTTTTCCTTTTCAGAGCAGAACCACTGAAATCAGAAGACGTGACTAATTTAGGCCCATTCATTTGAATGGGTCTAATCTGCATAGGACTAACATTGCATCTAACCCACTAGCCCTATGCCTCAGACTTTGATGCTAATAGTTAGTTGTTGTCACCAACAACCTATTCATTTATAGCACATCTAATGCACATTCTGCAAGACACTTGAAATGCCTCTGTAGCACCCCAGCAAACTGCTGATTGCAGAACAGGCCACCTACCTTGTGCCAGAGGATCCCTTGTGGCTTGGGGTGGTTGCACCCTGTCTTGATTATTCTCGTTGGGGTAAGGATGTAATCCACAGTTAGGTCATGGTCGCCCAGCAGATCTTCTGGTATGTCAACCACCTATATTAAGGAGGAGGAAAAATATCATCAGTTCATAGGTGGCTTTCAAATGCAGAGCCCTTTAGCACCATAAGAAGGCAAGGAGAGCCTGCTGGATCAGGCCAATGGCCCACCTAGGTCAGCATCCTGTTCTCACAGTGGCCAACCAGATGCCTACAGGAAACTCTCAATCAGGACTAGCACAAGAGCATTTCCCCCTCCTGCCATTTTCCAGCAACTGGTATTCAGAAGCCTCTGACTGTGGAGGCAAAGCATACTCATCACAGCTCTAGCAGCCATTAACCACTTATCCACCATGAATTTGTCTAATCCTCTTTTAAAGCCATTCTAGTTGGTGATCATCATCGCCTCCTGCAGGAGTGAGTTCCATTCAGAGAATAGAAGAAATACTACAGTCAGAGCAAATAGCTCAGCTGAAATTTAAATCCATTGCCTGCTTCATCACAGAGGCTCATGATCTCCTCTAGTTTTTGCTTCCACGGTTGATCTTGCATCCAAATATTTTTCCTTTACAAAGAGATTATTGAATTTGGGGAACCAGTAGGCTTCTGGGGAGTGCAATATTTGGTGCTTCGCTTGTCTCGTTTCCCCTGACCACGATCTGAAGGGGCAGAGTTTAATTCTGCAAAGTGCTTACTTTGAATATCACACAGAAATCACCAAATTTGTTTCCTAGCTCAGATCTTGCCCAGTGCCCAGGAAGCCTCACCCTGCCAGGTAGCGAGTCGCCCCAGTTCCATGCAGCTGTTGTTACCTGGCAGTCATGAACGGCTGTGACAACTACTGTGTCCTCTCTTACAGCTCCCATGGAGACCATCATTGCATACTCCAGGTCTGCAAAGCCTTCCCCTTTCCCGATTCGGAAGCCTGCAGTGAGAAAGTGAGAGACCAGAAGAAGAAACAACCACACGGATTCATTGCTTATATACCTGTACATAAGCAGGAATTGCCTGCTGAATTAGGCCAAGGCCCCATCCAGGCCAGTACTCTGTTTTCACAGAGACTTAGCAGATGCCTCTATTGGGAAGCCTACAAGAAGGGCATGAGAACTCTCCCCTCCTGTGGTTTCCAGAAACTGGTTTCCAGAAGCATTACTGCTTATGACCAAGGAGGCAGAACATAGCCATTGTGGCTAGTAGCTATTGGTAGCCTTCTCCTCTGTGAATTTATCCAATCCTCTTTTAAATCTGTCCAAGTTGGTGGCCATCACTGCCTCCTGTGGCAGAGAGTTCCATAGTTACCGGACTAACAAAATCTGTTAGGTTGGCTCATCATAGAAGCTTTTGTTTATTATTTCATCCATCCTTCAGCTAAATCTACAAGGATTCTTCTGAAGAAAAGCCAACACACTTTCTTTGTTTCTAGATGATGCAGCCAGTGCTAGAAGAGGGATTCCGTGGCAGACCTTGGGCTCTCAAATTTCAGCGGTGTCCCATGCGATGCTAAAATTCAGCACTGCTCGACTCTTGTGCACCGTTCTACAACACCGTTCTACCCCCTGCAGCACAAAACCCAGTGTGGCCGCCTCTAAAACCACCTCTGCAGGATTTCTCTTTGCTGGAATCAGAGAGATAAGTACCTTTTTCTAAGAGGAAGTCTGCCACCTACAGTCCTGGAAAATCATTACATACACTCTCTCTTCTCTATTCATAAACTTAGCTGTACAAATGTGGTGACTGATGCCACCAGGATTGGTAGGGCATAAGGCAAGGAGAGCAATTGTAGGTGGAGCCAGAACCAATAATAGGCAGGCCCAGAGCCAATGAGAGGCGGACTCAACTACTTCCAGTTTTGTCCCCATCCTCCTCCCTTCTGAGTTCTACAAGGGCAACACTGAGACTGAGGAGGAAGCCACCCCCTGGACTGGGGGCTGACTGAGGGGAGACTGAGGTTGGCTGGGCAGTATCCCATTTGACCAGCCTCCACTGCAGCTTATCTAACCCAAACAGCATGACTCACCCTCAGGAGGAAGGCCTCAGCAGGCTAGAGATAACTCCAAGGTTTGGAAAAGTGCAAGGAAATAGCTAGTGTGTGTTGGGGGAGACCCTGAGAGGGCAAAAATTCGGCCATTGGAGCCCAGTGAGAACTGAGCATATTCAGTGGGCATGGACTACTGCAGGGGGAATGGAATATTGAGAGGAAGGGTGAGGGAATTGGAGTAGAATAGCCTGAACAGAACCACTGCACAGTGTGGACCCAACCTGGAAAACTAATTGCCTTTATTTATTTATAATGAGGTCTGTATAGCTCAGCTAACTCTCACAGGAGCCAGCTTGGATGGCTACAAAAGAGGGCTGAACAAATTCATGCAGGATACGTGATCAATGGCTGCTAGCCATGATGGTTACGCTCTGCCCTCCATAGCGAGAGGCAGCAATGCTTCTTCTAAACACCAGTTGCTGGAAACTGCAGGAAGGCAGAGTGCTCTTGTGCTTGGGCCTGCTTGCAGGCTTTCCAACTGAGGCACCTACTTGGCCATTGTGAGAAGCAGGAAGATGGATTAGATGGGCCACTGCCCTGATCCAGGTAGCTCTTCTAGTGCCCTTACATTATAGTAAAAATTCAGCTGCTGACTTTCATTCAGAATTAAAACTTTGACGAAGCCTTGCATCTAGCCAAGATACTGATGCTCCACTGGCTCCCAAATATGACCACCTCATATCTCACTCCTCCTTTTGTGATTGGTAGACATTCCTTGTTGCAAGCCACGACTCAAAGACAGTGCAGGCTGGTCTTGTTAGGGTGAATGGGGCACTGTTCTAACAACCTTGGCCTGCCCTCAGCCAGTCCCTACCTGCCTGCCTTCTTACAACCTTTCTGGGTGTGCTGCAGCCTGTCAGGTTCCCCGTTTGTTAAGTCTCAGTATTGCCCTTGTAGAACCCAGCAGGCAGGAGGAGGATGGGACAAAACTAGAATTAGTGGGCTCTTCCTGCTATGGGCTCTGGCACCACCTACTGTCAACCTCCCTGCCTTCGGTTCTACAGCTCCCAATGGGCACCAGTCACAACTGCTCAAAGACCATGATCTTACACTGTGGTCTTTTCAGACCCGTGACCCACCTTTGCATGCGAAAGACTCCACATGTTCAATCCCCGGCATCACCAGGAAGGTCTGGGAATGTCCTCTGTCTGTAACCCTGCAGAGCTGCTGCCAGTCCGTGTAGACAAGACTGAGCTAGATGGACCAATAGCCTGCCTTGATATGAAGCTGCTTCCTATGTTGCTATCCAACTTGGGGGTATACTGCCTTGGTATATGGGGGCTCTGATCTCAAGTATAATGACTAATATGAACATACGAAGAGCCTTGCTGGATCATATCAATGGTGTGGCCCACCTTGTCCATCTTCCCAATTGGACACTTCCAGGAAGCTCATAAGCAGGGGAGGAAGGCAACAGCCCTCCCTCACTATCTTTTCACCCGTCAACTGATACTCAGTGGAGTGTATACTACCACTAAACATGGAGGTTCTATTCCATTTAGATAATCTGCCCAGGCTTAGCTATCTGGAATTTGTTTCAGCAGCTTCCCTCTGGCTGAAGTTCCCAGCCACATGGTTTTCTGCCAAGTACCTTTCTCAGAAACAGCCACAGATCCTACCACAACCAGGTCCACGTGGACCTTTGCGTCCAGCCCAACAGGTACGCTGTAATCCCGAACACCCTGAAAAAGAAAAGAAAGAGAGGGGGAAGAGAAGAGTGGATGCTCACCGTCAGCCTGAATTGCTGTCTTCTCCCTCCCCCTTGCGAACCTCCCCCCACCGCATGAAACAACAGTCTATTGAGAGAGAACAGAAGCCTCCTCTATCCAGCACAGCCGGTCCTGCTCTCTTCTTGGAAGCCAGCCAAGTTGTTCTTCTGGGATTCTCAAGCAATTGGGAACGTCAGCTTGGAGGAAATCCCATCCTCAACCCAATTTCAGAAATGCCAGGTTTTCCGTTCTGCCCCTGACCTGAACGTGCTCATTCTCGAACAAAGGAGCTTCAAAGGGGGTCTCCAGCACAAGCTGCAGAAGGACAACTTAATCAGGCAGTTCAGTTCTGTCACCTGCAGCTTCTATTGCGATCATGGATTGCTGCTCCACTGGAGTTATGTTACTATCAGTTTCTGCCACAGTGGATGGTCATCTTGCTTACATTTAAACTTACAGTGGAATTGTTCACATCCACATTGTATGTTTAAAGCACTATCCTGCCACTTTAACAGTCATGGGGAACCTTGGGAACTATCGTTTGTGCTGGCCTCACAGGGTGCTGACCTCACAGAGCTATAGTTCCCACACCCTCAACAAGCTACCGTTCCCAGGATTCTCCAAGACTGTTAAAATGTATGGTGTGAATGTGACCATAATCAGAGACTGCATTTTTTACATTTAGTTCCATTTGACAGCACTGCCTATATGAATATACACCAATATATGTATGTATATATGTACACGTATGTGAACCTATTAACTAACTACTAGCTAAGTAACACAGGTGGCGCTGTGGGTTAAACCACAGAGCCTAGGACTTGCTGATCAGAAGGTCGGCGGTTCGAATCCCCACGACGGGGTGAGCTCCTGTTGCTTGGTCCCTGCTCCTGCCAACCTGGCAGTTCGAAAGCACGTCAAGTGCAAGTAGATAAATAGGTACCACTCTGGTGTGAAGGTAAACGGCTTTTCTGTGCACTGCTCTGGTTCGCCAGAAGCAGCTTAGTCATGCTGGCCACATGTCCCTTGGCCAATAAAGCAAGATGAGCGCTGCAACCCCAGAGTCGGCCACGACTGGATCTAATGGTCAGGGGTCCCTTTACCTTTAACTAAGTAACGTTTTAGTTATTAATAATATTTTGACTATATTTATATCCCACCGTTTACTCCAAGGAGCACAAGGTGGTGTACATGGTTCTGTCCCTCCCTATCTTATCCTCACAACAACCCTGTAAGGTAGCTAAGGCTGAGAGACAGTGACTGCCTCAAAGCCACCCAGTGAGCTTCATGGCCGGTTGGGGAACTGAATCCTGGTCTCCCAGGTCCTAGTCCTGTGAGGTTAAACACACTACATGCACCTGACAAAGTGGATTTTAGCCCACGAAAGCTTATGCCATGGGATAAATCTGTGGCTCTTTAAAAGGCATTGCAACAAGATCCTGTGCTTGTTTGTTTTTCTGCAACAGATTAACACGGGCACTCCTCTGGAAAATATATCCCATAACGCCGGCCTGCTTTTGGCATTCCAACACTGGAGGGCGCCAAAACCCCACTTTACGACCTACAAGACAGCAACAAGCCATTCCTTATAGGGGATGCTGTTGATTTGGCCTGGAATGGTAGAAATGCTTTGCAGTCTGCACATACCAATACGAAAAAATCAAGAAAGCAAGGAAACAGAAACATCTAGCAAATCACTTTCCAATCGCCTTCTAGCTAGTCCCATTGATGCTCAGCAGTCTTTTTGAAGCACAGTAGAAATCAATTAACAAAAAAAACTGTTCTTGCTTCCTCCTCCCTGCCGTTCTTACTTGAGAGGTGGCACATTTTCTTAGCATCTCTTTGGTTGCTCCAGGGGGAGGGATGATCCTGTTGAACAGCCCCGTCCGCAGGCGTGGGGTTGGCACCAAGAGAGCTTTCCTGGCCTGGGAGAAGAGGAGACAGGAGGGTGTTCACACAAAAGTGAGCCTACAAAATTGCCCCTCGGAGCCAAGGTCTGGTTACCTGCAGCGCAGCCAGCCGGATTCCCTCCAGAGGTTTGTCAGGATCCACCTTGACCTCCCTGGCTTTATCAAAGACATCCCATGCTTGGGCGGAGCCGCTCATCTCGAAAGATCCCTGCGCCAGGGAGAAAGTGGGGAAAGCAGCATACTCACTTCCAGAGCTAAAAAGCGGGCATTCTTCTGGGGGGCATCAGGGTTGACTTTAACAGTCCTGGCACTTTGGAACTCCTGCAAATCAGGAAGCCTTGCGGAAGCACGTGGTGCATCCTGTCTTGGTGAGATATCTCTCGTAAGAAGCGACATGTGGAAGAGGCTTAGCCCTTAGGATCATGAGAAGCTGCTTTCTACCAAGTCAGTCCATCCGTATTGTCAACAGGAGCCTTTCGCAATCTTGGGTCCCCAGATGTTGTCGGACTACAACTCCCATCATCCCTAGCTAGCTGGACCAGTGGTCAGGGATGATGGGAGTTGTAGTGCAACACCTGTGGACTCAAGGTTGAAAAAGACTGGTCTACAGTGGCTCTCCAGGTTTTCAGGCAGGGCTCTTTGCCAGCCCTGCATGCTGGGGATTGAACCTGAGACTTTCTGCATGCAAAGTAGATGTTCTGATCACTGAGCTATAGCCCTTAGAACAGGGCGGTCCAACTTCTCATACCAAGTGGACCACGAGATTACTTTGACACAGAACCCACGGGCCGCACACTGCCTTGTCACACAGTGTGGAAGGGGAGCAAAGCCAAAATTTGATGACCCCACAATCCTCACGCTGCCTTTCCAAAGCTGAATAAGAAAGGCTCTAGGCCAGGGGTAGGCAACTTAAGGCCCGGGAGCCAGATGCGGCCCAATCGCCTTCTAAATCCAGCCCATGGATGGTCCGGGAACCAGCTTGCTTTAAATGAGTGGAATGTGTCCTTTTATTTAAAATGCATCTCTCGGTTATTTGTGGGGCCTGCCTGGTGTTTTTACATGAGTAGAATGTGTGCTTTTATTTAAAATGCACCTCTGCATTTTAAATAAAAATGCAGGGGGGCATAGGAATTCGTTCATACTTTTTTCCAAAATATAATCCGGCCCACCACAAGGTCTGAGGGACGGTGGACCAGCCCACGGCTGAAAAAGGTTGCTGACCCCTGGTCTAGGCTTTGGGAAGGAGATGCATGGCTCTGGCAGGGTCCTGGAGACTTTCCAGAGTCTTCCCAAAGCTGGAAAAAGCACTAAATAGACTTTGGTGGGGAGAAGGAAGGACTCTAGGACCCTGTCAGAGCCCTCATGCCTCCTTCCCAAAGCCTACTGCCTCACTTACCTGTCTTTGGGAAGGCATCACAAGGGCTGTGGGAAGGGCATCAAATGTTGCCAAGGGCCGCCCCAAAAGGCCTCAAGGGCCGCATGCAGAAGCCGAATGAAATTTGCAGGTGATACCGGATGCCATGTTACTCAATAAACTCACTGTCAGTATTTCGTCAAAACCTGTCCCAACCATTGACAGCCTTCCTCTGTAGGAATAAGCAGGAATGTGTTCCAATAGATGTTGTGTGTTTTAATTTTCACCTGGAGGCCATGTTGTCATACCTTGAAATTGGGAATCCGGTGATGGACAGGTCTTGGGAAATCAGCCAAGTTATTTGCTTCCATGTAGTCCCAAATTTTATGGCGGATGTCCCACTTGGAAACTCCTTGCAATAAAGAAGAGAACGTAAGAGTCAGGATGGATTCACACTGGCATTTTCCACATAAGGCTGGACAAAATCCAATGCTAGACATATTCAGAGCAGACCCTTGAGAAGTACACTGATTTCAACAGGTCTACTGAGGGAATTGGGTGGCGCTGTGGGTTAAACCACAGAGCCTAGGAGTTGCCGATCAGAAGGTCGGTGGTTCAAATCCCCATGACGGGGTGAGCTCCCATTGCTCGGTCCCTGCTCCTGCCAACCTAGCAGTTCGAAAGCACGTCAAAGTGCAAGTAGATAAATAGGTATTAAACTGCGTTTCCGTGCACTGCTCTGGTTCGCCAGAAGCGGCTTAGTCATGCTGGCCACATGACCCGGAAGCTGTACCCGGCTCCCTCGGCCAATAAAGCGAGATGAGCACCGCAACCCCAGAGTCAGTCATGACTGGACCTAATGGTCAGGGGTCCCTTTACCTTTACCTTTACTCTAGGTATACCTTATAGTGCAAGCACAACCATTTCTACTTAGAAGCAAGTCCTCTTGAATTCCCTGGGGCTCAGTTACGAAGAAAGTGGGGTTTGGACTGCAGCCTTAATCAAGTATTTATTTATTCTTTATATATTTAATAAATTAGAAGCATTCTATTTTTTAACCGTTTCCAGTGCCCCTTCAGAATCTAGATCAGTCTAGATGGTGGGGAATAGGCTATAGCTCAGTGGGAAGAGCATCTGCTTTGCATGCAGAAGGCCCCAGGTTCAATCTCCTGGCAGGGTTGGGAATGTTCCCTGGAGAGCTGCTGCCAGTCAGTGTAGACAGCACAGAGCTAGATGGACCAATGGTCTGATCCGGTATAAGGCAGTTTGATATGTTCCTATGCAGATTGCACAGAAACCTGCACACAGCTTCCTCCCTTCCCTCAGCACCTCTGTGGTTGATTTATTTGCAATTGAAAAGGCACACAAGTGCCCCAACCCCCAGTTTAGCACGAGTAGACCACCTGCAGCTAAAGCAGAGGTAAGAGCAAGCCTTCTTCCTGGCTTAGTTTCCCAAGTAGGAGGCAAACAAAGCGGGAGCTAGTTGGCTAGTGAGCCAGGTGTTTACAGAATAAGGCAGCATGTTGGACAGCCAGATATTGAGGTGGAGGGACTGAATGCATCCCTGAACCGCAGGGCCTAGTTTCCTGGCTCACCTCCCTTCATAGTAGAACTCAGGACTGGCCCAAGACATTTTGGCACCCAAGGCGGACGGCAAACTGGTGCCCGCCCCCCCCCCCGCCAGGGAAGAAGGAGTGAGTGAAGAGCTATTATCAAGAATGGGGGGCAGGGGGGAGAGAAAGATCGGCATTGGTATTTGCCACCCCTGTGGATCCTGCCGCCTGAGGCAGTTGCCTCCCTTGAATAGCTGTCAACTTTTCCCTTTTCTTGCGAGGAATCCTATTCGGAATAAGGGAATTTCCCTTAAAAAAAGGGGGGGTTGACAGCTATGCTCCCTTGGCCTCATAGGTGGGCCGGTCCTGGCAGAACCAACTACCAGAGCTCCAGTTCTGCCCCATGCACCCCACTTGCCACATAGGAACAAGGGATCCGAATGCTCCTTAACCGGCACGACTTGGATTCTGTTTCGGGGCTGCCTCAGCAGCTGATGCCCAAATCGGCCACCTTTTGCACATCGGAGGTGCCAAGGATTGGCATTCTGCGTGCAAAGCATGCGCTTTGCCAGGAAGGTCCTTGCCCCACTTCGTAAAGACCAGCGTCCCCTTCATTACCGGGGCTGCCCGTTTGCTGCGCCAGCTCCATGCCTGCCCCGGAGCTGGCCGAGTCAGCCCAGCCAGTTACATTGTCGCTCCTCCTCCAGCTGCCGTTCGCTCCACGTGCTGACAAGGACTACGGCAACCCAGAAGGGACAGCACTGAGCGCGGAAGAAGGTACCGGAGTCCGCAGCTCCTCCGGCGACCGCTGCATGCTTACCTGCGCGCAGTTCGGCAAGCGCAAAGGGTGCGTTGCAAGCGGCAGAGTCTGGATGTTTCATTCACTACCGCCGGGAGAAAATGAAAGAAACGTTAAAAGGTCCAGCAATGGCATCTAAGTACTGCAGTCAATAAAGGATGAGAAGTTTGCAGTTAAATATTTGATTAAAAATTGCATAAAGGTGAAAACAGTGCTCCTGAAGCAACCAACCAACCAACCAACCAACCCCCCCTTCCTCTGTTACTCACTAATGTTCTTTCCAGCAGACTAAATACGGTTACCCCTATAGAATTTTCAATAAACTGGGCACTTTAGGATAATTTTTTGTTTACTTTGAATTTATAGCTTGATCCGGTTCACGCACGTTTACTTGGAAATACATTTGTCAAGGATGAATGATGCTCGCTTCCAGCCTTTAAAGTTCAGATGTTGCTCTCTATTGTTTTCTTTCTTTCTTTCTTTCTTTCTTTCTTTCTTTCTTTCTTTCTTTCTTTCTTTCTAGATTTCGTTTTACAAAAGTATGTGCAATGCCGCTTTTTTCAAGTTACATTTTCTAGGAACAGAGAGCGAGTGATAGGTGAAAGGAAAGATGCATAGCGCAATCATATGCTTACTCAGAAGTAGGTCCAGGGGTGCTAACTTGAATAAAATATTGGGGGCGCACACACACCATTTGAACGGGAATGCTCATCAATTGGGGTGGGGGGATGGCCTCCTCAATTTTTTTATTTTATTTTTTGAGGGGGCGAAGTGACCTCGGCCCCTAGGAGTTGGTTCTTATGAGTAAGTCCTACACCGTCCAATGGGTGTTACTGTACGGGCAGATACGTTCTACAATGTGTGCGCTGCTGTTATTTACCCACAAGGTGTCGCTGTCTCCATTCCACAAGCGGGAGGTTTTTCCAGGGCATCGTTCAATTCACTCTTTTAAGCTGTGGAGGGCAGCAAACTCCAGCTCGTGAGCTTGGCGCGAACGCCTTTAGATGATGCTCCAAAGCAACAGGCGTTATAACTGTTGTCTTTTCCGACAAACATATCCCCGAAGACTGCAGCAATGGGAAAGTTTAAAAGGGGATGAAGGAAGCGATCTATGTAAAGGTAAATGCCACTCTACCCATGCAACATCCGCTGAATTTATTTAAATTTATTTAAATTAGATAAATAATAGTAAGTCCGAAGAAGCGTTCTGTGTATCTGGGAAGCTTGCTTCGAGGATTTTAAAGACGCATCGGAGCGATATAGCTTATCCCTCCCGTTCCAATCACTCCTATTTTACGATAAGGCGATTATTTTAATTTCGGAAGGAGTTAATCTGAGGTACAAAACATTGTTTGGATAGTTTATTTAAAGGTGCGTGGGATTTATTTATTTCCCTTTCCCTCTTTTTGCTTGCTTGCTTGTTTTTGTGGGAATCTATGAATAATTTTCTTTTTTCTTTTTTTCTTTGGTAACTCAGTTAAATAGTCTTGGAACTTCAGAAACAGGGTAGAAGAACGGAAATCAGGAGCAATCATTCCAAAAATAGATGGGAAATCTCCCCGTCTCTTTTCATTTCAATTTCTTATAAAATACTGGCTAGCGAGTCTGTTTTTCAGAAATAAGAAGGTTGAGATTTCCCGTTACTGTGTATCCAGTTTGTCTGCATTGCCTGTCAAATCCGTGACATGCTTTTCACATATTCAGTTACATTCCGAGGGAAATTGGGAAACTGGATTTAATTGTAACAGCGTGATGGATTAAACAGAACAAAGTTTGGAAGAGGGCATTTCAAGAATATTTGCAACCTCATCATGTCTTAATTTCAAATTTCCTTAGCAATTTTATTTCTTTTCTTCTTACAAGGCGTATTTTGGGTGTTCTTATTTGAAGGGCTTCCATGAAATCTCAGGACCATGAAATCTCACGACAACAAACAAATTCTGATATATGGTACTATTCCCCCCACCTCAAGTCATTTATCCATCCTTTCACAAAACAGCTGGCTACAAGACCAATGTGTTCCAAAAGAAAGAGTATTTATATCCCCCTCCCTCTAAAAAAAGAATACAGATTCAGAATCTCTAGAAATACTTCAAAGGATATGGATATTTTTTTCTTGTATTTTTTTGTTTAATATGGTCGGTATTTTGAGGCTCTCTCCTTTTCAAATAAATAAATTCCCAAATGGGCCTCCTAACAGTGAAATGCTCCTCTGCCTCAGATCTTTCTAGTTTGCAAAAGATCCTGTACTAGCTATCAATACCTTGGAATCTTTCTCCCAAGATCCTAGAGGCTTGCCATCATCATTATTTTAGAAGCACTGAAAATCAATGGATTGAAATCAGTCACATCAAGTCAAATAGAAGCTTGGGGCGGCAAAAGGAGCCGTCGACACTTATAGGTCTGTTATCAGTTTGGAAATGTTCTGCCTCACTTTCTAGCCTCACACTTACCTAGGAATAAAGCCCCCCTCCATCGTAGTGGGATTAAAAAACATACCCGCCTAGGAATTGCACCGTAAACCATTCCGGTGAGCACTTCACCCGTCCCCGGAGCCATATCATTCATTTAAAAAATCGCAGCAGAAATTTTGTGGGGAAAGCACATTTAAACCGGGGTGGGGAGGAAGGAAGCAAGCCTAAATGAGTTTGGATATGGTTTAAACATCGAAATTGACTGTCAGATTTTTAATAATAATAATGGAATTGGAAGTGAAGGAATAAAATATAATTGTTTTCCTCTCCTCTCCACCCCGCTTGCAGTTGTTTTGCACAGCGGAGCGTCCCGACCCGGGAAATTATTGGGGGGGGGGGGAGAGAGATCACACCTAGGTTGCGGGCTCGCGTCCCTAATTAACCAAACCTAATTGCCTCTAATGGAATAATTAGAGGGTCGAATTGGGCGGCGGCGAGGGGGCGTCGTCAGTCTAACAAAATCCCTTTCAAGCCATCTTTTTAAAGAAACTGAATGTCTAAATTGAAGCACATTAGCTGTGAAGTCGTTAGGCACTCTCGACGCTCAAGAAATCTCAACTGAAATCTACACAATTTCATTCGAAGCAAGAGCCTCGGTGGTAAAAAGAAAAAAGAAAAAAAAGAGAGTTCCTTGGAACTTAATCTCAGGTATTTAGGACCGAGGTGTTAAATGAGGTTAGGACGGAGGTGTCAAGTAATTCTATTTTTTAAAAAACAACTTTGCTTTTTCCTTTGCAGTGCAAATCGATTTGGCGCATCGGGTACAGGGGAGCGAACAAATCCCCTGCGCTGTCTTAAGCGCCCTTTAAAATTTAAGAAAAGAGCCTAGACTGGCGCTCAAGCATTGTTATCGCTGGTGTCGGATGAGGAGAGATTTCATTTTTTAAAAAAGTCGAACGACCCTGAAAAGGAATATTCGCTTCATATAGGAGATTTGCCAGTGCGGGGAAATATTTTAGAACAGTAGCCTTTTCGGAGATGGTGGCTCCAATCTTTAAAATAGATGGAATTAAATTGAGAACGCGGATGCCTTTGCGTAACGGCTTCTGATTCGGCTTTAAACCGAATCAGACCTCGGATCCCACCGATCGCACCTCTCCCACCCGGCACCCACCCTGCTCCTCGCACTCCAGAATCGCCCCTGTTCCACCCGCGAAGGCGGACGCCAGAAGCCACCCCGAACTTCGCCGCGCTTCCCGGAGCCCCGCCGCGTCCTTACGGCGCTCTCCTCCGACTCTCCCATTGGCTCTCCCGAGCCCGAGCCGGGCCGCCATTGGATGAGACCGCAGGGCGGAGGCGTGGCCAGTGAGGAGTAAAAACGGGCCTTCCGCAAGGGAAGTTTTGGAAACTTTTCTCCAGCCCTCGATGGGGAGTTCGCCTGGCGCGGGGCTTCCCGGAGGCTCCCCTCGCGCTGTGCTCCAGAGTGGCGCGCGCGTCGCCGGCACAGGAACCGTTTATTTGGATTCCGACGGCTTGTTTTTGTTTACACGCGCTCCGCTTTCACCCGGGACAAACGGAGCCGGCGGGTCGCGAGCCTTTGCGGGCAGAGACAGCGGAGCAAGCGAGAGCCCTGAGCGATAGGGCTTCATCCCTTTCTTCTTGCAAGATTATTGCTGTCATTCCCCTCCCTCCTTTGCGAAAATCTGCCTCTCCATCCGTCCAGTTGGCCTGTCGTCGCGCTTTTTTGTTTTTGCTTTTGCTTTTCAGAAAGAAAGAAAAAAACAAACAAACAAACTTGGTACGCCGGTGCACTGATTGCGCTGCTCCTCTTTCCAAGAGCATCGTCGTCACTTTTCAACCATGCGGGAGGAGATCCCAGCGACAGATCGCCGCGCAAGAGCTTGAGAGTTTCGACCATTTTGCAAAGCAGCTTCGGAGAATGTTTTGGCTCTGAGGAGGAGGAGGAGGAGGCCTCGCTCAGCGGAGGAGATTGGAGGGGGCGGGCGGGGGGCAGCGATTTGGCCTCCCGAGAACAACGCGACTAGGCCATAGGGGGGCACATTTCCCCCTTCCTTCTTCGCCCTCCCTCTACCAGATCTGACTTTGTTGTCGTTTTTGGAGGGAGGGGATTTTTTTTGAAAAAACCGACGCCATGCAGGCCCGCTACTCCGTCTCGGACCCCAACGCCCTGGGAGTGGTCCCTTATCTGAGCGAGCAGAACTATTACCGGACGGCTGGGACTTACGGCAGCATGGCGGGCTCCATGGGGGTCTACCCGGGGCACCCCGACCAGTACGCGGGCGGTATGGGGCGCTCGTACGGGCCTTACCACCCTCACCAGCCCACGGCGCCCAAAGACTTGGTGAAGCCGCCCTACAGCTACATCGCCCTGATCACCATGGCGATCCAGAACGCGCCGGATAAGAAGATCACCTTGAACGGCATCTACCAGTTCATCATGGACCGCTTCCCTTTCTACCGGGAAAACAAGCAGGGCTGGCAAAACTCCATTCGCCACAACCTCTCGCTCAACGAGTGCTTCGTGAAGGTGCCTCGCGACGACAAGAAGCCGGGCAAAGGGAGCTACTGGACCCTCGATCCGGATTCTTACAATATGTTCGAGAACGGCAGCTTCCTCCGACGCCGCCGGCGCTTCAAGAAGAAAGACGTCTCCAAGGAGAAGGACGACACGCTCCGGGAAAGGCACCTCAAGGAGCCCCTGAAGGCCGCCGACGTCTCCAAGGACACGCCGCAGTCCAACAACGCCGGCGGCAACGCCTCCTTGTCCGCCTCTGCCCCGCCGCCGCCTTCTTCCTCGGCCGCCCCGTCTGAGAAGAAGATCGTCATCAAGAGCGAGGCTTCCTCTCCGGACCTGCCCATCATCACCAAGGTAGAGACCCTCAGCCCAGAGAGCGGCAGCGCCCTGCAGGACAGCCCGCGGAGCGTGGCGTCCACGCCGTCGGTGTCCACCGAGAGCTCGCTGCCGGGTGATCCCCACCACCCGGGCGCCGGCACCAACGGGCTGTCGGGGTTCAGCGTGGAGAACATCATGACTCTACGGACTTCGCCGCCGGGCGAGCTCAGCCCCGTCAGCAGGACGGCCGGGATGGTGTCCTCCTTGCCCCTCGGGTACGCCCAGGCGCAAGCCCCGTCCATCTACAGCCAGGCCTGTAGCCAGGGGGGCTTGGGGGAATCCGGGGGCAGCTACCAATGCAGCATGCGCGCCATGAGCCTCTACACGGGCGAGAGGAACGCTCACCTGTGTGTGCCCACGACCTTGGAGGAAGCCGCCGCCTCCATCTCGGAGCAGCAGCAAAGCAACGGCGCCTCTTCGCCCCTCACCTCCATGAATCTGGCCTCGGGCGGGGGGCAGCAGCAGGAGGGGACCCTCACCCCCAGCCACCACCACCATCACCACCATCATCACCACCACGCTCTCCCTCACCACCAAGCCGGCGGCCAAGCCACGGCCGCCGCCGCCTCCTGGTACCTGAACCACACGTCGGAGATCAACCACCACCTGCCCAGCCACGCCTTCGGGGCGCAACAGCAGAACTTCTCCAACGTGCGGGAAATGTTCAACACTCACCGGCTGGGGCTAGAGACCTCGACAGCGCTGAGCGAGCAACAGGTGAGCACCAACTCCACCTGTCAGATCCCCTATAGAGCTGCGCCCTCCATATACCGCCACACCACCACCCCTTATTCCTATGACTGCACTAAGTATTGATTGAGCGACTCCTGGGAAACACAAACAAACAAACAAACAAACAAACAAACAAACAAACAAACAAGGGAGGGGGTTTAAGCCAACCCTTCAGATTGCATAGAAGGAAATTAGCGCTGTGCTTTGTTTTTAAACGACCTCTTATTCAAACGAAAGACTGGGGCGAAAAAGTGACCCGCCTCACAAAATAGAACTTTACGAACCCTAAAATCCCTGTTTGGGGTGCGCGCGCGTGCGTGCGTGCGTGCGGGGGGGGGGGGGTGTTCTTCAGTGCCTTCTTTCAATTCAAGTTAATTATACTTGGGGGAGTTGAGGAGGCATCTTTTTAACGAAAGTTAAATATATTAGTAAAGGACAGTGGCAAAACTTATTTTGTGAAAAGAAAAAGGACGGTGATCTCGGACAATGTTAACTTATAGAGAATCACCATTTCCACAACGACCATTTATAGGATTTTTTTTTGAAAGGGAAAGAAATAATTATAGATACAGCTATATAAAAGTATACGTTTTGGTGTTGGGGGTTTTGGGGGGGATTTTTTTTTTTTTTGGAGGGGAGTTTCTGTTTATTGCGTTGTAAATATGTGTGGAAATCAGGCTTAAGTGGAGAGCCATTATTAATATAATATTTAAAGTTGAGTTCACTGGATTATTCCTTTAAAAATTTCCCATGTTGCCCATCTTTTTCCATCTGTCAAATTAATGATCAGTACACGTCCTCCTGTTTTCTTCGGGTTTTGTGAACAAATACGCATCAAAAGTCCCTTTTCCCTTTTAAAAGTGAATTACAAAAAAATGAATAATTTATTGTTGTTTCCCCTTGATGAACTGTTGTGGATGGGAAGTATTGGAAAACACACACATTTTTTTAAAGAGTAAAGTATCTGATACTTTCAGTAGAAAAACAGAGAGATAGAAAACAAGAAGTGTGTGATTTTTTTAAAAAAATTGTAAAATAGATTTCCCACTCTGAACTGATCCTTTAAAAACCGACAAAATGCATTTAGGGAAAAAACACATTCTCTTTGAATTCTCTGTCACGTTTGTTTTGTCTTATGTGGTCTTAATTGTTGTACTCATTCTTGGAAAAAAATAAATAAATCCGTGCTGTTTATTTCTCCTCAAAAAGTCTGCCGCATGTTTGTGTGAATTTCTGCAGTTTTCCTGCTTACAGCCCTCCTCCCCTTTCACTCTTCACCCTTCGAAAATATGATAAGAAAAACGAAGTGCAGGCCTGCAAGGCAGCTGAGGAGATGGGGAAAAAAATCGAGACCAGGGAGGTCTCTGAGAGGCGCGTCACTTGTGAATGGTCTTGACACGGGATCAGGACAAGAACGGCCCCAGGCAATGTAGGGTTAGCCTTCGAAGTTCAAAACCCGGTTTAAAGCTGCAATTCTAAATATGTTTCATGGAAAGTATCCCCAACGGATGCCTTGACTCTCGCTTCCGAGTAAAATCGCCCTCCAGAGTTGCTCTAGGGTCACTTGCGGATAAGTGCGAAGCTGTCGGAACGAAAATCGCTGTCGCGCTTAGGAGCAATCCTAACGCTCTTTACCTGGGAGTAAGCCCCAATAAATTTTATGGGACTTCCTTTTGAGTAGTTAAGATCGCGCCGTTGGAGAGCTTTAGTGTAGCTCCTAATGAGGAGGAATAATAATAATACTGTAATAATAATAATAATAATAATAATAATAATAATAGAATAAAAATCTCCTAGCAATCACGGGGGGCGGGGGGAGTTCCTGCCACAGATGTAGTAAATCGGGGTGAAACCCATTCCCCAACGAGAGGAATGGGAACATTCACTACCCCGATTCTTAAATCCACCGGCTTGCAGACAAAATAATATAGATTAAAAAAAAATTAAAGCAGGCAATGTAACGCTTATTTTTTAAATGAAGCAGTTTAATTATGCTCTCCTACACCATTTTTCATTCTTTTTGTCCCCCCCTCCCCACTTTATTTTCGGGTAGATTATTTTCTATTCATTTACCCGCCCCCCCCCGCCTTTATTCCGGCTTGGGCTGGAAGACAAAAGAAGAAGAAAAGAGGCTGGTTTCCTAAGTTGGTTCCGAAATCTTGATGTCTATAAATAATAATAATAATAATAATAATAATAATAATAATAATAATAATAATAATAATAATTGCTTTTATATCTCGGCGCTTAGATAAACGAACATTGTCATTGCTTGTTTTTTAAATGTGTCACACACAGGAGAATGCCCAAGGGAGGTCACCTGGGTTTTGTTCTCCAGATCCCCCCTCCCCCCAAAAAGCTGCCCTACAACACTTTTCAAATTAACATCCCGATTCGAATTAATAGATTCGAAGTAGTGTCCAAATTGCGATGCGATTTATCTGCTGGCAAGCAGCTCTACCGATTTAATACCTGAGTCTGATTTCAAAGGAAAGGCTGATCGAATAGGATCCCCTAGACCGCTTACTGGGAAGCAAGTCTCACTAAACAAACTGGGATCTGCTCCCCCAAAATGGGATCAAGGACTGCAGTCGTGCAAGCGAATCCCTCTGCAGCTCCGTAGCTTCCGCCTCGAAGGGAGAATCCCACGAAGTTCCATAGGATGTCCAAGGAATTGCGTCCTTAACCAAAATCTCTGTCAGCGCAATAGGAACTTCTTACAGGAGGTTAGATTGGTAAGCTTCGCCCTGGATTCCCCATTCCCTTATACCGCCTTCAGCACCACTGCTGTTTAATAATAATAATAATAATAATAATAATAATAATAATAATAATAATAATAATAGGCGTAGCCTGGATTTTTGTTTGGGGGGGCAAGCCTTTTGTGTCGGGCGGGGCAGGCCTCTTGTTAGGGGGGGCAGAACCTCAGCTATGTATTTTTATTGATTTTCATTGATGGGGGGGAGGGGACAGCTGCCCCTCCGTGCCCCTCCTTGGCTACGCCCATGATGATAATACATAAGTAGGTAATGTGTTTCTGAGCATGGATAAAGCGCTACTCTTTCCCGCTAGCCTGTAAGCATTTTGCAACAACGGCGAAGTGTCTGTGTTTGTGAAGGACAGGCTGGTAGTGAAGAAAGGCAATATACATTTGAGTCGCGGTGGGTCTCCGCTTAGAAGGTACCGTAAATTGTTATTTCTTAACCTTCAGGATTAAGAATCTATTACAGCCCATAGCTATGGCCACATTTCAAATGGGGGGGGGGTTGGGTTAAAAAGATGTTTAGGGTGGGGTGCTAGATACTGGGATCTCTTGTTTTCTCTTCTCTTTCCTTTTTTTTTTAAATAAAAAAATCTGTTTTCTAAAAAATGTTTCCCCTAGTTATTGGTAACCCCCCCCTTTCCACTCAAAATCCAATATTTGGATGAATTTATATTCATTTCAAACCTTCTGTGGAAGAGAATAAAGGTGGACAGTTTGGGGCAGGTGGGGAAGAGCTGTAGCAAAAAATACATCTAAAGAATAAAAGTACTGTATGGGAGGGAGGGGCAGGGTGTACCCCAGGATTAGGAATGTGTGACCCTCTAGATGTTGTTGAACTCCAACTCCCATCAGCCCCAGCCAGCGGACTAAAAAGGGAAGATGGGAACTATAGTAAAAACCAACCAACCAACCAACACCTTCTGAAGTGCCAGTTTCTCCATCTCTAGTTATAAAGCCTCTTTTGGTGGGATATGGCAACCTCTCTGCTTCTGCCTGTAATAATGGGGACAATCTACTGATCTACCCTGCAGGGCTGTGTTGAGGACGGCTGAAAGAAATGCATGGCAGAACTAGGCGTAGGGGAAGTCACTAGCTGATTTTTGATGGGCAGCCCAGTGCCTGCAGATTGCGAGGATTCTTGCGAAGAATCTTGTCTCAGCCAAGCTAGGCATCTGTTATACTCTTAACCAAGAGTGTATGTTTAGGATCACAAGAGTACAGATTAGTTGTGCCTTTTTAGAGTTTCAAGCATAAAAGGAGCTTCATAGGTGAGGTGTTGAGGAGCCTTTAGTGACTCAGTTATTTATGGACTGCAACTCCTATCATCCCTGACCATTGGCCACACTAGCTAGGGCTGATGGGAGCCACAGTCCAACACTCCTGATCTAGTGCCTGGTTTTCACAGTGGCTGCCCAGATGCCTCTAGAAAGCCCACAAGCAGGACCTGAAAGGAACAGACCTCCCCTGTGGTTTGCAACTGGTATTATACAAAGGGATACTTCCTTTATATGTGAAGGCTCCATTTCGCTATCATGATGGAAAGCTATTGGCAGACCCTCTCCTCTTCCATGAAGTTGGCCAATGCTGCTTTTAAAGCTGCCACCACATCTTGTGGCAGTGAATTCCATAGCACAGTTTGTTAAAGAGCATTTTCTTTTATGCATCCCACATTGACATAATTAGATGACCCCAGATTTGTGCATTATAAGAGATAAAAACTGTGCCCTGTTTACTTCTGCCATGTTTATAACCATGTTCCATGTCCTCGTTTAGTTGTCACTCTTCTCAAACCCCAAACCATTTTGCCTTTCCTTCTAGGGAAAGCCCGAATCCCATTTGGTTGCCGTCTTCTGTGCTTTCCCCAGTTCTGTGACACATCCAGCTCAAGCAAAGAGAGTACTAAATAGTCACTCTTACTTTGAAAATACAACACACAGTAGTGGATCATAGAGTTTCTTTTAAACAACAAATCCAGACCCCTCAAGATTAAATGTAGACTGTCCCTGATATATGGGGAGCATTTAAGGGAAAGTGCTATATACCAATTGCCAAGTTATTAAAATCCCTGCATCTAGTCTTTCCATTTGCCTATCTATCCACCAGTAAGACAGAGTTACTACCTGCCTAAGCGTGTATACCCAGATATACTTTTGCTGAAGGAGAATTTCTCTCAAGTAAATGGCCACAGAATAGTGGGTCTCACAATTTTATTGTGACAGTAAACTTAAATTGGTTCAGAGAGGAGCTCAGTTTGTTAGGGAGGAGGGAATTTACAATAATCAAAGATGTACATTTAGGACACACTTGTAAATATTTTCAGGGTATTTATTTTGGCCCAGGTACTGTAATTAGAGAATTGTTAAAAATCAAACATGGCATTTTCTTTTAATAAACATGAATGTTTCAGTTTATTAAATTGTTGTCTTATTTTCAAAATATTTTAGAGAGGTTTTGTGTATATGCCCATTTGTTTAAATTGAAGAACTTGGAACCAGTCAATTAAAATTCTGCATCTGGTCGGCATTCCCTACTTTATTATAGGATCCAAAATGTTTACTATCTAGTCATATAGCAATTTAGTTGTAGCTCCTATTTTGGGGATAATTAGCACATTTATTTCTCATGGAGCCCTTTAGGATCATATCAAAAGAGAGAATACTCTATCGGCTACCTACTGATATTCCTGATACCAGGACTTTGGGTGCAAGTCACATCCCCAAATTATAAAGAATTGTAATAATTTCAATAGTCTGCTCACAGCTTTCTCTCTGGAGGGTCCCCCTCTCAGTCTTCTTTTCAGGAACTCCTGAAAAAGCAGAACTTTTTTTATTTTTAAAAATGCTGTTATACAACCATCCCTGCCTCAAATAACTGCTACAATTAAAGAATGAATAGTTCCTGGATTGCAAAGTCTCACTGATTGCAGCAGCAATGGGACTCAACTTCTTGCTTTCATCCTACCCTCTTCTATGTGTTTACTTCTGCCCTGCTCAATTTCATGTTTTAAACATTGGGTTATGGAGGTTCTGGGTTTAAAGCCAACATTAGCCTAAGAATTTTGCTCTTGTTGTTCAGCTGGAAACTTTGGCTGATTTCCCACGCTTGATGTGGGCCAGTGGCAATGGTGGTGGAGGAAGGAGGCCCACCCTTCAATTTAAATTTAAAAAGTGAGATGATTAGTTACGATTATTATTAACCACTGAGCAGACCTAGCTTCAGTCAGGGATGGGGAAACCTGTGGCACTCCAGATGTTGATGGACTACAACTCCCATCAGCCCCAGATAGCATACTCAATGGTTAGGGATGGGGGAACTGCAGTCAAGAAACAGGAAGGACCACAGATTCCCCATTCTTGGTGTATGGTAGGACAGTCCCAGCCCATCCCCCCCATCCTTGTCTGTTATGCTGCTTGCAGCCCCCGCTCTGCAGGAGGTGAAATAAAGCCGATGGTACTTCTAAGCATGTGCAGACTGCTTCCCTCAAGTATTAGATAGCTGTTATTCAGAGGAAATTCTCTGAGGCAAATCCATGTATTCAAGGCAAGCTCTACAATCCATCACTCCCCAAAGTCTTGTACCTTGAAGACTGAAATTTAAAATAAGTGTTTGTGTACACAAACCCTCTTTGTCAGATGCATGAAGTGAAATCTTAGTTGGTAGGTATATAAAGGATAGAATTGTCAGGTGGGAGTTGAATGCCAATGAGATGTGAAAATTACAGTGTGAGTCAATAAGAAGGGAAATAAATAGCCCTGGAATATTGCTTGAAGTCAGACAATTCTTTCTAGAGGAATTGTTGAATCCATTAGGGCTGATTTTCCCCTACCAAAGGAAGGACCTGATAATGGTTGATTTTACAATAGAGCATCCAAGGGGTGACCTGGTGATCCCTGGACTTGACTGGATTTTTTTTCTACTCCTAGCAAAGGAGGATTTTATAGCTTTCTCACAAATGGGGCATTCTGCAGTACAACACTTCGGGTAATCATGGGACATACTATGTTGCACATGCAACTGCGTCAAAATCACTTGATTTTTCAATCCTTGGTGATTCACATTTGCATGTGTGAACAGACTCTGTCCAGAAAGGTGAGATTGGAGGTGACATGAACGTTTGATCTGTTATATGTGATTGGTGACGCTGGCTCAATTATATGCAATTTGATGCTGGTAATGGCTGGCTTTTTGTGCTGACGACTGTAATATATTTTACCACCTTATATACCTTTTCAAATTACCTTTCTTTCCCCTTAAACATACTTTTATCCTCTTCCCAACACCATCTTTGTTTCTTTGAAAAATGCAGAACTGTTATTGCTGACATCTTATTTGAGGCAGTGTTCCCGCACCAGGTTTCTAAAAGTATAAAAAGTTCAGGATATTAATTTTTTTTTGGGGGGGGGACACACTCCCAGTGGACATTCAAATTCATTTCTAATGAAAGAAGGCCTACTTTTGTTTTACTGTTGCTGATACCTAGATTTAAGTTTTAACTAGAATCAATTCAACTAAAAATGCAATGGTTTGGTGTTTCGGTTCAGTCTTAATTACTCTATTGCTTGGAGGTAAATCCTAGTGATTTCAATGCAATATGCTTCCCATGATGGATGCTTAAGATTACAGGCTCCTTTTATCCCTGCCTACAAGAGATTTCATCCATATAAGCCTAAACTGCTGAAGTCTTTTTCCTTCCTTCTTTTTTTAAAACAGTCCTCCAGTTCTTCTCTCTCTGCCTCCGAGTGACAAAAGCTTTCACCATTTACTTCCAGTTATTATTATTTTTTTCTCCTTGAAGGAGACAACTAAATTTAGATTTCAGTGACAGGAAAGCCAAATAATAATTTTAAATGTAAACCCCAAGTTTTAAAAGGGAACAAGTTTTAAAATCTAAAACCAGGTTTTAAAAGGAAACACGGCCCCCATGCCTGAGGAAATGTTGGATATGTTCCGTGTCAACCTTAATTTCTGCTTAAAAGTGAGTCACTGGCTGTAGTATTATTGGACCAAGACGGATTGCTGTAGCTGCATTTGGGTTGTATTTTGTTTCAGAAAGGAAGAAAATAAATCCTGGGAAACTTGGGGGTGAGCAGGCAAAGACAATAAAACCACCCAAACTGCTCTATCAACAGTATGCATATATCATAGCTACCGTAGTTCAGTAGTTATTAATGATGGGATTCATTATTGTTGTTTAAATTTGTATACTGCCTTTCATCCTAAGATCACAGGGCGGCTCACAACATAAAAATACAACATAAGAACACAAAATACATAAAACAAAAACAAACCAATAACCACCCTTCCTACATTTAAAAAAAAATTAAAGAAGAGGCACAGTTGCTACTATGATAGCTAAATGAAACCTCCGCTTTCAGAAGAAACATACATTTGAATATCAGATTCTGTGCACAATCAGTGGGATGTTGAACTGGCTGCTGGTGGAAACAAATTGCATTAACTCCTTAGCCTTCAATGGACGGGTTGGGAGTCCAGACCCACTGCCAGGTTGTGGCCTGATGTAAGATGGGTCGCAACAGCAATATAACCACCATAGAAATATATAGGAAAGAATTAAGCAACAGTGTGAAAAAGCTGAAGACTTCTGCTTTAACAAGATGGGACATGGGGTTAGATCCAGCAGAATTCAGATCGTAAAAGAACAGGCCCTTCCACTCCACTCAACCTACCCCATAGTCATCCTCTAGATCAGTGTTTCCCAACCTTTTTTGGGCAAAGGCACACTTGTTTCATGAAAAAAATCTCGAGGCACACCACCATTACAGCCCCGTGACGTCAGCGCGCAGCGTCATGCCGGGAGGGACGCACGAAAGTGTAAGTTTCAATTTTCCCCCTCCCCCTTGCCTTCCTTCTGTGCCAACCGCCAAAAAGCCAAGAAAAAAGCCAAGACTTTAGGGCAGCAGGTCGACACGGAAGAAGCTCCTACCTAAGGACAGGTGCGACGGCCGTGTCCTCTTCTGCCACACTTGGCAGCCCTGCCTCACAGTCATGACTTCCACCCTGATTTCTCCCCGTAGGTCGAGCAGCACAGGCAGCCCAATGTGTCCAGCCCAGACACAAGCCCCGCTTCCCCACTCTAGATCCTGAATGCGACCAAGTGCTCTGGACTCCCGAGCAGGGTGGGAAAGAGGACTCGCATCTGGTAGCCTCCGGGCTCCTCGCCTGCTCGAGGGATGGCATTGCAGGCAAGCTGCCGGCCGTCGCCATCGCCGCCCCCTCATGCGAGTGGACCTGCCCGGAGTGGTGGGCCGGGGGAGGCTCGCTCTCTGTGGGGATGTGGCCCGCACGCGCGGCCCCGCTTCCTCCTGCCCAGGGCTGAGCTCCTTACCCGCGATCTCGGTCTCGCGCACGCGGATCCCACTTATTCCGAAGCTCGCGCCACTAGTCGGGGCTCTCACACCGTGCCAGGGCGAGGCGGCGCAGCCCACTGACGTCATCGCGGCTCGCTGCCGCCCTCAACTTCCCTGTTCCCTCCCCTCCCTCGGGTCGCCGTGGTTACCGAGGACTGCAAGCTGCTCGGGCGAGCGTGGGGCATTAAGTGGGAGAAGGAAAATTAAAATTAAAACTCGCCTGAAGGCCGCCTCTCCGGATATGAAGCTATCTTTCGAATTTTTTAATTTTTCCCGCGGCACACCAGGCAACATCTCGCGGCACACTAGTGTGCCGCGGAACAGTGGTTGGGAAACACTGCTCTAGATAAATAGCTGGAATTGTGAGTGTGCAGGAAGTAGCCTGTCACCAGGGGGTAGGGGGAGTACAATAATAGGATGGAGCTGTTTCTTCTACAAAGCTTACTATGGCTGTGTCCATTTCACAGATGGTCAAGCTCCTGCTTCCAGTTAGGCTCTGACTGCTAACAAAGGAAAGTTTACAACATCTGGAGCTTTTTTTGTTTAGACAAAAGGGCAGTAAGGAGACCTGCTAGTGATGAATAAAAGTATGCATGGTTTGTATTAAGAGATCTTCCCCTACTCTCTCTCCCCCCAATATAATACTAGAACGTGGGGCCATGCAGTAAATCTGAATATTCAGGACAGGCAAAAGGTGGTGTTTCTGCATACAGAACATAGTTAAGTATGGAATTTGCTATAGCAAGATGCAGGGCTGGATGGTTTTAAAAAGAGGTTAGACAGATTCGTGGAGGAGAAGGCTGTACCTGATGGTTATGTTCTGTCTCCAGTGTCAGAGGCATATACCACTGGGAATTGCAAGTGGGGAAAGTGCTGTTGCACTTGCCCAGGTCCTCCTCAAGAGCTTCCAATAAGCACCAGGTTGGCCACTGTGAGAGCAGAATGCTGGGCTGAATGGACCTTTGAGCTGATCCAACAGGGCTCTTCTGATTCTCCTATGATGCTACCCGACATCTCTGCAGACCAAGCAGTCCCCCCCCCCCAAACCTGACCAGGGTCTGCCTACTTAAGATGACAGGATGTGGGTCCTGCCCTCCTTACACTGGTGGAATGGCTGTAGGGAGATGAAGCCTTCCTTGAAGAACAATGGCTTGTTTGTTACTCTATAAGACTCTGCCTCTCTGCCTCCTGCATGGACTTTGAGTTTATTTTGGCCTCGCGGAGCCTGTGCAAGGGAATATCGAGAAATCCAAATGCCAAACTCACTTAGAACTTTAGACACGAGGAGCAGGGGGCGTAAGAAGTGTCTATCCCTCCCCCCCGCCACCCCATCCCAATTTAATCTGGCAAAGTATGTCCTGACAAACAATGGGAGCTTTTTTGTATCATGTGTCTCTTTCCAGTGCTGTCAGCCAAAGCAACAAACAACAGCGCTTCCTCCCTGTAACATGACAGAAGAGAGTTTTAACTGATTCTTTTAGAAATTCACCTGCTGTGGATTAAAGGAAGGGATACAGCCAATGGGGGTTCCTTGATTGCTCACTTTTGGAAACATACGGGTCACCTGCTACAGGGCATTGCTGGGTCCTTTTTGCAAGCCAGTTTAAGAGCACAAGAAGCTGTCTTAGAGTCAGATTCTTGCACTGTAGCCTGATCAGTACTGCCTACACAGACTGGTAGCAGCTCTCCAGGGTTTCAGACAGTGAATCTCTCTCAGTTGTATATTGAGATGCTGGGAATTGAACCAGGGAACTTTTGAACTCTGGTCAAACCTTGCCCCTCAGCATAATTGCCTGGCTGAAAAGCCGAGCCTATGGCGGACTGGAGCTCAGAGACAGAAAACTTGCTTGTGGTGCAGAAGGTCCCAGCTTCAGTTCCCAGCATCTCTGGTTAAAAAGGATCAATTATAATTATTTGAAAATATGCTGGGAGTACAAAATGCAGAATGAAGCATATTACCATGTCGTTATGCACAAAAGTACTGGAAGATTATAATTAGAAGAATAACAAAAACATGGAAACGTGAAGTTCCCTTAGATCCAGTGCTGACATTGCTAAACAAAACACCCACCGTAAAGAGACAACAAAAGAAACATACATCCTGTCTGGTAACTAACTTCTGAAAAGCATCTTCAGTAGCTGCCTAAATAACAAGACTCTGGACACTTGTCTAATTTCAGCTGGGACCTTATTCCAGAGGGCTGGAGCTGTAACACCCAAAGCCCAGTTTCTAGTACAAACCAAGTGCACCTCTGGTACATGCAGTGTATATGCAGTGGAGTGCAGTCTCTTAGGTAACCAGATCCCAAGTTCTTTAAGGCTTTAAAGCAGTTCAGGCCAGGCTGATCTTTCCTTGCTGGTGTTCTTCCTGAATAGCAATCAGTGGTCCTTTGGCTGATGGATGCAACCACAGTGTTGTCTCTTCCTTGCTTTTGCAAGTGACATTTGGAGGAGAATCTTCTTTCTGGCAAGGAAGCTCCTTGGATGGGTTCAGACTGAATGCACATTTAATCAATAGATAAATAATAATAATAATAATAATAATAATAATAATAATAATAATAATAATTTATTATTTATACCCCGCCCATCTGGCTGGGTTTTCCCAGCCATTCTGGGCGGCTTCCAAAAGAATATTAAAATACTATGATACATCAAATATTAAAAGCTTCCCTAAACAGGGCTGCCTTCAGATGTCTTCTAAAAGTCTGGTAGTTGTTGTTCTCTTTGACATCTGGTGGGAGGGCGTTCCACAGGGAGGGCGCCACTACCGAGAAGGCCCTCTGCCTGGTTCCCTGTAACTTGGCTTCTCGCAGTGAGGGAACCGCCAGAAGGCCCTCGGTGCTGGACCTCAGTGTCCGGGTAGAACGATGGAGGTGGAGACTCTCCTTCAGGTATACTGGACCGAGGCCGTTTAGGGCTTTAAAGGTCAGCACCAACCAAATGGACTAAAAATCATAAGATTTAACATTGCTTTAACCAGGTAGTAGTTCCAGTTAGGGTAGTTGGTGCTATTCTTATTCAGTGCTTTATTCAGCAATCTATTAACACAATTACTGTTGTTATTACTACTGATAATAAACATGACTATTTACACAGCATTGTAGCCAGAAAAAAATGCCTTTTGACAGTTTTCCTTCACAACCACCATGTGAGAAGCTTCACTAGTGCTTGCATTTTTACAAACTGTAGAAAACCGAGGTTGGGGGCATATGCCTTGCCTCAGTTTATGAGATTTGCACCCAGGTCCTGCAAATCCAGTGCTTGTTACCACAGCTGCAACAATTATTTAATGGCAGCTTCTTCAGTTGCTACAACCACAGAAACAATTATAGAGTAGTTCAGAATATTTCAAAGCAAGGCTGAGCAGAAAGGATTTTCTGGTCGATTCCAATGATTTGCAATAGATCACCAAGCATTTCCGTTTCTTAATTGTCTAGGGATAGCAGTACTGAGAGGATGTTTCCTACCTAAATAAGGTTGCTGAAATGAAGAAAGCAGCAATTTTGGGTGTGAAAGGCCATGCACTCAACTCAGTCCTGATAAACAAATTCCTGGGGTTCAGAATGTGCTCAGAAGGACCCTCTCTTAAAAAAACCAAATCTAAATATATGTCTTTTGCACATGGTTCCCGTGTGCAGATATTGGATTTTTAGTAACAAAGCAGCCCCAAAGCATATAAGATAAACTTGATGTCTGCCCACCCCCTGCTCTAAAGTTCTTCACATGCATGTAAAGGTAAAGGTAAAGGTAAAGGGACCCCTGACCATTTAGGTCCAGTCATGACCGACTCTGGGGTTGCGGCGCTCATCTAACTTTATTGGCCGAGGGAGCCGGCGTACAGCTTCTGGGTCGTGTGGCCAGCATGACTAAGCCGCTTCTGATGCAACCAGAGCAGCTCACGGAAATGCCATTTACCTTCCCGCTGGAGCGGTACCTATTCATCTACTTGCACATTTTGGTGTGCTTTCGAACTGCTAGGTTGGCAGGAGCAGGCATTGAGCAACAGGAGCTCACCCCATCACGGGGATTCGAACCACCAACCTTCTGATCGGCAAGTCCTATGTTACTATTCACCCCTATATTGAAGATGTGGGAGAGGACTGAGGCTGTGAGAAGGTGGTTTGCCTATTTTGTGGCTAAGGCAGCCTTTAAACCAGGGAATTTATAGCTCAGGTTTCTGAGCCACCGAGCTATATCAGCTCTCTCACACCACCAGTGTGGTGTAGCAGTTAAGGATGCCCATTGAGGGAGGTTCAGCTGAGCTCCACACTTAGCCATGAAAGCCACTGGGCAACATTGGACCAGTTACTTCCTCTTCTCTCTCCCTCCCTCTTTTTCTTTCACCTACCTCACAGGGTTGGTGTGAGGAGAAAAATGCCAGCTGCCTCGAGTTCCTTGAAGGGAAAGGTGCCAAATACATATGTACTAATTTCATGTTAATTTTATGATGATTAGAAGCCACATTAAAAAGATGATGGGCAATTCGAGCATTTTTTGAAGGCTCAAAATGCCATACTATTTTATTCTGCTCGTACACTCCAGGTTCTTGCTATTTATTTGTTTCATTTTTATACCCCCCACTTTCTCTCATGGGAGTTCAGAGTGATGAAATGACATCAAAACACAATCTATACATCATTTCTGAAAACACATTATTCAACACTAAATCCAAGTCCAGTCGTACCTTGGTTCTTAAGCGCCTTGTGACTCAAAAATTTTGGCTCGCGAACGCCGCAAACCCAGAAGTGTTCTGGTGTGCGAACTTTTTTGGGCAGCCAAATGTCCAACGTGGCTTCTGTAGCTTCTGATTGAGTGCAGGAAGCTCCTGCAGCCAATCCGAAGCAGCGCCTTGGTTTCCGAAAGTTTTCAGAAGTCAAACGGACTTCTGGAATGGATTCTGTTTGAGAACCAAGGTACGACTGTAATGTCAAGACTGCAATATACTGGGGGTGAGCTGGGGGGGGGGCTAGTAGTCCTCCAGATTTTGCTGGATTCCAATTGCTATCAGGCCCCGGCAGTATCAGAGGTGCGAACTTAAGAGCGGTGGACTCGTAATCTGGTGAACTGGGTTCGATTCCCCACTCTTCCACATGCAGCTGCTGGGTGACCTTGGGCTAGTCACACTTCTCTGAAGTCTCTCAGCCTCACTCACCTCACAGAGTGTTTGTTGTGGGGGAGGAAGGGAACGGAGATTGTTAGCTGCTTTGAGACTCCTTAGGGTAGTGATAAAGTGGGATATTAAATCCAAACTCCTCCTCCTCCTCCTCTTCTTCTTCTTCTCCCCACCCCACACAATCCATCACATGATGCAGTGCACTCACACCATTTGAGTGGCAATGCCCAGCAACTTTGGGGGGCATGGCCCCCTCAAATATTTTAGGGGGGGCGAGGCCTTCATTCCCTATAAATTGACTCCTATGGCCAGTAGTGAGGGATGATGGGACTTGTAGTTCAGGAAAACATATGGAGGGCAAAAGGTTAGCAACTCATGCTACAAACATTTGTGTTTCAAAAGCCCGCAAGAAAAACATGTCTTTAGCTCACAAATAAATGTGTACAATGTAGGAAGCAGGTGCGCTTCCCCAGGAGGCAGTTCCAGAAACGGTGCCACCATGGAGAAGGACCTGTCCCAAGCCATACTCACTGGCTGTGCTGAAGAGGACTTTGCTGCAGATCTCAAAGCACTGGCAGGCAGGAATTGGGGGAGGTGAACCTGCAAGTACTTGGTCCCTGTGCCATTTAGGGCTTTGTACAGGAGCACTACAATCTTGAATTATTGCTGATTATGATATGATAGTAATATATTAATTGATTTTAACTGATTTCATAACAATCCTATACCACTTGATTTTTTAGTAAAAAAACCTCTCAAAGCAATCTGCTTTTTTTTAATTAACAGGAAAAACAGTTGAAAACAACTATTTAAAACATTTTTAAAAATTAAAATCAATTACAAGTTTAGAACAGATGAAAATATACATAAACTTTCTACATATCTGGGCAGGCTTGCCTAAATGGAGATGTTTTTAGCAGGCACCGAAAAGAGTGCAGTAAAGGCATCTGCATGATATCAATAGGCAGGGAGTTCCAAAGTGTGGATGGTGCCAAACTAGTACTAATATTAATTCAGTTAGATTAAACTAGCCCCCTCTAGCATGTGAGGGGGCCAGTTTAATTAAATCGTATCATTTGACATTTGAATAACTGGCATTAATAATTGTATTAATTGGGCACAATTGGTATTGTCATAATGAGGCTGCTATTGGAATGATATTGGAAAATCAATCAAAAATATATTAAATAAAAGTAATAATTCAATTAATACAGTTAATGAGAAGCACAGTGTTTCTCGAACTCTTGCTAGCTGGAAATAAAAGGTATTGGAGCAATGAAATTCATTATACACTTCTTTGTAATTAAGACTACCTATCTGTGCACCCCCACTATAGAATTATCCTCCTCTCTGGGAGAAACTGAATGGAAAGTGGTAAGGCTGTACTCCTGGCAGAGGACAGCAGGCTGGTCTAGGGGAAGTTTCTTTGGGCTCTCCAGGGGTGGCAACTTGAATAAACTATTGGGGGGCCCAGGTAAGCCCCGCCCCACATAATAGATCACATGACATGGTACAAACACAATTTGAATGGCAATGCCCATGAACTTAGGGGGTGACTGATTTTCTCAAATATTTTTTTTTTGGGGGGGGCGAAGACCCCTCAGTGACTTGGCTGCTATGGGGCTCTCCAAAACATTTCCATTCATTAAGTGAAGTGGAAGGGCAGTAGTTCAGTGGTAGAGCATCTGCTTTGCATGCAGAAGTTTTGGGGTTCAATCTCCCGCTGCTTGAATCCTAATAGTGCGGCTCTCTGTATAGGCCAGTGAGCTAGATGGACCAGTGCTTTGACTCAGTAAAACTTTAATGTCCAACTCCATCCAACTCACAACCCTCCTCCCAGGTATCAGCCAGAGGGCAGGGGCAAAACTAGGCTTTATTTCACCCGGGTCAAAGATTCAGCTTGGCATCCCTCCACTCACATCTGCGGGCATACCAACACAGACTGGGAGCCTAAGTGACACGCATTGGGACGCCCCTGGAGGCCCGCAGCAAAAAACCGGCTAGCTTCACCCCCGTAGCTATTTCCCATATCGTCGTCTACCCGTGGGCGTAGCCAAGGGGGGGGGCAGCCGCCCCCCTAGATCCACAAATATTATTGTAAAGCATTCAAAGTACTCAATTATCTAAGGTTCTGTCCCCCCCCCAGCAGAAGCCTCCCCCCCCATTTATGGGGTATTACCCCTGATTTCCCAAGAAAAGCTCACAACTTTGGCTGGCTACGCCCATGCGTCTACCTGATCCTTTCTTAACTGGATATATCAGGGATTTAACCTGGGAACTTTTGCGTGCAAAGCAAGTGACTGACCGTCGAGCGACGACCTTTTCCTATTTCTCTGCCCTCTGATCATTTCCAAGGAATGAAGCCGGCTTCAGTGGAAGCTTTGGAAACTCTTTTTGCTCCTAAGTGCGGTGGCTGCTACTGATGCTCAAAGGGAAAGCTCTTTGCATATGCTCAGAAACCATTTACCCACGCCTTTCTTCTTATTGTGTTTTTTTAAATAAATGTAAATTCCCTCTCTCTCCAGCCACGAGGCGTTCTAGTCAATTTCATTCATTTTCGGCAATGGAGAAGAGACATTAAATTAGCCAATCACAAGCTCGGGGGCCTTTGATTGGTGGCCTGAGCGTCTCTAGTGTGTTACCGTATTTCTCCTCATTCTAGGAAACTGCCGCATTTTTTTTTCCTTTTTAAGTGTCCCATCCACCCCACCCTTACAAACGTGGCCAGCGTCAGTTCTTTCTGGAGTCGCGTGCAAACCTGCTCCTAAATCCGACTACCCTGCGCTCTAAAGGAGTATTATTTATTATGGCCCTTTTTAAATCCTCCCACTACCCTTTTGTCGCGGAGAGCGCGCCGATATTCCAGCCGTCTTTCCCACGAAAGGGTTAGGCAGAGGAAAAAAAGAGAGAGAGATGGTAACTTCCTTGGGGACTTCACTTCGGTTTCCCCGCGATTTGAGCTCCGGAGCCAGCTGATGAGCCAGAACCACCCGGAACTTTGATCCGCACTCACTTTTATGATCCGAATTGATGTTCAGGGGGGAGCGGGCGGGGATACTTCGAACGACTGGCTCCTGAGTCAAGATTCTATTTTCATCAACCTCGCCCCACGCCCCGGCTGCCCATTGTCCTTACACAGCAGATGCTCTCCGGTCCTCAGTCATGGAAACCCCACCGAAATCATTGAGTGGACTTAATTGCTTAATATGTTCAGGAGTCGGGATCTGGTGGCTTCAGGAAGACTGAAGAGGAGGCAACCGCACCCATTCGATCCACTCTTTCTCTCCTGGTTTTTAATTTTGGCATTCTTTCCTCAAAAAGTAACCCCATTTATTTTAACAGAATTTATTTCCGGGTAAGTGTGCTTGGCACTGCGGGTGGAATGTTTTTCTTCTCCCTTTTTTCTTCCATGAATTTGGATCTTAAAACCACGTGTTTCCCCTCTTCACGTTCAAGCTCTGCAACGGGCATGTTACATTATGGATGTATGTTTACCTGTGTTCTTAATAGGTATTATTTATTTCATACCCATCTAGTAGTCATTCTGTTTTTATTTATCCTTCAAATATTTAATAAAGCACAAGGGGTTTTGACTTTCAATCAGCTTTTGATGTTCACAGCTTTGGCCCGGCTTTCAAAGCACCCCTCTCAAGCTTAAAACTATTTCAGTAATGATGCAAGTAAATGGATTCGCAAATATAAGAGCTTGCATCATACATAAATCATAATGAATACTCAAATATTAAATGTGCTGCTGCTCTCTCTCTCTCTGTGTGTGTAAACACATACATACAAGTTGCAATTCTATGCACAGATCTTTGGGAGTAAATCCCATTGATAGCACATCAGATGGGGAGTAAGACCCATTGAAATTAATGAGTTTTCTTCTAAGTAAATGTGCATAGGACAGGGCTGATAAACATATAATTAAGTACCTGCACACACAGTCTCAAGCGTGTGTGTTTGTGTATCTCATGAACACACACTTTCTGTTTCTCAAATGATAGGAAAACTAAATACATTTATATACATTATGTAACATAAAACATAACATAACACAACACAGCAAAACATAACATAACATAACAATAACATCTAGACAAGATAAAAATCAAAACAGTTATGTAGATACAATTATAATAATGGGGAATGCATAATAAAATGCAGATTCTTGTAACAGCAGCAGCAGCAGCAGCATAAAAAATAAAAGAGGGGAAAATCAGCAGCAAAGTATCTAAAATGCAAAAACTGTGAACTGATACAGAATCTCCTCCCTATCCAAAGCTAGCTCTTAATCCTGGCCTCCAAAGAAAACGACAGGCCCTGCCAGCTCTCATCTGTGACCTTTTCTTTCCTCTACCTTTGCCCTTCCCTTTTTGGTTTGCCCCATAAATATTTCTGCAAATGCTGGAGTTCTTCCAAGCTTTCTGATACTTCCTTTATATGGATGGTGCCATTTGGGCGTATAAAGTTCTGCACTTTGTTATTTTTTTACACACACACATTGAATTTACTTATTGCATTTATATCACACCTTTTCCTCCAAGGATCTCAAGGTGGCATACATGGTCCTTCCCCTTCTCAACCAGTCCCCAAAACAACGCTGTTGAGAGGCACAGTGATGGATCAATGTTATGTCACCCTGTGAGCTCCTCGGCTGAGTGTGGATTTGAACCCTGGTCCGGCCTAGACCAACACTCCATCTATATCATAGCTAGCAGTCATTGATAGAGCTCTCTTCTCCAAATTTATCCACTTCCAATTGAAAGCTATCTAAAGTAGTGACCATCCACACATTGTGGAGCAACCAGAATTTTGTTGGACCAGTAGACTAAGTCTACAAGGAACCCTCCAACTCATAAGAAGTCCAAGCTTGCTGGAGCAGGCAAGTGGCCCATCTAGTCCAGCATCCTGTTCTTACAGTGGCCAAGCAAATGTTTATAGGATGCCCACAAACAGGATCTGAGAGCAAGAGCATTCTCTGCACTTGGGATTCCTAGCAACTGGTATTCAGAAGCACACTGCCTCCCACACTGGAGGTAGACATCCATGATTTCTAGCACTGAGAAGGAAAAACAAAATCTTTCCACATTCATTTTCTCCACACTATTCACCTCAGCTATAGCTTCCCACCCTCACCCCACCCCACCCCACACAGAACTCAGACTGAAAAATACCCCCCACATCCACCCTGATATAAAATGCAGTACAATATTATTTTCAGTAATAAATCCCTAGCATAGTACTTGCCTTTTCATAGTTGCTACATGCTGCTCTTATATATGGAGGTTCCATTTTGATATCATGGCTAAGTCAATCATACCCGCCCCCCCCCCCCGCAAACCACCTAGATTTGCTTAACCCCACTTGTAGTGATTTATGTATAAGGACATATGAACATGTCTTGATTCAAGGCAAAGAGTGAAGACCTCTGCCCAACACTGAAGTGCTGCCCCTCTTCTCTGAAAATATCTTCAACCAGTCTCCTTTCCCCCATCTCAGATTGTGTGATTTAGCTGTGTGATTTTGCCCGTGCACTCTCAATCAAGCCAATTTCCAAAGTGATAGGAACTAGTAACTTGATTTTTTTTGGAAAACGGAAACAGATGGTTCACAGGGTGATAAATTTACCCCCTTATCTGAGTTGCAGGAAAGGGGGGTGGAGCTTGTGGGACAGAAAAGGGGAGGGCATAAGGAAGCAAAGTTTGTGTGCATGTGCGTGAGTGTGCGGGATCCTCTATTTTGCCATACTTACTCTGCCCCCACACATACCTTTTTTTCTGAATTGCAACCACCTTTGATGCAACCCATGACGCCAGTAAATAAAAATAGAGATAAATATCAAGCCCACTGAACGTTTACACAAAACCCAAGCATCCCAAATGCCTAATGTAAGCACCAAGCAGCTGTGTGCACTTCTAAAGTTGTTATAAATCCCTTTCTTTGTTATAAACAGGAAAGTACATAATATAAAGCAACAGGCCTGAGCACACGGAGACTCAGGCTCCCCTGGGACTTTGCCAAGTATTCCCCTCTTCGTGACGTTTTGGGGATTGCCATTTCAGTGTGACCTCAAAACAGAGGTCATAAAATCATAACCATAATATAATAACCTAAGCCAAACCCAGTGGGGTCTTGGGGGTAGGGAAATACAAAATTGATTGGTGATGGTGGTGGGAGATCAGGCCCTCAAATTGGGGGCTAGTCACCTCTGGAGTATGGCTTCCTAACACATCCTTTTCTTTATAGAACCTGAAGCACACCAGCACATTGAAAGGCTGTGTTCCTGAGCTTGTACATGTTCTGATTGGTTATATTGTTCTTTTCCAGAGCACCCATGTAAATTGGCCTGCTTTCCTTCTTCAAAGCAAATAAAGGATATTGAAAAGATACTTTTGAGACGATGTGTGTTTTTAACAAGTTGCGCTGAAAGATTTATAATTGTGCATTCAAACAGAAACCCATGTTTATGGATTTGCTCCAGCACTGATGTTCTTTGCCCACAAACAAAATGGTACTGGTTCTTTCTAGGTTTGCTTTTGTGGTGGTGGGGTGTGGCAGGGACTTGGACATGGCAAGGGTTCCACCCCAAATGGCCCCAACTCCTCCTAATCACTTTGGTTTGAACTTGCTTGCCCACTGTCCAGTGGTGGTTGGTGCTGGACGTTGGGACTGATAGGGCAGAGGGTGGGGAGGTCCATAGTAGGCAGAGTCAGAGCCAATGAGAGGGGAAGCTAATTCTTTCTAGTCCCCCCACCACCTTCTTCTCTCTGCTGAGTTCTGCATGGGCAATGCAGGGACTGAGGAAGAAGCTGACAGCCAGTGCTGGTTGCTTGAAGGCAGACAGGTGACACCTGGTGGAAGTTGGTGGAGCAGTGTACCATTGACTGTAATAGTCCATTCTCCACTGCCTCTGTCTCTGGGTCTAATGCACATCACTACCTCAGAGGGAGAGGGCAAGGCTGCTGAAGGCTGCTGTTCCATGCTGCTGTCACTACTCACACATCAGGAAAGGATAGGTCAACAACAGCAAACAGTAGACAGCTCTGGGAGTTGGCAGTGCCCTCCCCACTCTGTTGGAGTGGGGGTTTCATCAGCAGGCTGTCAATGCTTACCCACGCCAGCCCTGCCACATGCATAAAATCCTGTTCTTCTCGTGATCTTTGAGCCACCTTCCCATGCTGCTTCATGTGAGGTTTCAAATGCATTGCAGGCTCACTTCTCAAGACAAATCAGGAGAGACTATCTGAAGAAGTGTGCATGCACATGAAAGCTCATACCAATAACAAACTTACTTGGTCTCTAAGGTACTACTGGAAGGATTTTTTTTGTTTTGTTTCTCTATTGTCAGTTTGTTGTGGTTGGTCACCAGACCACATGGACAACAGGGCGTGTTGCAGAACCAACACACAGAACTGTGGCCTTCCAGATGTTGTTGGACTTCAACTCCCATCAGCCTCAGACAGCAAGGCAAATGGAGGATAGGAGCCATAGGAGCCAACTCCTAGGGGTCGTGGGGGCTTTGGCCCCCACAATAAAATATTCAAGAGGGCAGGCCCCCACAAAGTCGATGCACATTCCCATTCAAATGGTGTGTGTGCATTGTGTCATGTGATCCATTAAGGGGGGGCTTACCCCCCAATATTTTATGATGGGAGCCATGGAGGATAGGAGTCCAGCAACATCTGGAGGGCCGCAGGTTCCCCATCTGTGAGCTACCAGAATGAACATTTTGTTTAAAACAAGTTTATTTTCATGCTTTTATTTCCTACATTTGCAATGTTTACAGCTGACACAATCCAAATGCCAGCCTGTTTTCACACTAGGAAGTAAAAGAAGAAGAAGAAACCCTAGAAAAAAAGGGAGAAGTGTTGTGGTGCCTTTACTCTCTTGTGTTCTTTGCAACACGTGTGAATGCTGCCAGTGCAAGGTTGAGCGTGGGAGAGAAATTGCACACTCACAAGCGCCATATACCACACAGGTTTTACATTGGTACTGACAGGCTGATTTAAGGAAAAGCAGACACAAGAGGCAGCCTGGTTTTTCTTTTTTTCTTTTCTACAAGGCTTCAATTGGCTTAGTTTTAAATCAGCTCCGGATGTCAATGTAACCTATTGGCTGAGATGCAACACACACATGAGATTGTTCTGCTGAGTTCTCTCCAGGGGTGGATGGACCTGCCAAGAGGCAGCTGGTCTGGGGGGGTGGAATCATGAAAGGACAGCAAATGGTCAAGTTCTTTACTTTCTCCAGTCCCCATGTTGGGTTTCTGCCACAGGCACCAAAACGTTCAACACCATCACATGTCATCTCTTGTATTAACTGCAGTTGCACATAGGATAAGTTGTGGGAGAGGGGCTTAGGCATCAGAGATGGCTGGTGTCTGTTGGAACTGGTGGGGCAGAAGGCAAAGAGACCAGCAGAAGGTGGAGCCAGAGCCAATCACAGGTGCAGCCAACTAATTTTAGTTTTGCCATCATCGCTGCTGCTCTCTATAAGGGACAACACAGAGAGTAAGTAGGAAGCTGACAGCCTAGACTGGTTGTAAAGAAGCAGGAAGTGAGGGTGTAGCTAAGGGCAGACCAAGATTGGTGGAGCAGTGCCCCATGTGCCCTAATGAACCAGCCTCCATTGTCAAGCATCTTTCTTGGGGTCACTTATAGCAGGGGAAAGAATATGTCATGGTAGAGGCTTTGGTCCTTCGTGCACATACTCATTCCCTTCTTCTCTAATAAATTTTGGGAAGTTTTTCCAAGCACTCTCAGACCTGGGAGAATTAATTGGTATACAATCTGATTGATATACAGGGCAAGCATAAATGAGCCCCGAGGCTGCAATACAATGCACAGTTATTGGGGAGTAAGCTGCTCTGAATTCAGTGGAATCCCCCCCCAATAAATACGCGTAGGGCTGGGTTTTAGTGGGAGGGAGGCACATGAAACAACATTTAAAGAATTACATGGTGTGTGGAAAGAGGGCCGTAGAATCGTTTTTCTCCCTTTCTTATTTCACAAGATTTATATACTGCTTGATTGTAGTAAAGCATAAAAGCAGTTTACAAAAAGAGTAACTCCAGAGCTGGGATTGTTCAGTGGCACTGACTACAGGACAAAAGAAAGTCCATCTTCACAAACCAGGCAGAATTAAGCTATGGAATTCATTCAGAAGATGTGCTGCTGCTGGCTACCAGAATAGATTCTCCAAAGGGACATCTCATTAGACCAGTTATTGGATTGGAAGAAATCCATATACCAAGGACTCATAATAAATTGGCGCGGGGGGAGGGGGTTGCTTTTGTACCCTGCTTGTGGGTTTCTTCTCAAAAACGCATCTGGCAACCCACTGCTGAAACAGAAAGCTGTTCTGGCCTGATCCAGATGGGCTGATCCAGATGGGCTGGGGTGGGCAACCAGTGGTTTTCCAGATATTGATGGATGCCAGTTCCCACAATCTTTGACCATGCTGGCTGAAAATGAAAGGCACTGGAGTCCAGAGAGATAAGAAGATAATAAGAGCCCTGTTGAATCAGTTGCCAGGCCCATCCAGTCCAGCAAGCTGCTCCAACAGTGACAGCAGATGTCTCTGGAAAGCCCAGATGTGGTAGACAAGCACAATGGGTTTCTTCTGCTCCTGATCTGCAGAACCTGATGCTCAGAAGTACACAAGATGCAACATGACTAGTAGCCATTGATTGCTTCTCCCATGCATTTGTCTCTCTTTTAAAGTGCCCTGGAGCTTCCCACCATTATCTTGGAGTCCCCAATTCCACAACTATTTCTTTCCTGAAATCTCCCAACATCTGGAGGGCCACAGCACACATAGCCCTGTCCTTGTAGTAGGGTAGGGATGGAGAATCTGTGGCCCTCCAGATGCTGCTGATTACAATTCCCATTATCTCTAACTGTTGGCCATGCTGGCTGGGGCTGATGGGAGTTGGAGTTCCAACAACATTTGAAGGGCCACAGATAGGAGTTTAGTATAGGGATAGAGAAAGCGACCTTCTACTGAGTCAGTCCATTGGTCCACCAAGTCCAGTATTGTCTACACTGAGCTCCCTGAAGATGCTGGGGCCTGAACCTGGGACCTTCTGCATGCAGACCAGATGCTCTCTCACTGAAATATAGCAAGAAGGTACAGGAAGCTACCTTATACAGAGTCAAATTGTTGGTCCATCTAGCCCAGTATTGTCTACACTGACTGGCAGCAGTTCTCCTGCAATTCTGGCAGGGGAAATCCCAGCCCTACCTGGGGACGCCGCAGATTGGGCCTGGGACCTTCTGCATGCAGAGCACATGCTCTGCCACTGAGCCACGGCCCTTCCCCATCCCCGGAATGGAAAGAGAGCCAGAAAGCCAGGATAACGAGCTCCCCGCTGGCTCCCCGTCTTTTCCCTTCTAAGCTGCAGCAGCGAATAAGATCTCTTGCTTTTGTGTGTGCTTCCAGGGGTTGGGGTGGGTGGGAGGAAGGAGCGGGGTGGGGTGGGGGTGGGTGGACGTGAGATTTCAAACATCAGATCAGTGCGTTTATATATTGGGTGCCCGGAAATTTTTCCAAATAAACACAGCTTGATTCGTCTTGGGTGGGCAGACTTATCAACAGACTAATGCTATAAACAAATGAAGGGAGCGCGGGGGAGACCCATTGGCTGGTACGGCCGAGCCACGTGGAACGGCTGCAGTCGCCGCGCAGAGTTCTAATTAATGTGGGTGGGCCGAGGGCGCACAAACGGCTGTTTATCGGAGACAATTTATTTTCCAGCGCTAAGTCAACATATAATCGCAAACTTACAACAATTATTTCACATTTCCTCCCGCCCCCCCTTCTTCTTCTCCTTTCTCTCTCTCCCCCATCCACCCCCCTTGGGGGAAAAAAAGCGCTATGAAGCAGCGACAGGAGGGGAAGAGCCCAAAGCGAGGCGAGCAGGGACGGGCGCCACCACGATCCTCGCAGCGCAGGCAGATCTGGGGGAGTCCTAGAGGGAGCCCCACTTTCCCTTAGCCCTGGCAAGCCCGAGTCACTTCGGATCTGCCATGAGCCAGCTGTACAGAGGCTCCCTCCCCGCTGCCCTGGGCAGCTCCCCCATGGTATACCTGTACGGGACAGAGCGGGGAGGGCTCCCCGGGGCTCTGGGCTTCGCCTCGACGGGGGTGCTGTCGCGGCAGGAGCCTCCGCAGAAGCCTCCGTACAGCTACATCGCGCTGATCGCCATGGCGATCAAGGAAGCGCCGGAGCAGAAGGTGACGCTCAACGGGATCTACCAGTTCATCATGGAGAGATTCCCGTTCTACCACGACAACAAGCAGGGCTGGCAGAACTCCATCCGGCACAACCTCTCGCTCAACGACTGCTTCGTCAAAGTCCCCCGGGAGAAGGGGCGGCCGGGCAAAGGGAGCTACTGGACGCTGGACCCCCGGTGCCTCGACATGTTCGAGCACGGGAACTACCGGCGGAGGAAGAGGAAGCCCAAAGCAGCGGGGAGCGCCGTCGGTGGAGAGGATGCCGAGGGGATGGAGAGGGACGGAGAAGCCTCTTCTGGTGGTGGTGCAGAGGCGCCTGAGGAGCAAGGCAAGAAGTCTCGGGAGAGCCACCGCCATTACCATCACCACCACCATCTCCTCACCACTAGCTCCGCCGTCGAGGAAGACCTGGCGCCAACTTTGGGCAAGGATGAAGACTCCAGGGTCAGGCTGGACCTCACGAAGGGAGGGGAGAAAGGAGGAGGGAACGGCCCTGGATCAGGCCCAAGCGGACTCCGCCATCACCTCCAGGTGACCCCGTCCGGATGCGCGACTATTAGGAGCCACTCGGCGCGCCCCGAGTCTTCCCTGAAGGATCACGCGCTCGTCGAGGGAGAGGGCGCCTTGGGGGATGCTGGGGCGAGGTTCCCCCAGGAATCGGCACCTTCAGGGGCACCCGCAGCCAACCCGGCGGACCCCGACGCCCCGAGGAGTTCCGCTAAGCCTCAGAGTTTCAGCATAGACAGCATCCTCTCCAAGAAAGCCCTCCACAGGCCGGCCAAAGGCATCTCCAAACTGGACGGCCTCGCCGGCGATTGCCTCCTCGCCGGCGTCGAGACGCGCACGGCTTTCAACGCTTCGCTGGTGCTAGATTCCCAGATTCAAGGGAGATTTTACCAGCTGGGAATCCCTTTCCTGTCTTACGTGCCTCTCCGCTTCCCTGAGACGGTGTTTCACTTCCAGTAAACCCGCCCTCGACGGCCGCTCGCTTCTGAGTCGGTTCCGAAGACGCTGCAAACCAAGGAGACGTCGGACAGGTGGGTGGCTCGGTATGCCTGCCGAGGGAGACTGGGATGGGATTCTCACATGCAGTGTCTAACCCGGGTCAGCCCTCTCAAGTCTTCCTCCCCACCCTCCAAAAAACAGCGGAAATCGTCTGTCTTGATCTCTGGAATGTAAACGCCTGTTACGCTACTCCTTTACTTCGAAGTCGGCTCAGCTGATTGCTTTCACTTCGAGTCATTTTCACTTTCGAGCTCGAAGACGATCTTCGGGAAGCGCCGCGGCTTGCTTAACTGCTTTGCGGATCGCACCTCCAAAGGGAATGAGTTCATTCCTGGACTTGGGGCGTCCCCCACGCACCCACCCACCCACTTGCTTGTTTGATAGATAATGTATGAACTTGCTAGGTGGTACGACCCGGTGCCCACTTTCCTGGGGAAACTTTCCTTTCGATTAAAGCGTGCCTAGGATTGCGTTGCGAGGCTGAGACCTTAAGCAAACCGGGCTCAGCAGTCCATCTCACGAAAACGCTGCGTGGGATTTACTTCTGAGTAAACAGAACATGCAAATCACGTTCTGGGCAGCGGAATTTCAGTTTTCTCTTCATCTCTTTCCCTCCCCGGTTCTGTGCCTCTCTCATTCTTTTATTCCAGTCGTTTTTGCATGTCTGATTTGATAGTCTCTGGCCTCCGAAGAAATGGCACCTAATCGTTTCGTTCAAAGTGACCGTCGACGTTTTCTGAAATGGGAAATAAAGTGCCGTAGAATTCTGAATGAATACGAATACAGCTGTTTTCTAAATAATAATAATAATAACAATAATAATCCATGCTGAATTGGCTTTCCCCCCTACACACACACACACACGCACACAGGCGCGCAGCTCTAGGTGGGGGTCATTTCAGACGGTTTGCTTTTCAATAGCGTGTCTTTGTTTAGACAGAAAACATAGCACATGGTGCTTTTTGGGGGGCGGGGGGTGAGCTGTCTGCATCTCAAACTGGACCTCGTTAGAGTCACAAACAAAACAACTGATCACTCTAAAGAACCCCCACCTGAAGCCCTGCTTAAAGGAAAGCTAGGGAAACCCTCCAGAAATATGAATTAACACTTTCTCCTAGCTTTTAATAATAATATTATTTTTTAAAAAAATCTAAAGTTACATCATAGACAATCTTTTATTCTTGCTATAAATAAACAAGGCTCTCTTTTGTATATTAGTCATAAAATATCTTTATGATTTTTTTTGTCATAAAAAGCCTATTTTTTGAATTTTCATTATGAAACAAAAACCTATATTCAATAAAATATTTTGTCAAAACAAGGCTTAATTATTCATTTTGTCGTTTTTGACCATTACTTCCTATGCAGGGTGGGATGTGTGTGTATTTGATGATGACAACATGCTCAGAAGGCCAAGAACCTATGCATGGCAGCTGACAAGTAAATGTATCACATTGTTTTCAGTAGGATTCATTCCCCAATAAATGTGCAGAGGCTTTGGGGAGGACCATAGCTCAGTGGCAGAGCATCTGCTTTGCATGCAGAAGGTCCCAGGTTCAATCCCTGGCATCTCCAAGTGGGGCTAAGAGTGTATCCTGCCTGAAACTTTGAGAGCTTCTGGCAGTCAGTGTAGACAATACTGAGCTAGACTGCCCAATGCTACCCAAGTGGGGAATCCTGCCCACCACAAACAACAGGTTTTATGCGCCCCCAAATTTAGTTTAGCTGTTGACCTTTCTTGGGGGAGACCCAGAATTGTTGAGCTTTTTTTTTGGGGGGGATTGCTCACCTGTAACAGAGCGACGGAGGGGGTGGGGACTTCTACTCCATTGCTTTTCACTGCTGCCAATTGAGAGGGACTGGTATGCAGTAAGAATACATTTGATGCCCCCCAGAATTTGATGCCCGGGTGCACCACACCCCTTGCACCCCTGGGTAAAGACAGCTCTGAGGAAAACTCATCTTTATTCATGATGAGGTAAAAGTAAATTCAAGAAATTATAGTAAAACACAATAGCACCATCTTATGCATGTTTACTCAAGAGTAAGCCACATGAAGTTCAATGGGCTTAGTCACAGCACGTAAATGTGTACAAGGTTAGAAGCTTCATATCAAAAACAGATTCAAGAGTTGGCCTGGAAGTCTGGCTTTGCTTCACAGGCAGAAGCTATTGGGCTCAGTCCCTGACACCTCTAGGCAAGACTGTCTGAAACGCTTGAAAGCTACAGCCTGTCATTGTTGACAATGCTGAAGTCAATGGGCCAATTGGTCTGACTCAGTGTCCGGTGGCTTCCTGTGTTCCTCTCTCATGCCCTTCTGGAGCCTATAAATGGCAGCCTTGCTGGAGAAGAACCTTCCTGAAGGAAAACCAAAGTTAGATGAACCTGCAGCCCTTGCATGGCTATAAGCTCCTTCGTCCCTGACCATTAGCCATACCAGCTGGGGCTGATGGCAGTTATTGAACCCCAACAATCATTTGGGAGGGCCACAGGTCCCCCATCCACTTCACAGTGTAACTGATGCACCCCACCTCTGGTTTTCTAAAGAAAAGAGTTCTGTTAGGGCAATCACACATCTCCCCAACAAACCAAGCTTAAAATAGAATAATTGCTGGGGAAATGCAATTCTCCTTCTTTTCTCCACAAAATAGCTATTGGAAGTTGGAGTCATGCCCACAATGTGCTTGGATGTAGAATAATAGGCTATATTAATGAAATCATTTGTGTTTGATAATTATATATTGATGTTTATTAATGGCATTGACAAATGTTTATACAGTGGTACCTCTGGTTACGAACCTAATTCATTCTGGAGGTCTGTTCTTAACCTGAAACCGTTCTTAACCTGAGGTAACTTTAGCTAATGGGGCTTCCTGCTGCTGCCGCGCCGCTGGCGCGTGATTTCTGTTCTCATCCTGAGGTAAAGTTCTTAACCTGAGATACTATTTCTGGGTTAGTGGAGTCTGTAACCCAAAGTGTTTGTAACCTGAGGTGTTTGTAACCCAAGGTACCACTGTAGTTATATTAATATTTACTGTTGATGTTTGTAATCTGCCAGCAGTATATACACATGGGGTTTTATTGCTCTCTCTTTCTCTCTCTCTGTGTATCTTGGATGGCTTTAAAAACAACTGGAGAAATTTGCAGATGAAGATGATGACTATATCAGTCATTTGACCACTGTCCTCAGCCATTTGAAGAAAAAAAAATAAAAAAATCTCCTGCACCCTTTGAGGATGCTGTCCAGACAAGGGTGACAAATATGGCGGCAGGCCAGGACACCAAGCCCTCGGAGGAGTGGTTGAAGGAGAAGGACATGTTTAGAGTAAAGAAGAGGCACTAGGCTAGCCATCATCAAACAGCTGAAGTGCTTCCACATAGATGGTGAAACAAATTTCACATAGATGGTGAAACAAATCTTCTGAAAGTAGGTCCTGAACCAACAGGCAAAAATATAAAAATAATAATGTCTAAAGGTTACATGAAATATCCTACTCCTCAGAGGATGATGGATTCTCTTGAAGTTTCTTAACAGAGGCTGGCTGGCTACCTATCAGGTTCTTTGCAGGAGTGAAGAAGTAATAAGAACCACCTTGTTGGTGTTTCTTCTTACACACCATGTTAGTCAAAACCCACAAGTTTCTTGCTGTTGTCAAATGGTCCTCACCAACTCAGGGAATGACTAACAACACTCCTGGAGATGAGCTCAGTGTTGCAGCTGGAATATACAGTAAAATATACTAGTTTATGGAAGGAACCTTAGTATTCCAGAGGCAAGATGGAATGGGGTATCCATTTTCTCCCCAGGCCTGTTTCACTCTTCAAGGAGGAAAGAAAGTCCTTATTACAAAGTTCAGGCTTGCACCCCTCCCCTCCTGACACACCACTGCAACATCCTGGTTCTTCATAACCACACCACTTCACCCTCCAGCTGCCAAGTTCCTGTAAATTCCTACCCAAATGGGAAATGCTTGGTTTTGTGTGCAGGGTCAGAGCCGCACACACAAAAATAAATCTCTCCCACCCCATTTCGATATCCCTGGCTAAACAAAACACACACATACACACTCAGCTTTGCCCACAACTTGGCTTTCAGCCTTTTTTTCTGTTGGCTCTTGAGAACTCCTGATCCACCACAGTTCCATGGCTCACAGCCCAGACCCTAAACTTTAGGACTGTCCTAATGCATCTCCTCAAAACGTTGGAGAAACCCAACATCATGGATTTATTAACCTCTCCTTGATCCAACGTTGGTGACTTTTGGCTCAGAGGGGAGAGACTGTCAGCCAAACACACACACAGCTCTTCCAAGTAAGGAGTCTTCCTTCCTTCCACAAATTTTCCTGGCTAGAGTGTTACTGCAGGGACTGACAGAGCTTATCTGCACATGCAGGGAAAGCACATGGTCCCTGTTGGACCTGTACCATTTCAGAATGCAGGATTGCCTGTTTTAATAATGCCCCACCTTAAAACAACAACAACCCTCCTTGCATGTGGAAAATTTGCTTATAAAAGTGGGTTCTAGCCTAACACTCTCTCATACACTACAGTACTAACTGCAAGGTTTTCATTCCCCTTCACATGTTTTTTTTAATCATTTGAACTTGACACCCCTACTTGCATTCTGAAGTGGTGTGGTCCCAGGAGAGCTGTATGTAGCATGTTATTCTTTTCAACATGTTAACTAACAATGGTTTGAACAAACCACAGTTTTAGGACGTAACAGGAAACTGCTGTTTGTTCCAAACCACAACCATAGGCTTGTGCAGAAGGCTGGGAATAATATGGAGGAAAGGATCTGTAAAAAAAGGAAGGCGGTGGGGGAAATGGAAAGGAAGTGAAAAATCCAGAAGCCTGAGCCTTGCCACATAAACCATGGGGTTCCTAACCTTATTGGGCCCTTGGGCAAAAAATGGGGGAACCATTGTGAGCACCACACACATGTTGCATATTAGCTCCCATAGCAACTTATCCTATTGGCTATAAGCTTTCCAGTTTTCTATTGATTTTTAAGCCTAATTTCAGCATAGGAAAATAGGAAACTGCCTTATACTGTGTGAGACCATTGGTCCATCCAACTCAGTATTTTATACACTATTGTCAACATACTGGGGATGATGGCGACCAGGGGAGCTGTGCTCCTGCTCGGTGTGCTATTTGGGTGCTCACTGGTGATGGGTGTGGGACATATCATTCACTGAAGCAGTGAAATACAACATTTCCTGTTTCCTAGAGTGGACACACAGGGGAATGTTGCTCCAGACAGGGAGGACTTCCTGTCATACCTGCTCTGGAGCATCTGTGTGTGACCAGGTAGAGGGACGTGACCCTAGCTTCCCTACAGTCTTTAAAAACTGAATTTGGACTGGTCATCCCTTTGAACAGAGGGTGTCTTCTAATAGAGAAATGCTCTCTGCAAAGTAGGAGATATACCCACCCTTGACCTGGGGCAGCAGCATCTAAAGATGCTTTGGTACTTGAGGTAGAAAATCCAAACAGCGTTCCTTTCTCATAGGATAGTCTGCATTTGATCCCCTCCCCTTCAAAAATACACAAGTGGTACACACACATTCACATGTCAGGGTGGCTATGATGAAGCAGTTTATTGTTTTATAGCATACCCTGTCTTTATCACCCCAATACACTCAAAATTCATTTTCAAAATCCTCCTCCTCCAATCTCCTCCTCCCTCCTCCTCCCTTTTCTTTTCCTGCTTCTTCTCCTTTATTTACAATGCACAAGGGAATAGGTCTCTGCTCTAAAAAGCTTACAATCTAACATTTGATACCAGCTGCACAACAGAAAAGAGAAGAGGAAAATGGATTTGCTTTAAGCAGGGGGAGACTTTGCTATGATTTCAGCTGCATTTGCATAGGAATGGGTGCATTATGGGATGAGGATGAAAGCACATATATAAGAACAGACCAACAGTTCTCTGACTCAGTTGTACAATTAAATAATTGTATGTTGGTTAGCCTTTAACAGGTCTCCACATTTGCTGCTTGAGATGCCTGCACGGAGTCAGCCAATCAGATTCAACATCTCCACTCTGAGGATTTTAAACAGAAGTACATTGGTCAGATTTCAAGCCTAAGTCATGCCCACACACCATGTTCAGCAATGCAGTGCAATGCAATGCAATGGGCATATCTCCATACCACAGCAACTTGTGTTGCAGTGCTCCTGCAGCTATAACTAACACACACTGTCTCTCATCCTCTCTTGCCCTGTGCCACCCTCAGTCAGAACCAGCTCCCACAAATGTGTTCGCCACATACCCCCACTTTGCAGGTGAGTTGAATTATTGTATTTCTGGGAATTTCTGAATGGTTGAATTTTATTAAACAAAATTCCATTGGCAGATTTATGGCTTAACGTTGCCCCAGATATGATGTTTTTGCTATGTTCACATTCACATTCACCCATAGTACATAGTAGATGGGGCAGTAAATCTCTGTGGAGCTCTGCCCCTTCAGACTGTAGGTGAGGACCTACACAGTGGAATGATTCCCCATAACAACCCCCTCCCCCATAAACTCCTAGCTTCACATAAAAAACAAGCATCTCGGGGATAAGGCTAGGCTAGAACCCCTTTTGCCTGACATACTAGTTTTCTATATGCAGGGTGTTTGTTGTTTGTTTGTTGCTGTTTTGGAGGGTGAGGGCATAGAGGAACATTCCACCAGCTGAGCATCCATCTTTATTCTAAAGTGGTACAGTTAACAGACAGGCTGGCCACCTTGTTTCCTTGGTGTTATTTTGTACCAGGCACCAGATTTTTTCGACTCCTTCCTTCCTTTCCTCAAACTTTAAAGAAAACTTTGCTTATACTGTAGATGGTGGAAGGGAGAAGTTCAAATCAGTTCACGTTTAAAGGCACACCTACCTAATTGTTTTCAAAATAATGCATGAACTGAAAAGCAGCCAAACTTCAAAATTTACACATCTCCACATTTTGCAATGAAGCTCTCTAGAGAAATAATGAGTACAAATATGCATAGATTTTGTTCAAGTGTGTATAAAAAGGCACATGCTCGTGACCAGAATATTAGAATAACATTAAAATGAATTATATTAGGGGAAATTGTTTTGCAGAGGAGGGTACAGCTGGCCAAATCATATACATAAATGTGTATATTAGAATAAATTCCCTGGTGAATTTTCATGTGGACTTTTGAACAACAACAACAACATGTGGAAATGTGCAGAAAAATGAAAATCTGACAGAAATTGGATTGACAGGATTGGAAAAACTAACAAGATTTGAGTTGGAAAGCTATCCTTCCTTACAGGACACCTTTCCCTCTGAAAGTAAGCACCTTCAAACAGGTGTCATTATCAACTTGTGCCTCCCCAGTCCTTTGAGGATCTAGAAAGTCACACAACAGTTTTTCAAATCAGAAAAAATCAGGACACAAAAGCTATCCTTTCCCTTCTCTGAAATGGCAAAATTCTGTGACACATATTTTTTTGAACAACCAGAGGCAAGCTTGGCACACTAGTGGCAAGTGCCAGGCTATCAGTGGCTGCTGGCCATGATGACTATGTTCCCCCTCTAGGTTGAAGTCTGTCTTCCTCTGAATACTAGTTGCAGGGAATCACAAGTGGGGAGAGTGAGTGCTGTTGCACTCAGGGTCTGCTTGTGGGCTTCCCATTGGGGCATTTGACTGAATACTATACGAACAAGATGCCCGACTAGGTGGCCTCTTAGTGATGAGATGATGCTTTTTCAACGGAAAGGGTAGACGTTTTCCTTCTGAGGTTGCATTTTCTGCCCGCCCACATGAGTCTCTGGGTTTTTATCATGAAATACTTCACCAGACTACCAGATCTATGCAAGTACCAAAAGGCAAACCATAATTCCATCCCCCAGTACCCCCCGCCCACAGAAAGTACTTGATGTTACACAGGCAGTCCTTTTGATTTCAGCCTAAGGAGCAAGAAGAGAGAGCCACTGAGTAAGAAATGTTGCAGATGGGAAAAGGCCCATTAAGGTCTGTTATTCATCTGTCTGGCCATAGCCTGAATTGTTCCCTGTAGGATTCTTTTAATGCTTCATCCAGACATATCATTAAGTGCTTTATAACGGGCCAGATCCTTCAAACAGTGACCTCTCATGGTCTCCAGCGCAAGTTCAGTAGGAGGAAAAAGAGCTTTTGGAATTAGGCTCATGAGCTAGTAAAAAATAGCGAACATGAGTCAGGAGACCAAATAGAGTTCATTGAATATATATTCAAATAGGAAGCAATAGCCTGAGCATGGAAGTGTCAGGGATATTTCCAAGGTTGGTTTGTGGACTTCACAGACCGTGAAGTTGGTTGTGCAGCCGTTCCATAGGGACTAACACCCAAAATGAATGCAGAAGCTACAGTGTTCAAAGAGGTCCACATCCAATGATTCCTTGAGGTTATAGGAGATGTGATGTGTGTCTGCAACATTAGGGCTGGGCCCCATTTTAATATCCAGCACAGGATTCCAGAGCTTATTTCAAGCCTGCACAATCCTTGATCTACCAAGTCAAGTCCAGCTCAACAACTAGTCAGTGGTGGCTGACAAGAGTCTTTATAAGCCTGCTGTTTCTGCTGCCTTCTTGGGACTGCAAAATGGGTGTTTTAAGTATCTAGTAGACACACTACATCACTGTATGGATATAGAGTCACAGGTGTTTAGAACTGGAAGAGAGCTTAGAGGTCAACTCCCACTCAGTGCAGGGTTCAAGTACAGTAGCTGTGGGGCCCTCTGTATGTCAGCTCCAGCAAGAATGGCCAATGGCTAAGGATGATGGGAGTTGTAGTTCAGCAACATCTGCAGAGCCTGAACTACAGCCTTCCTGATAGATGGCTAGCCACTTGTTGATCTTGTTGAGCCACTCCTCAACTCTCAACAGAAATGACCTCACAGGATTTGTCATGAGGACAAAATGGGGAAGGGAGAGCTATGCACGCCAACCTTCAACTTCTTGGAAGGAAGGTAGGATAAAAAGGCAATAAATACAGAAGGTCTAAACAGCTCTGGGAAATGTAGCTCTGGGAGAGGAATAGTGAGTCTCCTCTCAGCGTCCTTAACAAACTACAGCTCCCAGGACTCTTTGAGGGAAACAACAGTGCTTTAAATGTACGGTGTGAATGTGGCCAACGACATGTTGCAGAATACACTCACAAAAAGACACATGGAGGGGCCCTCCATCTGCTGACCAGGTGCTGAGTGTTATGGGGAGACTTCAATGCCCATCTCCTTTCTTAGTGTTCCTTATCCTTCCATTGGGTTTGGACCAGCTAGCTCTTCAGATAGAGAACATTCCTTTGTAAAGCTGGACACATGGCCACTAGTCACCATGGGAAGGTGAAGACAGATAATTGGATAGGGAAAGAAGCCCAGTTCAATGGGTTATGATCTTTAGGTTTGTGTGTGTGTGTGTGTGTAGCAGAGACTAAACCATTAAGTTTAAGGGGTTACCACCCCACCAATCTCACCCAGCCTAAATCTGCCTGCCATCTTCCAACACTGGCTGTCAGCTTCCTTCTCCTTTAAGCTTCTCCCCTATGAAGAAGTTTTTCTCCCTTTCTCATAACACTAGAACTCAGGGAGATCCAATGAAGCTGCATATTGGAAAGGTAAGGACTGATTATTACTTATTCATTCAGCACAGAGTTAAACTATGGAACTCACTCCCATAGGAGGCAGCGATAACCACCAAGTTGGATAGCTTTAAAAGAGGATTAGACAAATCAATGGAGGAAAAGGCTATTGAGAGATACTAGCCATGTTGGAGGCAGTAATGCTTCTGAATACCAGTGGCTCAAAACTGCAGGAGAGGAGAGTGCTCTTGTGCTGTGTTCCAGCTTATGGGTTTGCCACAGGCATGTGGTTGGATGTGAGAACAGGATGCTGGACTAGATGGGCCATTGGCCTGATCCATCAGGCTCATCTTATGTTCTTCCTATTGTCCTTGTAGAATTCAGAAGGGAGGGAGGAAGATGAGGAATAAAGTAGAATTAGTAGGCTCTGCCTGTCATTGGCTCTGGCTCCACCTACTGTTGGCCTCCCTGCCTTTTGCCCTACCAAACCCAATGGCCACCAACCACCACTGAGCGCGCACAGAAACTGCCTACAAACATTAAGGCTTAGAACCTTGTTCTTGGTGTTTCAAAGAGAGAAATAAAATAAAGCCAAGATCCTTTGAGCTTCACAGCAGGTTCTGATTTGGGGGTTCTTTCCCACACTCCACAGTCAGATTGAAATCATACAGGTTTTTAGACACACGCCCCTCCGCTCCATCAGATTACAAGCAATTTAGACAAGAGCTCAGAGAAGAATGAAACATTGTGAATAACATCCATGCAAACGCAATTGCCTTTTAATCCAGCTTCAGTGCCCATTCAGCAAAGCATAAAGAATGTTTGTTTAAAAGATCATTGCTAAATTTAGCATGAGCTCACTCAGCCTAAATCTGAGCGACATTTTTAGAGAGCACATTGCAAATCAGGAATGCATGGAGAAATAAATAAACTTTCCCACATTTCTGGAAACCAGGTCAAAGAAGAAGAAAAAATGCCTGCCGTTTTTTGCACAAGAGAGCTGCTTTTTTTTTGTACACCGGAAAACACACGGCAAACACAGAGCATGTTTCCTATTTCAGGCTAAATGGAACATGTGTCGGTTCCAGAACTGGAGGATGCCACAATTAACCTTGTAACATGTTGCTATGAGCTCAGGGCTGGTTGCAGGTTTAAGGGACAAACTGCCCTCCTGTGTGGGGCCCCTCCTACATCAGTAGGGGCCTGGAGGGCTTTTGTAACGTTGATAGAGAACTGCGGGCAGCTTATCAGGATCATTTTGATCCTCCATGATGCACCAGGGAAACACTTCGTCCGATTGCATGACAGAAAATTAAAATTGCATCTCTTCAGTTGGAGCACCAAGCCAGGAAAAACAAACAAACGGGGCCCCAGGACAGGCATCAGAAGTGGCCCTGCTGGATCACCAGGGATGCCTGGTGCTGATCTCAGGCCTGCATGATATACCTGTACACAAGGGATGGGAAACATTTTCCAGCCCTCCCTTGCAGGCAGCCCTTCGGGGAGCCACGTACCAGCAGTAGGTGGGGCCAGAGGGAAAACTGGGTGGAGCAATGACTATAGGGTGGAATTCAGCATTTCACTAAGTGAAAGAATTTCTGCCAAAATAATTCAACATTGCACTAAGTGAAAGAATTTCTGCCACGATAAACAAGTCCTCACCTAGTATCACAGCTCATTTTACTTCTAAGAATCAGGGAGCTTCAAACAAGGCCTCTCATCCTTCCCTGAAGGGGCAAGAGAATGTATGGGTTCAGCCCTGGAAAAGTTCCCTCTGAGCATGTGCTAAGTGCATCATACCACCAAATAACTACATTCCATATTTTCAATGACATCGAGATCAGATTCTGGTGGCTAAGTCTTGGGCTCAGATTGAGCCCCACTGTCCACTTCTCTCTAGGAAATCTTAACACTTGCAAGCATAATTTTGAGAAGCAGTGCCTTGCATTTAAAAAAATACAGATGCTGAGATTTTTCAAGGCGCCAAATTCTGCCATAAAATTCTGGATGTTCTGCCTGCTACTGGGTGAATACAGGTGTCCACATGCATGGAATGTGGTCAGCTGGTTTACATCCACCCCGAAATTGGAGAGAGGCTGACTTCCACCTGACTCTTTCTGTTATCCCAAGGCGTGAATTTTATCCACAACATTAAAGTCTTAGCAGCATAGCTTTGACAGCGTGCTTTGTTACTACTTCCATCCCATCAGGGACGTGGGTAATCAGAGTTGTTGGTGATCCAGCATTCCAACTTTTACATCTGCAGAGATTAAGTTAAAAAGAGTATGAAGCCCACTGAAATATTCCACATCAGGAGGTCATAAATTTCAACCCACTCCCCCCGTTTTAATCATGTCACTACGATTGCTTCAGAACACGAGGGGAGATCAGGCCGCTACTCTGGAGAGTTATTTATAGGAGATCATTCATCAATAAAAACTTCAAAAGGAAATCACTTAGCCTTCTGTGGGGTAGCCAAAGTAAACTAACATCGAGACGAGCTCATGAAGGAACAAAAGCTAGAAAGAGACCACAAGACGTTTTGTTAAGGAAAATCCTGATTTCCAGAAATAAATGGGGGTGGTGGGATGGTGCTGGGGGTGGTGGGAGATCATTGGCAATATGAATCGAGTTAAGCAACTCCATTCCCATTGGAAGGTTAAAGTAAACTGTTAAAACGTTTATATTTATACTGGCCTGGCCTCAAGTTGATTCAACTTCCTTCTTGGGATTTCATGGATGCAATGGAGTTGGGGATCTAAGAGATACATTAAAAAAATTTCCCCGTCTTTGGCACAGTCCTATGAGCTCTGTTCCTGCAGGCTGCTTTTACGTTGTAGTTGTGTATATGCTAATGTGCAGCTCAGTGGCAGAGCATCTGCCTTGCAACCAGAAGGTTGAATCCCTAGGATCTCCAGGTAGGTCTAAAATCCTGGAGAACACCTTTGCCAGTCAGTGCAGGCAATACTGAACTAGATGGACTGGCTCAGTATAAGGCAGCTTTCCTATGTTTCTAGATACAGCTATTTTCAGAGGTGAACCCTGAGCCTCGAGTCTGTCCATAGCTCAGCAGCAGAGCAGTAGAGTATCCACCTTACATGCAGAAGGTTCCAGGTTCAATCCCCAGTGTCTCCAGGTAGGGCTGGCAGAGAGACCCCATAAACCTTGGAGAGCTGCTACCAGACAGTGTAGAAAATACTGAGCTAGATGGGACCAATGATCTAACTAGATAAAAGGTATAAATAAATGTTCCCCACAAAAATACTTAGGCTAGAATACATCACATACACTTAGCTTCCTATGTTCCTGTCCTGCTCTTTCTGTTGCCCAGCCCAGCTCACAGGGTAGCTGTGAATATAATGCTCAATTCCCTACCCACTCATCACCTGGTACACCACTCCAAGCTCCTTGGAGGAAGAGATTCACAAATAGAAGAAAACAACAGCATAATGTAACACTAAAATCAGGTCAATGAAAAATGAATGCAATTCAAATCAACTCCCCACTAAAAGATAATGCAAAGCATTTTCCTCTCCCTACTGCACACCTGTATGATAATTGACTGTTTCATGAAATTTGGGCTGCGATCCTATGCACACTTCCACAGGGTTAAGTTCTTACTAAGCTCAGTGGGACTCACTTTCCAAGTCTTTGAAGAAGATGACACTTCAATTCCAAAGCCATCATTTACTATTATGATGACTAGAAGCATATACACCAGGTTCCCATATCCTCTTCTGCAGTGATCCTGTGATTAGTGATTTGATGTCATTCTGGGTAAGTTTTTTTAAAAAAAAATGCTTGCACACATTTCTCATGTCTGCTATGCTTGGTCATTATTGGAAAAAGCAGTTCCCAAATGTGGGGAGAAAGGACATCAAAGCAAAAGGAATGTTGGAGAGAGAGGTACTGCAGAGAGATTCTTACTCTCTCGTAACAGAGTTAGCCCAAGGCCATCACTCCAAGCACATTAAAACTTGGTTAGATTTACATTTGCCTTCATCCACCTTAAATACGGTAAATGTTCCCCACAAAAATACTTAGGCTAGAATAAATCATACACTTAGCTTTCTGAATAAGTGAAGGTTTTACTCACAGAGTTTCAGGAGTTACAGCAAACAAGTCTCTATCCATTGGCAGTAAAATAAGGAAGAAGAAGAAAAGGTTCCAAATGACTTAAAAAGAAATAACTTTGTCTCATTACAAAAGAATCATGCAGTCTTTGCATTAGTAAGGACATAGGCTGTAAAATCTTCTTTTTGGAAATTCAGCTCACTTGTTTTTTCTTCGGCTGGGAGCCATTCCACATGGCTCAAGAAAACTGAGGGGAGCAAAGGTCACTGGGAGCCTCTTAACCCTTTCATGCACACAAGTGTGAGTCAATAGTTGTATATAACAACAGGGAAAAGTTTGATGGGTGGGTGGCTACTTGAAGTTGATGACATGGGTCATCATTTGGTTTCTCATTTTTTTCAATCCATCCAGTTCTCTATATTTCCACACCAGTGTGTTGTTATCACTTTTTTCTTAAGTCTTTATAAAAATTCACCAGCATTTTAGTGTAATTTTCTGCTAGTGTATGTATAGTTGCCTAATATACATAGTCTTGCAAAGGAATCCTTCTTAATACAATTCATTTCGGTATATCATTTTCACCTATAGAGGCATTTTTACAAATACTTTAGCCTAGCACATGCATATTTGTATACATTATTCGACAGGAGAATTTCATTGCAAAATTCAAAGAAATACAAATTTCAAAGGATGGCTGTGTTCCAGTTCATATACCATTTCATAAAGTGAAAGTTAGGTAGCTTCATCTTTAAATGTGAAGTGATTCAAATGTGCCCCTGTCTCCCATCCCTATCAATAACACAGCAATTTGCAATTTTCAAAAGAAAAAAAAACATAAAGAAGTGACTGACACTTCACTGAGAACAAGGTAGATAAAAACTGAATAAAACCTGTCTGTTGTTGCTGTGGCAGGTAGTTGCTCTCTAGATTGCCTCCTCCTTCATACAAACAATTCCCTGGATATCAAGAGAAAGGTTTTGACTAACTTCCCTTTGATATACCAGATGGTTTTCTGCTGTCCCAAGGAGGCAGGATGAAGTCTAATGGACTTCTTGATTGCAAAGAGCAACTCAATGGTGAAACCTAGAGCAGGAGTAGGGAACCTTGAGGGCCACATTCCCTTCTGGAGAGGGCCACATGCCCCCAGGGAGTGAGGCCAGAGGCAACACATGTCAGAGCAATGAATGTAGTACTATTTTTTTTAAGGTAGGCTAGTTTCAACACATGCCCCTCTGGATCACTCAAGGACACAGTCCATTAGGGCAAAAACACTCAAGGAGGTTGTGAAGCAGGGTTAGTAAGTGGTGTGGCCTGGGGAGAAGATGTGTGGCCTAGAGAGAGTTCTGAGGGCCAGATAGAGCGGTGTTTCCCAACCTTGGGCCTCCAGCTGTTTTTGGACTACACCTCCCATCATCCCTAGCTAGCAAGACCAGTGGTCAGGGATGATGGGAATTGTAGTTCAAAAACAGCTGGAGGCCCAAGGTTGGGAAACACTGAGATAGAGGATTGAAGGACCACACTGAGCTCCTGGACCTGAGGTTCTCCTTTATCCCAGTGGGTGGGTTTTGCCTCACTGCAAGTTTTCAAGCAGAAGCTGGGCAGACATCTATTGGGGGTGATCTAGCTTGGAACTCTCTGCATTGAACAAGGCATGGATTAGACGACCTCTATGGCACAATACAAGTCTAAAATTCTATGAAATGTGGCATAGCCCTGACATAGGTTTCCAGCTGCAAAGACTGGTACCATCTAAGTCACTCGCTGTTTTCAGCCAGTTTTTGCCTAACCAGCTAAAATACTGGTCACATTCTTGACCTTTTGAAATTTGAAAAAGAAAAGAAAGAAAAAAAAAGACAGGGTCTTTTTACTATAAGCTCTGGTTAAGATGAAATTTTCATAATGGACCTGCTGTTTTCTGCCGGCGATCAAACCACAAGCTAAACATTCTCCGGGCAAAGCTGAAAAAATACAGGAGGTCACTTGAAGGTTTGAGGCCCAAAAGTATGGAAACGTATACCAAAAATGCTGGACCTCTGTTTGGCTCGAGGACCATGTTCTTAACTGATTTGCTAAAGTAGACCGATCTTTTTAACATTTACACTGGCAGAAATCCAGCACTGTACTCAAATATGGGTTTGCAAAAATGTGCTTCTGTGCCTTCCACAGCTGTGGGACAGGCAGAAACTTCCCAGGCAAAGCTTCCTGCCTTGTGGAATCATAGTAGAGCTGGAAAGGAACCTGAGTGCCATCTAGTCCAACCCCCTGCAATGCAGGAATCTCAATTAAAGCATACCTGACAGATGGCAATCCAACCTCTGCTTAAAAACCTCCAGTGAATGAATCCACCACCTCCCTAAGCAGTCTCTTCCTCTGTTGAACAACTCTTACTGTCAGAAAGTTCTTCCAGATGTATAGGCGGAATCTCCTTACTTGTAACTTGAAGCTGTTGGTTCACATCCTAGCCTCCGGGACCAAGCAAAAACAAACTTGCTCCATTTTGCATGTGACATCCCTTTAGATGTTTGGAGATGGCTATCATATCTTCTCTCAGTCTCCTTTTGATCAGGCTAAACAGACCCAACTCACTCAACCTTCCCTCATATGGCTTGGTTTCCAGACCCTTGATCATCTTGCTCACCTTCCTTTGCACACCTTTCAGCTTGTCAATATCCTTCTTAAATTGTGGTGCCTAGAATTGGACACAGTATTCCAGGTGTGCTCTGACAAAGGCAGAATATAGCAGCATTATTACTTCCCTTGATTGGGACACTATACTTCTGTTGAATAGCATTAGTTTTCATTGCTGCTGCATTACACTGTTGACTCATGTTAAGCTTGTCGTCTATTAAGACCCCTAGATCCTTTTCATATGTACTACTGCCAACCAAGCTGTTCCCCATCTTATATTTGTGCAGCTGGTTCTTCCCACCAAAATGTAGAACCTTAGATTTGTCCTTATTGAAATTCATTTTGTTTGTTTGGGCCCAGTTCTCCAATCCGTTAAGGTCATCTTGAATCTCAAGTCTGTCTTCTGAGATATGGCTTCCCTTCCCAGTTTGGTGTCATCTGCAAATTTGATGAGCGTTCCCTCAATACCTTCATTTGTTTATCAAGATGCTTACCGTATTTATCGCCCCATAGGGCGCACCTAGGTTTTTTTTTTGGGGGGGGGAATAAAGAAAAAATAATTATCCCCCCCCTCAGGCGCGGGGCCCGAGCTTCCCCCGACCCCAGCCCCCAGAACAGGCTGCTATCCGCAAGCCTAGGGAGCCCCGTGCGACATCATGCCGGTCTCCCCAGGCTTGCGGAGAGCTGCCCGAAGCCCAGGGTGCACTCCACTGCGCGCCCCAGGCTTCGGGATGCAGGCAGCTCTCCGCAAGCCGTGGGAGCATGGTGGGAACTCCCGCAGGCTCCCAAGGCTTGCGGATAGCTTCCTGAAGCCTGGAGAGTGAGAGGGGTCGGTGCGCACCAACCCCACTCGCTCTCCAGGCTTCAGCGAAAGCCTGCATTCGCCCCATAGGACGCACACACATTTCCCCTTCATTTTTGGAGGGGAAAAAGTGCGTCCTATAGGGTGAAAAATACAGTAACAATAATGGGCCCAGGACAGAACCCTGCAGCACCCCACTCATCACGTTTTTCCAGGATGATGAGGCACTTTTTGGTTTCGGTCAGCCAGCCAGCTACAAATTCTCTTAACAATTACCTCATCCAGTGCACATGTTACCAGCTTCTCCTCAAGAATATCACGGGGGATATAAGTCTAACTGAAATCAAGATATGCTACATCCACAGCATTCCCTTAATCTACCAAGCCTGTAACTTTATCAAAAAGAAAGAAAGAAACAAGTTTCATTTTTGAGAAACTCATGCTGGGTCTTAGTAATCACAGCATCCTTTTCTAAGTGTTTTCTAAGTTAATTATTTGTTCTAGGACCTTCCCTGGTACCAACATCTAGCTGTGCAGTCCATAGTTAACTGGGTCTCCCCCCCTTTTGAAGACGGGGGCAACATTTGCTCACCTCCAGCTCAGAGGGACCTCACCCATTCTCCAAGAATTCTCAAAAATTATAGAAAGAGGCTCTGAGATTACACCCAAAAGCTCCTTTAGTACCCTTGAGTGCAGCTCATCAGGCCCTAGAGAGCTGAATTCATTTAAAACAGCTAGGTATTCCCTTACCAGCTCTTTTTCTATCTTGGGCTGCAGCTCCCTCCTTGCACCGCTTATTCTGTTATCAATAGGTTGAGCACTGTTTTCCTTTTGGGTGCCTTAAAAACATATAGCAGCCTTACAAAAAAAATAATAAAAATGGGGGGGGGGGCAGAGGAAGAAAGTGACAGTGTTTGTTGCCACTTCAATCTCTAGGACCAGCCACAAGATGAAAACGTCTGTTTCACAGCTGCAGCGAGACACTGTTTAAAATTGCAGAGGCAGAAATGGTCCTCTGTTAAACAGAAATTATGCATTTTTTTGGCCTACTTTCTCTAACCTTTGGAGACATGCCCAGCTTCTGACAGGCTCTGATGATGTCTCAGTGGAGGAAATCCTACACTGAAGGAAAGCATGTTGCCCTCTTCACTTAACTTTTCATTCATTTTATATTTTTCATTCTATGTTTATATACAATCCTCCATTTGGCAAACGTATGTTAGGCTGTGTCATCTGGAGAAAAAAAAAGACCTGAACAATCCCATCCTCGTGCAACGGAAAGCTCAGGACATCTTAGCGGTTGCGGATGACAATTCCATAGACACTTTTCTACAGGTAAGTTTGCACTTTCAGGTTAATTGCTGAGGAGCAAAGAAGGAAGAATTCTGGCCCTACCATTAGACAGGGTCAGGTAGGGATGGGAGGTGTCAATTTCGGTTTCTCTCAGTTTACATTTCTGCAGGCTTATGTTCAGATCTGCACATTCCCACAAATGCCCTGCTTTTGAGTTGCTGTAGCTCAAGGGTGCCCTTCTTCAGAGGGCAGTAATGCAGTAGCCCTGGGAAAGCATTGCAGAACCACCAATCAAGCAGAATGATGTGTGAACGGTCCCATATAAATCCAGTATAAACCCACCACTAATGCAGTTATTATATCAGTGTATTGTATTGCAGGGTGCACTCCCACAGGAAAGAAAGCACCAGTCTGGAGGGTCCCAAGATCTGCAGAAGCTTTGTTGTGGCTTCATGGTGAGTCTGTGCAGCAAATGCAACAGGTCCAAGTAGTCCAGTGGAAAGGCTGCTGAAGGATCAGTCCAGCCCCCACCAAACAGAGCTGCCTCTCCAACTTAATCCCCACTGCCTTGTCAGCACCTCTAGAGTCAGGAGACAATCTGGCCCCAAAACAAACCTAAGCATCGTTTGGAATTGGGCAATTCCCTCCCCACGCATGCATATCCAACAAAGCCTGCAGCCTTTTAATTGTGCATGGCAGGGGGAAGAAACCACGAGGCAGAGCAAATTTGAATCATCCTTGTGACAGACGTCACTGGGCTCATCCTGCGGATGAGGAGTCATCATTTGGGTGTGGCTTTCCGATGACAGGCATGGAGTTCTTGGGGCTTAGAAGCATTAGACAGCCAAACACCCTTCCCAGAACAAGGGCAGGCACCCAAAACAACTTTAAGACAGATGCTGCTCCATTATTCTGACAAGGGCAGTGGGTGTGGATGCCCATTTTCCCAGCTCCAAAGGACTGCCAAAGTGCTGTAGCAAAAGGAGTTGCCTTGCTCATCACTGTCAGCTTGTTTGCAAAGGAGGCTTAAGAAGCAGTTGATAAGCCTGGCTGCACGGAAAACAGCTGTCTTGTCTTTAAAGTAAAACCCAGCAGCACTTACACAGGGCTTGATTTCAAAAGTTTGAAGTGTGAACATTCTTCCAGCGATCCTCACAACAGCCCTGTAAGGCAAGCTAGTCCTCAGAGATGCCTCCTTAACCTAGTGTCAAAATGAACTTTGTGACATACAGTGGTACCTTGGGTTAAGTACTTAATTCGTTCCGGAGGTCCGTTCTTAACCTGAAACTGTTCTTAACCTGAAGCACCACTTTAGCTAATGGGGCCTCCTGCTGCCGCCGCGCCGCTGGAGCACAATTTCTGTTCTCATCTTGAAGCAAAGTTCTTAATCTGAAGCACTATTTCTGGGTTAGCAGAGTCTGTAACCTGAAGCGTATGTAACCTGAAGCATATGTAACCTGAGGTACCACTGTATATTTATTTGTTAAAACACTTGATTCCCCCCCCCCCCGTGTTTTGACCATTTCATTGTCTGCTGTCTTTACAGCCTGTGTCATTCTTTTAAATGAATCTTTTATACAGCATAAAAAATTAAAAAGAAAATAAACTGTACATATTAAACAAACAAACAAACAAACAAACAAACAAACAAACAAACAAATGGTGTTTGCCATTAGCTCTCATGGCTTTAAAAGTGGGGTTGGATAAGTAATTTCGTTGTCCCCGAGAGGGGGCAATGACAATAAAGATATTATTATTATTATTATTATTATTATTATTATTATTATTATTATTATTATTATTAATATTATTATTATTATTATTATTATTCATGGAGGATTAGGTCACTAGTCACTTTGTGTTCCACCCTGGCCCTTTTGTCCATCCCTCTGCAACCAAGGGTCTGGCTGTGCATAAAGACTTTGGGAGCTTCTTCATGAACCATTTATTGATCCTTCATCCCAATTTGTTTGTGAGGAGATTGGATGGCGTTGTGTCAATCACATGTTATCCCACACTTTTTTTTTGTTATTGTAAAAAGTCAGATAATTGTTCCACTGAGCTAAGCTCTGTTCCATCTAGGTAAGGTCTCTGATAAGTTATTGATAAGAGCAGGAGGATCTGTGATTCTGGGAGCTCACAGACAACCTGTTTATGGAGCATTCATCCTGATTTGTATGCAGGATGATGCTGAGTGAAAGCAAGTGCTATTTCACACTTACTTTTCAGTGCATTCCCCCCTCACAATTGGGGAATTGGGTTTGTGGCGCAAGATCTCCCAATCAACCATAACTGTGCATCCTGAAATTATAATATACTTTCAAAATATTTTATAGTGGTTTATAGTGTGTATTTTTATGATTTGTAGCTTATTCATTCATATAAAAATATTCTATACCACTGTTCAGAAAAAAAATCAAAGTGGTTTACAACAATAGGACATCAACTGATGCCCTGAATGAATTCTATGGTTTTTTTAAAGAAATGTTCCAAACTGCCTTGAAGGGGTGTATTTTCTGAGAGACAGGTAATAAAATATCAGAGTACAAGCAAACTAATAAATAAATCTCAAATATTTCACAGGGCTGTTACGAAAATAAACATGGATGAGTGCAGGGAGAGAGAAAAAGGGCAATATATGCCACCTAGGTCCCCATAAAAAGAAACACGGGAAAGTTCTGTTGATAAATAAGTAAAGAAATATGCTAAGTGTCCCCCAGATGCTATATCTGAAGAAACTGAAGGTTTTGGACAGTCTTCAAAGGCTGTCCCACACAAATCCTGTTGCAGTAATCTAATCTGCATTTTATCACAGCATGGATGACTGTCTGTGGCCAGATCATGGTTATCCATGAAGGACTGCAGCTGGCGCCCCAACCAATATCTTTTACATACTAGGAAAACCAAGATAACAAAATATGCCTTCTTATGGAAAATACTTTCTTCCCCACAACAAAGGAGAAACTGTAACTGGATTAATTTGCTGCAGTGATTTAGAAAGTCTCTTAGAAGGAACATGCATTTATCCTAATCTGTGACAAATGCACGTGATCCTAACCTCAAAGTTGATTATCTTTATGTGTGCTGTCCACTTCTCCAGTAATGCTTGCTTGTCCGATGTTAGGTCTGCTTGCCATAGAATGGGCGTGAGCTATGTTGGACTAGCAAGCTCAAATCATCATAACAAGAAAACGTCACATAGGACATGCACAGAGCATCAGTAGCCCTGGGAAAAGTACAGTTCCCAGTGCTCCTGGGTCACTGCCATAGCAGCAGGAGCTGGAGGGGGAAATGGGGACACAGACCTCCCATCCTTTCTCATGCCACTGACAGGGGAACAACCAGTTAAGCAAGTATAAGGGACAAGGTTTGTGGGTTGGTGGGTTGGTGGGTTGGTGGGAAGGAGTTATGTTTTTCTCCAGCTTGAATAAAAATCCAAGCTGGCTGAAGTACTTGCAGGATGCAGTCTTCTCCTGGTATTTAAGTGAGCATTATGAGTCAAAGAGGTTCACATCAGAGATAGTAACAGAACCCATGTCAATTTGATTTTGTCCTCATTTTGCAGTTTCAGATACTTGCAAAATGGTTTCTAGATGGGAGTTTGGTGGCTGGAGTCTGGAAAGTGTTTCCCTTTTGGGAAAACAGAACAGCTAATGAAAGATGGGTTTTCAAGATGTAAGCAATTCGGTTTCCCCCTTTTAGTTTTATAAAGTGTCCAGTAAATATCAAAAAGGAGAGGGACCATGAAAGAAACGGTGGCTTCAAACTTGTGAGATTTCATGAAAAGCCCAAGTCACAAATGAAGCCCCATCACATCCACACACAGCCGAATCCCAAATGATGAAGAAACCATTTTGCGGTTGCAGGACATCTTAGGTCAATGTAACTGCTCCATTCAGTTCATTCCTGAGTCATAATCTGAGCCAATTCTGACCCTCCCCAAATAATTAGCCACAGCACTGCATTGTTATTTTTTACCTCTCTTTTATTATTTATTTACTTACATACCTCTTAGTGGCCAAAATGGCATCTAAATGGTTTACAGGCCATTCAACAACAAACCAATGTGGACGTCCATCATTATAATTAAAATATATCATAAACCAATTTTACCAAAACATTAAAGTAGACACCCACAATTAAAATGTACAATGGAACAAGTCCATTGAAACAGAACAGTAATAGAAAGCACCCACCCACCACCCATACTTTTCCGTGTATAAGACTAGGGTTTTTTTTACTAAAAAATAATGTTAAAGGGGGGGTAGTCTTATATATGGGGGCAAACTCCCCCCATTTTCTTAATTTTGAGTCCCCCCAAATAGGGGGTGTCTTATACCCGGGGGGGGGGGCGTGTTATGCACAGAAAAATACAATGTGTGTGTGTGTGTGTGTGTGTGTGTGTGTGTGTGTGTGTATAAGCATGAGGTTCAAGTCAGGAGATCAGAGGAATGCTTGTCTACAAACAGGTGTGTCTTCAAGAGCAGGTGGAATGCCAATACTGATGGGACCTCTCATATTTCAGTAGGGAGAGCATCCCACAACATTGGTGCCACCAATGAAAAAGTTCAACTCTGCATTACCACAAACCAATGATAATCAGGCCATGGCAAGTGACTTGGTTCCATTTGTTGATCTTACCAAGCAATGGAGGGGAAGGCAAGTCTTTTGGGTAACTTGATCCAGAGTTGTTTAGGGCTTCATATGCATGGTTGCTAGGCACCAACTTCTTACCAAGCTCCACCTAGTCACTGTTATGATGTCATAGTATGCAAAGTGGGCAGTGCCTTCTACTCAACAATGAATGAAGGGGGACTTGATGTAGTACTTACTATTCATGGTGGCATGATTAAAAGGAAATATATATATATGAAAAAAACTCTCTAGCATTCAAGTTACAGCCAGTATAGGCAATTATGAATATTTCCTGAAGAATGTTACGTGACCCCTTATTAGCGCTTGGTTGTCTAGCAAAGGGAATCAGAAAGGAAATTACATGAGTAGTTTTCGAATTAGCAGCCTGGAATGAACACACACTAAAACTTCTCTCGGCAGAGCAAATTGAGGAGGAACGTTTCGTGTGCTTTTAAGAAACTTAAGATTCCCCAAACTCCTCATCAGCTCTGACTTGCTCATTAAGGGAAGACAAATGATTCACTTTGGGAGATTGTTTGAAACCAGTTGACTTGGGCTGACTTAATTCTTCTGGGCAGTTTAGAGTGAGGTCATGCATGATGAACTGATTATGAAATCTAAATACGGCGTATCATAAAAATACTGAGACTTTAAGAAGCTGAATATACTATTTGTTGAAAGCTATTTTTCATATTTAGGCAATATCCCTTTCCCCTTTGCGCATATATATATATATATATATATATATATATATGTTTTCGTAGATTTTCACGGGTACAGGAATGCAGGTTTTGGTGTCCTCGGGTGTCTTCCCGTGTAAAAGTTGGGGTGTCTAGGCGACGTTTCGACGAGGTCTCACTCGTCATCTTCAGGCTGGTGCTTTCGGCTTCTTGTTACTGGAACAGAGCGGGATCTCAGTGTTTGAGTTCCTATAAATACTGTAGAGGGGTGTGGTGTATTGCCTCAAAAGTTCTGGGCAGAGGGGAAGTTCCCAGGCTAGTGTTCTTTTCTTCTTTTGTTCCTTAATTACTTGAGGGATATCTTGAGTGATTTCTTGAGTGATATTCTGAGTACCACTTAGGTGGGTCATTAGGTGTGGATTAGTTGCTAAAGCCTTCGTGTCTTGACCTCTTGAATTTGTGAAGAGTTTTTCTGGGAAGATGGCTGTACTGCACTTAGTTGTGCTTTGGCTTGGCTTCGTGTATAGGGGCGAGCTGTGGTTTTGTGCCCTGTGCCAGCCAGATCTGTGTAGGGATTGCAGGGGGGTGCAGCATCCGGAGTTGCACGTATCGCAGAACACAAGAATGCCGTCAAAAAAGAAGAAAAATCTTCCTCTCTTTTCCAACACATGAAAGAAACAGGACACGAAATTAATTTTGCAGATTCCAAATTGCTCTTTAACATGGAACATCACCACAAGAGAATAATCATGGAAGCCATCGAGATAGAGAAACACCCTCACAACATGAACAAGCGTGACGACACGTCCCGCCTGCCAGACATCTGGAAATTAGCCCTCCCCACAAAAACCGACACCAGATCCAGAGGCACACAGAACGCCACCACCAATCAACCACACCAGACCCAAACCCAGACCCTCTCCACAGATAAATTACAGACACCATCCAGTAACCAAACCATGGTGGCAACTCCGGATGCTGCACCCCCCTGCAATCCCTACACAGATCTGGCTGGCACAGGGCACAAAACCACAGCTCGCCCCTATACACGAAGCCAAGCCAAAGCACAACTAAGTGCAGTACAGCCATCTTCCCAGAAAAACTCTTCACAAATTCAAGAGGTCAAGACACGAAGGCTTTAGCAACTAATCCACACCTAATGACCCACCTAAGTGGTACTCAGAATATCACTCAAGAAATCACTCAAGATATCCCTCAAGTAATTAAGGAACAAAAGAAGAAAAGAACACTAGCCTGGGAACTTCCCCTCTGCCCAGAACTTTTGAGGCAATACACCACACCCCTCTACAGTATTTATAGGAACTCAAACACTGAGATCCCGCTCTGTTCCAGTAACAAGAAGCCGAAAGCACCAGCCTGAAGATGACGAGTGAGACCTCGTCGAAACGTCGCCTAGACACCCCAACTTTTACACGGGAAGACACCCGAGGACACCAAAACCTGCATATATATATATATATATATATTCATTGCAACAGCATTCTGTGTTGCTTGAGAAGAATTGTCTCATGTACTCATTTGAACCCATGAGGTTTCATATATAACTTATTTTACATAGTCACATATACATCTTGACACCTAATTTTGAGGGGAGAATAGAGTCAAATAAGGGCACTTCCAGAAGGAGATTCTGGAACATTAGGAGAAACTTTCTGACGGTAAAAGCTGTTTGACGGTGCAACGGACTCTCTCAGATGGTGGCGGTCTGTCCTTCATTGGATATTTTAAAGCAGGGGCTGGATGGCCATCTGTCATGGATCCTTTAGCTGAGATTCTTGCATTGCAGGGGGTTGGACTAGATGACCCTTGGGGTCCCTTCCAACTCTACAATTTTATGATTCTATGGCTCATTTATTGAGCCTTCATGCTGATTTGTTTTCAGGGAGATTGGACAACATTGGCTATTTAACGAAAACACATTCTGCTTTGTTTGTGGGGAAGTTAGATGATGTTGGGTCAAAGCAAGTGCTACCCCACACTGACCAGCGCATTTCCCCATCCCTTATCTCAAAAAAATCTGGTCTTTGGGGAAAGCAAGTTTGTTGAGCAACACTGGCCAATTAGAGAAGTTATTCTTTGTCACCGTAATGATACTCAGCTTCCACACCATCAAAACTAAAGACAAGCAAAACTCTCTTCCTGTATCAGTTATGAGTGCAAATGATGTGTGACAATATGAGTATTCTTTTTTTTTAAAGGGTGTGACAGTTCTGGACAGTATGAATTAACTCTAGATGAGCTTATCCCCTGCTGTGTGGTGGTTAGAGCGTCAAATTGGAGTCTGGGAGACCAGGGTTCATATCTCCGCTCAGTCAGGAAGCCCACTAGATGACTTTGGGCCAGTCCCCATCTCTCAGTCTAACCTACCCCACAGGGTTATGGTGAAGATGAAATGAGGAGGTGGAAATGCAAGCCAGTGTGATCTCCTTGGAGGAATGATGTAATAATATTTTTACATGTAATAATATTTTTTAAATCATGAATAGTTTTATTAACGCAGGGATATGGAAACTGTTACCCTCCAGATGCTGTTGTATTCCCATCAATCTCCAGCATGTCTAATCTATTCAGTAGAGAAGACACAGAAAAAACCTCACATTCCTTCCTTTGATGATTTAGCACCAGTAATTAAGTGACTTAGCTTTTTTTGCAAGAGTAGCCCCTCAATATCCCCCAAATAAGCATTAGAATGTTGTCTCCACAGTTTGCTTTCTAGTTTTCTTTACATATGTCCAATTCATTTACTTTTTTATATTTAAAAAGCAAGCTAAGAGTCTAGGCCTCCTGGTGGGAATGGAGGGATGAGCATAAAGATGAGCAAGGAATTTTTCAAAGGTCTCTTCCTTTGGATTGCCTAACAGTTATGGAAACTATGCTCAGGTGTAGTTCAGAACTTTTTTTTGAAGCAGTTCAAAGAACTTCATTCCGCTGAACTAGTTCATTCCAAGCACTGAGAACAGCTAATGTACCAACAAGCTGGACCATCCCATAGAGCAGGCATAGGCAAACTCGGCCCTCCAGATGTTTCGGGACTACATCATCCCTAGCTAACAGGACCAGTGGTCAGGGATGATGGGAGCTGTAGTCCCAAAACATCTGGAGGGCCGTGTTTGCCTATGCCTGCCATAGAGCTTCTACCTTGTCAGGGTTCCTCTTCCATTTATTTGCCCTAATCCACCCTGTGAACAAACTAGACACTAGTTCAGCTCTTCCACAAAATCCTTTAAAAGTGCTTGGTTTGGCTCAAAGTAAAGAGCAAAACCTCCTATTGTGCTTATATTTGGCTCTGAGAATGGCTGTTCGTTTCTCTTCCACGATGTTAGAAAAAGAACATTCTTTTTTTTTGCTGTGATGGGCAGAGCAGAAGCTGGCACAATTAGTGAATTTTCTATTCCTGGTTTGTGGAAAACTTTCTATTAGAAGCCTTTGAAATCAAAACCCCGTCTTTTTTATCCTATAGGACTTCCTCCCTTGAAACGTCTCGAGTTCTGCTACGCAATCCCACTAGACTGGTAACTTGCATATCTGAAAAAGAAAGATCTTAAAGAAAAATGTATGGATGTTTGAACCCCATCCAAAGCAGTGGATATTTAAAAATAAAGGATATACATAATTAGGGTGGTCATTTATACCTTGCCAAAAAAGAGAGAGGGAAACACATGGCCAAGAAAGATTTGTGTACAATTTGCATATGCTAATGAAGATGTGAAAATGCCATTTTGGAAATAATAACCGTAATTTAAATAGAAAAGTAATACATCTCCCCAAAGTGTGGAATACTTCAACTCGATGATCTGTGTGCCTGTTTAGCTTTCTACTGTGGTGCTGTTGAAAGTCTGCTGCAAGGCCTCACTCCCACCCCCCAGTCTCTATTCTTAGGGCAGAGTGACTCCAGAGCTGTTAAACATGCTATATGAAGACATCAGTAGCAGTCCTGGATGGAGGTGGAGCAAAATGTCATCAGTATAAGGATGGCACACACAGCTCTACTTTTCCAAAACATCTGAGTCAGGAAAAACTGTGCATGTTCTGGACCATTGTCTGGGCACAATAGCAGACTGGATGAGGGCCAATAAACTGAGCTTGAACATGGCAAGGACTGAGGCACTGTGGTTCCCATGTCTGGGAGATTGGCTATTCTGGATGTGGGTCGCACTACCTGTGAAAGAACCAGGAGTTGCTGGCAATTGAAGCTGAGACCTTTTGCATGCAAGGCCGATGCTCTACCAGTAAGCTGTATCCTTTCCCAGACAGGATGGAGATCTGTCCACTGCAGTGGCGTAGCGTGGGTTGTCAGCACCCGGGGCAAGGCAAGTAATTTGCGCCCCCTAACCCGTGGATTTGCGCCCCCTAACCCATGGATTTGCACCCCCTAACCCTAACCCCCAGATGTTGCGCCTGGTGCGGCCGGCCCCCCCTGCACCCCCCACGCTACGCCACTGGTCCACTGTCTACCTCCCAGTGTTTCACCTGGACTGGTTCCTCCATCTCCCAGCAGCCGCCACATGCTCTGCCAGTGAGTTACTGTCCTTTTCTTAGCTACAACACCTTCCTTATGGTAGTAGTTAATTCTATGCCAATAATAAATTCTGCACATAATGCACGCACATAGAATTTGATGCACTGGTTTGCGATCTACGCATTTAAATGGCGCATGCACGAGAGAAGCACATGCTCAGCAAATGGTACCCTTTGTCCCACACTGATGTTTACAAAGCATCATTTATCTTCTTCTACAATATCAACCCTAACTTCTTTTTTCCGAGGGAAATCTTTCAAACATTTCATATTCTGAAGCCTCTCTCTCTCCCCCAACCGCTCGTCCTGACACTACATCTCCAAAAGTACAATTTGACAGGTATTAATTTTGAAAACAAATGGTAGGCTTTAAAGATCTGTTACTACGGCAAAATGAAAGGGGGGCAGAGGAAGGGAGGGTCTGAGCCGCAGCATGTTTTAATTGTGCGCTGGAAACTTTATAAACAAAAGAGACGAAAGCATCATTTTTAATCACGATCTCAACCAGAACAATAATTATGATAAATCCTTCGTCAGCCCAGCTCAAAAGCCCTTATGGAGGTAGGAGGAAATTAGGGAACTATTGTCTCAAAACGTGCAGTAGAAATGTTTTCCAGCTTTTCTGACATATGGAATTCCACATGGCTTGCAATCAGATGGTCTCCAAATCACACTTGTTCAATTGCTAAACTCCTTGGCAGTTTAACATAAACAAGCATTGGATTCATTAAACTGCTTTATTTTGTATGGGGGAGGGAAGACGCATTCTAATTAGTTGCAACAGCTGAAGGTTTACAATTTGAACACATCAAGAGCTTGATTTTTCAAAAGGTATCAAAACCCATGGCGTGTCGGTAAGTTGATCATTAGCATTTTGGGCGGATGGGGTTATGCAGTGTAAAATAATAGGAAAATATTTTTAACTTACCTTTGATGGCTCTGGAAAATATCACATTTTTGGGATCTTGTAAACAAAATGAGGAGCACAACTCAACAAACACCTGTTTATTTTTAAAAATGAAAAGGCTGCGATATTCAAAACAGGACAAGGAATGCTTCCGACTGTGTGATTAATTCTCTTTGCAAGTTCCTTTGCATATATTCAGACTGATCCTCTGGCCTGTGCAGCTTTAGGGCTTAATTCAGACCATGCTTCAATCTCCCTTAAAAAACACAAAAACAGAACACAAAAAACCACTACACACCAAACAAACTAGTTTCAAATGCATTGACCCTAGAATGTGTGAAATAATAATAATAATAATAATAATAATAATAATAATAATAGGCCTGAGCATGTATAACAAGAGTGAGGAAACTTTTTCAGCCTAAGGGCCACATTACATTCTGGGCAACCTTACAGGGTCCACATGTCAGGCAAAAGTGGGTGGAGCAAAAAATGAAAATTTACTCATTGTATAGTTGGCTGGTTTCTACACACACTCACATAACCCCCTCTCTCCTCCATCCATAAAATCAAGACTCATCATCAGAGTTCATTAACACATCCCAGCTAGAATCTGGAGCAGGGCCAGTGAGCAATTTGGCCTGGCAAAAGAAATAATAATAATAATAATAATAATAATAATAATAATAATAATAATAATAATAATAATTTATTATTATTATTTATACCCCGCCCATCTGGCTGGGCTTCCCCAGCCACTCTGGGCAGCTTTCAAAAAAAAAAAAAAAATTAAAATACTGTACTACATCAAACATTAAAAGCTTCCCTAAACAGGGCTGCCTTCAGATGTCTTCTAAAAGTCTGGTAGATGTTGTTCTCTTTGACATCTGGTGGGAGGGCGTTCCACAGGGAGGGCGCCACAACCGACAAGGCCCTCTGCCTGGTTCCCTGTAACTTGGCTTCTCGCAGTGAGGGAACCGCCAGAAGGCCCTCGGCGCTGGACCTCAGTGTCCGGGTAGAACGGTGGGGGGTGGAGACGCTCCTTCAGATATACTGGACCAAGGCCGTTTAGGGCTTTAAAGGTCAGCACCAACACTTTGAATTGTGCTCGGAAACGTACTGGGAGCCAATGTAGGTCTTTCAAGACCGGTGTTATATGGTCTCGGCGGCCGCTCCCAGTCACCAGTCTAGCTGCTGCATTCTGGATTAGTTGTAGTTTCCGGGTCACCTTCAAAGGTAGCCCCACATAGAGCGCATTGCAGTAGTCCAAGCGGGAGATAACCAGAGCATGCACCACTCTGGCGAGGCAGTCCGCAGGCAGATAGGGTCTCAGCCTACGTACCAGATGGAGCTGGTAAACAGCTGCCCTGGACACAGATTTGACCTGTGCCTCCATGGACAGCTGTGAGTCCAAAATGACTCCCAGGCTGCGCACCTGGTCCTTCAGGGGCACAGTTACCCCATTCAGGACCAGGGAATCCTCCACACCTGCCCGCCTCCTGTTCCCCCAAAACAGTACTTCTGTCTTGTCAGGATTCAACCTCAATCTGTTAGCCGCCATCCATCCTCCAACTGCCTCCAGACACTCACACAGGACCTTCACTGCCTTCACTTGTTCTGATTTAAAAGAGAGGTAGAGCTGGATATCATCCACATACTGATGAACACCCAGCCCCAACCCCCTGATGATCTCTCCCAGCGGCTGCATGTAGATGTTGAACAGCATGGGGGAGAGGACAGAACCCTGAGGTACCCCACAAGTGAGAGCCCAGGGGTCTGAACACTCATCCCCCCCACTTTCTGAACACGGCCCAGGAGGAAGGAGAGGAACCACTGTATGACAGTGCCCCCAGCTCCCAGCCCCTCAAGAGGGTCCAGAAGGATGTTGTGGTCGATGGTATCAAACGCCGCTGAGAGAAAGGGTATGGCTAAGTCACACTCTATTTTGAGGGTCATATTCACCCCCAAGACTTGACATTCCCCCATTCCTGATATAGAGAATACTTATTTGCAAGAACATAAGAGCCTGCAGGATCAGGCCCATCATCCTGTTCTCACAGTAGCCAACCAGATGCCTATTCTGGGAAGTGCCCAAGCTGGATCTGAACCGAAGAACACTCCCCGCTGCTGTGGTTTCTAACAACTGGTACTCTGAAACATTATAACTTTGTGAAGGCAGAACATAGCTATCATGGATAGTAGCCATTGATAGCCTTCCCTTTCTTGAATTTGTCCATTTGTAAAGTCATCCAAGTTGGTGGGCCATCACGGCATCCTGTGGGAGTGATTTCCACCATTTAACCATGCACTGCATGAAGGAGTCCTTTCTATTCTCTGTCCTGAATCTTCCAACTTTCAGCTGCATTAGATGTCCCTGAGGTTGAAACAAGAACACGAATATAAGAGTCCATGTACATTAAACAGAATTAACAAAAAATGCCAGAAAACTTCCACAAGAGGAAATAGCCCCACATCAAGCCCCACTCATGAGCTTCCAAAAGTAGTCTGAACTGTTGGAAACATAATGGTAGACTAGCTGGATTTTGGCCTAACCCAGCAAGAATTATGGGATCCTGTAGATCTGATATCTTTTGCAGTGCTTTGGAATTTTTGTCAGATCTACACATCTGCCACAAAATCAGCTCTGGCCAAATGAGGCATGTTCTTCCTGCCACTCGAGACATCCTCTAAACCCCATAGGCCTACTGAAACAAATCGTGTTTAGGAAAAAGAATGACTTCTTTGGCATGCTGCAGAAGAAGAAAGCAACAACAACCCTATGGTAAATTAAATGTTGCAATGTTCTTTCTAAACTGAAATGGAAGATTAAAAACAAATCAGTCATATTAGCCTATCACCTCCCCTGCAAACGCTCAACTACCACCCACAAGCAATGTATTTTAAAGCTGATAGGAGTCCTTGTCCACTACACACAGATGTTTGCCGAAGTGTTAGGGTGCCTAAATTTTATTGCACCGCTATAGCTGAATCAATTCCAGGGGTCAGCGAAGGGATTACTGGATCTCTTTGCTTCAGCTGTGAAAACTCAAGCTAATTAGCTAAATATATAGGCCTGCTGGGGTTTGTTGCATGAGTTCTACTGCTGTGTGTGTGGCGAATATCAGATGTTTGACTATTTAAAATGGAGGGGGCTGGGGGGCATTCTTTCCTTTGTGTGGCTTAGAGGAAAAATCTCTCCAAGTTGAAAGACTCCACAGAAGGCCAAGATTTTACCAACATTTTCATTTGTGGGTAGAGAGAGACAGTCCCATGCTTAAAAAATCAAATCAAATCCCAATTTTAGCTGGTAATATTCCCATATTGATATACCAAGAAGGTCTTCAAATATTGCCTGCTGTTTATGATTAGAGAGAGCCAAAGTCAGTGCTGAAAATAAGGCTGCATGATCTACAAAATGCAGTCTTGCACTGGAATTGGTGCATATGAGGAAACCAGTTCAACAAACACTAATAAAACTTAAATGGCGACCTTCCTACACTACCTATAGCTTATTAGACCTTTAAAATATGCCCTTTAGAGTGAGTTACAAAATGTCCCCTTAAAATGTTTCTAAAGATTCCCTCTTCCTTATGTTTGGTAAGTTAAAAATGGTTTACTTACAAACTCCCCAAAGGTCAGATTTATGTGCTTTTCCATACTGCATTCATAAAAAATTGCACAGGCAGTAAAACTTAGTTCCAAAGTGGTGAAAGTTTGTCAATTCTTGGTAGAAGAACTCAAGAGTGGCTTGTGAGAGCCATGCGGTCTGAGCTTGGAGTAACCAGCTCAGATCTCCTCACACATTGAACTTCTCAGGTAGACTGGAGAGGAACAAAGGCTAGACCCTTTTAAGCCTGGCAGGGCAGCTTGCTCTATGGTTTTAACTCCAGCATGCATTAATTAGACTTATGCATGTTGGTTACGACTATGTGGCTGGTTTTCCCACATGTTCTTTACTCTGCCGTTTACTTAGCCTGCTTTCACCTGACTGCAGAGATTGGAAGGCAGGTCACTGGGCATCATCCAGCTCCTTTTCCACACATTCACTTAATGCATGGAACAGTTCTCTTCAGTTCTATGTCCATATCCTTTGCCTAGTACAATCTTAACCCAACAGCCCACTAGGAAGTTCATAAAATGAGGTGTAGTGGTTAGAGTGTTGGCCTAGGACCTGGGAGACCAGGACTCAAATCCCCACTTGGGGTAGCCTTGGGTGTGCCACTGCCTTTCAGCCTAACCTACCTCACAGGGTTGTTGTGAGGATTAGATGAGATGACAGAGAGCTGTGTATGCCACCTTGAGCTCCTTGGAGAAGTAGGTGGGATATAAATGCAATAAATAAGTAAAAAAAATCCTAATATTCAAGTCTTGATTTCCAAAAGGGCACCATTGTTTTGGCTCCATTAAAATAAATTCCTTCAAGTGTTCAGCAGATCACACAAATTGACTCACAAGGCATGGTGTTCCTTTTAACTATCTTATGAAGCACCTAGATATCTGAGTGGTTTTGCATACCGGGAATGAAAGTGGATGAGGGCCGACATCTCACCGTCCTTCTGATTTCCTCATGAGATGCTTGAGATATAGGAGACAAAGGCTTCCTTAGTTTCCCTTCATAAGACACGCGGCACCGAGGACTCCGTTTTAGTGAAACGCTGATCAAAGCCGAGCTGTGAAATGTTACTATCCCTTTGCTTGCGGTCGTGTTGACTTAAGGCATACTTCCAAAATCCCTTCTTCCCCTCAGAACTTTTGACCACTTCATTTCTGAAAGGGAACGCTTGCATTTGATACCGCTTGGTGCCTACTTGCTAGGCATGGTCTTACTGGGGAGTTAAAACAGGGCTTTCCTGTATTATAATTAAAAAGAATCAAACGTATTCATGATAACTTGCTAGAGGTCTGGATGGGAAACATATGTGATATCGTTTGGGCTCCTTTAAGGAAAGCAAGTTAATTAACTCTGGACCTGGAAACAAAAAAAAGAGCCCAGGTTTTTCTACAAGATTTGGTTCCAATTGCTCATATAAATGCCAGCATGTTTTAAACTCATTTCCCCCCCTTTACCTCCCTTGGAGGAGGGGAGACAACTTAGGATTCAATTGATGCAGGAATGAAGCCACGATATTCAAAACATTCAGCAACCGTGTTAATTACACTCCATTGTTGGACTGCCCTTATGTTGCAACCTACATGAAGCCAACCTCTGGTCAAAAGAGGAAAGAGAAAGAGAGAAAGACAGGAAGGGAGCCTCCATTCACAGATGAAAAGAGACACGCACAACAAACCTGTATATAGAAAAAAGGAGAGTAAGAGGTGCAAGGCTGGTTCAACGATGAGGCAAGGTGAGATGACCACTGCAGGTGGCAGAGCCTTCAGGGACAGCAGATCCAATCTCCAAGGAATGTATCATCTGCTGCCACCACTGTGGTAGCAACAATGGCTCTAGTGTGCTCCTTGGAGGCCAGATCAGTGTTGTCTACAGCAGGGTTCCCCAAACCTGGGTCTCCAGCTGTTTTTGCTTCCCTTGGGAGATGACTTCTGAAGAGTGACAATGGTAGCAACTCCGTTCAGTCAGAGTTTAACAAGCCCACCCACTGAAAGCAAAAATGGGGAGTCTCATTATAATAGCGACAGGGACAAAAAACAACAAGGGCTGGCCTGAGATAGCTGGAGCATATGCACTGAGTCAAAATCTGTTCAAAAGAAGAAATAGTTTAGCAAGAGAGGAATGAAGCTTCCAAGTTCAGATTACTAGATGCTGGAGGCACAGAACTGAGGGATGGTGAGCTTCCATCCTGTCTTGTTTTTGAGTTCCCCTTTGGCAAGTTGGCTGCTGTCCATTGTCAAAGACAGAGCACTGGGTGGGATGTCTCTTTCACCTGTCTCTGCCCGGCAATGCTGGCATGTTTTGGATCTCCTCCTTAATTTCCATTTTATAGCAGCTCACCTATTTCTAGTGGCATATGCACTTGCCCGAGAACATGAGTATGCTGCTCTACATTTTTCTCTTCCCCGTCTCTTTTTTTTTAAAAAAGCACATCTTCCCCTCCAAAGAGAAATAGTAGTTTTGACATTCCAAGAAACCCTGAAAAGGAAAAATGCAGAAAATTGCATGGGTTGGTCTCCCTCCAGCTTGCTTATTCCTGGGAGATAAGTGATTTTGTATGCTAATGACCGTTCCCTCAAATCACTGACATTTTCTTACAATGTACTTAAGTACAGTTTGTTTTGCTTTCTGTCTCCACAACAATTACAACTTTTTTTTAATGGCTTGGCCTTTCTTTTGCCAAAACTCCATTTCCTCTCCCTCCTTTTTTTTTTTACTGTTAAAAAAAGGGCCCAGCAATTCAGTCCACAACACTGCGTAGCAGAGCCGTTTCCAGTTGTGTAAAAAATGAAAACAAACAAGGCTGAACTTCTGTTCTGTTAAGAGGGTAACCACTTTCTCTCTATCTCTTGAAGCCAATAAAGCCTTCTGGCTCCTTTTTCTCCAGCAGATTCATACGCACAGATGCAAAATATGCAGTTTGTAAGCAAGGCAGCCCTACCACATGCTAGGAACAGAAGAAAAGCCCCACTGGATCAGGCCAAAGGTCAATCTAGTCTAGCATCCCGTTCTCACAGCAGCCAACCTGATGCCTGAATGGGAAGCCTGAAAGCAAAACCTAAGAGCCACAGCAACTTTCCTCAGTTGTGATTCCCAGCAACTGACATAGGCTACATTGGAGGTAGAGTGATGGTGATGATTCAGTTTATTACCCACCCTTCACCATCAATTCATATGTTGAATTTAAAATTCAACATATAAGTAGTTTACATCAGTTATACAATTATGGTGCTGCTGGCCACATTACCTGCTGCTGGAAGGACAGAAAAGGCTAAGGAGTAAACTCTGTACAAATCCAGAGTGGAGTCCCTAAGGCAGTTGGATGGCGTCTTGTATGCCTCCTTCCAGCAACGCCTGCAGCCAAGATGATGCCGAATGTATTGCTTTCCTTTCCTTTCAATCACTTCAGTGAGGCCAAGAGGAGGTATTCTGGTCTGAGCAACCCAGGATCTCCATACACACTACCCATGCTTGCACTCTGGAGTGGTGACTTCAGTTCTGCAAACACAGAAGAAACAACGTGGGAGACAGCAGTTAAGAGTTATAAGCTCAACCCGATTGGTGTAAGGAAGGTATGAGCACAATGGGTTGCCTCCATCGGTGGGAAAGATCATTGTGTCTCACTGGTCAGCTACTGCCTGCCTGAAGTGGGGCAGCTCCCTGTCGATAAAGTGTGGACTCACCACTGTCCGTCTGCTTCAATGGGTGCTTGGAGCTGAGAGTATCACCCGACAAGCAGACTGAACTTCTTCACCAGAAAAACAACAACCCAGCCCCAAAACAAAAACAAGTAGCCACATTCATTTAGAGCACTGTGATACCACTTTAAATAATCATGGCTCCCCGCAGTGAATTCTGGGAGCTGTAGTTTTTTTAAGGGTGCTGAGAACTTGTTGGATACTCTCTAGAACAGGGATGGAGAACCTGTGACCCTCCATCTGCTGTTGGACTGCAGCTCCCACTATTGCTGACTATCAGCCATGCTGCCTTGGGCTGGTAAGAGTTGGAGCCAGAGGTCCCAACCTCAGGAAGGCCAGAGGTTCACAATCTCTGCTCTAGGGAACTTACCATTGCAAATGTTGAGCAACATGACTTTTGAGAGATCTTACAACCTTGAACCATGGAATGGTTTGTAGGAAACTGGAACTTGCTAAGATTGTGGGTTCCCCATGGGCATCTGGGTGGCCACTATAAGAACAGGATGCTGGACTAGATGGGCCATTGGCCTGAACCTGCCAGACTTTTCTTATGTTCTTAAGCTTTAGCCAGCATGGAGTTAATTCACAACTTTTTCCCCAGCAAGCAAGCGCTGGCATAAGAGAACTTTGCTCCAGTCATTTTTTGCCCACATCCTCCTTAATCAGACCTTTTACTCTACATTTTATCCACTCCTGGCCTTTCTCCAACTTTATGGCTGGTGGACAGACTCAATGGCTGTGGTTTGAGCTTTCCAGCTCTCACACATACGTACTGAGGGATAATTTGTGTGAAGGGGAGAAAATGCTGAAGCATCTCCTTGAGGTAGAATGGGAAGGAGGAAGAACCAGCTTTGAGGGTAAGCTGTGATTTGTGAAGCTGCCTCATCTGGTTCTGTGAGAAGGAAGCACCATCCCATGACTGTTGTTGAGACAGCCATGCTTTGCGGTTACTCTCTGGGTTTTAAGGCAATTATGAGGGCTGTCCGGTAAAATTCGTCAACGTCCCTAGAATGAAAATTCAGGGGAATTTGTTTGCAACCACTTGGATGCGGGTGGCGCTGTGGTCTAAACCACAAAGCCTAGGGCTTGCCGATCAGAAGGTCGGCGGTTCAAATCCCCGTGACAGGGTGAGCTCCCGTTGCTTGGTGCCAGCTCTTGCCAACCTAGCAGTTTGAAAGCACATCAAAGGGCAAGTAGATAAATAGGTACCGCTCCGGCGGGAAGGTAAATGGCATTTCCATGCGCTGCTCTGGTTTTGCCAGAAGTGGCTTAGTCATGCTGGCCACATGACCTGGAAGCTGGCTGTAGACAAACCCTGGCTTCTCGGCCTGTAGAGCAAGATGAGCGCTGCAACCCCAGAGTCATCTACGACTGGACCTAACGTTTAGGGGTACCTTTACCTTTTTGTTGTTGTTTAGCCATTTAGTCGTGTCCGACTCTTCGTGACCCCATGGACCAGACCACGCCAGGCACTCCTGTCTTCCACTGCCTCCCGCAGTTTGGTCAGGCTCAAGTTTGTAGCTTCGAGAACACTGTCCAACCATCTTGTCCTCTGTCGTCCCCTTCTCCTTGTGCCCTCCATCTTTCCCAACATCAGGGTCTTTACCTTTACCTTTACCTTTACTTGGACAATAAAATCCAAGGATAGGAGAGAAATCCAGTTCAGTTCACATTTAAAGGCTACTCGAGCCAATTTTCACTTCTCAAAGCAATTCATGAGCTGAAACACAGCCATCTTTTAAAAATCTCTCCAAATTTTGCAGTGCAGTTCTTCAGTCAAATAATCTGTGCAAGAATACACAGACCAGTGCAAAGCATGGATAAACATGCACATATTAGTGAAAAATAACACACAAATTAAGACTATGCTCTGGCTCTGGATGAATCCCAGATCCTGAAACAGATTGGAATGATTCAGGTCAGCCTGGGATTCAGCCAGAGTGGGTTGAGGCAGCCCTGGGTTGCCTCAGTTTGGATCAGCTCCATGTGGAATGATCCAGGGTTGTCAAAGGGGGTTGGGCACTTGGATGGCCAGGATAGTGGGGAAAGGAGACTGCAAACAGATAGCCTGCATTTGTCTCCTTGTTCCCCTCCCCCCCACAGCATGATTACTTAGGGTTTTAAAGACTGTGCAAGCCCCCAATTTGGTTTGGGGCCTGGATCTGGGTCAGCATGGCCCTGGATCATTCTGGGCTGAATAGAGGCTGCTCTAAAACACCACACACCCTCCAACATTTCTCCGGTGAAAATAGGGATGTCCTATTCCACAATGATACTTTTACTATTTATACCCCGCACATCTTACTGGGTTGCCCCAGCTACCCTGGGAAGCTTCCAACATACATAAAAAAACATAGTTAACATTAAACATTTTTTTTAAAAAAAAATCCTATACCAGATTGCCTTCAGATGGCTCGGGGGTTGGATAACTCCATACTCTCCAATATTTCTTCAATGAAAATAGGGACATCCTAATGAAAAGTGGGACATTCTAGGATCAAATCAGAAACCGGGATGGCTTCTCTAAATCAGGGACATCCCTGGAAAATAGGGACACTTGGGGGGTCTGATATCATATTGGGTCACGAATTGGATTGGGGGGGGCATGCACAGCCCTAATGCAAATCCTTCTTCTAAGTGACTGATACCTGTATATTTGAAAGTGCTAACAGTAAAATAATTTACACTGAAAAACAAAGCAAAGCTGCTGCTACCCAGTTTGATTGCAGATACCTTTTTCATCCATCAAAGCATTTTAACGGGTTAATCAAACGGATTTAAGTCTTATAGCCTATTTAATTTTAGTGGCTGCCTTATTCTGCTTGCTTCCCCAGTCAACGGTTTGAACAATTTACTGTTGTGCAGACTTTTTATAGGCCAAACTTTCTAAATAAACCTTCCCTTCCACTCCTTCCAATTCCTTATTTTGCTACTAGCTGAACCCACAGTGTGTGTGTGTGTGTGTGTGTGTGTGTGTGTGTGTAAATTAGTAAATCACATGCTTTACTGCCACATTGCTGTGTGTCATCTGTGGTCATTGAGTGTTTCATTTTTGGACAGAATTACCTATTTGTTTTTCCCTTCATCTCTTGGATATCCTTGGGAAAACACCATGCCACTGAGTGACACTGAGGCAGCTTGAAACATTTCCTCTTAACTCCTTTCCTTGCAAGCAAATAGCCACGTCCAGCATGTAGCAGTAGGGCAATGCTTATTGCCTGGAATGATTGTGTCAGCTTCCAAGCACCAGTGCCCATTGGGACTGACTGGTAAGGCAGGAGGCAGGGAGCCCAACAGCAGGTGGCGCCAGAGCCAATGACAGGGAGAGCCAGCTAAGGCTAGTTTTGTCCCCATCCTCCTCCTTGCAGTGTTCAACGACGGCAACACTTGAGACTAAAGAGGAGGAAGGTGACAGCCAGGGCCGCCCCCTGGACAGGTTGTAAGGCAGGGAGGTGGCAGATGGCTGAGGGCAGACTGTGGGTGGGGCATTTGACCTGATGCATCAGCCTCCACTGCTTCCAAGTAAGTTCTTCTGGAAAGTCACTAAGGCCTTCAGTGTTGGAGGTTTGGTCTTACCATTAGGTAAAGTGAGGCATATGCCTCAGGCAGCAGATCTTAGGTGTCTCCAGTCTGCCAGTATTTTACGGGGGGTGGGGATTTCAAGTGCACACCTGCAATATAGCTTTGTTCAATTAAAGCAAATTAAACCACTCTCTTGCCCTAGGACAGGGGTCTGCAACCCGCGGCTTCGGAGCCGCATGTGGCTCTTTTACACCTTTGCCGTGGCTCCGGGGCGGATACTAGCGAGGGGAGGAGGCGCATTGTGCGCCCCGACACTCCCCACTGTGGCGGGCGCTGTACTGGCTGTGACGTCGCATGGGGGTGGTGCGTGCATTAGTCACACACCATCCTGACGTCACCTTCCCACCCGCTGTCAGATCGGACATTAAGGTAAGAAACAATATATGCAGTGTTATATTTGTTTTAAATGTAGTAATGGTTTTGTGACTCCCAGTTTTTCCCCCCCTTCGGAAATGGGTCCAAGTGGCTCTTTTTGTCTTAAAGGTTGCAGGCCCCTGCCCTAGGACAATGACTCCATTTTTTGCCATTAGAAAAGTGATGGGGAAAATACACCAAAAAGTGGGGGATGAATGAATGACTTATAAGAAATATGAAGGCCCAGCAAGCAACTTAGCATTAATGCTCATTGTTGTATAATTGCCTTGCAAACATATGAGAATGTATGTTCCATAAAAAAAACAGACAAAGAGTCCTTCCAGACTGTTATTATTATATTTTGGGGTGGGATTCATTCACACACATTCAGGTTGCACAATTAAAGCTCATTTGGCACTCTTGCGCAACACACCGTCTTCCCTGAAAGGTCTGCCTTTTAGTGATGAGGAAAGGGATGGGAAGATGCGTTGGAAAGTGTGGGATAACACCTGCTTTGATACATCATCTAACCTTCCCACAAACAAGTCAGGACACAAATAGGTTATCTGGAAGAGTCATGGAAAGAGGTAGAGGCAGCAGTGCAGATGGGGTTGAACCTCAAGGACAATGCTCTGGCTCTGACTGCCCAGAAAATGGCAGATGACTATCATAATCTGGGATGTTGTGAGCATGCCAGGACCCACTGGGGCAGATGTTGGTCACTGCAGCATCCCTATTTTATTTCATTTTAAACATTTTATTGTTATGAGCAGCTAGTTGGGCATTTTCATAATTGATTTGTGCAGCTCAGCTCTTGTCTGCACACAGGTGCATGGACTGTACCCTCAAATGCTGCATGCAAATTCCTGTATAAGTGTACAGGACAACTATGCACAGAGGTATGAAGAGACCACACTAATTGAATGTAATATGTGAAGAGCCCTGAAACTTAAAAGCTGGTCCCATGTTAGGGTTAAAGCTGAATGTGAAAAGTTTGAAGCTGATTTAGCTGGCTAATTTGGCTGTATGTTTCCAAATTGCTAGTCCATAAGACACCTGTTGTCCTTTCACAGAGCCATGGTTTCCAAGGTCTGGAGAAACCACGTCAGTTGAAATTGCTTGATGCTTTTTGTGAAGACACGCCCTGACTCCTCATTATACCCACATAGGGGTTGCTTTCTTTTTTTCTTTTTTTTTGTAACTAAGGAGTTACAGTCCGGTCTTGGCCCAAAGCCCAATGCTCAGCTTATCACTCAAGCAAGGCCGTCTGTCAGCACCAGGAGTTTCCATTTTGGAGGCCGTGCTGCAGGAAACCAAGCTCTGACACGGTTTCCCCCTGTTTCGCTGCAGCAGGTCTCACAGGATACTGAAATCAAGGCACCGTGTGTTTGCGGAGAGATACATCAACTCCAACCGTTGAATAATGGAAATACACATAAAGGAGCCATGCAAACTATGCTGGCTTTATTTATTTTTATATTCTGCCTTTCCGCGAAGGAGCTAAATAGGGATGTACATGGTCCTCCTCCCTCTCTGTTTTATTCTCACACAACAACCCTACAAGGTAGTTTAGGCTGGGAGAGACCGTGACTAGACAAGATCATCCAGTGTGCTTCATAACTGACTGGGAATATGGACCCTGGTCTCCTTGGTCTTCTAGGCCAATAATCTAACACAGTGGTTCCCAAACTTTTTTGGGCCAAAGTCCCCTTGGTTCCATAAAGCCATTCCAAAGTGTTTTCATTTCCTTCCACCCAGTGGCGTAGCGTGGGTTGTCAGCACCCGGAGCAAGGCAAGTAATTTGCGCCCCCTAACCTGTGGATTTGCACCCCCTAACCCGTGGATTTGCGCCCCCTAACCCTAACCCCCAGATGTTGCGCCCGGTGCGGCCAGCCCCCCTGCACCCCCACGCTACGCCACTGCTTCCACCACAATCCCTAGAGCAGAGATGGAGAACCCTGCGGCCATCCAGATGTTGCTGGACCACAACACCCATAATCCCCGAGCATCTCTTGGCATCTCATGTTCGCTGGGGTTGATGGGAGTTGGAGTCCAAAAATATCTGGAGGGCCACAGGTTCGCCACTGCTGCCTAGGAAATGACCATCCCTGCTGCTTGTTCTCCTGCCCATGAGATGGATTTCTTTTATGTGCTCCAAAACACCTCCCACCTCATCCCAAAGGTCTAGTAATGTTAATATATTATTATTATTACACAAAATGTATATGATGCTTGATTGTGAAAAAAAGAGAAACCCTCAAAGCAGTTTACAAAAAGAATAAAACAATGAAATTATCATTGAAAACCCAATTAAAAACAACCATGCAAAGCCATTTAAAAACAATTGACACCAATGATAAGCTAAAACACATGTCAACATTATTGGGTTTATGGGCTTGCCTAAACAAATGTTTGTAGCAGGCACCAAAAAGAGTACAGTGAAGGTGCCTGCCTGAGGTCAATAAGCACGGAGTTCCAAAGTGTGGGAACTCCCACAAGATCAATTTCTTACAAATGCAAAATGGGTATTATGTGGCACTTGTAAAGGTGCCAGTTCTGCAGATTGAAGCGGCCAATTGGACATGTTTAGGGTAAGGCAATCTCTTCTAAAAAAAAACCAAGAGCAAAAATATTGATGTGTATTTGCAAATAAGCAATACTGCTTTCTTCAGCATCCTTTGAGGTTTGCCTGTTGAGGGTTTGTTTGTTTTGGCTTCTTGGCTTACTCCGGTGGCACAGGAAGGACTGAAACTGCTGAGGCTGCTGTGCTGCCAGGATTGCAGTGGGGAGAGACATTTCAGTAGAGGGAGAGGGCTATTGCGCTCCTGTCCTCATTGTGGGCTTCCCAAGAGGCATCTGTTTGGCCAGTGTGAGAAACAGGATGTTGGACTAGATGGGCCTTTTGCTCTGGCTGAGCAAGGCTCTTATTATGAGAACATGAGGAGCAGCCAGTCTTGGGTTTCATTGCTTGGAAAGAAGCTCTCCTGAAGGCAGTGGGGCATAATTTGGAGGAAACAGATCAGTTCAGGCATGTTTTGTTATTAACTATTAATTTACAAAGCCCTGAACGAATGAGGTTTAGGGTACTTCAGGGACTGCCTGAATTGTTGTATCCCAGTTTGATCACTGAGATCATCTGCAGGGTCTCACTGCTCATTCCCTGAGTTGGTGAGGCTCATTTGACAACAGCACGAAACTGAGCCTTTAATGTCATTGGACCAGAATTGTAGAACACTCTGCAAGTTGAGATTCAGCAGGCTCCTTACATTTCAACCTTTAAATGCCTGTTGAAAACCTTTATATTCCATCAGACCCATGCAGGCACTTAAGGACACATCTTTCCACAACACTTAGCTGATTTTAACATTTTATATGGTTTTTATTGTTTGGTTTTATGTACTATTGTTGTAAACCACTCTGATTTTTTATTTTATTTTTTATGAATAGCAGTTTATAATTTGTTTAATATACATCATTCCATGTTCCTGCATTCATTCCTTGTTCCCTTTCTCTTCCCTTCCTCCCAAGTCACTCTCAGAGGTGGATTTAATAGAGCACGACTGGTTTTGCCACACTAGGTGCCGAGTCGAGAGGGCGCCATAGGGGGTGCTGCAACAATGACCGCTCCCTGCTTAAAACGGGGGGCACCCTTTGCGTGGACGCGCGCAGCCCTAGATCTGGAGCGGCCCCATCAGCATAGGCTTGGCTTTGCCTTCCCTCAGGTGGGATACCTGGAGGTCCCCGCCTACCTTAGTCAGTTGTCCAATCCCACCTGGGGGAAGCGTTGCCAAGGAGACCAGGCCAGGTAGGGGGAGGGACTACCTGCCCACACAATAGAGGGAGGATCTTACCTGGGAATCCTCACTTGGCTCCAGAGCTTCTCCCACCCTACCCACCCTCAGTTAATGTCTTCTTTTGCAGGTTAACTTTTCTTCACAGGTATGCGGGTGCTGCTACGATAAGGTCGCTGTTAAAGGGCCGGAAAGGAATTTCCCTGCATTGGCAGGTTTCGCCTTTCCCATAGCAAAATGTCACAACTTTGGCGGTATCAGGCCTTGGGTGGAATCCTTTAGTCCATCTTCCTCTTTGCGGCGGCGATACCAGGGTTCCCCGTTAAAGGGGTTTCTGAAGGGAGGCTTTGACCGTACGCCGAAAGGTCATCATCGCTCTCCTCTGCGGCGGCGGCGGCGTAACGGGGGCGGCTATCTCTGCTTGAACATATGTTCTCCAGAGCCGGCCCATCCCCCCCCCACTGGATAACCCTGAAGCTCCCTAGGTCCCCGGCTGGGGACTGGGGAGGGAGAACGCCCAATACCTGAGCCAAGGTCTACCCACATTTGAAATTTAATAAAGTTGTGGCCAATTGTATCCCATAGCAGGTTGTCTTGAGTCGTTATTCCACATGACCGGGGGGACGGGACCGCGCGGGATCTGGGGACTCCGCCTGTCCACGCAATGACAAACAATGGAATGTGAGAGGCAGTGGCAGTAGGGGGCTGAAATTAGATGTTGCACAGGGCACCACTGAAATTATAAGACTGTCCCCCTTCCTCATTGTGTACCAGGCAGGGATCTTACCCCTCACCCCAGCTTTATTAACTCTGTAAAATGTTGTGCACATTGGCAGCACCATATATGTCTAATAATGTTAACATACTCAGGGCCGGATTTAGGTTTGATGAGGCCCTAAGCTACTGAAGGTAACAGGGCCTTTTATATGTCCAGCTGTCCTTTGTCAACAACAAATTTTCTCTGTTTTTTGTGTTGAATATATGCTATATGGAAATTTATAGACCTAATAGGTATGTAAAGCCATTTGCAGATAACAAAATAACCAGTCCATGCAGAATGTAGGCACCCTATATATATATAAATGAACAAACCAGTGATATTTTAGGGAGCAGGCTAGCAGGCGGGGCCCATTACTTACATCATAGGAGCCTACACAACACAAAACACTGTTGCTGCATGTAGGTTTTATTTTATTTGTTTTTTATATTCTATTTTGGAAATGTACATCCAGGGTTTTTTTCCTTTAAATTTTTTTGGGGCTCCCAAAAGAGTGGGGCCCTAAGCTATAGCTGGTTTAGCTTATCCGTAAATCTGGCACTGATCATACTGTAATAAAATATAATTGTTGTGTATAAGACTAATCTAAGAATCTCCTGTCCCTATGACTTTTGCTGAGAAGTGTTTTCAGTGCTGCTGTGTAGCCATTATGATGAAGATTGTGATGTAACGCAACCTGTTTTAGTTCTGTGCAGACACCTGCTGTTGTGCTCACCTGCTTTTCTTTTTTTTTTTAATAAAATTTTTATTGGTTTTACAGAGTTTTTTTAAAAAACAAACAAACACTTAAAAAGACAAACATACACGTATAGTTTCAAACATATTTTCATAAACCTCTTTTCTTGGACTTCCCCATACCCCCCCTTTCTGCATCCCAATGTCCATAATCTCATAGCAACTCCTAATTGTTACTTTCCAACCTCTGTCATCTTAGTCCTCTTTGTGTTCTGACCTTATATCACTGTACCCCTTTGTTTCTGAAAACCACAACATTTTAACATTCATTAAGTTTATAGTAGTCCTTAAGATAACTTTTAAATTTTCTCCATTCTTCTTCCACCGTCTCTTTTCGTTGGTCACGGATTCTGCCTGTCATCTCGGCCAATGTCATATAGTCCATCACTTTCATCTGCCATTCTTCCAGAGTGGGTAAATCTTGTGTCTTCCAATACTTTGCGATGAGTATTCTTGCTGCTGTTGTAGCGTACATAAAAAAAGTTCTATCCTTCTTTGTCACCAGTTGGCCTGTGCTCACCTGCTTTTCACACAATCCCTCTTGAAGTCAATTCTATTAGGGCTCCCCCACACTTTCCCTTATATAAATAATGCCCAGAGCATCCCATGGGAGACTGTTACTCTCATCCTTATCCATAAAAAAGGACACAAAAATTAATGCAGCAATTATTGTTGAATAAGTTTTTGGATGAGTTTCTAAGTAAAGTGTATGCACATTTCATGCATCTTTCCTTTTAAATGAGCAATAAGACTGTGAAGAACAACCTGAGATTTTAACAGAAAAAGAGGCAAGGTTAAGAAAATAAAACAGACGCTCCTGCTTAAAGTTCATTTCTTGTAGAGTAGTAATATTTTCTGTAGCCACCCCTAAACTGAGACATGCCTTTATGAAGGATAAAGGTGAACTGCCTGGGAGAACAATGGTGACTGGGTAGATATATGTTTTACTATCTTCTATTATGCCCATGCTCTATTCACTGAATTTTCACTGAGGTCCCAGGGGCAATTCCCAGCATCTCCAAGCAGGGCTGGGAGAGACTTCCTGCCTGAATCCCCAGACAATTCGAAGCAAGGTGGACCAATTGTCTGATTCAGTACAAGGAGCTTCCTGTGTGTTCCCTTTGGGTGGTTGTTGTGCAGTGTTTGGTGTCATTGAATTTTATCATATATTATTGCAATACAAAACACTGTTGCAAGGCTAAACTTCATGGCGTTTATCTACACTTAGCAGTGACCATTGTGAAAATTATGATAATATTAGTAACAACTAAGCTCCATTGAAAGTGATGGAATTTAAGGAAAATGTGAGACAAACTTGTTGCTTTGGTTTTAGTGAGACTTAGTTCTAACTACATTTTGCTGAATTGAGGTCTATTTCTTCAGAAAAACACACACATGCACACTAATTAAGAGAGTTTGGATTTGATATCCCGCTTTATCACGAAGGAGTCTCAAAGCGGCTAACATTCTCCTTTCCCTTCCTCCCCCACCAGACTACCGCTCTTAACCATGATTGCTGTGCACGTCTCTGGGGCATGCGTGAGTGAGGATTCCCCTGCCTTGCTCCCTTTCTGCACCAAAACTGGCGTGCATGTCAGTGGGAGCACACATGCTGATCATGCACAAGTGGGAAGGTGTCTCTACATTTTTATGTACACCTTACCCTAGTATATGCATCTCTGTACACATTTCTAAAAAAATATTTGTCCTGCCTTTTATTTTTAGGAATTTTGGGTGATATATAGTAGGGATGGAGGATAAATTTGATTTAGTTAGCATTTAAAGGCAAAAACCTCTAATTCATGCTTTTTGAAAAAGAAAACACAAATGGAAAATCAGCCTTTATTTGAAAGTCACACTTACCTGAATTTTGCAGTTCTCCAGTCAAATAATTCATACAAAAAAGCATATATTAGGATTAAAAGGTTTTTAAACACTGAAAACAGTATACAAGCATGCATTTTGTTAGGGAAATTGCATTCCAAAAATGTGTTTTTATAGGTAAAATTGCATACAGATACATGTACATAAGGAACAAAATTGCACTAAAATGCTGCTGAATTTTCATTAGGACATTTAAAATAAAAAACTGACAAGCTGATGTAGAAATTATTCATTATTACTTATTTATTTTGAGCATTTGTCCCCCACTCTTCAGCCAAAAGAGCTCCCAGGCAAGAAAACCCCTTACAAAAAATACAAACAAGGGAAAAGGGATAGAGAGAGAAGAAGGGGGAAAAACAAACTCAGGCACCAATTGTTAAATAATTGTTATCATAATAATCAACTTGCATAGTTCAGAAACAGGAGGTGCCTGATGGAGCTGAGCTTCTGGCAAAGATGGCGGAAGGAGCCCCACTTCCCATCTCTCCCTCTGAGGCTATTCCAAGGGGACGGCAGAGGGAGAGGCAGCTGGCCTCCATGTGGAGAAGTGAATTTAAGATTTGGGGAAATGAGATACTGCTATTGAGAGATCCACCCATTCTTAACATCCGCTACCTCCCCAGCAATTTAACCCTACAATAGCGCTCTTAGGTGGGCAGGCTGGGCTAACATACTGCGGTGAGCTTTGGGACTAAATGGGCCTTTGGCCTGATCCAGACAAGCCCTTCTTATGTTCAGTGTCTAATCCTAATGCAGTACTATCTCCATCACAATATAATTGTAGTGGTCCTGAGTCTGGTCATAACTACTGTGTATCACTGCCTTATAAGTAAAGCATGCCTGTCAACACGATTGCTTGATTCCACAAACAAGCACATTTATGCTTCTGTTTACTATGCTTTTGTGGCTTAGTAGGCTCAGCAGGCAGCACCACAACCTTCCAGGTCCAGAACAGCTTTGTGACTTTTCTTGCCGCCCTCCCCAGCCCCCACGTCCTCTGCAGCACTAATATTGGGTACCTTTATAGTCCCCCAAAGCCACAATTGGGAATGCATTCAGAGACCATTCGCACAGGAAGCAGGTCCAGCCCTGAAGAAACGGGGAAGCTTGTCCGATCGAAAACAGCCCATGAAAGGAAGCCTTTCATGCCGTTTCTTTCAGGTAGAGTTTTGCTTGCGGATTAAAAAGAGTTTATTCAGGTACTTGCACATTTCCCGGCTGTCTGAACTGGGCGGGATGTGGAAACCTCTAAGTCATAATCGATTGCTGTAAAAGCGACCGGTTCAGGCTAGCTGGGGAATAGGCAGATGAAAGGCCCGGCAGAAGGCGACACACAAACTGAGAGGGATGAAAGGGAGACCCAGAATTTCGGTCCTCAAAGACATAAGCAAAGCAGTCAAGGCTCAAATCGCCTCTTTCTTCCTTTATGAATGTGATTCTCTCTCTCTCTCTCTTTAAGGAGAGGCGTTTAGATGTTTTATGGGGCCCCAAATCCCACATTGGTTTTTTTTTATTTGTTTAAAGTAAAAATTCAAATGGCACCCCCCCCCCGTCCTGACACATGCATACAAACACACACTTGGATTGGGGAGGTTACCTAATTTCCACACCCCCAAAACAAAACACAAACCGAAACATGAGTAGCCTTAGAAATTCACATCTCAGAATTTTGCGATACAGTTTTCCACCCACTGTGCACAAAATTGCATGGTGCAATATACTAAGGCGCATATATCTGTGAAAAGAAGAGTTTGCAAAAATGTGTGTATGGGGGGAAATTGCATACAAAAACGTTTACGTTAGGAGAAATGTGCACCTAAGAGAACAATGAGGAAAGATGGAGAGCTCAACTTAAGACTGGAAAAATGAGAAACTGAAATAGACAGATTTGTTCATCTCTGACATATGCATACTTTTATTAACAAAGGACAAAATCCATTCAGGAAGTTTTTTTCTGTGCACAATGCTGTCTCTAGGTTTTGGGGGGCCCCGGGGCTCCTCTGGAAGGAAGGACAGGATATATATTGAATGAATCAACACCTTGTCCTATTATCACCAGCTCCTTCTCCTCCTCCTGCTAATTACCAGGCAGACAACCAATGAACATGCAGCTTGCAATGCTGAAAGCAGAGGAGTAGGTCTAGGAGGCTCTGGACAGTGGGACTGAATCATAACATGAACGAGATCTTCATTCATTTATTTAGTATAAAAAACAAATGGGGGTCCCTTCGTCAATTAGGCCAGGTGTTACCAACACAGCACCCTCCCTATGTTTTGGGCTATAACTACTATCAGCCCCAGCCATAGCTGTAAAGATTTCCCTTTTTTAAGGGAAATTCCCTTATTCCGAATAGGATTCCTCACAAGAAAAGGGAAAAGTTGAGAGCTATGGCCCCAGCCAGCATGACCAATGGGCAGGGGTGAAGGGAGATGCATTTAACAATGTTAGTGTGTGTGTACCATATTCCCTACCCTGAGTTAGTACATTAAATATTTCATTTTGCAGGGCATGCATACACAAGGGATGTGCCTTGCATTCTAAACATTGCAGTCCCTGCTGAGCTGAATGGGCATCCTGGAACAGAGCTCTCTCCCTGTGGAGTAGAAGAGAAGGATGCTTGCTCCTAACCTTTACACCATTTGTTAGAAGCTCCCAAATATACGATGTGCTGTTGTTGCTGTTATTGTTTTACCACAGCTCGCTGTTAAAAGACATGTAAGGTCATAGGCACCTGGCAGAGTCTGTGGAAACAAGAGGAACTGTCTTCCTTTCCCATACCAGAGCCTATACAGCGAGGAACAGTCATAAACAAGTCTTATGCACACAAAAATATCAAGGATGAAAAAAACACACACACCCCATCTTTTTATACATCCTAAAGCACTTACAGCTCTAGGTTTCTTGATCTGTAGAAACAAGCTTAAAAAGAGTTTCAGAAGACCTTCCAAAATATGCCCCCACCCCCATGCTGGCACCACTTCACTGAACCCTTCTCTCTCCACCTCCAAGGCAGCTTCTACCTTCTATTACATAGACCATTGATCTTGGTTCCTTTCAGAGGCTTAGACAAACACTGGGCTGTTTCACTGCCACAGGTGCAGGGAGAAGTAGGAAGCAAAAACCATACAGAAAACCTATTTCCATGAAGCTTGGCACTTGATGGTGGGCAAGGTGATTATGGATATCTGTAAGTCTCCGGGATGAATCTAAGCAACATCTTGGAATTCATTGTTGTGTTCTATGCTAATATTGTGTTTAATTCGACTTACTGTTCAAAGTAATGGGAAACTGTCCTGCATTATGAGGGCCCAGATAGCTCAGTTGGTTAGAACATGATGCTGATAATGCCAAGGTTGCAGGTTCAATCCCCATATGGGGCAGCGGCATATTCCTGCATGGCAGGGGGTTGGACTAGATGATCCTCAGGGTCCCTTCCAACTGCACAATCCTACAATTCTATAAGCTGCCAATGCTTAATTTGTACACAGAGAAGGCAGACTCACATAACCTGAAGCCGTGGCACCAGTCGTGCACAGTGAGGACAGGCTGTGGTTATTGATCAATTCATGCCCCTCCTTTTAAAGGGGTTCATACTCCACAGCTACAGAGCATGGTATCTTAAGGACCCAAAACCAATTGAGCCACTTGTAATGGCTAATGTAATTGAGTGCTGAGAAGTGCTTGAGGCTGTTCCCCTACTGAAGCCAAGGAAGGCTGGGACTGGTTAGTGCCCAGATGGGCAACTACCTGGGAACCCCATTGACCCCATCTTTTGCTCCAGGGTGAAAGAAGGTGGGCTATAAACGCAAGAAAATGAACAAATAAACTGACCACTGAAAACTAGTAGCTAGTTGTTTCATATGTCCTACAGACCTCATGGTAACTTATAGAATAACCCATTTGTTGTGGCACAATGTTTCATAGGCCACAGCCTACCTCATCAGATGGAGCACTGGGCCACTCCAGACTGATGGGTTTGTTAGTTTTTTGCAGGTGAATTCTGCAACATCTCATTGATAAAATAATAGTCAGTCAGAGGTAGACTTATACTGTGCCATCCACATGCTGTTATGCTTCCCCAATGTCACCATGTTATTGCCATCTGGAAGGGCACTCTTGCACTATAGAACAGGGATGACCAACTCCCAAGAGACTGCGATCTACTCCCACTATAAAAACACTGGCAGTGATCTACCCATTGGATGGACCAAAGTTTTGGGGAGCAACACCCACAGTTGGTGAGCTTCTTCTAGGGAGGCTTCAGCAAAGTTGTTGCTCGACCAGTTGGAGGTCCCTGCTATACAACAACCAAAGTAGGATGAAACAGCAGCAACCCTGGAATGTTTGTGGTATGAAATATTCCAGGTTTTCAACAGGAAATGAAGCAGTATTTCTGGCCCAAAATCTTTGCAGGCACAAACAGGATCTCATGGGACAGCCCTGATACCACCACAAGCACAAATCATCATGAATGCTCATTAAAAGGGGCACTCCCCCAAAACACAACGTTCTTTTCCACCACTTAGTATTAAGGAAATGCATTTTTGGAGCTACATTTTGTCGATGGTAGACTATAAGAAATCTTTGGATGAGTCCGTATGAATGACTCATCAGAGTGTCATGTTTCCTGCATTCTGTGGAGAAAGTCGGCTTCACTCTTTCATTCAGTTAATAAAACCAATGCTTCTCTGTGGTAACTATATACATTTTAAAAACTGGAATGGAATTCTGCAATGCCCAAACAATTAAATTACGTTCCTTGATTAGATTGATTTGTTGTTGTTGCAAAAAATGAAAAGGAAGGCATTTCAAAAGAAAATCCAATTCTGACAGTTAATCCAAGCATTTATTTCTTTTTTTTTTAATCCTCACAGACAAGGGTAAAGTGGGAACTTGACTGGGGTATACACTAGGTCTGTGTGAGAGAGTGTGATTAATTCCTGACACTGTGTTCTAGGTGACACCATGAAATATTAAGTACAAGGCAAGTGAGAGCCTTGAGATATATTCTGAAATGACTCAGTTTTGTCAGATTGCCAAAGCGATGGAAAAATGATTGGCACAAGCAAAAGCTGGTTGGGGATAATCTTGATGGAGAATTCAAAACACTTTAAAATGGAGAGGAGTAAATGGATAAGTTGTAATTAAGGCCCAATCAAGGGTTTCAAAATGCATCTTTTCTTCAAGCTGAAAAGAAAGCAAACAGATGAGCCTGTAAGATAAGGGGTAACTGAATCCTCACCCGGTGACAGACAGGCTTGAACTTCTTGAGAAAAGGCAGGAATAGTAAAAATAAAATAAAAATGAGAATAAGAAGGAAGGACTTCATCCTGTAGCCGGCAATGGAGAAGGTCCTTAGTACATAATGGGGAGTTAACACCAGTCAGAGACAACAAACTCAAGTGACGGCTTGGCTGCATGTGTGAAGCAGACCAAGCACTGTGTAATGTATCTAATAACCTCAAATGCAACAGACAGTTCTCACATTAAGCTGCAGTAAGGCGCAAAGTGGTGATGCGATGAATCACAGAGCACCAAGATACTGAGTGATGCAAACATGTAATTCAATCAGTGCAGACCTCTGAGCAGAAGTGCTACGTGCAGACAGGGTCTCACTTCAGCCAGCAACTGTGTTGCAGCACTTGGCACTAACTTTGTGTGTTTTCACCTGACTGCCTTAGAGCTTGGTGAAGTCCCACTGCACTGGTGTGTATATCACAGCTCTTTCCCTCCTAGCCATTCGCATCAGCACTGACTTTGAATTTCTATCAGTTGTGTACACACCAGGGGGCATTGATGAGGCAGGGATGTCTTTACCCTATGCCAAGGTCTTCGTACTATGGCAAGAGGTGAATTAGGAACGGCTTAAGGACTCCAGTTGGCATGAAGCTGGTTTGAAAAAGAACAACAATATCTGATAACAAAGAACAGGATACGTATGCATGTTGGACAACATCATGTAGACACCGATTAAAAACCCAGCACTGGAAACGCAGTCAGTGCTCAATAAATGGGAGTGTAAACACAGCCCTAAGTTGCCCATCGATTGCAAGCAGCATCTGGGCAGCAGTCTCAGACAGGTCATCTGGTTACTGTCTTCCACACTCTGGTGAGAGGTCGTGTTAGTCTATCAATGGTCATTATTTCTAAACAGTACCTATGCATGTAGGAAGTACTAAAAGAAAATATTTCTTCATGCAGTGCATAGTTAAACTATGCAACCCGCTTCCACAAGAGGCAGTGATGGTGACCAAATCAAAAGGCTTTAAAAGAGGGTCGGACAGATTCATGGAGGACAAGGCCATAGCTGTCAACCTTCCCTTTTTTGGCGGGAAATTCCAGTGCCGTTTCCCGCTGCTTCCTGCTGCTATCCCGGATTGTTAGCTATCCCGTAGACTGTCCCCAGGACAGGTGAGGCTGCTGATCCTTTATTTTGAAATCTGAAAGTTGACAGCTATGGACAAGGCTATCAAGGGCTACGCTCTGCCTCTGTGGTCAGAGGCAGGAATGCTTCTGAATACCAGTGCTGGAAACCACAGGAAGGCAGAGCACATTTGTGCTTTGGTTCTGTTGCGGGATACCCCTGGTTTACGTGGGGACTAGTAATAAAAAGTGAACAGTGAAATATACTCTAAGTCGAGAGTGGATTTCATGCTCTTTATTCAGCTCATAGTGGTGAGGAGGAATGAATGTCCCCTCAAAGTACCTGCTTTATATACATTATTTACACAATGGACTGCACGTGATTGGCTAATTCCGGAATTCTCCTGTAGGCCAATCAGGTTGTGGATTCACTTGAATCTGGAGCTGGATTGGGTGGCTCCTGCAGACTAATCATACTGTTGCATTGTTCTAGGACCAATCAGACTGCTGCATTTTGGATCCTATTGTTCTAGGACCAATCCGACTGCTGCCTTTTGGATCCTATTCAACTCAGTACATAACAAACAGAAAACTGGGGAATGAGTTTGGTGGAGTGTAAGGAAGGGCTCATCCACACTTCTGCTTCCCCCAGGAAAACCCATTGCTGACCACTGAATCAGAGCAAACACCAATCAATCCCCCCCCCCCGATTCACTTTTGCTCCAGTTTAGTGCTAATCAGCAAGTTTTCTGGGAGAAAGCAGTGGAGCAAAGACAAAACCATAGAAGAAGTGGAAAACTGCTCAGACCTGTGCTCTCTAGGCATGGGACAAACCAAAGTGTGGATGAGCCTATGATTTTTCCCATGATGGCTGCTTCATTTTTAAAATTTGAAATAGCAAATGTCTTTCAAAAATTTATCATTTTGGTGGAGGGGGTTGACCCTGCATTGCCCTAATCATGCACTTAGTTTGCCTAGTGGGTAATCCAGCACTGCCCTACCAAAATTTCTCCCCCATCCTTAAACCTAATGGAAACCTGGTTGGAAAGATACATACATAGGGAGAAAAGCTTACATCCAGAGAGACAAATAGACAGAGAGAAAGAGAGAGAGAGAGAGACAGAGAGGGAGAGACACCTGTAAGACAGATGACACTTCCTTTGGCATGAGAAATGGCTCTTTGGCAGCTGAGGCAGAGGAGGCGGGATTCCTCGGCCCTTCTGATCCTATCCACGTGAGGTTTCAGGTGTCTTCTTCAGAAAGCCAAAAGGTCACTGAGGGGACAATCTCTTCAGCAAAAGGGCCATTGGGCTGCCAAAGTGTCAACCGTTCAAAGACCGCTGACGGAGATAAGAGCGGGGAAGAGGTGCAACTTAAGTGTCACCTTCTAGCTACTGGGAGCTTAGATGCACTTCAAAGGCAGCAAGCAGGGAAGATGCCAAGGCCTCTGATGAAGCCAGAAAAAGGGAGGCTTGAAGGAATAATGATCGCTTATCATATTCCAATGGCGGGATGTGTGAAAAACAGGCAACCAGGAATCACACTCCACAAGGTGAACAGCAATAATTTCCCCAAGATAACGACGGTTAGACTAAATGTGATTTACACAGGGGTCCAATTGTCATCCCTGGACTGAAATGGTGATCTGCTGCATGTGTGGATGTGCCAACCACTAGCAACATAGGAAGCTGCCTTACAATAAGTCAGACCATTGGTGCAGCTGGCTAAGCATTGTCTACACCAGGCATGGGGAAGCTTTGGCCCTCCAGATTTTGATGAACTACGGCTCCTATCACCCCTGGTCATTGACCTTGCTTGTTTGGGCTGATGGGAGTTGTAGTTCAGCAACATCTGGAGGGCCAAAGTTTCCCAATACTTGGCCTACACTGACTGGTAGCAGCTCAAGGGCTTCAGACAGAGAAGGCTCTTTCCCAGCCTTATCTAGAGATCCTGGGGATTGAACCTGGGACCTTCTTCATGAAAACCAGATGCTCCATCATTGAGCTACAGCCCTTTCCTTTCTACTATGGGGGTTGAAATCATTATTATTCACTAATTTGCTGTTCCACTGGGGCTACCAGCTATAGGAGGACACAATAAGAGTCCTGCTGGATTAGACCAATGGTCCATCCTAGTCCTAGGAACGTAAGTCAGATGTTGACCACTGGTCCATCTGCTTAACTCTCCAAAGCTCTCCTCCTCTGTTTTCTTCTCTTCTTCTCTTCTTCATGATGAGGGTCTCAGGGGATTTTCTAAGATTCCAAAGGAAAGCAAAAAAGGAAAAGAAAGAGAGAGAAAGAAAGAAAGAAACCTTCCAAGCTTTTTATCTACATTTTTCAAAAGAATGCAAATCGTGAAACTCAACCTTAAAAAGCTTGTGCTGGAAAGCTGCAGTGCATTTCACCTTTCATATTTTGAACCAAACTATGAGACCTTTCCTACTGCCAAAAGAACTTTTTCCCTCAATTAACTGTTGGGTTCCAGGAACTACTTGGCACGCTCTGAAGTTCTCGGGTGCTGATGCAGAATACTAATGGGGAGATCGCACGCTGAGAAGATTTCAGTCGTTTAGCAGATTTGACATATAAACTGGGAGGAGGGGTTAAGAAAACCCCAAGCTGCCCTTAAGAAATTTGGAAGGGGGGGCGGAAACAGTTCTAGGGGAGAAAGCAGGAAAGTCTGATATTGATGCATATATTACTAGATGCAGTCTTGGAAGATTACCTGTTAAGGTGAGCTGCAGGCAGATTAGTCCGAGAGTTGGTGACTGACCCAAGGCAGACCCTCCAAGTGTCCCTATTTTCCAGGGACAGTCCTGGATTTATAGACACTCCCGTGGTTTCTGATTTGATCCCAGAATGTCCCACTTTTCCTTAGGACACCCCTATTATCATCAGAGAAACATTGAAGAGTATGGAGTTATGCAGCCCCCAAGCCAAGGAGATATGTAACTATACAACCTTTAGAAGACGGTAGCCCCATATAGGGAAGGTTTTTTTAATGTTTAATGTTTTGTTATATTTTTATATATGTTGGAAGTCGCCCAGAGCAGCTGGGGCAACCCAGTCAGATGGGTGGGGTATAAATAAAATCATTATCATCACCATGAATTGCATAGGACACCCCTATTTTCATTGGAGAAATGTTGGAGGGTTTGCCAAGGTCACGGAGTGAGCTTCATGACTGAGTGGGGATTTAAGCCCTGGTCTTTCATTGGACTAACCACTACACTACACTACACTACACTACACTACACTACACTACACTACACTACACTACACTACACTGGCTCTCCAGTGAATTACTGATGAATTAGCTAGGTTCACCTTTAAATGCAAACTGAATTGAATGTTTTCTACTTCCCCAGGAACCAGTGTCATTTCAAAACTGTGGCACCGTGATTGCTTCTTCTTCCTCCACTTTTTTTTTTAAAAAAAGTTATTTTGCCACAGAGTGGGAAAATAAGTTTGGCATAATTATAGGCCCAGCTGAACAGATGCCCGCTTGAGACCGACTGGGTTGATTAGCGCCCTATAAATCTTTGCCTGTCTTCCCTAATTGCTCTAACAGGAAAGCACTTAATTATGTAATTGAGATGCCAGATTGGTCAGTCGCATGTGTGTGCGCACATGCACTCTCAGAGAGCAGGACAAAGAATAAAAATGCAAAGCTTCCCCCCCTTTTTCTTTTTTAAGGAAAGAGTTATCAGACTTTGTTTCTGGACTAGTTAAATATAGAAGCGGCCAGACGGATCTGTCTGTGCAAACAGAGAACATGATGTGTGGGAAAGTAACCTGGTGTTGAACCTGGCAAATTCTTTGTCAAATTGCTGTGCCCAGGCGCACTGAGCTTTTCGGTACCTCCATAGTACCTCAACAACAAGTTTGTTATCACACTGGGCACTGCGATGCTGTCAGTGTGGTGTATACAGATCCCTGGAATGACACCCTCTGCCTTTAAGATCAGGAAACAGGATAAACTTTCTAGCTGGTGTGATGGTGAGAATCTAGAAAGGCCAGCAACAACTACAAAATAGAACCCCCTCTGGATCAGTCAAAAGTAGCTCCCAGCCATTCTCAATCCTGGACTCTCCAGGTGTTTTGTACTACATCAGCTGGGGCTGATGTGAGTTGGACTCCAAAACATCTGGAGGTCTCCAGGTAGGGGAAGGCTGGTCAGTCTAGTCCAGAGATGGAGAACTTGTGGGCCTCCGGTTGTTGCCAGACTACAACTCTCAGCCCCAGCCAACACTTCCAATTGTCATGGATGATGGGAGCTGGAGTCCAAAAATTTCTGTAGGTCCATAGTATTCACATCTCTGGACTAGATGGACCAGTCTTCTCCAACCTGGAGACCTCCAGATGGTAATCAACCTCAAAACTCTTTGTGTGCAAGAGTGAAAAACAGGATTTTGAAAATGCATCTATCACATGGGCGCATTTTTCAGAGAAACCAGAGTGGAAGCAGATAAACTGGTCCCAAGCCATTAAGGACTTTATGGCACAACTGGACCTAATGGTCAGCATCCCTTTACCTTTTACCTTTATACTAATATTCACACCGTGAACTTGGCCCAGTGGTAAACAAGCAACCATTGCAGATCTCTGAGCAGAGGTGTTACATGCTGACAGGGTCCCATTCGTGCTGCAGCATTCTACACTACCCAGGATGTGAACTGGGTAGATCTTTAATAGCAGAGCTGAGGGGTGTTTTTTCCTGGCATTCGCACCATAAAGACCTGCCCTTTCCATCATGCAATGGAAGAGCGTCTATTGCTGCAAAGTTGAATCCCAGTTGATCAAGGCAGCCGACGGGTAGCACCAGAATACGCACCAGGGATGGAAGCCAAAACAATGGGAAGTGAGGCAGGGAATAGGGAAGGTAGCCAATCAAAACACACTTTCACACACCAGGGGTTTTTGTTTTGGGGTGGGGGTCTTGCTACCCAAATGGAGCCAGTCAACCCAGAAAGCAAAACACTTTCTGCAAAGTGAGTGAAGGAAAGAAAAACAGCATTACCTGCCACTCTGTTTACGGCAAGCAGCTGACGGATGGACTGACACCTCAGGGGGGCCAGAGGCCAAAGGAGGTAGGTGAATGACAGGACTGTCTTTGCAAGCGGGTTATTTTTAACCAAGCTTCCTCCAAAGTCTCCAGGAGGATAATGAGAATCAAAAACAAATTATATAAGACAGGGATGGGGGGAGGACCAAGGGCCATAATCCTATTTAGACAACCTTCTGGGGGCCACATGCCATGTGTGGGTGGGGCCAGAAATAAAGGTGGGTGGAGCCATGAATGTGAATTTTACCTTGTACGGTAGGCCGCTTGCACAACCCTCTCGCTCCTCCACCCAGGCAAGCAAGAGGCACCTTCAGAGTTCAAGGGCAAATTCCAGCCAGGCAAAAACACCCAAGGAGGGTGCAGAGCAGGATTAGTGAGGGGCAGAGTCTGAGGAAGGTCCCAAGGGACATATAGTGAGATCTGGAAGGCAACATCTGGCCCTTAGGTCTGAGGTTCCCCATCCCTGACATAAGATGACATCATAATCATTAACCTGTTACCCGCCTAGCACAAGACACACAACAATATGCAAAAAAGAAAGAAAGATACATTGGTAAGGATAATAACAGCAAGGATAAAACACAGAATGGACTTGAACATGTGTTTTTTTAATATCTGCAGAGCCCACTGGGTAATACTGCCTATAACAATGACAACTGCCACCACCACCATGACTGCTTCAAGTTAGTCTGCTCTCCTGCAAAGAAATCAGGACGAATGCACATTAAACAGCCAATGTCGCTTAATATCTTCACAAACAAATGAGGATGAATGCCCATTGAACAGCCAGTTTCGTCTTATCTCCCTGCAAGTAAATCAGGATGAATGCTCATTAAATAGCCAACATCGTCAGATCTCCCTGCAAACAAATTAGGGTGAATGCTCAGTTAAACTTCCTGTTGGCTATTCCTGACGCAGAAGAGAGAGATCAGGCGGATATTTCCTAACACACGTCAAATTGTTCCTCCTTTACTAGCAAATTACTTGCCCTGACATTGGAAAAGGAACGATTTTCCATTATACCACTGACCCCTGTTGTGTGTTCTATTAACACCACATGTTAAAACTTTTATATTTTTAGTAAACCGTGACCTTGTACATTCCCTGTCATTTCCCACTGGCACCAGTACAGCACATGTGGTCGGCATGATGGCTAATGGTTTTCATTTGTGTACAGTATACACTCGCATCTGAGGCTCGCCGAAGCGCAAGGCGGGGTCATGGCAATCAGTGTGTAATATGATTTTATTGGTTACAAACAATCACAACGGAGATGTTTGCTGCAAAGCACATTTTTGGCATCAGACTCTCCTGCGTGTTCTGCAAATCCAGATGAAAAGGCAGCCTTGAAAAGACTGGTCACTGGGGTGTGTGTGTGTGTGTGTGTGTGTGAGAGAGAGAGAGAGAGAGAGAGAGAGAGAGAGAGCTAATCAAAACATGTGCCTCCAACACATGTTCCCAGCATGTCAATGGCATGTCAGGTTTCATCTAATTATACCACCTTTCAGAGTGGTAGGAAGTTTCCAGTGCACTCTCTGTTTCTTCTGTGTTGCAAATTCAGAGCTGGAGACTTATAAGAACACCAGAAGAGCTGTGCTGGATCAGGTCACAGGCCCATCTGTCCTCACAGTGGCCAAACAGCTGTCTGTGCAAAACTCATAAGCAGGGGCTGAGCAAAACAATGTTCTCCCCACTTGTGATTCACAGCATGATCTTCGTAAAAGGCAAAAGATTTACATGATCTGAAGAGAAACCAGAGAAAATCCCAGTCGTGAACTGATGCTGATTTATTGTTAGTATTATTTATGTATTATTATTTTATATATTATATTATTTTCTCCTTTATTTTCACTTCATTTCCCCCTTTCTCTTCTCCCCATTTTCTTTTTAAATCTGGAAATTAATTAATCAATGTCCTAATGTCCAATTAATATCCTAAACAAAGTTTAAGAGGACCCATCATATTACAAAAAATGTATATTTTTGTAACAGAAAGGACAATGAATATAGAAATAATTAAGTTTTATATTTGCACGTATATTCACATGCACACACATAGAGTGGTGTGTGTGTGTGTGTGTGTTTGTTTGTGTGTATGTAAGTATTGTATCTATCATTCATTCATCTATCTATCATCTATCTATCATCTATCTATCTATCATCTATCTATCATCTATCTATCTATATCTATCTATATCTATCATCTATCTCACCTATCATCTATCTATCTAATGTTGCATAGGTGCAACTAAAAACTATTAATCTAACTCTGGTTTGAGGAATTTTTGTCCCCTCCAGATGCTGCTGAAGTACAACTCCTATCTGTCCAGCAAGCATGGCCAACAGCCAGGAATGATGGAAGCTGTTGTTGATGGGAGGTCGAAGGGTTCCCCCACACCTGATCTAACTAAAGCACATATATTATAATAAGTCTATCTGCATATGAAATACCTTTAAATGAAAAATACCCCATGACTCCTTATTTTCCACTTATGGAAAGTTTTACTGTACAGCCACACCTGACCTAACGGAAATGCTGATAGAAATTATAGTCATTTCTGCAAAGTTTTATAAACAACACAACCTGACATAATTGTGCAGGCATTAATACACTCACACTCACTCAGTGCCAACATAAGCTAACACATCTGTACCTCAGTCCAGCTACACCTGCACACATTCACCCACACTCCCATACTCTCAAAAACTACAGGTCCCAATAATCCCCTTGGTGCATATACAATGGCTGCACTACAACTCTGGCAACCTAATGCCAGGTGGCTAAAATCAAATTTAATCCAGGACCATGCGACCGTTTTGTGGCAATGCAAAATGACAGCCCTTGTCCAGAACAGGCAAAAGGAACAAGAAAGGAATGTGGAGGGGGAAGAGATCACAGAGCTTAAATGCATCAATGGTATGGAAATCTGACACCATCCCTGCTGAGAAGCCCCACTAAATTCAATGAGACTTACTCCCAAGATGCATCTGGCTGGCCACTGTGGCCACTACCTGGCAGTTAAACTGTCAAAATTCAACCTTTCCCAACCTCCCTCCCTACTGACTGACCGTTTTCCATCCCAGCCATGATTGGCCAAGGGCCTCCAGGAGGTTCACCCAATATTCTGTCACACTCCCCAATAAAAGAACAGCAGCATACTCTTGCAGAGTAAAACCCACCACAGCTGCTTCTTTCAATAAGCCAAGTTGTTGTCGTTTAGTCGTTTAGTGGTGTCCGACTCTTCATGACCCCATGGACCAGAGCACGCCAGGCACTCCTGTCTTCCACTGCCTCCTGCAGTTTGGTCAAACTCATGCTGGTAGCTTCAAGAACACTGTCCAACCATCTCGTCCTCTGTCGTCCCCTTCTCCTTGTGCCCTCCATCTTTCCCAACATCAGGGTCTTTTCCCGGGAGTCTTCTCTTCTCATGAGGTGGTCAAAGCATTGGAGCCTCAGCTTCAGGATCTGTCCTTCCAGTGAGCACTCAGGGCTGATTTCCTTAAGAATGGAGAGGTTTGATCTTCTTGCAGTCCATGGGACTCATAAGCCAAGTAGCTCAATAAATAAATAAATTTCCCCATATTCAAAGCAGCCTCTTCCTTGCCTCTTTCGGTGCATCTGGAGTTGTTGCTGATGCTCAGAGCCAAGTCCGGAGTGGCCTTGATCTGACTCTGGAAGCACCAAAGCAGTGAGAAGGCTAGATCTGAGACCAGTCAGAATGTGGAATGAGAAATTTGGCTTTATGAATGAAGGATCAAATGCTTCCATTGGTTTCTTGACCTCCTGAGAAGTTTGCATGCTTGCTTGCGTTTCAAAGATGAAAGAGTCATGTTTGTGACATAACTCTGTTAAGTAGCAAGTGTCAACATCTGAGCTTCACCCCCCAGTCCAGCTCCATTGTTACCATTTTGGAAGTCTTGGCTGTTTTTTTGTTTTGTTTTGGTTTTTTTAAAAAAACACACCCTGTATGTTAAATGCAAAGATAACACGTTTAATTTGGTCCCAGGAAAATATGGGACAATTCTGAAAAAGGCATCATAAAAAAGAAAAAGAAAAAAGAATGAAAGAAAGAAAGAGATCTATAAGGGACAACATGTACCAGGAAATGAGGCGTAATCTTGATGAAGAGGGGGAGAAATACGGATGGTCGTCAATTTTGGTTCTCCTTGTTTCTTATTTTTCCAATCTTAAATTCAGTTCTTCACATTTCTGCAGCAGTTTGTGAGATCCTCATAAAAATTCACCAACATTTGCATGCAAATTTCTCCTAATAAACATTTTGTATGCAATGTTGGCTAATATACACATTTTTGAAGCACTTAACCCTAGAATTTAACAATCAATCTCTCTTCCCAGGGAACTCTGGGAATTGTAGCTCTGTGAGAGAAATAGGGGTCCATAATAACTTTTAGCACCCTTAACAAACTTCAGCTCCCAGACTTTGGGGGGAGTCACAAGTGTTTCAAGCAGAATCACAGTTCTTTGAATGTATGGTGTGAGTGTGGCCTTAGTTGACTTTGCCCTTGCCATTGGCTCTGTTTCCACCTATTGTCAGACCTCCCTCTCTTCTGCACTACCTGTCTTAAAGGGCACCAGCCATCACCACTACTGAGAATCCCTGCCTTCCACCCCCACCCCCCAATTTCCAGTGCTTTAGGAGACTACGTGTCTCCTTTCACTTTCTCAAGCCCGCAGTGCTGTTTCAGGGGAAAACCAACTTTCTGCCAACTGTTCTGTCCTGCAGCATGATGTAATGAGCCAATGGCATGACACCATGTCTGCCTTGAGGGACTTCCCACTCCTCATTTGGGTTCAAGAGATGCCTGTGGCTCCACACATTTGCCAGAGACGTGTCTGTCTCTTGTGCATCTCGGCCTTGTCTTTGGCTATAAAGCCATGATCAGAATATGCCTAGCTTAAAAGCACTCACTCTCACACACAGACATGCACACACACAGAAGTCACTGTGGCAAAGTGATGTATTTTGGAGCAAATCCAGCTCTTTGCTGGTAAACTTTCTCTTTATACTAGACTCCCACCCACGTGGGGCTTACAGAGAGGAGACTGAAATAACCATTTCCAAAGAATCCTCAGCTCAGATGCAAGGATATTTCTCTCTCTCTCTTTCTCCCTCTCTTTATTTCCATCCAGTACAGTGGTACCTCAGGTTAAGTACTTAATTCGTTCTGGAGGTCCGTACTTAACCTGAAACTGTTCTTAACCTGAAGCACCACTTTAGCTAATGGGGCCTCCTGCTGCTGCCGCGCCGCCGGAGCCTGATTTCCGTTCTCATCCTGAAGCAAAGTTCTTAACCTGAAGCACTATTTCTGTGTTAGCGGAGTCTGTAACCTGAAGCGTATGTAACATGAGGTACCACTGTATATTCTACCATTCTAGGTGGCCCGTATGTACAAAGCATTACAAAATAAACATGGGAAAGTTAAAAGAGGAAAGCTGTTGAACAACGTCAAAGAAACCTAGGGACACCTAGATGCGATGACAATTGTATAATTGCAACAAATGTGTAAAATTCTAAAATTTCAAGCAGCCATATATGTATATCTGATCAGGGTCAGAACCAGGGTGCGGAGGAGAATGGGCTATCTCTCCCCCAACCAATCAGCCCCCAAATCTGTGATTAGCCTCAAGAAGGGATCTTGAGGGTTCGAGTTTTAGGCTAGCCTTCTCCCTAACATCCTAGCTTTCTACATGCGATAATATTTTTTTTAAAAAAATGATTGGGAATATTCAAAGCTGCATTCTGGCATGGCATGGGGCAATGGCACAACAATACATCTATGAAGGCTGTGCCAAGTGCTTTTATCTGTATACACAGCTTGGCTCTGAGATGAGGATTGTGAAGTTTTTCTACATATCTGTGTATAAGGGAACATCTTTAATGAGCTGCAACAAGGGCCATAACTCGTTTAGCACATGATACACACGAAGATGGCCTCGTGTTCAATTCCTGGCATCTCCTGGGAGGCTCGGAAAAGGTTTCAGGAGCTTCCAGACTGTCACTGCTTTCAGTCACATCCTGGAAAATCCAGCTTGTGCAATTAAAGCTGATTTGGAGTTCTTGCAAAACAAAACCCATTTCCCCCAGATCTTTTCTTGATAAGGAAAGCAGTGAGAAAATGCATTGGAAAGTGTGAGGTGACCCTTGCTTGACACAACTTTGTCTAATACCCCCACAATTGTATCAGGGTGAATGGCTATTAAACAGATGGGGAGGGATTCAAGATAGTACTACAGCAATTGAAAAATTCCCCCCGCCCCTCATAATGCTGGAACTCATGGGCATCCAATGAAATCAAATGTTGCAAGATTCAGAACAGATACAAGAAAGTACTTCTTCATGCAGTTTATAGTTAACCTGTGGAACTCACTCCCACATGAGGCAGTGATGGCTGCCAACCTAGATGGTTTTAAAACAGGATTAGACAAATCAATGGAGTGGGGTAGTAGCAGCAATGGCTGTGCTCTGCCTCCACAGCAATCCTTCGGAATACCAGTTGCTAGAAACCACAGGATGGGAGAGTGTGCTTGTGCCCAGGTCCTGCTTGCAGATTTCCCAAAGACATCTGGCTGGCCACTGTGAGAACAGGATGTTGAACTAGATGGGCCACTGGCCTGATCCAGCAGGCTCCTCTTATGTTCTTAATTGTTCTTTCAGTGCAAGCATCTCAACTTACCAGATGTAATGATCCCTCCTTTCCTTAGGGGGTTCTCCCAATCCTCTAAGAGTCAATCTGGGGCACATGGGAGGAAGAGAGGGGGAAGCACTGATGCGCTAGCAGAAGGCCTTGGAAGCGGCCTCCCTGTTTGAAACCCTGGAGATCAAGTACCAGGGTAAGTGAGCAGAGATACTTCACTCTGCATTGATTTTTCCACCACAAACTATTATCCAACCGGTGGTAAATTAAATCTGGAGGCTGGTGGGCCACCCAAAAAAATGGATCGGTGGGCCAGAGTAGACCACACTGATGGACCAAACAGTCCATCTTCAGTATAAGTCAACTTCCTATGTTCCTAATGTCTGCCATGGGAAGAGATGCTCTGGGTGACCCCATCCATGTGCTATGTTAAAGGTAAAGGGACCCCTAACTATTAGGTCCAGTTGTTGCCGACTCTGGGGTTGCGGTGCTCATCTCACTTTATTGGCCGAGGGAGCCAGCATACAGCTTCCGGGTCATGTGGCCAGCATGACTAAGCCGCTTCTGGTGAACCAGGGCAGCGCACGGAAATGCCGTACCTATTTATCTACTTGCACTTTGACGTGCTTTCGAACTGCTAGGTGGGGAGGAGCTGGGACTGAGCAATGGGAGCTCACCCCATCGCAGGGATTCGAACCACCAACCTTCTGATTGGCAAGCCCTGGGCTCAGTGGTTTAACCCACAGCGCCAGCCGCATCTCATGTGCTATGTTACCAGCACCTTATTAGCCAGCTGGCAGGCACTGCAGTTCAAATCTGACCCTCAATGAAGGCAAAAACCATGCTGCCCTTTTGATGCATAACACAACCTGGGAGCAAGACAGGCACTGCCTAGCTTTCCCACTGCTCAGGCTTACTCAGCTCTGCTATTTATGTATATTGTTTCGCTTGCTTTACATGTAACTTAAAACCATATGGCGGTAGCTCAGTCCAAAGGACGATCAATTAGCCCAAAGTGGCCCTCTCAGTCTCTCGCCTTCCCTTCTCCACACTTGAATAAGCCCAGCTACTGTAAAACATTCCAAACCTGGCTTGGAAAGGGAAGGCGTGAGGGAGGGAGAAGGAGACTTTCTCGCTGCCAACCCAACAGCTCAATGCAAGCCCTGTTAATTTTTTTCCAGAGTGGCAATTTTCAAGGAGGAGAAATAGTTGTTAAAATTAGCATTCCAGAGAGAGAGAGAGAGAGAGAGAGAGAGAGAGAGAGAGAGAGAGAGAGAGAGAAGACAACCACAGAAAGACTCTTTCACCTGATTCTCCACAAATATGTGCCAGTTGTTTTCCAGAAAGCCATGCTCCTCCTTTGAGTTTCAATTAATCACATCCACAACATACATAGGACTAACTGAAAAGGCAGCTGTGAGGTTCCATTGAAGCCCTGGCTCAAACAGGAGTCCAGAAATAGAAAGACCCCAATAGTGAAAAGCTGCAGAACCCCCTTCCAGCCCAAGAGCTATGTTCCATCATGCTCAACCTTCTGGGGACGATATGCTGATGGTGGGTGTGCATGCAGTAGGCTACATTCCAGCCACACAGAAGCCAGAGGTTTCCATACACCCACCCACATTCCTCCATCCTGGTAGCAAGAGGCATTGTCACAGTTCCAGGATGCTTTTCAGCCAGACAAAAGCAGCTGAAGAAGGGGAAAGGTGTGGCCTAGGAAGTGGGGATATGGCCTGTAGAGAGACCCAAGGGCCTGCTGTCCTGAGGTTCCTCATCCCTAGGCCAAGGACTCTCATATGGATTAAGGAACCTTAAGTACTGTGGACAGAAGTGGATGAAGAGTCTTCCCATAAATGGGAGATCATGGAGGTCTCTATTGGATCAGACCAAAGATCCACCTTGTCCAACTTGGTGTTTCCCACAGTGGCCAATCAGATGGTTCCAGTCAGCCCACAAGCAGAGCACAGAACACCCTAAAACACAGCCTTCATCAGCCCGGTGCCTTCCAGATGTTTTTGACTAAACATCCCAACACCCCCAAGCCACCACAGTTGCAATGGCTGGGGCTGATAGGAGCTCCAGTCCAAGGAACATTTTTCAGCCACGTGGGCCACATTCCCTTGTAGGGAACCAGTGGTGGGTGGGGCCAGAGCCAAAAATGGGTGGAGCAATGAATCTAAATTTTACCTTTGGGTGGTGGGTGAATTTCTACACACACTCCTCTCTGTGTGGATCCAGGCAAGCAAGACCTATGAGCAGATTTCAAGGACATATAACAGCTCCGCCCCCATAAATGTTGGGAGTATGAAGGAGGACCGGGGGAGAGACATGGCCTGTGGAGAGGGTGTGTGGCCTGTGGAGAATTCCATGAGCCAGGCAGAGAGGGCTGGAGGGCTGCATTCGAACCCTGGGTCTGACATTCCTCATCCCTGTTTTAAACAGCAATTCACCATACAGTTGAGCAGAAGTACGAGGACATCAAAGGGCTGGTTACTATCATTGGACACTCCTAGGGATGTATTCATTTTTCTTTCATTACTATTAACATGCAGATTGTGAAAACAAGCTCCGAAACAACAACAAAATCTGAAAGGCAAAAATAGTGACCAAACAAAGAGTCTGATTTGCTAAGTATTGGGGCCAAGATACTGTTTCCTACCAAAGAAGGGCAATTAGAGTGTAAGAAACACACCTCTTTCAGGTTTCTCAAATTTAAGAGGAATCTTCTTGTTCATGCAGTGGATAGTGAAATTGTGGAACTCCTGTCTGCAGGAGGCAGTGATAGTCACCGACTTGGATAACTTGAAAAGATAAATAGACAAATTCAGGGAAGGTATGGCTGTCAACAGCTACTAGCCATAATGCCTAAGCTCTTCCTCCACTGTCAGAGCCTGTAAGGCTTCTAAATACCAGTTGTAGGAAATCACAGGAGGGGAGAGGGCTCTTGTGCTTGGGTCCTGCCTGCAGGTTTCCCACAAATATCTATTTGGTCACTGGGAAAACAGGATGCTGGATTAGATGGGCCATCGGCCTGATCCAGCAGGCTCTTTTTCGGTTCTGCTCTGACTGTGTGACCGTTGTTGGAACGAGGGCTGGCAGCTTCCCATTTTTCAGGCCCCATTGACCATATTTGCAAGTTAAGGGGAAAAAATGTGCTGGAGTCGAAAGCGCTCTGAGAGCGAAATGCACAGGGGACTCCGACTGTGATAAGGCCCTTCCTGTCTGGAGGAGCTGCTTGCTCTCTTTGTGTGGTACAGTATAGCTTCCTGCCCCCGCAGGACGGCTCTCCCGCCTTCAGCGATACAGCATGTCTAACTTAACTGGGAAGGGAACCAGAGTCCTCCAAGATGGGGTGGGGGAGGGGAAAGCAAAAACCCATTTTGCAGCTGTCAGGGATAATGCACACACTTTACACACTCGATATTGTCTAATCGGGAGCTTGGGGAAGGCCCCTGTTTTCGCCAAAGCAAATCGATTTTACAGACCGTTGTGCATATGTAGGAACCAGGACTTAAAAGGCCCCGGGTGCCCCCTGGAGAGGCGCACGGGGGGCAGGGGGAGGGGGATATATATATATTTTTTGGCAAAAACCTTATCAGATAAAACCACATGGAGGAATCCTAATCACAAATACTTCCTGTGGAGGTTTGGCCAGCCGTGAAATTTTTGCAAAGGAACCTCTAACTGCTGTACTGAGGGATAACAAAAAAAGAAAAGGGAAAAATAAAAAAACCTGCTCACAATTGCCAAAAAACTTGCCTGTGTTGGATAGAAGTTGGGGGTGGGTCGGGAGGGACTATTAAGCCAGTTCATTGGCTAGTTGGTTGATTCTGGAACATGGTTTGAATGAGGCTCATGGTGACAGGGTCCCCCCAATCCATTTTGTCTCATTTGGCGCTAGGCTGTGGCCATGGTCTGATCTAAGATGATCCAACGCTGTCATGATTTGTTCCTCGAACTGATTTGGCAAACTTGCACAGTCATTGGGTTGGGCGGGCTGGGGAGATGGAATAGTGCCTCTCCTTCTCCCCCCCCCCCATGTTTAACCAGGACTTGTTTTTCATGTCATGTGTCCAACCAAAACCTAATCTGCTGTAATTTATGACCATTAAATTTATTTCTGCCCTCTGGGACAGCAGAAGGACAAGTGTTCGCCTTCTTCTCGATGACAGTCTATCAGGTATTTGAAAAGGTCTGTAATGTCCCTTCCTCTTTAGTCTTCTCTTATCTGGGTTAAACGTGTCCAGTTCTTGCAGTTTTGCAATGGATGTCAGTGCTGGTGTTGCTCCCATAAAAGACTGCCGGTAGGATTAAAGTTTTCAAATATTTCCTTCCTAGATTCGCACTTTACGTTTTTAGACATACAGTTCAAGCAGTGAAAGACTCGCCACGTGTGAATAGACTGTTACAAAGCTGCATACATGGACAGAATGAAACAGTAACAAGCTCCCTGGCTTTGAAGGAAACAGCTTTGGGAATGAATGGCAGGTGGGGCAAGCACTCAGATCCTGCTTTCAGGATTCCCATAGGGATCTGGCTGGCCACTGTGAGAACATGATGCTGGACAAGATGGGGCACTGGCCTGATCCAGCAGAGCTCTTATGCTCTTCCTATGAAACTTTCTTTCCATCAAAGACTTATTGAAGTCACAAAGGTCATCCATGAATGGAGAAAATGCACATGGATCTTCTCATTTTAATACAATGAAGTCAGGTCCATCCTTTTTTCCTGGTAACAACAAGAAAACAGACACTCTCTTGAAGCATGTGTGCACCATTCATAAATGATAGAGGAAGAAAGGAAGGTGTTTTATACTGAGTTAGACAATCATCAACTGGCAGCAAGTCTCCAGAGTTCCAGGTGGGGACCTTCCTAGCCCTACCTGGAGATGCCATAGGCCAGGGGATTAAACCTGGAGCTTTCTGTGTGCAAAGCCAATGCCCTACCACTTTCTCAAAATATGCAGGGAGAATTCTGCCCACTTGCAGATGTTCCTGCTTCTTAGTGCCTTTATCACAGGAAGCTGCTATACTGAAACAGTCCATTGGTCTGTGCATTGTCTACACTGACTGGCAGCATCACTGCAGGATCTTAGACATGGTCTCCTCTCCCCCCCCCACCCAGTACTTGCTGAAGATCCTGGGGATTCAAGCTGGGATGTTCTGCATGCAGTGCAGATGTTCTCAAACTGGGCTACATCTCTTCCCTGTGAGATGCTTGAATGGTGTGCCTGGATGTCTGCACACCCAAGAGGAAAAAGAATCCTGAAAAGCAATGCTTCATTTTTTATTCATGATAGGATAAAAGACCTCACTTGAAGTGACATTCTTCTGTCATTTTATTTTTGGAGAGCCAGCATTTCTCCTGAATGTGCCCCCATGTGGTGAAAGCTGGTATTTTATCAGCAAAGAAAAATCAAATCTTCTCTCAGGTGTTTGAGTAACAAGAGATTAAGGAAAGAAAAAAAATTATACTACATGACAAGGAGCGGTGGGAGGGATTGCCTTCTAATGGCTTCCTTGACCTCATTGATAATGAAAGTGGGCCTGAGTTTTGAGTGGATTTAAACTGACTGAAAAACTAACAAAGAGTCTTGTAGCACCTCAAAGACTAAGGCTTATTATTTAGCTGCAAGAGGTTAACACAGCTACTCCTCGGGAAATAATTTTGTTATGGCAGAAGCTACTTGGCATTTACAAAACCTTGACACGTCACTTCTGTGTCTTGTCCTTGGAATCAGTCACTCAATTAAGTGCATCCTGTACTCTTTTAGATGGTTTAGGGGAATAAGGATTATTTCTCCTCTTGGCTTTCTCAGATTCATGCTTGACCTTTCTAACTTTTCAAAGCTTAGGTTGTTTCCTGCTTCTCTGCACACTGCTGTCACTGTAACTCCATTAGAGTGCATAGTGCAACAGAAGAAATCCCTGCCCTGAGGAGGTTACAATCTACCACCAGAAAGTAGTTGGGGGGGCACATGCCAATGGTGGTGTGAGTGGGACAAGAGCACAGTGCATAGTTAAACTAGGGAATCCACTTCCACAAGTGCCAGTGATGACCATCAACTTGGATGGCTTGGACAAATTCATAGAGGAGAAGGCTATCATTGGCTACTAACCCTGTTGGCTGGGTTCCACCTCCAAAGTCGGAGGCAGTATATTAGCTGTTGGAAACTTCAGGAGGAGAAAGTGCTGTTGTACTCAGAGCTTCCCTTTGGCCCTTAGATGAGCCACCACTGGCCTGATCCAGCAGCCTCTTCTGATTTTTGTATGTTCAAGTGAGTGGGACACTCTTCTCTCTCTCTCTTTCTCTCTCTTTCTGCCCTCCATCCATCCCTCATTTGCTTATATTCTCTCTCTCTTCTTCCTCCCTCCTCTCTGGGCTTGGGGTGGGTGCACTGAATGAGCTACAGGGCCCCTCTACTTGTATTCTGTATGTTGCCCTCTGGTAACCTAAATCAAACAGCAAAGAAGAGAGCAGGTCTCTGCTCCAAGGAGCTAACCCTCTAAAACAGCAGACATATAAATAATAAAATTCACTGCAGAGAAGGCAACAAAGGAAGGGTGGGGGCTTAAACAAGGATCATTCCAGTTTCATGTATTTAGGATTAGTTATAACATAGTATGTGGACTGGTAAATTGTGTGAAAAACTAGGGATGAATGAGTAGCCGTGTTGGTCTGCCATAGTCAAAATAATTTTTTTTTTTCTTCCAGTAGCACCTTAAAGACCAAACCATTTCTCACCTTCTCACCCCTTGCCTTTTCCTGTAAGACCTATTACAGTCGTTAAGAGTCGTCAACAGGCTCTCCCAGCTATCTGCCTATCTCCCATTCCCACCACCCTTCTGAGTAACACCCCTCCCCACCTTCTCACTTATATAGAAGGATCTGGCAACTTCTGTTTCAGTGTATCTGAAGAAGTGTGTATGCACACGAAAGCTCATACCAAGAACTAACTTAGTTGGTCTTTAAGATGCTACTGGAAGAAAAATTTTTTTTATTTTGACTAGGGATGAATGAATCTATCAGTTTTGGCTGCCCTCAGTTTCTCCTTTTTCCCAACCTTAAATTTGACAATCCACAATATATGCATGTCCATTTGAGAACCTGGCCACAGCATTTCAGACAGCTACAGCTTCCGGACTAATCTATAGGGAAACCCCACAAAGAGACTTGATGGTAGTCCAGGCATGACTCCATCCCTCTCTATTCTCCATTTAGGCAAAGAAGAAGCATTATCGGAGTTCAGGGACATGTTCCAGCCAAAAACACTTGAGGATAGCGCAAGGCAGGCCTAGTAAAGGATGTAACTCAGTATGTGTTTCCTGGGGAGAATCCTAGGGGCCATATAGAGATGTCCAGAGGGCCACATTTGGCCCCTGGACTGAGATTTCCCCATTCCATATAATGATGGGAAAATAAGAGAAGCAAAATGATGGAGGACTTTTGAAAATATGAAGGAGGAGCTTGCACTGGATATGGGAACCGACAGGAAGCCAGTGCAAGGATTTAAAGAGGGGAATCTCACGCTCCGAGTGACGAGAGAGTTGACTGCAGCTAAACATGCAAGAAAAGAAATGTAACATCAGATTTATGAATCGCTTTACAACTGCACACCCACGGCATGTTTTCGATCTTACCAATCAAAGAGCAATCCATTGGCTCCATTCCTGAATTCTCTGCTAGGCTGCCTTCTTTCATACTGCCAAAATTTGGGTGCGAGGCGAGGCGTTCCTTAACCTATAATTTTCTCGCAATGCCCTGTGGAGGATCGGGGGAGGTGAACTGGTTTGATAAAAGGCTCCTCATAATGCAGCAACTGTAAGGATGGATTTAGCTCTGCCCCAAACCACACCACATACCAGCTTGTGTGACATATGTTCCAAATCAAACAAGCCTAGTGTTACCCCTGGAAGGATATCATTAGGAGAACTTGAGTAGACTGAATCCTTTGCCAAAATTGGCATCAGGAAGAATTTTTAGGACCAGGGGGCTTAGAAAAAATAAAAAAATCCATCAAGCTTCTGAATTCTCTTTAATTTGAGATTTCTCAGCAATCCTGAGTTTAACAGACAATGTCAGCAATCCCAAGATTTAAGCACCAGGAAAGGATCTTTATACTAAGGACTCATCCATACTTCCGCTTGTCTTGTGGAACAAACTTCTATCAGGTTTTCCGCGGGTTAACATTTGTTACAATTCAGCAGTAAACTGTGCTTTTCCTGGGGAAAGCAGTAGTGCGAAAGGAAAACCTCTCAGATCTGTGCCTAGAAATCATGGGGCAAAGGAAAGTAGTGCAAACTGTGTTTCGACCACCTGGGAATTCAAAACATGGTCTGTTGCTGGAGAGGGTCTGTTGGCAGCCAAACACCGTGTTCTCCTGTTCCATGTGATTTGACTTGAGGTGCCTGGAACGAGTCACTTTGAATGCACATATTGAACGATCGGCTGCTCTTGTGATTATGTCACTGCCTACAAAACAGATGACAGGTTCCTGCAAACTATAATTCAGCCCAGTCATGGAGCATAATAGCTTGTCTTCTACTTAGTGAGAGCACTGGGTCCATCTAGGGTCTCATTTTCACAATACATTTAAAGCATGCCTTCCCCCAAGAAATTATGGGAGCTGCAGTTTGTTAAGAGTGATAAGAGTTGTTACGAGAACCCCTCTCATGAGAATTCCTCTCACAGAGCTGCCATTCTCTGAGTTCCTTGGGAAGAAGGATGGATTGTTAAACCACTTTGGAAATTGCAGCTCTGTGAGGGGACTGAGGGTCTCCTAACTACTCTCAGCACCATAAAAACTACAGTTCCCAAAATTCTTTGGAGGAAGACATGACTATTAAAATGCTATAGTACGGCTTTAAATGTGTTGTGCAGTCATGTTTGAGGAAACTGATAGCTAATACTGCAAGAGGAAGATTGGATTTTGCCTCAAAAGCATTGAAAACCCAAGTTTTGAGAGGCAGAGGTACAATTCTCAGAGAGGTTTAACAATCAATATCACTTTCCCCAGGGAACTTTTAGAATTGTGAGGGGAATAGGAGTCTCCTAATAACTCTCAGCACCCTTAATAAACTACAAGTCCCAGGATTCCTTGCGGAAAGTCATGAATGTTCATAAAGTGGCATGACACAGCTGCTTTCAGTGTATATGCAGAAGCATCCTAGCTCAGTATTGTGTATACTGACTGACAGCTATTCTCCAGAGTGTCAGACAGGAGTCTCTCCCAACCATATCTGGAAATGACAGGGACTGAGCCTGCAGCCTCTTGCATGCAAAGCAGATGCTCTACAACTAAGCCATGGCCCTTTCCCAAACCCAGAGGAAAGGGAAATGCAGACTGTGATTGAAGAACAACACAAAACCCAAAGGATGACAAAGAATAAAGAAGAACAGTAATGACTGCCTCTGGATGCTTTTAAGCAGGGCATGAAGCCTTGCCTTCTTGTTTGCTCTCACCTGTGTGATATTCATAGGTATACTCTTCCTATACATGGAAGTTCAATTTCTCTATCAGGTATAATAGCTGTGGTGATTCAGATGCAACGGGTCATATAAAAATGATGCTGTGACACCACTGGGCATGTTTGCCCTGGGCTCCATTTCCATATGAGCACAGAGGACCCAGGGTGTGCCTTGTTTGTGGAAGTGACCATAGCCAAATGGTGCTTGCTTTGAATTCTCACCCCTTCAATGGCACCTCTTCTGACTGTGCTAGGAAAACTGTTCAGAGGAAAGGCAGGCTGGCAAAAGGGCTGTAGCTCAGGGGTAGTGCATCTGCTTTGCATCAAAAGGTCTCAGGTTTAATCTATGGCATCCCCATTGAAAAGGACCAGGTAGTGGCAGGTGACTGGAAAGAGGCCTCCATGAGTTCCTTCTGGGCCTAGGGGGGCGGGGGAGGTGATGGCACATGTCTGTGGTGAGTGGGGCCAGAGTCAAAAGTGGGTGGATCAATTGATGTAAATTTCACCATAAAGAAGGCTGATCGCCGAAGAATTGATGCTTTTGAATTATGGTGCTGGAGGAGACTCTTGAGAGTCCCATGGACTGCAAGAAGATCAAACCTATCCATTCTGAAGGAAATCAGCCCTGAGTGCTCACTGGAAGGACAGATCCTGAAGCTGAGGCTCCAGTGGTTTGGCCACCTCATGAGAAGAGAAGACTCCCGGGAAAAGACCCTGATGCTGGGAGAAGGGGACAACAGAGGACGAAATAGTTGGACAGTGTTCTCGAAGCTACGAATGTGAATTTGACCAAACTGTGGGAGGCAGTGGAAGACAGGAGTGCCTGGCGTGCTCTGGTCCATGGAGTCACGAAGAGTCGAACACGACTAAACGACTAAACAACAACAACACAATTGGATAGTTCCTACCAACACTCACACCCGCTTCTCCATCCATCCAAACGAGAGGCAATTTATAGAGATCAAGGACACATTCCAGCCAGGCAAAAACACTTCAAGGAGGCCAGTGGGTGCTGTGGTATGAGAAGAGTGCTGAGGGTTAGCCAGAGATCTATCAAGGGCCACATTCCCCACCCTTCACACAATGAGGTATGGGCCATTGATTAACACGAGAGTTTCTCTTTCCTTATGAGAAATGAAGCAAAACTGTGCCTCTCCATGAAATCTCAATGTCCCGTCATCAGCTTTCACAGAGAGGCAGATGCCGGCAACTCAAGCAGGGAGAAAAGCGCTTCACTGCCTTCTGCAGCCTTGCTTTGCATTTGCCACAATGGAACATTTCTTCCCAAATGGAACTCAAAGAGGCAAAAACTTCATTTCCTGAGATTGAAGGAACTTTATTAAATTCCAACCCCCGCCCCAACTTGGTGCATGGAGGTTTGGCAGGCTTTTTTTTTTTTAAAGGAACGAAACAGGATGAGCTTGTGCTGTGTAAAAAGGAGTTTGAAGAAATCATTAGCAATCTATAAAGGACCCTCCTCTCAAAAAGACACCCAACCCCCCAGCAGAGAAGGTTTATTTTCTTTTTCCTCACCATCAGGATAGAAGATTATCGCCAAGCACTGTGTTTTCATTAGCTACCCTCTGGAATAATATGAATACAGTGCATTTGGATGGCATTTCCTGACAATGCTCTTACGCATGGGTATAACTTTAACATCTTTCAATTTGTTTAATATTTTCATGCAGCTTTAGTTTTGTTTTCACTGGATTTCTGTATATTTTTAAAATTTTATTGATGTGTTAACAAAAAAATAATAATGCAAACATAACAAAAGAAAGGAAACAAAGAATCGAACCACAAAGCATCATGGCCTAGAAAGACAAAAGTAGAAAAAGACACAGTGCAGCTACAAATCAATAGTAAAGAACTAACTCATACAATGATTCCCTTTGCAAACAATAAAGACATATACAAATAAAAGTATTCTCCACCTGTGAGTTGCATCATTACTGAAAATAAAGATTCTATATAGCCTTAAATGAGCCAGGCATTTGCATATACCGATGGCACTGGGCCTCAGTATTGGTCTAAGAAATAACATCATGCTATATATGTTAAAGAAAGGTCATCTGAGCTTTGCCCTTTAGATTGGGCTTGCATGACCTCCCAATCATGTAACCATGCAGCTTGGATTTGCTGGTACATGACTGAATCCCACCCAGAAAAACGGATGGTCCGGAAACACCCTGACTAAAGTATAAAGCAGATTCCTATGACATGAGTGGGGTTATGAGAAATGGTGCTTTGGGGTTGGGGGGGCATTACACAGGATGGGACAATGGCACACATTTGACCTTAAAGCATGCAAGTACTGCTGCACAGGGTCTCTGCGGCTTTTGCCATGTTAGCATAAGCCCATCCCACCCATCCCTTGTTTTCAAGCCCGTTCGGTATGTTAAAATAGCCCATGGAAAAGTGTTTTGTTTTCCTCTCTGAGTTCCTTGCCAACAATGTCTTGCTTGTCCGACTTGGCTGTTCCTTTCCACGGATCGCTTTTAAGCAAGACTTGCCTGGAGAGAACTCTGTGGTGGTGTCGCCTGCTTCTTCGTCACCTCTGGCCAAAACAATCACTCGGGGCAGGCTTGGCATCAAAATGAATGGGCTGGAGGATCCAGCTCGCTGCTCGTGCCATGAACGCTGTAAACAAATGTTTTATTTTATTATATTTTTTAAAAAGGCAAGGAGCCTTTCATGATCTCCCCACCCGTAGGGCTCTTTTCACACATTCTGCAATGCAAATGCGGGCAAGTCACTGAAAGTACACCCAGTGGGAAGCCAGGACCCAACCCGGATCTTTATTACGATTGGATGTGCTGGATCCTTTCCTCGGTAAACACACAGTTGTCAGCACTTGTGATTCACACTTTACATCGAAAGGAATGCAAATGCACACTTTTTTTTCTTTTTTTAAAAAAAGGAGTACGCAAATAAATGACTCATACATTAAAGCTGATTAAAAAGTTGGACCTGGACCTGGGTTCAAATCCTAGTCTGGCATAGTTAGATTATGGAATTTGCTCCCACAAGATGTAGGGATCTCTTCCAGTGTTGATGGATTTAAAAAAGGATTAAGCATAAGGCCATCAATGGCTAAAGACCCTGGTAGGCAGGTTTATTTATTTATTTAATTTATTTATTGCATTTATAGTCTACTTTCCCCCAAGGAGCTCAAGGTGCTGTGCATGGTTCTCTCTCTTCCTCATTTAATCCTCACAGCAACCCTATGAGGTAGGTTAGGCTGAGAGTCAGTGACTGGCCCAAGATCACCCAGGTAGCTTCATGGTCCCAAGTGGGGACTTGAACCCTGCCCTGGTCTTCCAAGTCCTAGTCCAACACTCTCACCACTACACCATGCTAGCTAGCTATGTTCTGCCTCCACAGTCAGAGACTTGTATCTTCTGAATGCTAGTCCAACACTCTCACCACTACACCATGCTAGCTAGCTATGTTCTGCCTCCACAGTCAGAGACTTGTATCTTCTGAATGCCAGTTGCTAGGAAGCTCAGGAGGGGATAGTGCTGTTGCACTCAGGTTCTGCTTGAGATTTTGTCACTGGCATCTGGTTGTCCACTGTGAGAACACGATTCTGGACTAGATGGGCCACAGGCCTGATGCATCAGGCTCTTCTTATGTCCTTAGCTCTTCTCTTGACAGGACTGTGGGGAGCTATTGAAGACAACCCGGTAGGCAGAAGCCATAGGATGAGCCAGAGTTCTGGACTGAAAAGTACATAAGGAATGAAGGACAAATCAGCCCCCACCTCTTAATAGCCATGCAGACTGAGCTTTGCAGAATGTGATTATGGGTTCGGCCTGATAACAACCCTTCTCCATTGATGAGGAAGTGAAAAGATCACCAATGGTCTCCTTAGGCAAATTTCCTAATGTATTCACTGGGCTTCTGGGCCATGCATTTCATCCAGCTTCGACAGCGCAAAAATCTCTCTTCAGAATGCTTTCCTGCCCCTTCCCCTCCAGGGTTCACTGGCTGTTTGGAAGGTTCACCCTGGGCAGACTCTCCAGAATGCATTCCACAGGGTACCGAATCAGCACAAATCCCTCGCTCCTCCTCTCCCACATTGGGCCTGTCCCCTCTCACTGCAAAAGGCCCGGTGATAAATGGCTCCTTGGAGCACTGATAATTTCATGGTTCATCAGGCTCACAACCACTCTGCATTTCCCCCGCCCCCTTGAGATAATTAAGCTATTACCAGACAATGAGTACCAGATTGCACAGGCCTGTCCTCCCTCTGCATCCAGAGAGTGACAGACCATGCATTGATGCGACCTCACACTCTCTGCTGAGGAAGCAGCCAATGTTTGGCTGTTGTTTTGTAATGCAAGGAATGGCAGGAGGTCATCCCTGACATGAGATGCTGTGTCCTGACAAGAGATGGGACATTTGGGGGCTGCAAGCTTGAATCAATTGGTGTGATTCACAGCCGGTGAAGCAGAACGGTGTAGAGTATGAGCCACAACCAAAAGACTATGGTTCGGTCTCTCTTTTCTACACACCAGGTGGCCTTGGGAGGTAGCAGACAGTGTGGTGTTGTGGTGGCAGTCACTGGACCTCCCAATAGTTGAATTGCTGCTGCTTACCAGTAGGGAGAGCTGAGATGGTGGGGAGGTTGTCACAGTGCAAAGGCACTGGCAGAGCCAATCTGGTGTTTCTACCACTGTGTTTGCACCGCACCTAAATTCCTGCTGCCTTGCTTCTCCATCTTTCTTCCTGGTAAGCAGCAGCAATGTAGCTTTCCTGAGGTCAGGTGAGTGATGCTGCTCTGCAAATTAAACCAACCAGAGTGAATCTGGAGCAATCCATCCTTCACATCAGGCAAAAAACAAACAGGCTGTATTTTGCTGGTGAGCCCAATAGAGAAAGACCAGTCGTTATCACTAAAGTTATCCACAGTTCCTTCACCCCGAAGTTAATCAAATTAAGGGATGCACATTGAGGCCAGCAAACCCTGTTCTCCACTCAGCCCTTTTGTCTCCATTCAATTTGTCCACCAGCCTGTGAAATAATAGCCAGAGAATGGAGGAGAAAGACGGGAGGGAGTGTCATGCACTGCCAAATCACCCGGCAGCAGTAAAACATCCCCATGCATTATAGAAAGTTTAATCAGTCAGGGAATTTTACACGTGCCTCCCTCTGACCTTCCTGTCCGCCAGCCAAGGCCAAAGCGGGATATTTATGATTTTAATCAACTGGGAACACAGCTAATTAGTGTTGCCGTTGACACCCACGGGGTTGGTAGAAAGAGAAAGGGAGAGAGAGGGGATGCTGGAGGTGCTTTTACTAGCCTGGTGGTAGGGAAGCAGGAAGTACTTGCCTTGTGTGACGGTGTACGTGTTGTCCATCTACTACATGGTCATCCAACTCATGCTACCCTCTGGCCCAACAGAAGATGCAAGAGGCTGATTCACACATTGCACTGAACCCAGGGACAAGCTGTCTCTAGAAACATACTAGGGGTTGTGTGAAATTGCTTGCTGACTTGTGCAGCTCAGCAAATGCACACACATGCACACAGGCTGAACAGTCGTTCAGTGTTACATATAAATAACAGCACACGCATGCAGCTCAGCTACTGTGTACCATGGTTAAACAGAATAAAAAAATTCCTTCCAGTAGCACCTTAAAGACCAACTAAGTTAGTTCTTGGTATGAGCTTTCGTGTGCATGCACATGAAAGCTCATACCAAGAACTAACTTAGTTGGTCTTTAAGGTGCTACTGGAAGGAATTTTTTTATTTTGACTATGGCAGACCAACACGGCTACCTATCTGTAACTGGAATCATGGTTAAACAGATTATACTTGAACATTACTTGTGAGCAACCTTTGGAACAGCTACTAGGAACCTAGGAAGTGCCTTATTCTAGGGATGTACACAGTCATGCAGTTGGGTGGAGATAAAAGGAGATACCTGTCTCCTTCTCCCCATTCTCCTCACCACCAGACCATTCCCCTTACAACAGCACCACATTGCTCTGAATTCAACCCAGGGTGACTAGGAGCTGCCTCAACTCAGTCTGACCAAATGCTGAGTCAACCTGAATTAGTCTGATTCTGTTCAGGATCTGAGATTCAGGCAGATCCTGCGCACAACCTAACACACACAAACACCACCCATCCACCCACACTGAATCAGATCTTTTATTTTTCCAGCTTAGGACTGTTTACACAGTGACTGGCATCAGCTCTCCAGGGTTTCAGGTAGGAGTCTATGGAGACACCCAGGATCCAACCTGTAATATTCTGCATGCTAAGCAGATGGAGTATCACTTAGCCACAGCCCTTCCCCAAACATTTGGGGCAACTGAATATCTGGCATAACCCTATATTTGAAACATAGCCACTTAATCCTGGCTTTCCATTTTGATTCTCACTTAGCAAATCCAATGTTATTTCATCAGATTGCATTTGGAGCCTTTCACGTCATTTGCTTAAAAATCCTACCATGTTTTATGAGATGCATAGATAGTCTCTCCTCCTCCACCATCACCTCCTCCTCCACCACCACTCTTCTCCCTCCGAGCACAGAAAACAGCCGATCAAGTAACAAATTCTTTGGATTCATCGTCATTCGCATGGGGTGATGCACACCGTTAATTGAGAGTGTCAAGGTAAATTATGGCAAGTGATTAAATAAACTGACAGATTCAATGCCTGATGAATTTTGATCAGGAGTCAGCAATCAGGGCTGTAATTTAGAGAAGGCAAATGGAAACTTCAGTAAGATAATAAGTTTTCTAGATGGGAGGACCACCACTCCTTGCAGAAACCCAGAAAACTTCTATACAGCTGGCTATGGTGGTGGTTGTAGTCTTGATTTTTATTTTTATTTTTGCTAGGGATGATGTATAAAGTAATGTCTCAGACTTGGCAGTCCTACTGAACTGGCATATGGGCACTGATGTCCCATCAGTCTTTCCCCTGGCTCTTATGTATATTTCTAAGGGCATGATTTCAAAGGATGGCTGTGTTTCAGTTCTCATAGTGTTCTGGGATGCATAAATTAGGTAGGTTTGCTATTAAATGAGAGCTGAACTGAATTTCTCCCCCAACCCTAGCAATGAGTAAGACCTCCCAACAAGTCAAAAGACATGGTTGATTTGTCATGACATTTGTGCCACCACACACACACACACACACACACACACACACACACAGATATTTCTAATTGTCAGTAACATAGTTAATGTGATTCAGTATCCCATTAACTTGCCTTCTGAACACACAATGGGCTGTATCCAACTCCGAGGTAGGCCAGATTCACACTATACTTTTAAAGCAGTATGATACGACCTTTAACGGTTATAGCTCCTTCCTAATAATTTTGGGAGCTGTAGTTCATTGAGGGTGCTGAGAGCATGTCATTTAGACCTCAGAGACTGACTGTCTACCTGAGCAGACAAGACTGCTCCAGATGAACTGGCCTAGCCTGACCTGGTCTAAGGCAGCTCCCTAAATTCCCTAAATAGGAGCAGGGTTTTGTTTAAATATAGTTTTTGTTGTCAATGAAAAACCCTGAGAAATATGGACCGGGCAGGGCGAGGAGCAGAATGGGGTCATGACCCATACCCTTCTTTCAAAAGAGAATCTGATCAGATTTCCTGTATTTGTTATGTTAACAGTTACTGAAGGCCTGTTCTGATACTTTCAGGGGGGGAAACAGCTGGAGCAGGACAAAGTAGAACAGTTTCTTCTTCTTCACCCCCCCATCCCTGAGTGTTGGTGTTTTTTAAGTACTCAGACATGATCTTCTGTCAAAGCTGAATTTCAGTGGTTATACAATAAGTAGCTCAATAAGGAGGGATCTGGAAATCCTGCCGGGGTCTCTTGATCAGCCAACCATGGCACGCTTGACTCCAGCTGCTTCTCCGTGGTCCTTTGGCGCTTTGCAAGGGAAGTCATGCTTGAGGAAGCTTAATCCACAGCAGACCTTAGCACCCTCCCAGAGGGACCTCATTCCTGCTTGTTATCATCTGTTCACCATGTCAGAGGTCAAGGGGCATAGTGTGGGATTTAAGCCAATCACCATCTCACAGTTCTGCAGAGAATTATCGACCGTCGGAGTTAAAGGGTGGCTTGGATGTCACAATCCCTTTTCTATTAATGTGGCGGCAGCTCGTGCGACTCGGTGCAGCGGCGACGGACATTTGCTGGGAAGCTTAAAAAAGAGTGGCCCTTGCTCCCCCAGGATTGGCTTAGTGATCGTACGTCTATGGAGTAGGTGAAAAAATAAATGCACAGCAGCCCTTTTAAAACAGCTGTCTAGAAAAGTTCTTGAAGGACAAAATAGTGGTCATAACTGTCAACTTTCCCCTTTTCTTGTGAGGAATCCTATTCAGAATAAGGGAATTCCCCTTAAAAAAAGGGACAGCTATGATAGTGGTAGATCTATTGAAATTAATGGACCTAACTTAGCCCATGTTCATACCACACATTTAAAGTACCATGATACCATGCCATGGCTTACCCCCAAGAATTATGAGAGCTATAGTTTGTTAAGGATGCTGAGAGTTGTTACGAGAATCTTAGTCCTGTCCCTATTCACAGGGAACTCTAGGAATAGTAGCTTTGGGAGGAGAATAGGGGTTAGGGTTGTATGACCCTTGGAACTCTCTCCAGGCTAGACCCCTGAGTGGTTCTGTTTTGCACCCTCCTTGAGTGTTTTTGCATGGACAGAAAATATTCTTAATAACACCTCTTTCCTGTTTAGATGGAGAATGAAGGGGGACGTGTGAGGGTGTGCACAAACTAGGTAAAATTACCCCACCCACTTTTGACTCTTGCCCCAACCACCACGGGCATGTGGCCCCAAGAAGGTTCGTCATAAGGGAATATGGCCCTCAGTTCCACATGCCTGTATTTAAAGATGGAAATTCCTGGAACGGCAGAAGTTTCAGACTATATGCTAGGCGAGGAACAGCCTCCTCTTTTTACAGCTCAACCTGCATGCAAAGCTCTCTTTGGGGTCCCCCAAGCATTAGGAAGGATGTAGCGAGCATTCCAGAAAAGCTTATATCGTTCTTTTGTAGAACAAAAACCGACTCAAGTCACTGGTTTGACATAAGCCTGTGGACTAGGGAAGAATCAGAAAAACTTGTGGGTTGCCTTTTCAATAAGGCTCCATTGGCTCCCAAGCCTATTCAGAGGGACTTGTTTAAATTACCTATCTGCCTCGAGGCCTCATCTAATTTCTGCTGATCCAGGCAATGCGGCTGGCGTCATCCTATCCCACCCAAAAGACAAAAGGGGTAAAGAAAAAAACCCAGCCACCATCTTCCAGGTGAGGCTTCATCATTTAACACCACTGAATCAGTGTGCTAATCAGTTCTTTCTGTGTCAATAATCCACGTGATCCATTTCATATGAGCAAACACGGTTAACCCCAGCCAGCGACAGGGCAAGAGCCCAGTGCCTTTTGACGTTAATCCTCATAAGCTTCAGCAGTTGATATCTGTGACGCTTCTGAAACCCAACACTACCGGAGTCCAGCATCAGGCGGCCCATTCAACTTAGCGGGCTGCTTTGTTTCGGCAACCTGGGCCTGAAATTGGTCAAGGTCTTTGGCAGGCCAGTTGTGACTGAAGCACAATTTTAATCCTTTACCCTTCCACTAACAGGTCAGATTTCAGCTCAAGAAGGACACACACCAGGGGGCTCCTGTGCTTTCTCCAAGTGACTTCTTAAAAAGGAAGAAGTTTATCTTGTGGAATATGATCCTCACATCGGTAATAGCCATTGACGGAAGCTTGCTAGAGAGTTCTGTGGACAAAAGAGGTGTATCCGAAGGTGGATTTGATTGTGGTGGCTGCCTAGGATGGCACTTTTGCAGGGGATGCAAACGTTGCTCCCATTTGTCTCTCAATTTCACCCCTGTCTCTAAACCCCCTGTGCACAGAATGGGTAGCACTTTGAGAGAAAGTTATTTTGAAGGTCCTGCCTACTAACTTCCTGCCTGGCAACCTAAAAACACTTCTCTGAAAATTTTATTTATGGGGGTGCACAAACACATTTCCCTGTGTCAATGGTGCCAACATGCAACACCACCAGTTCCCAGCCCCATCTACTGAGGTATCTAAAAAGCATTTCACAGCCACAGCTTTTGCATCAGGCAAGCAAGTCACCATGTGGTCTGTGTACGCAACACAAATCCAGTTATCTATGGCCACATGCACACGATACATTTTAAACACTATTATACCACTTGAAACAGCAATGGCTTCCCCCAAGGAATTCCGGGAGCTGTGGTTTACTAATATTATTATTGTTGTTGTTGTTATTTAAATTTATCAGTTGCTTTATTTGACATCCTTCCGCAGGGCCTGCAAGGTGGAGCTGTTCCACCAGGCCTTTGGTCGGGGTTCAGTCTGACTTATTTTCTCTTTGTAGAAGAACAAGCACGAAGGAGGTTTCCCAGCCCACTCACAGGTCCTTATAATATCAGTGGAAACAGTTCGTCTTGGCAAGTATTAACAGCTTTCAATTTTAACCTGAGGATTGTTATTTGTCCAGTTTTAACGCTAATTTTAATTTATTTGAATTAATTTTGGGATGCATTTTAATCGATTGATTGCTTGTTTTTATGCATATTGTATTATTTATATAATGTTAGCCACTCTGAGCCTGGCTCTGGCCAGGGAGGGTGGGCTACAAATAACAACAACAACAACAACAACAACAACAACAACTTTGTCCAGGGCCACCCAAAGCGAATTAAAACCAGACAACTAAAGATACTGACAGCTGTTAGGAAACTTCCCATTTCCTTCACAGATCTGTGATTTCCCAGACTTCCCTGTGAAGAAGGATTGATTGTTAAAACATTGTAGCTCTGTGAGGGGAACAGGGGCCTCCTAATAACTTATTGGCACCCATAACAAGCTAGAGGTCCCAGAATTCATTGGGGGAAGCCAAGATTTTTTAAAAGTGGTAAAATAGTGCTTTAAATGTATGGTGTGAATGCTGTTTATTTAAGGGCTCAATCAGGAACCCCCCTCCAACGGCAGGAGTATCCCCGGCATACAAAGGATATCTGCATATGTCCCAAGGAATAGAATCATTTCCCTCTTCCTCACTCTCCTTCCCTAAGACCCTCATTTTCTATGACTGTGGAGGAGCTGTCTCCCTGAACTAGGATGTCACCAGCCTCTCTCAGCTTCTCCAGGTCAGCTATCTAGGTCTGAAGGCAATGAACTTGCTTCCTTAGGGCCAGGGGCTCATTTGCTGCGCATACATCTCCAACTTTTCTCCAGATAAGTACATGGGGTGCTGTGTACAATGCACTGGATAGCCCCCGTGCCCCTGCTGGCTTTCTACCTGCCATCCTGTTATTGGCATTGGTTAAGCTCCCTTTGATCTTGGGATTAAGTGGGTGGGAAAATAAGTTGGGAGAATAGTCTGCCCGGGCCTACTTGCCCTGCTGCTGAACTGGCACAGCTGCCTAACTTGCTTGTTACCTTGACACACTGCCAGCTGAGGCCCTGTTCATATATCAGGCTCCTTTACCAGGTTGTCCTGAATTTATAGCCCTGGCTGGCTTCTTCCAGCTGCTGCTGCAACCAATTAGGTCAAGAGGTCCTTGTTCAAAAAACACAGACAGAGGCATGACTCAGCAACTGGGTTGCACCAAATCCCTGTGAAAAGAAGCTTGGAAGGGAGTTTTAAGTCAGCCCTGAGTGCTCCCTGGAAGGACAGATCCTGAAGTTGAGGCTCTAATACTTTAGCCACCTCATGAGAAGAGAAGACTCCCTGGAAAAGACCCTGATGTTGAGAAAGACTGAGGGCACAAGGAGAAGGGGACGACAGAGGATGAGATGATTGGATAGTATTTTCGAAGCTACCAGCATGAGTTTGACCAAACTGCGAGAGGCAGTGGAAGACAGGAGTGCCTGGCATGCTCTGGTCCATGGGGTCACGAAGAGTCGGACACGACTAAACGACTAAACAACAACAAGAAGTTCCAGGGGGTGGCCAATGGGTGGTGATTTAGTGGGGATTAAGGTGAGGCTATGAGTTGTTGAAGACCTTCTGGCAATGCAAGGATCTGGCTCCGTGTCAAAGTTTTTAACTGATTTTGAAGCTGAAGGAAAAGTTGGAAGTCTGGTTGGGAAGACTGCCTCATACTGTGGTAGGACATTGACCCATCTTGCGTGTTATTATCTACACTGACTGGTAGCAGCTCTCCATGGTGTCAGACAGGACTGCTCCCCAGCCCTTCCTGAAGATGCTGAGGAATGAACTTCTGCAAAAGCTCTTTTACTCTCAGGTTTGGTGGTCCTCCAAAGTCTCATTACTTGTTATCTGATCCTTGTAACACAAGATGCCATTGATCAAATCACAGACCTTCTTCATACATAGCATGTGCTCTGCTACTGAGTAATGGCGTCACTCTTGTGATACATGTGCCACCAATGGTCTATAGGAAAATGCAATGTGTTCTGTTGTTGTTGTTGTTTTGAAGGCCATTAAGCCCAGAAATTCCAGAACACAGTGCAGGAACAGAAGACAGAGACAAATTTAATTTGGAGGGAGATTCCGCACGAAACATTTTCAACGGTAGGAGTGATGGGTAGGGCAAAGGTTGAAGTTCACTGCTAGAGCATGTTTTGTCCCTGGAATCTCCAGCTATAAGGATTTCAGAGTCAGATTCCTGCTCCATCTAGCTAAGCTCCATTCCATCTAGCTAAGCTCTGTCTATTTGCTTGGAAGGAGCTCTCCAAGGTCTCAGATTAAGAGTTCACAACAAGAACAGGAAGATCTGTGATCTTGGGCACTTACCTGTTTATTGAGCATTCATCTGGAGTTGTTTACGTTGAAGTTAGACAAAGTTGAGCCAAAGCAAGTGTATCATCTGAGAGAGCCAGTGTGGTTTAGTGATTAGAGTTTCAGCACCTGGGTTCAAATCCCTACTCGGCCGTGAAGCTCACTGGGTGACCTTGGACCAGTTGCTGCCTCCCAGTCTAACCTACCTCACAAGGTTATTGTGGGGATTAAATGAGGACAAGGAGAGCTACACGCACCACCTCAAGTTCCTTGGAGAAAATTGGTGGGATATTAATGCAATAAATAAATAATAAATATTATATCAGGGGAAGTTGTTTTTGCAAAAGGGGGGCATTATTAGGGAAAATTGCATATAAAATGTATATTTTAGAATATATTTGTGGTAAAATGCAGATGATTTTCATGAGGGCACACACACATAATCACAAATGGATGAGGAAATCTGGAAAAGTGAACTTGTGATTGGAAGATTTGCTCATCCTTAACTGTGGTGTGTTTGGGAGCAGAGCTATCTCATCTTCTCAGTTTGACTTGCAGCACAATTTACCAAAATGCCTGGTCACCACTGTCCTAAATCAAAAGGCTTACCATGTGGCAAAGCTCTTTTGTGAATTCTGGCAAAGCCCAGCTAAGAGCAAATGCTTGCAGACTCTCCATTATTACATTTCTTGGTTTGGTGAACTCTACAGAACTCTTCTTGGGTGGCCTTGAATTCCCTCCACAATAAGCAATTTTATGCTTGTCGGTGATATAAACACCCAGACTCTTCAAATGCCTCCGTGTGGCTATGGGTTGCCCCCAAATCAGGCACCTTTCCACCAAATAGCAACAACTGAGTTCTGATAACATCAATTCCTGAGTGAGGTCATAGCTTCTGAAATACCATTTATCCTTATGCAAATACTAGGGGAAACCTCCAGACTGTTAGAATCATATATAAAGTATCCAATTTAATAAAGCGTTTGTTTCTCAGGGAGGAGAATCTGATTTTAAGCTTCCTGAAACTCTTGGTGTTCTCTAATGCAGAGGGTTATTAATTGCTTTATAGGAAATCTGACCACATTCTCCCACCCCTTCCAAAAATAATTATTTAAGAAAAGAACATACATTGTCTGATAGCCAGGAAAGCTTTTGTCGTCAGGATTTTGCTTCCTCCCCGCACAAGTTCCAACCTTTCAGCCCATGTTCAACATCATTGTTTACCTTATTGATGTGACCTGTGCGTACATTATTAAAAGACAACCATGCCCACCTTGCCCCCTCTGCCACTGCCCATGGGAATGACATTGTGCCCAAGGAGGCTGGAAGATGTGATAGTAATACTGAAGTCATAGCAGTGAAACAGTCAGATCCCAAATGAAGAGACCAGCTTTTAAATAGGCTGTTTAGCAAGGAAGGAATATATACAACAGTTGCAGGGCCAACAGTGTAGACTAGAGTATTTTGACAGGCATGGTCTTTGTGTGTGTGTATTTGGCTTCATTCTCTTTCTCTCCCCTTTTCTTTCCTTTCCTCCTCACCAGCTGGTTCTCAACAAGCTGCCAAACACTTAAGTTGCCTGATATGATGTGAGAAAACAAAATAATCACCTGCCAAGGGTTCAGTCTTCCTAAAAGGCTAGGTACAAGATCAAGTTCCCAAAGTGTGTAGGAGTCTGGTATGTGCCGTGGCATCAGCATGAACTCTGAAGAGCCCGTTTCTGTTCATTTTAGAAACACAACATCCATCTTCTCTCCCAACTGACTTGACTGGAGAAGGTCTGAGTTTCGGGGGGGGGGGGAGGAGAGTGATCTGGGACTTCCTCAAGAAAGAAAACTTAAAGGAGGGAAGAGAGAGAACAGGGTAAGGGGTGGGAATGAAGAGGGATGTCTGCTTGGAGAGGGATGGAGATCTCTCAGGGAGGCGTTGCTCTCAGTTTTTCCTAGCAACAGTGCTTCTTAGGCAAAAGGTTGACAAAATCAAAAGTCTACTGATATTACAAAGTGTCTAGAGGAAAAAGTAAACAGGATAACTATATGGCACAATTTTATTGGGTACACAAATCATAGGCTACACGGGCAACTAGCACCATCAGAATACATAAACATTTGGAGGTCCTGATATAAGGGGCATAGTTACCTTTTTGCTTTTCTTTTTGTTTAGGGGATGAGTGAGACATGATCTAATACTGATAGTTTCCCAAATGAATAGTTATAACACTGAAATTGTAGGCATACACTGTAGCTAGATAACTGCATAATTTATTCTTTTTCCTCCTCTGCTTTCTCTTTCCTCGATATTTTAGTCTCAAGGACATGAGGAGAGCCTGCAGGGTCAGGGACTGGCAGGATGCTAACAAACAGGAGTGCCAACTCTAGGGGGCTCTGGGTGCCCAAGCACCCACAAAAAAGTTGTTGTGGGTGCTCAGCACCCACACAGCAGGGCACCCAAGACAACTTATGGTGCCTCGCGAAGCACTGGAAGTCATGCCCGAGGCCTCGTGAAATCTCGGAGATCCGAGGCCGGGGGGAGGCACATGATGCCATGACGTCATGTGCACTGGGCACCCATAACTTTGGGCCCAAGTCAGCTCTCCTGCTGATGAGTGTGCACCCAGGGAAGCAGCGCTGGAGTCTGACTTGGGAGAGGGGGCCAGTCATTTGTGGGGACTTGTACCTCCCAGGAGGCAAGAGTCAGAGGTAGGGGAAGTGCCAGATGTGGTGGGTGGAGCACAGGATGAAATGGAAGAAGAGGAAGAAGAGACAGGTCAGGCACATGAAGGGCCAGTGCTTCTCCACCCTCTCAGAACCAGGAGGAGGCTGAAAAGCGTTGAGCAGAGGAAGTTTCCACACAGGCACAGTCTCCGTCTGTGTGCGTGCAGCCTGTTGGGGGAAGATACAGAAGCTGGTGGAGCGGGAGTGTTCCCCTGTAGTTGCATCTGCTCCATAGAGCACAGACCTGGGAATATCTGCTTAGATGGTAGACAGGGGCATGAGGGTATTTGGAGCCACAGAAATGACTGTAAGTGCCAACTTTGACAATAAGGAATTACCTAACCTCCATGTGCTTTCTTTTGGCATGGAAGTGCCCTTGACTTCCAGCATCCTGTCCTCAGGATGGGAAACACAAGGTAAGACCTGAGGCCAACAGGGGATTCCCAGCAATTGCTATTCAGTGGTATACTCTGACAGAGGAAGCCGAGCAAGTCCATTGTAAATGGTAGCCATTGATAGCTTTATCCTTCATGAAATTGTCTAATCCTCTTTTAAAGCCATCCAAGTTGGTGTCTATCACTCTCTTTGTAGGAGCAAATTCCATAGCTTAACTATGTACTCTCTCTGTCCTGGTATAGTTGGAGAATTGAAGTGGCCAATTCAGGAGCAGCTCCTCATTAATCCCCTTAGCCACACTGAGCAGGATGCTGAACATATAAGCAGGAAACTTTTAATTAAAGGCACAGCAGCCCTCAAAAGCCTCTCTTGCTATAGGTATTCCCACTAGTTAAGCTTATGCTTCCATTTCAGTTCTAAGCAAAAAATAACAGAGTAGCAAAAAATACCCACCATGAATCAGTGCTGATAAAGCATGGGAGGGCAATAACAGAAAACACTAGAACTTGATGATTTGGCAACAATATGACCTGGATTCTCCACAAATCAATGTGAACAAAGAATGGCAGTTCTGGAAAAAAGGGCTAGCATCAAAGCAAGTTCACATTTAAGCATTTCTCAAGTAAAGTGGATTGAAGAAATGTGCTTTTGAATTATCTCCCTCCTCTAAATAAACTTCAGTGCTTGAAGTTATTTGCCTTTAAATACCCAGTGTTGGATTGAAGATGTACTGACAACATGCCAAATAGTGACCCCTCCCCCCGTTTCGTATTTTTAAAACATCACCTGTTCACTTAGCACTTCCTCTGTGATAACACCAGCAGCGGAGAGGAAAGCCTGACAGTTACCCGTGCACAAACACATGGTGTTTACCGACAGGTTGTATGGCAGAATTATTTCAGTTGGGTTCACGCCAACACAGAGAGAAGCTGCCGATAACAAATATGTTATCTGAAAGGGTGAGTCAATTCAAAATCCATGCAAGCCTTCCCTGTTTGTCTGATCTTTGCATACTTTGCTGGGTCTGGGCCAAAATTATCAAGGGTCCTAATTGGCAATGGATACTGCCCAGCAATAGCCCCCCCCCCCAAATAACAAAAAAACATTGGTCAAAGCAAATGTGTTTTTTTGGTATGTATGTTAAATTATGTCAACATCTGCTCTAGGCTTGGCTGGAGTCAGCATGAATGAGCATGTCTAGAAATAAAACAGAGCTCCATGATGCTATTTGTCTTAACACACAAGCAGCAAAAAAAGTAAAAAGGATGTCCAGCATTTGAGAGAGGAACACTGTCCCACGTCCCTGCCTGAGGAACTTTTGTTTTTACTCTGAAATGGCAATGAAAAGATATAATTTCTGGATTTTTATGAAGCAGTTCTCAAGGTTTGCTACACAGGGAGTAGAAATGCAGAAGACAAATATGTGAGAGGTGGTCTGTGGAGATGCAGGCAGAGATTGCGCCCTCACCTATTCTTTAGCAGGCCTGTTGCCTTAGAAGATTGGTGGATTGTGGGCCACATGCAGCCCCCACAGCCCTTCCCAGTGGTCTACCATGGGTTGCTCAGCTGCCCTGCAATGCTGAATTCACCCCTCCCCTGTGATAGCAACCACACTGGCCTCAATCCACCGAGCAGCTGTTTGGCAGGCTGTAGGGAGCATGATTTTTAGGGGCAGAAAGGTATTCAGTTTACTTAGCACAACTTGTGTGTGGAAAATGTTTTGCCCATTGTGTACGATTTTCTATGCAATTTGCTAAACGAAGCTGAATAAATGCTAGTGTGAAGTCAAAGGGATCACAGAGATTTTCTTATCAGTTTTGTCATTTTCTGTGCCAGTTCATCAGAGGGGATCTCCTGTGTATTTACTTGAGCAAAAGGTTCAAAGCTAGTATTTTTTTGTGTTTTGCTTTTTTATTTATACTGCTGCAGTATTTGACAGAACAGAGGCTGGGAAGGAGACTCTCAGCAGATATCGATGAACTATAAATTGTGCAGCATCTCCCCTAGCCTCCATTTGTATCTAGTTATAAAAAGGTAAAGAAGAAAAAACAACAACCTGCAGCTGAACTAACAGGACCCTTTTGCGTCAAAGTCTGGTCGCAAGCATCACTGCTCGTGATCTATGAAATCTGTGGCCTTTTCAGCTGAATGCGCGGAGGTGAGCCAACATAAAACATCATGCGTTCGAAAGAAAGTTGAAAGTGAAACCGCATGTTTTCGAAAGGGTTTAAAAAGCTCATTTGAAGCAGGGCAAAGGGTCAGCAAAGAGAAGGAGTCCCATTTACAGGCGTTTTGGCAGAAGCTGTTAAGAACCTGGAGAAACCCCACTTAGAGTGCATGTACATTTCATTATAGCATCTGCCATTCATGTTGCTGAAAGCCATGTCAGTGTTCTCTGTCTTGGGATCTCCACGGGCAGATAAGTCCCAAACTGTCTTCAGAAATATATTGGCTTAAGAGCTGGCGGAAGAGTCAAAGCCCCAAACTAATTTATTTATTTGGCAAAGGAAATTTGAAAAGTTGGACTCAGCCATTTTCGAAAGCGTCAGCGTTGGGTCAAAGTCTCGCAAGAATTACATTTTGTCAGATGATCAGAGCAGAGCAGAGGTGGGAGGTTTGGGGTAGGGGGAGAAAGATGGAACAAGACGGAGGGAGGCTGCATGTAGACATCACATCAACTGCTTTGTTTTAATTAGTTACCTCATATTGCATAGTGTGCTGATCTACTTTTCTGTTAGTTGTGATTTTTATTTCAAAGTTCTATGGTTATGTTATTATGCCAAACCATGGTTTGTTTGTTTTTAATGTTTGAACCTATGTCACTCCACAAATTATGGTTTTGGAGAGGCTGCCAACCAGTCCATTTATTCTGATGGTATATTTTCTTTTTCTTAGCAATTAGTTCATTATATAACTTCCTATGTGTAAAATAGGTTTTTTTAAAAAACAACAACACACACACCCTTTTTGTGAAGGTCTCTGAATTATATTCTGAGCAATCTTTTCTCTGTATAGCATTCCTGGTCAAAACAGGGGGAGGGATTAGACAGGGTAACAGATGCAGGATTAGCTATTGTACCACAGTAGTCTATTACTTGGGAGTAAGCTGTTATTACTACCTTAATAGAATGTGAGTTAGTATGGGTTTCTCTCAAATGTAACATTTTGTCTGAGTCCAGGAATTTGGCGATCACCCCTTTGAATTGTGGGGACCATCTAATCCTTTTCAGAATACTATGAGAGGCCTGTCTGAGTTACCAGGCTTCAAGAGCTTATTTGCTGGGTCGCATTGTGTGGTCAGAAGTAAAGGGGAGTGGTCACTTTCTTCCTACATAGTATATTGTTTACCAGCCATATTTAGAACTGTAGAAAAAAATGTGTGAAAATGTGTGGGTGGAAAATTACGGGGTGGGTTCAGTTGCGAATTCTGATTTTGAGGGTGTGTATCTGAAACAAAGCATATCTGTCAAAGTTTATGAGGAATGATCTCCATGAGTTTCTGCATTAACTTTCCTGGATCTGGTTGATACTGAGCCTTATTAGAATTGTAGAGCTAGTTGGATGTGGAAATGTGAGACATTTTAATAGACTTTTACCCTCTCAGACTGTCGTCAGACACGTCGATTTAGCCCAAAATTTGGACACAGCTATAGAGAGCTCTTCTGGGTAGAACAAGGCTGGTTCACAGACTTATTTTTACATGAGTGAACTCTGCCCAGGAGACAGCAATTAATGCCCTCATTACAGAAAGCTTGTTCTAGATCTTACTGCAGATGTTGTGCCAGAATAGAATTTCCTCCCTCTGTGTCAATCAGGGACACACTAATTTATCCATTTTGGTTTCTCTCAGTATCTCACTTTACCAATATTAAGCTCTCCACATATTTTGTAAGTCGACAGAGTTCTTTTGGTAAAAAAGTGACCAATAATTTATTTATTTCATAAAATTTATATACTGCTTGACTGTAGAATGCCTCAAAGCTTTAATAAAACAAACAAACAAATTTCCACATCAGTTTGCAATTTCTTTCTTTTCATTACAGAAAGTCCTCATGATAATTCACCAGCATTTCAGTGTGACTTTCCCTTAATATGCACATCTGTATAGGCAATTTTGCAAAATACACTCACTTTTACAAGAATAATAATAATAATTTGTTTATTAATCACCTTCTGCATATGTCTCAAGACAATGTTCAAAATACAATATAAAAACAGTTAAAAACAGGACAAAAAACAAGATGTATTTGAAAACAATGCATGGTGGACACCTCTGGCAGAGGCCTGTTCATGCAGCAGGGAAATATAATACATTTTTGCACATTATTTTCATTTAAAAATGCATCGTTATGAACACTGGTTGTATTGAGCTAACTTTTACTCAGAGGAGACCCCTTGAAATAAATGGACTTTAAAATTTTATTTTCTATCTGATTCTGCTATTGTTATTCTGTATAATGACAGCATTAAATGGCTGACTTTTGTCATTGCTCTGTTTGAATATGTTTACTAATATAATTGATAGAAAGAAAGAACAAAGAAGAATAAGATGGAAGAACAAGGGGTGGTGAAATCTGTGAATTAATATTTTAACAAAAGTAAAAATGCACAATAATTTAAGTTGAAACAGGTTTATGAGGGATGTTATCTCTAATTTTCTCATTCCAATAATTGATAAAGAGAGCCCATCTCTCAAGGAATTGATCATTTTGTTGATTAATTAATGTTATTCCCGATTATGTCATTTTGATCATTAAGGAGATTTCCCATTTTTCCTTCACTGTTCAGTTACAGTTTGAGCTTTCTTCTTTCTCTAACAACACTTGTTGATTCTTAGTACTGGTACATCTATGTTTTCATCCTCAGATTTTAATGTACTGTACACAGAAGTACCATTTTAACGATTTCTAGATATACTAAAACACACGTGTGTGTATACACACACACACACACACACACACACACACACACACACAGAGTTTGTTCCCCAATCTTTTCAGGTGGAGTAGAGGACAGTTTTGGCTTCTTTTTGAAAGTCTGGAACCAGAATCAGGTTAGGAATATGAACTCTGATTTAGGCCAAGCAAGGGCCTCAAACCAAATGCTTCCTTACACTTTTCAACCCCTTCCATTTGGTTTCTTAACCAGCTCACTAAATAATGGAATGGAAATGGGATGGATTTTTTCTGCATGGTTCCCCCCCCCCACCGCCTTTTGGTGGAGGAAAAGGCTCAATTCACAGATGTGAACTTATCTAAAGTTTCCACTTCCATCCTGAATGAAATCTCTTTTAAGCCTGGTCTGATCTACTTGCACCTGACTCAAATTCAAACCATTCCTGGTGGCTTAGAAAAAAAATAAAATCCTCTCAGGTTGATTTAGATGGACCCTTCAGAGGCCAACAAGGAAAACAACCTGAGCGGAAAGAAAGAAAGAAAGAAAGAAAGAAAGAAAGAAAGAAAGAAAGAAAGAAAGAATTATGTGGCACAACAATTGTTAGAATGTGTCACCACGGATCTAGGCCTTCATGATTAAGCACACCAAGAAATTGATGCAGATGTAGGGAGGGCCATAACAAAGTGGTAGAGCATCTGCTTTGCATGCAGGAAGTCCAGATTCAATCCCTGGTATCTCCTGGTAGGACTGGAATGTCCCTTGTCTAAACCCTGGAGATCCTCTGCGATACCGAGTTTGATAGATCGATTGTTTGACTTTCTATAAGGCAGTTTCATAAATTCCTATACTGAATGCTGAATCCTTGACTGGCAAAGTGTTAAGCACACCTGGGTGTACACTAATATTGCCCTGATCCAAATATAGTTCTCCTAACAGAAATAGACATCAGGATTTTGCTACTTGAAGATCCATGGAAAGTGTTGGTAGGTCCACCAACTTTACCAACCTCTTTCCACCGGTGACTAGATGAATCTAGGAAGCCCACAACCAGGTCATAAAGGCAATAGGCTATTTAAGGTTTAATGTTTTAGTATGTTTTTATATATGCTGGAGGCCGCCTAGAATGGCTTGGGCAACCCAATCTGATGGGTGGGGTACAAATAATAAACTATTATGATTATTATTAATAGCTCCCTCCAATCTCCCCTCCCACAGTTTGTCTCTCCTCCCCAGCTGTGTAGTGGTTGTTGTTTAGTCGTCTTAGGCATGTTCAACTCCCCGTGACCCCATAAACCAGAGCATGCCTTGGAAACTCTCACTTCTTCTCAAAGCTTCTCCTTTTTTATGTCCATGGAGTTTTCTTGGCAAAATACTGGAGTGGGTTGCCAGTTCCTTCTCCAGGTGGATCACATTTAGCCTAAACTCTCAGCTATGACCTGTCCATCTTGGGTGGTCCTGCATGGCATAGCTCAGAGCTTCTCTGAGTTGTTCAAGCCCCTTCGCCACAACAAGGCAGTGATCCAGGAAGGGGTGTATAGTGGTAGATGTCCCATAACTCTAGAACTCAGGAACATCCATTGAAGTGGAATGATGGAAGATTCAGGACAGACAAAAGGAAGTTCTTCTTCACATAGTGCCAGGTTAAACTATGGCATATGCTACAAAAGGCAGGGATGGCCACCACCTTGGGTGGCTTTAAAAGAAGATTAGACAAATCCATGGAGGAGAAGACTATCAATGACTACTAACTGCAATGCGTATGTTCTGTGTTCCCTGGCAGTATGTCTTTGTTGTGCTCAGGTCCTGCTTTTGCACTTCTTGTAGGCATCTGGTGTTCCACTGTGAGAGCAGAGTGCTGGACTAGATGGGCCATTGGCCTGATCCAGCAGGGCTCCCCTTATGTTATGAAGGTGCAGGTGGGAGCAAGTAATGCCAGGTTCCTTCAACAGCCAGTTCCAGGCCAGGAGATTCAGCTGAAGAGCAGAGCCCTATTTCTAATGTGCTGTGCTTGCATTGCACTGCTTCTATTCCATTCATCAAATTCAAACATCCCACCAAACTTTGTTGGCTATATATGAATATGCATGAATGCTTAACCCGGACAGGGATTAGTATTCAGGAGCTGAATCTGGGCAGACTTCCAATTAAAGGTATTATTTTACGACGCACACTTAAACATTTGCATCTGAGCCGATGTCAAAATGATCTAAGTAGTAACTACACAAGACATAACTAGACACAAAGGTGCATTTAAAAAAGCCTTCTGCTGACTGCTTTGATTAAGGGAAAACAGGTTCATTATGAAACAGTTTTCAGCAGTTATGTGGAGGAAGATGGAGGGGAGGGGATGCTTAACTCTTACCAATTATGCTGCTTTTACACTGCAAATGTATTAAGCTTATTTTCCCAGTACACAGAGCTCTAGGTGAACATTTGAACCACCATTGCCACCTGAGGTGCAAGTGGCCTCAGTGGCTAGGAGTGCCCATGCCCAGCTTCTGTTGGTACCCTACAGACAGTCTTTCCTTTCTCCTCTTTCTGTAAAAATTGCCAACATGATAAGACATTAGAAACACCAAAAAAATAAAGACGCCAATATTTATTGCTATTAGTAATGTTTCTGTTTAGGTATGAGCAAATCTGTCACTTTGGTTTCTCATGTTCCCTGTCTTAAGTTTTCTCCACATTTCCACATTAGCTTGCATTTTTAATCCCCTCATGAATATTCAGCAGCAGATATTTGTGCAAATTTCTCCCAACATATACACGTCTGTACCCAATTTTGCCCATTATTTTTTTTGCAAAGCTGGTTTCCCCAACATCATGTGTTTTTATATGTTCTTTTCACAAATATATGCATACTTTACCCTAGTACATGTATTTTTGCACACATGAGGCGGCTGGAGAACTTCACTGAGAAAACAGAAGCGCAAAGTTCAACGGTTAGCTGTGTTTCAGTCTGTGTATGGTTTCTGAAAGTGTTAATTGGGTAGGTTTGCCTTTAAATGCTAACTGAATCAAATTTCTTCCCCATCCCTCTTAATATTGTCTCCCCCATCCCTCTTTGCAATGTCTGCAAAGCTGGTGGATATAAAGGGTTTGGAATGCCTTTTTACATCATCACCATTTTTTCTAGTGTGGCATGGATCTCGTTGTGAATCTGTTCAAACCCAGCCATATACAACTGTATTTCTGGCAAAGCCAGGTGCTCCTCAGTGACTGTGTCAAGTAGGTATTATTACACAGCAGCTGAGTTTTTGATTGCCTGATGTCTCAGCAATTCGCATTCTGGGTGGCCATGTGATTTTCATATTTCCATCTGCATTCTGCCAGCCCAGAGGAAGCCAAGGTCACCAATTGCTCTGGGAATTTTCCTTTCAGGACAGACTGCCTGACTGGTTGCTCTAGTGTGCAGTATCTTGTATCTTATAAGCAGACAAACCTCCAAGTTGAAACAGTCTGGGGGTATATGAGCTTTTTCTTTCTTCCTAAAGCCTTTTCTAAAATGTCTTCCTGCATCCTTAGAAGCCTTACCTTATGAGAAAATAGCAGCGGATTTTGTAAACCGAGTTTCCACCCTGATAAGGTCACTCTATGAAGAAATATGAACTCTTTAACCTTTGCTCTTTCCTCCATTCCCAATTTGGGGACCTTTTGCTATATGTGGGTCATAGTGACGTCAGGAGAACATCTGGGCTCTTTAAGGATTTTCCCACTGGATGAATGTGTGTCTTTTTTCCCTCCACCGCCATTTAGAAAGTCTACATCTGTCAGATACTGTTTTTTAAATGACGCCAAATTTCTTTACAGATTTAGTCTGTTTGTTAAGCCTAATCATACCTGCAAGAGACCGTCAAGGTTTTACTGTCTATGTTCATATCCCAATTCAACCTGAGGACCACATTCCCTTCTAGACAACTTGCCAGGGGCCACATGCAAGTGGTGGATAGGGCCAGTGGCAAAAGTGGCCAAAAACAATATGAAGATTTTTGCTGTGTACAGCGGGCTATTTTGTGCATTCCGCACTGCTCTCCCCCATCTAGACAAGCAAGAGACATACTCAGAGTTCAAGGACACGTTCTGGTCTGGCAAAAACCACTCAAGAAGGGTATAAAGTGGGCCTGGTGAGGGGCGTGGCTGAGGAGGGGGTCCCATGGACCAGATAGAGAGGCCTGTAGGGTTGCATTTTGTCCCTAGGCCTGAGGTTCCTCATCCCTGGCATAGAGTGCTGACAGCCCAGTGGACTAGCATAGAACCATACCCTCCAACATGTTCCAGAGGAAAACCAGGATGTGCATCTTTTGGGGCCACACCAGTTGCATGACCCGCACAAGAGCACAGCACCCGAAAACGCATGTCTTTCAGGGCTGTGATCTCGTGTGAGAGCATGGCCCCCCAAAACAGATACCCCAATCAAATCAGGACAGTTGAGGGGTATGTAGAACAGGGCAGAGACCCACTCTTGCTCCCACTCCCACTTTAAATCTTCACTGGCCCTGCTTCACAACCTGAATGTTTTTGCCTGGGTGAATGTGTCCTTGAAGTGTGATAATGGCTCTTGGTTTTCTGGATGGGGGCTAGATAGAGAGTGTGTGTGGAAACCACCCTCCTGTACAAAGGTAACAATTGCCTGTGTTGCTCTGGTCCCATCCTCCATTTGCACTTGGCCCTAAGAAGGTTGCCCAGATGGAAATGTGGCCATTGGTCTCAAAAAGGTTCACCATCTCTGCTCTATGCATATACAAAGGGGCATGACCCTGTGTCCCACCACCACCACAGTGCATTATGTATGAGCATGGTTGTGTGGGTTAGAGAGAGATGCCTCATACAAAGGCAGGATTGTCTAGAAATTTCACACAAGTAGAGGCAGCATGCATAGCTTGGCTCATCTTAATATCCCCTCGTTATTTTCATTTGATTTCTCCTGGAGGATGTCCTCAGCCGAATAATATGTAATCTAAGATACTGGGATCCTTGTATTGTCTGCACAGCTACAGCTATAAATCACAAAGTCTTAGACCTGCGCTCCATTATAGAGTTATAGAATGAAATCGTTTCTCTCTTCTCCACTTCCCCCTGGAGAACAAAATAACTATACCACACAGTTAATTTGTCAAAGGGATGTTGCAGAATTAAAAGAATGATTTTTCCTGCAGCTACTTGGAACGCTTTCTGTGCCCCATGCTCAACTGATCTGCTCTTGAAATATTGTTTTAGTACTTGGAACTCTCAAGTTAAGGCAAAATCAAAACACTCATTGTACTCTGCTAAGCCAATGGGTCCCTGTTTAACCATTCCCTCCTTAATGATATTACTTCATGCTGCTTAATTGCCTGGCCTGCAGTCTTTTGCAAACCCATATCCAAATACAAGATTTTAACTCACATAACTTTAAACATAATATTCAATGCGGATCTTGAAGAGTTGGCTGCTCCTCACGTATTATTCATCAAGGAAGACATTCTGGCACAGTTTTTAATAAATGCTGTCTTACCTTTAGGAGTTAATGACCTATGACATTCCTCAGAAGGAACAGAATGTTTCTACTCAACTTGCAAAACTCAACCCTGGGAGAATACCCATTGTTTCCCTGCTGATACACCATGCTTAAGACACCTACAGCTGATCTTTAATTGGGTTTTCATCAGGCTATGGGTGGTGCCGAGAAGCTCTCAGCAGAAGCTGGCAAAGAAACTGATTCCGTGCTATTGTTGGACTTCCATCTCACTGCTTGAAGTTGGATTCTGCAAGGACACTCCAACAAAGGAACAGCTTATCTCATTTGTCGAATCCACCAAATGCAGAAACATTTTGAATTAAATCAGGATTCCCTTTGCCCCATCTGAATCCTGTGATTTCACCTGGCACATTTAAGCTCCGGAATATACCTTAAGGTTGTGGTTTTTGCATAAGACGAACCCTGGTAAATCAGACTGAAGGTCCATTTGCACTGCCACCTTCCTTCTCTTCCCAAGAATGACAACCTTTGGGAAGCCACATGAACAGGGCATGAACAAGGTCTCCCCTGCTAGCAATCCCTAGTATGTCATGTTTTAAATCTTGTTTAAAATTGGGCTCTGGTCTTGCTGTGGGAAGAGTTACGAACACAAGTAGCTGCCTTATACTGGGTCAGGACCATAGACGCCAGCTCCAGGGGGGCGAAGCACAGTGGGCCTCCTCTATCTTGGGGGGGGGGTCCACCCCCTTCCCAGTGTTGAGGCCAGGTATGGAGTGACGTCACTTGTGTGATGTCAGGACACCATGTCCCCCCCCCCCAAGTGCTTAAGAAGATAGTGCCTCTGGTCAGGACATTGGCTCACCTAGCTCAGTATTCTCTGCTCTGACTGGCAGTGTCTCTTTAGGGTTTCAGACTTGGGTTTCTCCTGGAGATTATGGTGATTGAAGCTGAGACCTTCTGCATGCAAAGCAGATGCTCTGCCACTAAGCCACATCCCTTCCCTTGAGTTAAAGTGAGGAGGAATAGGCAACACCAGTGCATTTTTCTGGGGGTACTCAAGGGTTTGCAATACTGTCACATTCCCTCCAAATGTTAAAAGTGCAGCACTTACTGTAACAACTTCATGGTGAGTACTGGCACCTTAAAAAAAAAAAAGCATTGGGCAACATTGCCACAGTAGAACACCCTATCTCTTCCCATGACTGCTATAGAGTGAAGATCTTCTTCCCCAGAGAGCAAGTAGAATCTAGGAATATATTTCCATGTATTTCATGGACAGGGGGAGTGTGTGATGAAGGTAGATGGAATGGTACACCATCCTGGATAATACTTAAGCTGGTAATTGAAGCGTTTGCTATTGTTTAAATGAATTCAGCTTCAGGCAAGCATTTTGGATTTCAAGTTGAAGGTGGGATCTGAACTATGCATACAAAACTGGGCAGGGGAGGCAACTTGGCCAGAAGGCCCATTTTCTTTCTCTCTCTCCCCCCTTTTCTTTGTGACAAATAAATAAACCAAAACTTTGGCCCGGGAAAAGGGAGTCTTTGCCGTTCCATGCTCTCACTCCCTCCTGAGTAATATGTAATGAGCGGCTCTTGCTGTTATCTCAGCCAGTCATCTTCTCTGTAGGAAGAATGGATTTAATTATATCACAGTTTCCAGTTTTATTGATGCTCGGACAATGTAAGCATTAAAGTGAAATACTATGCCAAGTACTTTAGAGGCGACCAAAATGTTTCCTGTTATTGTGTTGTAATGGAGAGTGAAGTTACACAGGACCCTGTCTTTAATGACTCCAGCAGCAAAAATGTCTACTGTGCTCCCAAATCCATGGCTTTATGCAGATATCCTGAATTCTAGCTTGCTATTAGGATTTATAGGTATCAATATTTGATGTGGTGCAGAAAGACTCTAGGACTGAGGATCTTTCTCTCCCCCTCTTTCTTTCTGTTTTACATATATATTCTGCCTTTCTTCCATTGTAGAACAAGGACCAGACCTAGCATTATTCAAAGCGAAGCAATAGCCTTAAGAGGCAGATGCTGGGGGCACCAGCACCAGCCCTTAGTTGTTCCTCCCGGCCATTCTTGGCTGTTGGGAGGACAAAGATAGCCTTAACTCTAAGGTTTGGTGGAGGAAACTATCCCATCACTAGTGTCCAAATTTCACCTGCTGGTCCAACCTGTGGTTTCTGTATGTGTCCTCCTTGGGCAGAAAAAAATGTATTGGACCATCCCTGCATGCAACTCAAAATGGTATTTATGTGGTTCCCAAGTGGTTTCCCATCCAAGCATTGACCAGACCCAGCTGGTGGAGACCCCACTTGCATTTTTCCTAAGATACTTGATACTGTATGCAATTTTTAATTTTTAATATGGCATTGTAGAATATCATCACTGAAACGTGATACAATTATAATAAGATTATAAAATCTACAACACAGAACAGATGACCAAGAATTAATTCTGTTGAAAACGCTTGTCGAAATAAAAATGTTTTTGTCAGGCGATGAAATATCAGGATTGTAGGTGCCTGCCTTATTCCAGTGAGGATGCGGGTGGCGCTGTGGGTTAAACCACAGAGCCTAGGACTTGCCGATCAGAAGGTCGGCGGTTCGAATCCCTGCAACGGGGTGAGCTCCCATTGCTCGGTCCCTGCTCCTGCCAACCTAGCAGTTCAAAAGCACATCAAAGTGCAAGTAGATAAATAGGTACCGCTCTGGCGGAAAGGTAAACGGCGTTTCCGTGCACTGCTCTGGTTCACCAGAAGCAGCTTAGTCATGCTGGCCACATGACCTGGGGGCTGTATGCTGGCTCCCTTGGCCGATAAAGCGAGATGAGTGCCGCAACTCCAGAGACGGCCATGACTGGACTTCATGATTAGGGGTCCCTTTACCTTTACTATTCCAGTAGCGGCAATGTTGCAAATTGCTGGTGCCACTGGTGGCAAGATTTTTAGTTCACACAGAAATGAACTGAGGTAAATGGTGAACCAGTCAAACTGGGGAGAATGACAATGATCTGGCCAGTGTTTCAAGGGACAAAGCTGTCTTTCAGGTCACTTGGTCCTACGCTGTTTAGCACTTTCTATACAATAGTAAAACCTGGTAGTTAGCTAGTTATATTAGCCAGTGCCTAGTATAATATATCACCTGATATAGACATTATTATTTTTTTGCAGACATTCCACCCTAATATTTGTGCATGTTATTTTCACAGACATATACATTTTTATGTGCATTTTCCCTGGACATAAGCATTTTGCGTGCATGCTTTTTAGCCGAAGAGCTACATCATTGAATATGGAGAAGTGCAAATTTCAAAGAACTGCTAGATCTCGGAAAGTAATTAGGTAGATTCATGTTAAAATGTGAGGTGAACCAGATTTCTACCTCCACCCTCGTCTTACAGGCTCGTGCACAAACAGCCGATTTCTCACTGGAGGGGAGAAAGTCAAGCGAGCAAGCGAGCCAGGCGTTACACAGTAGTCCCTGTGTTTGCACTGGCTAAACCCTTTTTATCTCACATTCATAAACACAGGCTCTCTATGTGATATAAAACACATTTAGCTGTCACTGAAAGGCGGTGATTTATGGAGCAGAGTTGTCCCTAAGAGGGTAACAAGGCTTGGTGCTTATTTTGGCAGGTGCACTAATTCAAACTGCGGAGCAGCCCGGAGAGCCTCGAACATTAATGACAAAAGGTTAATGATTTTTCTCTTTTCCCTTTGAAATATTTATTCGGTTTACGCGCACAAGCCTCATACGTGACCCCAAACAGAGCCAAGCAAATGTCTCCCCCTTTCCTTTTTTTTGCCTTGAATTTGGCAAAGGCACCATTTGAAGAAAATATTATTTTAGTTTCAGAAACGGCTTAGAGAGGCTTCAGCATCCAGGGATAATGAAGGGATAGGTCTGCAGAGGTTTGCCATTCCAAGAAGGCTCACTTTTAAAAGCAGATAAATCACTCAAAGGTTTGCATGGTCCCTTTGGGCTACATCGCTAATACAAACGTAAACTGCTTTTTAAACTGGTTTAACCAGCTGAAGTCTCCTCTTACCATCACCACCAAGGACCTTTGCAATCTGCCACGTATGTTCAGATATGTTCAGGGAATCTTCTGCTGCCTCCAGCTTCAGAGGTAAGAAACATAGGAAACTGCCTTATACTGAGTTAGACCATTGGCCTCATCTAGCTCAGTATCGTCTACACTGACTGGCAGCGGCTCACCAGGGTTTCAGGCAGGAGTCTCTCTCAGCCCTGCCTGGAGATAAAGCGGGTTGAACCTGGGACCTTCTGCATGCAAAGCAGATGCTGTACTACTGAGGGACGTCGGGTGACAACTGGGAAGAGGGCCTCTGTAGGGTTGGTGCCCTGTCCATTGAGAGTCAGTGTGGTGTAGTGGTTAGAGTGGGGGACCAGGACCTGGGAGACCAGGGTTCAAATTCCCTTTTGGTCATGAAGCTCACTGGGTGACCATGGGCTGGCACTGCCTCTCAGTCTAACATAGCTCAAAGGGTTGTTGTGGGGATTAAATGAAGGGAGGAAGAGAACCATGTATGCCACTTTGAGCTCCTTGGAGAAAAAAGTGAGATATAAATGCAGCAAGCAAAGGAAGGAAGGAAGGAAGGAAGGAAGGAAGGAAGGAAGGAAGGAAGGAAGGAAGGAAGAGCATCCCAAGACAGATTTTGCTGGTGCTGAATGCTTTGATCATTTAGGCAACAGGTTGAAATATTTTTCTTCTTCACCACATAGTGACTAATGGCTGTTACTTTTATTGGGTCTGTTTTCTGTAATGCTGAATTGACATGTTTCCTGTACCACCACTCCAATTTCACCACTTCATATGTAAGTTGAGGCAATTTTCAGGGTGTGTATGGAGGTAAAAGCTGCCAAAAACTGTGACTTTTACTGAGCTCTACATTGGATACACTCCTTGGGTTTTTTTATAAATACTGCTTAATGCTGGAATGGACTTCCAAACAGTTTACAAATTTAAAAACGCATTTGCACAAGCCTTACGTTGTAAGCATTCATAATCAAAATATGCAATTAAGCAATCCCATTAAAGCAGCACAGAAATTAAAACAGGAGGGTCAGGTCAAGAGATCACCTGAAATGCTTACTGGGGGGTGGGAGGAGGCGAAAAATCTTGTCCTTTAGCTCAGGTAGAAAAATTTCTTTGTCTGGCCCTGAGCAAAACAATTTCTCATGTTTGTGTGCAATTGTTGTCACCCTACTTTCTCTTTGTCCCTGTCTCATCAGGTACTGCTAATAGCCAGTTCCAGAGTTCTGTCTCCATGAAACCAACTGAGTCCTTCCCTACACGTGCACTGCCCCCCCCATACCACAACTGAAATAAAATTTACAGTATCTTGGCCAGCAGATGTAAGTAGGTCATTCCTAATGCACTTGGAGGCTGCAGAGTCCCCATTACGAACTGGACAGGAGCCAGAATAACATCTGTCAAATTAATCACTGTAGATGAAGAGCCGTCAAAAGTTCTGCGGCAACCATCTTCTTGTTAACCTCTGGCAAGGAAAAGAAGCTTTGGAGACAGACTGATAACGTGTGATTTTTTCCTAGAAAGTCTGGGCTTTTGGAATCGCTCAAGACTCAGAAAGGCCAGAACTGCATCGTCGTTCAGGCTGACGTCTGGCAGAGTGCGCTCTGTGAACTGAGGGAGTTCACAGACCTTGTCACACCTCTCTGATTCACTGACTGGCCAAGCCCACATGTGGGCCTACAGATAAAAGGCCCATTTAAAATCCTGACATGCTGCTCAGTGAGGTGAATGTGTCTCCGGGGTAAGGCTGGGGAGACAGCACACTCTGCTGCACACTAGGGTTGACATGTGTCCCGCTTTACAGAGAGGAGCCCTCTACAGTGGTACCTTGGGTTATGTACTTAATTCGTTCCGGAGGTCCGTACTTAACCTGAAACTGTTCTTAACCTGAAGCACCACTTTCGCTAATGGGGCCTCCTGCTGCTGCTGTACGATTTCTGTTCTCATCCTGAAGCAAAGTTCTTAACCTGAGGTAATATTTCTTGGTTAGCGGAGTCTGTAACCTGAAGCGTATGTGTCAGAGCTGCTTGAAGATCCTAGCTCACAGAGGATCACGCTAGCCAGCGGTCATTAAGTAAAAGTCTTTATTGAATTACAGTTTCCATTCTCACGCTGCTGCGCGCAACTCTACGCCTAGTAGCTAGGTCGGCGAAGCTCCGTCTGAGTCTCCGCCCTGTGTGCACCAACTTAATATCCTAGCCTTGCTCCACCTTTTCCTCCTGACTGTCCTCCTCTGGGTCCCTCTACCCCCCGGGGCTTCTTCCTTCCGGGATTCTTCTGACGCTGACCCAGACCCTCCTGCCTCCTTGCGCCGGGCTTTAGGACCTGGCTCTCTTTCGGGGCTGCTTACTGCGCCGCCTTCCTCTGCATTTGAACTTGGCGCGCGCGCCCAACCTTCCACTTTCCTCTCAACCGTTTCTTCGCTCCCCGATGGAGGTGTGGCCATCCCCGACTCATGTCCTCCCTCCTGTGGAGGTGTGGCCACTCCTGACTCATGTCCTCCCTCCTGTGGTGAGCTGCCAGCGCTTCCCCCCTGGCTCCCTTCCTCTTCCCTGCTTCCTGGCGGTGACGCTGGTCCCGATTTCCAGCTGCTCCCCCCTGAGTCCTCTCTGGCTCTGTCTTCCTGGGGTGCCCCCCTAGACTCCCCCCTTGCCCTCGCCACTGGTGCTCCTTTCTGTGAATCCTCTGATTCACTGGAAAGACTAGGAGATCTCGGGTCGTCGTCGTCACTCATCTTTTCTTCTGCCTCCTCCCCTTCGCTCTCTGTTTCCTCCCTTGCCCGTGCTTCTGCTCCTAAACCCCTGACATCCATCCCCCCCTCGAAGCCCCCCATTCCCCCCTCCCCTCCTTCCGGTGCTGGAGCTGGGGGCTGCTGTTGCAAAGGGACGAACGTCGGGTATCGGTCGCTTCCCGTGGCAGGCCTCCATCTGAAGTCTCCCGGGTCTTCCTCCCCGCTCTCGTCGACGACAGTCACCTCCGCTTCCATCTCTGTGCCGCCGTGCTCGAAACCAGGGTCGTCCCCGAAAACGTCCATGTCCGTCTCTCCCTCACTTCCTCCTGTCGGTGTTGCTCGTCCTGGGCCTTCCAGCCACCGTCTGCGCCACTGCTCCTCTGGCCTATCGTCCCACCAATACGAGGGTTCTGATGCAGATCCCGAGGGTGACCCCTCCGGGGAACGGACGTTTTGTGTCGGGTCCTCGTCCGAGTCGAACCCCCGGAAAGTGCTGGCCGAAAGTGTGGGCGTGAAAAGCCAGTCGTCAAAATATTCTGCTGGCATAGGTCTATGGGGAAAGAGGGCATGAAACTCGTCTTTGAGGAGAGGTTCGTCCAAGGCGTAGCCCGGCACCCAGCTGTTCGCACTGGCCGGGGTGCCCTCCTTGGCGAGAAAGTATTCTACCCCCTCTTCCCCCCATCTGGAGTCCAAAATCTCAGTGACTTCGTTGATGCGCTCCTTCTGTGCCACTTCCGCGTGCCCTGTTCTGTCTCTGACCGGACTCGGCGCTGTTCCGGGTTCCTGGAACCTGTGCGGTGCCTTGTAGGGAGTGAGCACCGATCTGTGGAATACCGGATGCATTCTGGAACCCTCCGGAAGTGCCAGTCTGAAAGCTACCGGGTTGACCTGCTCTTCGACTTGGTAGGGCCCCAGTTGCTTATGCCCTAGTTTCTTCTTGGCCAACGACCTGGCCGGCACTGCGTGGGCTGCTAACCAAACCCAGTCTCCCACGTGGAGCTCTTCTCCAACCCTTCTGTGCTTGTCTGCTTGTACCTTGTATGCGTGCTTGGCCAGCTCCAGGTGGCGCCTCAGCTGATCGTGGACCTCCTGCAGCTCCGACGCGAACGCATCTGCTGTCAGCGGCTCCCCCTCCCCCATTCTTTCCAGTCCCGGGAAGGTTCTGGGGTGCCTCCCGTTGTTGGCGAAGAACGGCGTGACCCCCGTGGACACGTGCTTCGTGTCGTTGTAGGCGAACTCGGCAAGCGGTAGGTAATCCACCCACGTCGCAGGCTGTTGATTTGCATAACATCTCAGGTACTGCTGCATGATGGCATTGACCCGCTCCGCTTGCCCGTTGGTCTGCGGGTGTCTCGCCGACGCCAGGTTGATCTTGACGTTCAGGAAGCCCATCAGCTTCTGCCAGAAATTCGAGATGAACTGCCGCCCCCGGTCGGACAGAATAGACCGTGGCAGACCGTGAACCTTGAACACGTGGTCTATGAACAGTTTGGCGGTTTGCTCCGCCGTGGCCACCTTCGCACACGGAATGAAATGCGCCATCTTGGAAAACAGGTCCACCACCACCAGCACTGCCGTCTTGCCCCTTGAGCTGGGCAGATCCGTGACAAAGTCCAGAGCCACCCTTTCCCAAGGTTCGACCGGAGTTTGCAGCGGTTCCAACAGTCCGGCCGGCGGTTTGTGCACTGGTTTGGCCCTCTGGCAGGTGTCGCACCTCGCCACGCAGTCTGCGACCTCCCCTCTCATTCCAGGCCACCAGAAATCCCTGGCTACTAATTCCACTGTCTTCTCCTTGCCAAAGTGCCCGGCCGTGGGCGCGTCGTGCAGCTGCTGCAGCACCTTGGCTCGAAGTTCGTCTCCCGGCACGTAGATGGCCCCTTTTCGGATGAGCAATCCATCTCGTAGCCGGAAACCGTCGGCCGCTGCCTTGCCCCTTTGCACCTCTGCCATCTTTGCTTGTGCGAAGGAGTCCTCCTGCAACGCACGTCGCACCGCCTCTAGGTCCACGGTCGCCGCGGCGCACGCCCACACTGCTGGTGCGAAGATGTGCATGGCGGCCGCTGGTGTTGCGTCCTCCAGATACTGTGGCTTACGGGAGAGAGCGTCTGCCATGATGTTGGTGTCCCCCGGGACATACTCTATTCGGAAGTCGAAGTTTGCAAAGAACTCAGCCCAACGTATCTGCCTCTGGTTCAGGAACTGTGCCGTGCGCCAGTGCTCCAGATTCTTGTGGTCCGTGCAAACCTGCACCGTGTGCTTGGCGCCGATCAGAAAGTGCCTCCACGCCTTGAACGCTGCGTGAATGGCCAGCAACTCCCTGTCCCAGATGGTGTAGTTCTGTTCGGACTTGCTGAGCTTCCTGGAGTAAAACGCTCCCGGTCGCCACACCCCCTGCGGGTCTTTCTGCAACAGGACCGCCCCCACGGCTCTGTCCGAGGCGTCTGTCTCCACCCTCATCGGCTTGCTGGGGTTGACATGAAGCAGCTGCTCTTCCGACGCGAAGAGACGCTTGAGTGCCTGAAAGGACTGCTCCGCCTGCGCTGTCCAAACGAACTTCTTCTTCTTGGAGCTAAGCGTGTCAGTGATGGCCGCTGTCTGCATCGCGAAGCCCTTGATAAACTTGCGATAGAAGTTCGCAAAGCCGACAAACCGTTGGACCTCCTTCCGGTTGCGCGGACTCTTCCAATCCAACACCGCTCGAACCTTGGCGCTGTCCATGGCGAGCCCCTTGTCAGACAGCTTGTAGCCCAGAAAATCCACCTCCGGCACGTCAAATTGGCACTTCTCCAGCTTGGCGTAGAGCCTATGTTGCTTTAGCCTGCTCAGTACTTCCTTGACGTGTCCGTCATGCTCCTGCTGCGACTCCGAAAAGATCAGGATGTCATCTAAGAAACAGACGCACGTCTTGTAGAGAAGTCCCGCCAACACGTGATGCATAAACGCTTGAAAAACGTGGGAGCCATTTTGCAATCCAAAAGGCATAACTCTATATTCGTAGGTCCCCAGTGGCGTGAACATGGCTGTCTTCCACTCATCTCCTTCCCGCATGCGAATGAGGTTGTACGCCCCCCGCAGGTCCAACTTGGTGAACACTCTGCCCTTCCGTACCTTTGCGAGGAGGTCGTCAATACGGGGCATGGGGAAGTCCGATGGCCTAGTCAGACTGTTCAAAATCCTGTAATCCACTACCAGTCTTTTCTGGGGCGTGTCCCGCTTCTTAACAAAGAATACGGGACTGCCCCCCACTGCCCTGGACTCCCGGATGAAGCCGCGTTGCAAATTATGGTCAATGAACTCTTTGAGTTCCTGCAGTTCGTCCTCTGACATGGAATACAGTTTCCCTTTAGGCAGCGCCGCCCCCGGCAGCAGGTCAATTTTGCAGTCATATGGTCTGTGAGGGGGTAGCCTGTCTGCCTCCTTCTCGCAGAAAACTTCCAAAAATTCAGCGTACTTGTGTGGAATCGCTTGCAGCGTGCCTAGCAGCAGCTGTGACTCCTCTTCCTCTCCTTCCTGCCTGGGCACGATGCAGTGTTCAGCACAAAAGGAAGAGCCGAAGGTCAGCTGCCTCTGGTACCAAGCCATCGCTGGGCTGTGCTTGTCCAGCCAACTCATGCCCAATACAATGGGCGTGTCAGATAGTCGAGTGACGTTGAAGCTGATGATTTCTCTGTGATTCCCAAGTCGCATCACCATTGGTGGCGTCTGCTTCACCACTTGCCCCCCGAGCAGCTCCCTGCCATCCACCGTGACAACCTGCAGGGGCAGTGTGGCCGGCAGCAACTGCACAGCGTGCCTGTCGACAAAGTCCTGCCCTATAAAGTCCGCATTGCTGCCTGAGTCAATGGTGATTGGCACGTCCATGGTGATTCCATTGGGCAGTTGGAGAGACGCTGTGAGCCTCACTACTGGTTTGGGCGGGAGGGGGTTCACGGGCTGTAAAATCGCTGGGGACTGCGTCACTAACACGTCTGGCTGGGCCCCAGTGCCTCTTCCTCCAGCCAGACAGCCTCGTTTCCCTGCTGTGGTCCTCCTTGCTGTGTTGCTGCAGTCACCATTGCTGAGGCTGCAGTGAGCTTGTGGGGCCTCTGGGGACACTCTTTCGCCATATGCCCTGGCTCCTCACAGACGTAACACTTCCTGTTCCCTCTAGGAGGCTTCGCTTTCACTGCTGCTGGTGCTAGGGCTCTGGTTGCTGACTGAGCCCTTGCACCTCCCACCTCCATAGGTTCGGCTCCTCCTCCTGGCGGAGGCGTGGATTGCGCCCGCGCTGCTTCCCTGGGAAAGAAGGAGGGGCCCCCGGCTGGTTCGCGCCCTCCACGCCCTTCGTCCCTGTTCCACGGACGTCCTTCCAGCCTCACCCCCACTGCCAGTGCCCTCTGAACGACCTCCTGGGTGGTTCGGGGTCTCTCCCCCCTGGCGATCTCATCTTTAATCGAGTTATGCAGCCCCTCCCAAAAGAGGTCTCTTACAGGAGCCGAATCTCTGTCCCATTCCAGGGCACTGACCAAGGCGAAAAAGCGGGTATGGTACTGCCTGACGCTGGCCCTCCCTTGTCTCAGCCCATGCACCTCCTTCCGTGCAAGATCCACGTCAATACTTGATAAAAAACACCCATCCATCGCTTTAATAAAGGCATCTGCATTCTGTAGCGCCGGATCCTTATCTCTCCATAAATTGCGTAGCCATGCTCTCGCATCCCCATGCAGATGGGACATGATGAACCCCACTCTCTCTTGTTCATCTCTAAAGTCTTTATGCAGCAGTTGCAGTGCGCACAGTACGTCGGCTCTAAAGTTGGGATACTGTTGCAGGTTCCCATCGAAGTGAGAGACCAGCCCGCCTGTCCGTCTCGCCAACCCAATGCCCTCCTGCCGGGGTGTCTGCTTTGTCAGCACGTCTAACCTGACCTGGAGATCCCTGCAGGCTGCGGCTGCTTCCTCCTCCCTCTTCCTGGATGCTAGAGCCTCGGCGTTCAGTTGTGCCACCGCGTTTCTGAGTTCCTCTATCTGCTGCTCAGCCGTCATGTCGTCTGCCGTTCGTGAGCTTGCTAGTAGGCACCTGTGTCTCTCCCCTCCTCGAGGCTGTAGATGCCCACAAGTTGAGACGGAGCTTACTGTCAGAGCTGCTTGAAGATCCTAGCTCACAGAGGATCACGCTAGCCAGCGGTCATTAAGTAAAAGTCTTTATTGAATTACAGTTTCCATTCTCACGCTGCTGCGCGCAACTCTACGCCTAGTAGCTAGGTCGGCGAAGCTCCGTCTGAGTCTCCGCCCTGTGTGCACCAACTTAATATCCTAGCCTTGCTCCACCTTTTCCTCCTGACTGTCCTCCTCTGGGTCCCTCTACCCCCGGGGCTTCTTCCTTCCGGGATTCTTCTGACGCTGACCCAGACCCTCCTGCCTCCTTGCGCCGGGCTTTAGGACCTGGCTCTCTTTCGGGGCTGCTTACTGCGCCGCCTTCCTCTGCATTTGAACTTGGCGCGCGCGCCCAACCTTCCACTTTCCTCTCAACCGTTTCTTCGCTCCCCGATGGAGGTGTGGCCATCCCCGACTCATGTCCTCCCTCCTGTGGAGGTGTGGCCACTCCTGACTCATGTCCTCCCTCCTGTGGTGAGCTGCCAGCGCTTCCCCCCTGGCTCCCTTCCTCTTCCCTGCTTCCTGGCGGTGACGCTGGTCCCGATTTCCAGCTGCTCCCCCCTGAGTCCTCTCTGGCTCTGTCTTCCTGGGGTGCCCCCCTAGACTCCCCCCTTGCCCTCGCCACTGGTGCTCCTTTCTGTGAATCCTCTGATTCACTGGAAAGACTAGGAGATCTCGGGTCGTCGTCGTCACTCATCTTTTCTTCTGCCTCCTCCCCTTCGCTCTCTGTTTCCTCCCTTGCCCGTGCTTCTGCTCCTAAACCCCTGACAGTATGTAACCTGAAACGTATGTAACCTGAGGTACCACTGTATTTGAAAGGCTGTCAGAGAACAGTCCTCTATTCAAAGAAATCCTCTATTTGAAGGTCTGACAAGCCCAAGTCCCCACCTGCATTTAAGGCACAATCATACCACTTTGAGCAAGCATGGCTTCTGCCAAAGAATCCTGGGAACCATGGCTTCTTAAAGGTGCTGAGAATTCCCCTCACAGAGCTACAGTTCCCAGAGTGGTTGCTGGGGTGCCAACTTGACTAAATATTGGGGGGGGGGGTAAGCCACACCCTGCATAACTCATCACATGATGTGGCACACACTCGCCATCAACTTTGTGGGGACCCAGCCCCCCTCAAATATTTTATTGGGGCGGCCGAAAGGACCTTGGCTTCTAGGAGTTGGCTCCTATGGTGGTTGCTAGGCTGTCAGTGATGGTTGTGCTCTACCTCCACTGCTGGGAATCGCAGCTGGGCAGAGTGCTCTTGCACCCAGGTCTTGCTTTTGGGCTTCTCGTAGGTACTGTACCTGGTTGGGCACTGTGAGGACAGAGTGCAGGACTTGACGGGTCATTGGCCTGATCAAGGAGGTTCTCCTTAAGTTGCTAAATTGAATGGACAGAGTTTATATTGCATTGTAGGTATTAAAATGGAGGCAGCGTAAGATTGGGTGCCATCATTTGGGATGGGATTAAAGGTATCCTTGATAAATTATGACAAGTTGGAGACGAGGATTAAAAGACCTTTCAGACTGGAACATACATTATGAGCAAGCCTTGAGGGGTGTCACAGCAAAAACACCAGGCCTCCAGGAAGGCAGAATATATGGATGTTGAAAAGCAACGCTTTTGTCCCATTATAGGTCAAATCTTCCTCTTGCTCATCTTAGTGAGCCAAGGTTAACGGAGTTGCTTCAGATTTATGAGGTGAGTGATGGAATCTTGGCTCAAATTCAGACGAATTTATATCTTTTAAACTCTGAAAACACATACTGACAGGGCAGGCAGCCCCCCTCCCAATCCTTTTTGGTATAATTCTGTGGGATTTCACCATGGAAGCTGAACTTGTGGCTGTTTAGCTGAGCAATACCATGCTGTGTGCCTGACAGGGGAATGTTTGGCTGGGGATGGCATCACATCTGGCCAGGAATGGGCAAATCTGTCGATTTTAGTTTTTCTTTGTATCTCGTTATTCCAATGCTCACTTCAGTTCTCCACCCTTCATGATGGCCCTAGTGCGCAGCAGAGTGTGCTGGCTCCCCAGCCTTACCCCAGAGACACATTCACCTCACAAGCAGCATGTCAGGATTTGTGAGAATTCAGTTTGTGAGGAATTTTTTTTAAGTGCTCATGAAAATTTAACAGTATTTTGGTGGGAATACACATGCTTTTGTATGCAATTTTGCCTAATTAACACATTTTTGCAAAGCCACTTCCCCTAACAGAATGCATTTTTGTATGTTATTTTCACTGGCAGATGCATTATGCACACTTTACCAACATATATGGATATTTGTACACATCAGTTGGATGGAAAACTGCACTGCTAACATTTGGAGAAGCACAGATCTGAGGGATAGCTTTGTTTGGATTTGTGTATTGTTCCAGAAAGTGCCAATTAGGTATACTCACCATTAAATATGAACTGAATTGAATTTCTCTCCCATGACTGTGTCTTGCACTCGGTGGCAGCAGGATATAGGAATATATTCCATGTGATATAGTAAGCAGGGCCTCTAGTTTCCTAATGTTTGGAATTCCTTCCCATTGCATAATAGACAGGTACCATCTCTGTTGTATTTCGGCACCAACTGAAGTCCTTCCTCTTCACAGCAAGCTGTTTAAGTGGGGATCCTTATCCTATTCTGTACTGGAACTACTCTAAAGTTTTATATTATTTCTAGATATGGGAGTGTTTTTAATTGTTCGACATATGGAATTATTCGACACCTTTCTTATTTTATGGCCGTAACAGTTTTATTTGTTTTATGAATGCACATTTTATGATCATAATCCAATCCAGAATCCTATGTAAAAGGGAGAGAAGGAAATATAATAAATAAAATAAAATAAAATAAATGAAATAAGACCTACAATAGCTGAAACATATGTAAGAAGAGAAAACGAGTAAGGAAGACACAGTAGCTAATGGTGGTACAGTTCTGAAGATGAGCAGAATTCACCAGCATGCTGAAGTCCTGGCTGAGCAGAAATGCATCACTCACTCTGCTGACAGTGCCTTGCAAGTACTACACAAGCCAGCCTCTAGCATCCATCAACATTACTGTCTGGATTGTATTATCTAGGAAATCCCAGAGTCACTAGCCTACAGGTTGAATTAGCTACAAATTCATTTTGGATTAGAATCCCATTTTTGGACAGGCCGAGAGTGCCTCTTACAATGCCTCTGAGAGGTGAGGGGGCTGAGCTGGATGTTATTAAATTTGATGCTAATAATTCCTTCCCTGCTGACTTCTTTCTTTCTTTCTTTCTTTCTTTCTTTCTTTCTTTCTTTCTTTCTTTCTTTCTTTGTAACCACAGTTTCTTGAAAGGCATTAAGTCAAGCTAAGAACAACAGAGGAAAACAGGATCTCAACCCCCATGTCCTCACAAGAGCCAGTGTGGTGTAGTGGTTAAGAGCAATAGACTCGTAATCTGGGGAACCGGGTTTGCTTCCCCGCTCCTCCACATGCAGCTGCTGGGTGACCTTGGGCCAGTCACACTTCTTTGAAGTCTCTCAGCCTCACTCACCTCACAGAGTGTTTGTTGTGGGGGAGGAAGAGAAAGGAGAATGTTAGCCGCTTTGAGACTCCTTCAGGTAGTGATAAAGCGGGATATCAAATCCAATCTCCTCCTCCTCCTCCTCCTCTTCTTCTTCTTCTTCTTCTTCTTCTTCTTCTTCTTCTTCTCACTTTGTTCTTTTCCAGGAAAGAAAAACTTGCATGGGTAGAGGAAGAAGGAGAAATGCTGGCTGGGTTAGGAACTAAGCATGGTGGGACTTGGGGGTCCTCTAGATGCCACCAGACTCCAGAGTCCTTGAGTACCTTGCAGCATAGCCAGTGGTCAGGGATCATGGGAGCTGTAGTCCACGGACTTCTGGCCACAAGTTTCCCAACCCTGTACACCAGTGGGAGGATATCAGCATGAGCTCTGAGCCAAAGAGATCAAAGTCCCAAGCTCAACCTAGCCATGCACAATGGTTGTAAGCAAATCTTTGGGTGTCTTCAAACTCTCCTCTACCTCACAGCTAAAAAATAGAGGCATTCACAGTAAAGACCGGTGATAAATTTGGCTCAGATCTATCAAATGGACACTTTCCAAAACAATATAAGAACTGAAACATTGAAATTTCCTTTGGAATTTATCCTTTTCTGAACTTTGTGATGCTGCACTCCAGCCAAACAATGCAAATATAAAGGAAAGGGGTGCATACAAATTCACATATTGATAAAGAGCCCTCTTCTCATTTCTCAAAAAATCACAGTCTTGTGCATTACTGAAGACTCTCCTTTGCCTCTTGCATCCTTCCCCAACCTGGTGTGCTGCAGATGTTTTGGACAGCAACTTCTATCAGTCCCAGCTACTGTGGCTAAAGGCCACAGTAGATGATGAGTATTGTAGTTCAACAACATGCTGGAGGGGAGCAGCAGGTTGGTAGTGGTTGCTGATGCCCATTGAGACTGGTAGAGCAAGAAGACAGGGAGGACCAACAATAGGTGGAACCAGAGCCAATGTCAGCAGAGCCAACTCATTCTAGTTTTGTCCCCATCTTCCTCCTTGCTGAGTTCTACAGGGCCAGCACTAAGACTAAGGATGGAGATGATGGGCAGGGCTGCTACCTGCTGAACTGGATGTAAGGAAGGAAGCAGGCAGTTGGGGGCTGCCTGGGGACAGACTAACTTGGGTGGGATGGTGTACCACTTGCCCTAATGGGCTAGCTTCCACGGCAGGTTGGGCAAGTCTAATCTAACTGTTGCTAATGAAGCTATGGCTTCTTGAAGCTAAGCAGGCTTTGATGTTGGTGCTGACCTTTAAAGCCCTAAATGGCCTCGACCCAGTATACCTGAAGGAGCGTCTCCACCCCCATTGTTCAACCCGGACACTGAGGTCCAGTGCCGAGGGCCTTCTGGCAGCTCCCTCACTGTGAGAAGCAAAGTTACAGGGAACCAGGCAGAGGGCCTTCTTGGTAGTGGCACCTGCCCTGTGGAATGCCCTCCCATCAGATGTCAAAGAAATAAACAACTATCTCACGTTTAGAAGACATCTGAAGGCAGCCCTGTTTAGGGAAGTTTTTAATGACTGATGTTTTAATGTATTTTTAATCTTTTGTTGGAAGCCACCCAGAGTGGCTGGGGAATCCCAGCCAGATGGGCAGGGTAATAATAATAATAATAATAATAATAATAATAATAATAATAAGCACCCAGAGGAGAGGTTTCTTGGGAACCCCAATTGATTCTCATCATGGAAAATAGGTGAGATGCAAAAATTTAATAAATAATAAACAAGCATGGAGGCTAATCCTTTTAAGGCCCACACATTTCTACAAATGAAACCTTGGAGACTCCCATTGGTGGCTGTCCTATCCAGCAAAGAAATCCTTTCCTCTCACCCTGTCACTCTCAGTGGCCAAAGTCTCACCTCTGTTCACTGGGGTCTTTACGTAACCTGACCTCCAGAAGGCAATTACATTGGGCTTTCTGGTGTGTATATATGTGTGCTCATCTGTTTCTAGTATTGACAGCGACTCTGCTTTCAACAAAGGGTGGGTTCCCATGAACTCCCTTGCTTTATTACCAGCTGGTTCTTATTAGGGATTAACCAATAATAAAAAAGGAGTAATACAGTCAGCAGTGTGTTCTTCTCTGCAACACTTTGCCATGTGTTTTAATTTACCAATCTACCAAGAAAGACCTGCCCCCAATGAACCACATTCCATACCTCACATATTTTGCTTATTTTGATAAATGTTGCTTTTCAGAGATAAAAAAAAAGTCTGGGCTAAGAACCTGGCGCATATTGTCTGCTTATGGCTACAGATCTGGGGTTGCTGAACTGAATTAAACCAGGGCACACGATCGTTTTTCAACTAACTGCTTATTGCTTCTTTTGTTAACAGGCTTCTAAAATGTCTTTCGCAAAGCTCCTTGTCAGGCTCCTTATGTCCAAAAATGAGTGAACTCCATTTTCTGAGAGGTGAGGGGCTGTTTCTTTCAATGCTGAGGATGCAAAACACACTATCACAGTTTCAATTTTTATTGCAGTTTTTTTATTGTGGTGTTCATGCTTTATAATGTGTTTTCATTCAGATAAATTTAGAATTTACAAGAATGTTTGGGACCCTGCCGAATGGTTTCAGGCTTAGCAAGTAAAAGTCTACAGTGTGTGGATTAAATTTCTGTAATATAGCATTCAAAAGAGTAGGGTGAAAAAGCCTATATTAAAATCAGCTGTAACTGTGTGGACCTGGCTTGAACCTGTGAGCTGATCTTTATGGCTTAGATGAAGATCAACATTTTTTCCTTGTAAAAAAGTTATTGAAAGTTTCAGAAAGCACTTCATTTTATTATTTTTTTGGAAGCTCCTTGAGTAGCATTCACTTATTCATTTACATTAGCCTGACTTGTGCTCACTGACTGTGAGTTGACTTCACTTGCCCTCAGATATGTCATCACTTAGCCAAATAAGAGTGGCTAAGTAGCGTCTTGACATCATATGAGATCATTGACATCACTATGAGGTCTTGACATCACTATGAGATCATTGATTGGCTGGGATTACCCATATAATTTATCCAGAATGAAAACAGACAGGGGGGTGAATAAGATGAAAAATACTTTTTTAAAGAAGGTAAATATTCACACATATTATTTGGTGGTGAAGATATTCATTCCAGCAAAATAACAATTTTTGATCTCCAACCACGAGAATATTTGGGGACATTTCATGCCACTGTTTGGGAGAAACAGAACAGAAGAAAGCTAAATTACAATGGAATAGGAAGTAAGAAACTGAATACTCCATAATAGGCCAGCATATTTGCATACATATAATTTTTCATTTAATGTAATTTAAAATAATTTTAGTGATTTCAGCCTTCCCAGATGAGGAATGCCCAGTAGCATAAATATTGTTTGCAACCATTCCCTGTGGATTTCTCTCTTTTGGTGGGGCGGGGGGTCTAACATTCTCTTATTTCCTGAATTATTTTCCCCGGTGATGATGAAAATCACAATGCTGACTACAATAATAGGCCAGAGGGAGCCTGGTTTACTCTCTCTCTCTCTCTTTCTTTCTTTCTTTCTTTCTTTCTTTCTTTCTTTCTTTCTTTCTTTCTTTCTTTCTTTCTTTCTGGTGTGGTGTTCTGTATATAGTATGCTTAGTGTTAAGGTTCTAGTCTTATTGTAAGTTATTTTAAGTTAAGTCTGCTGCAACTGGATTTTTATGGACAGTGCCAATCCAGATGTACTGGATTTGTAACCATTATACTCATTTGCCTTCAGTAGCAGTAAAGCTCTGCTGGATGAAATACAATTGCCTCTGGTCTGTTTTTTGGGAATTCTGCAACATTTAAGTTTTTTACTCTGCTAACTCTATGTTGGAATCTGCTCTGGATCAATACTGAGCAGAATTCATGACACCTATGTGTATTTACTGTAAAGTAAGATCCACTTTGAATGAGATTTAGGCTGCAATCCTAGCCTCACTTGCCTGTGAGTGTAACTCATTGAATTCAATAGACATACTTATGAGTAGACTTGGTTAGGACTGCAGTGCTATTCCTTCCTAAGTGTGCTGAGGACTGCATCCTTAGATTCTTTTACATTCCCACCAAATATGCATCAAATCTGTAAATCAGAGATGAGGAATGTGTGACACATTATGTTTTACACATTCATTTGTTATAATTCAGAGAGTAATGATGATTTGTACTTTTGCTACATTTTAAAAAATCTGATAAACTGCCAAGCCAATCAAAAATCATTTCCCTTTCTAAAAAGTGAAGGGATTTGTACTTTTGTCATCCATACCTTCTTAGCGCTGGTGCGAACTCCACGGGGCCTGGGCACCCACAAAATATTTGTTGTGGGTGCCTGGTCTCCCCCCACCCCCGCTGCCCCACACTGCTGTGCACCGCCGCCACCCAGCCTTTCCTCCACCTTGTCCTTCCTTCCTTCCTTCCTTCCTTCCTTCCTTCCTTCCTTCCTTCCTTCCTTCCTTCCATTTCTATCCCACCTTTCTTCCTAGTAGCTCAAGGGGGTCTACATCATTCTCCCTTTCCCCATGTTATCCTCATTTCCTCCTTGTTTTCAGAAGCATTATTTGGGGAAACTGGGAAGCGCAAACCATATTTCCCTATCTGGGACTTGAACCCTCTAATAGTGAAATGGGTTTAGGGGCTAAGCCCCAAGGAGCCATGACTCAAACAAACTAACCTGGATTATGGCTGAGGTCATAAGCATTCCAGCTGTGCTGCTTCCTTGCCTGTATTTGCCAGCCGCCTGAGCTCTGATGTCTCTACTTTTGGAAGAAGGAATGCGCATATATATACATACACACTCACGACATGAGACTCAGTTCTTAGTCATAGCCCTCCTGGGTCTTCAGACTGCTGTTGGCAGCACAGTGGAAGGAAGAGCAACTTTCCCCCCCCCCTCTCCTCTCCAACTTGCTGAACAAAGCTGAGACAGCAGTTAAGCTGTACCTCGAGGTGAAAACATTATCAGGGCCCTCAGACCAACAGCCAGCCCAGCCCAGGGACAGCTGTAAAAAAAGGAAGGAAAAAGCTGGCGCCGTCGGGGTTTATTTAGACAGGGTCACCCCCGCAGCTGAACATACGAAATGATACTCCGTGCCACACCAACCAGAACTGAGGGAGCGAAAAGACTTGTTGGTCGGGGGATGTGAGGGCTGAGAAGGCCACAAGGGTGGGAGCACTGACCACCTTCAAGGAGGTCCCAAGGTAGAGGGGAGATAAATCAAGTCCCGTTGCCACCGTCACTCTCCGTCACACAACCTGCTCCAAGAAATAACCTGTCAGTGTCTGACGGCAGGAACAAATCAAGCGAGCCACGGAGAGAGACAGAAAGTCTCCGGAGAAAAACGTAGACATCTTTCCTTCAGGTACTTAAAATAACAACAATAAAGTGTCAAAGAATGTTTGAAGCTTTTTCCCTTCTTTTTTTAACTGGGCAAACCTGTCCTGGCAGAGCTGTCAAAAAGCACGATGACTTCTCTCACCTTCTTGGCTTCCAGATCTCTTGTGTTTAATCAGGGATGTGAGCTGAGTCAGCCAGAAAGTTTAGCTAATATTAATGATTCCAGTCAAAGGGGAAAGAACAGCTAGCCATTTTCTCTCTTCCCTTTCTTTCTTTTTCATCCTTCCTTCCTTCCTTCACCTCAATGTGACTTGTCTCCACCTTAAATCAACACAGCAGGTTGGGCAGCTTGAAGTTCTAGGAAAAAAATGGTCGCCCTTCAAGTGCTTTGGACTACAACTCCCATCATCCCGAGCCAGTGCTCATTTTTGTGAACTGCTAACTTCACAGGTTCTTAGATTTTCAAAAAATGGCTTGCTGCTCTCACTCTGCCATTTGCACGATTACACCAAACTGCCACCATCCACTGAGAAGCACTAAACCAAGTGCAGCCAACATGTCATGGACTACAATTCCCATCATTTCTACCCATCGGCCAGGCTGGGTGGGACTGATGGGAGCTGTAGTCCAAAACATCTGGAAGGCACCGCAGTTTATTGGACTGCAATACTATGTGGTCGTTGCATAAGAAATGCCACAGTTTGACAGCCTGCTTCTCTGTTTCTCTGAAGAGTTAACAAGAAGGCAGTTGTATGCTGTGTGAGTGCTGACATTATTAAGGATTTATATCTAGCACATACCTCACTGTAGTCTAGATCAATCAGATCCAAGCATAATAAATATCTTGTAGCCACCAGACTGAACTTCAGATGGAGCAGACACAACTTTGCTACATGTTTTCACTGGATTAACCTCATTGATTACCCACAAAGAGCTTAGGATACGGTACTTGAAGGTGTGACGAGCATTCTTTGTAAAATGTTTAAAATTCCTCCACTGAACTTTGGTTCAATAGAATTAGTTGAGGCTTCTACCAATGGAAGCTGCTAGCTCATATTTAGGATTACATTCTTAACCTGAAAAGAATGTCTTTAACAAATGTAATATATTAAAGGCAAAGAAGTAATAGAAACCTCCAAATGTTTTGAGCGGTGCAATGTTATGAAGAGTTCATTTAATCCATTTTTTATTTTCTTTTTTAAAAATAATATTTTATTAATTTCCCAAAAATAACAAAAATAAACAGCAACAACAATACAAAAACAAAACAAATTGACTTCCCTCAAATCCCTTCCTTGGTTCAATTATTTATCAAGATACTGCATGTCCATTGTTAAGTTTATAACATATTTAAATAGTCTATTTATCCATTCATAATAAAATTACAAGTAAACCAAAAATCCTGCTAATGTATTAACCTGTGTACAATGCTTCTGTATATATACAATAAACATCTTCCATTCTTCCTTAAATTCATTATCGTCTCTTCATCTTAATTTCATTGTCAATTTTGCCATTTCGGCATATTCTGTTAGTTTAACTTGCCAATCTTCTTTAGATGGAACACCTTCTTCTTTCCAATATTGGGCTAATAAAGTCTGTGCGGCCCTTGTTGCATACATAAACAAATTCTTTTGTGCTTTTGGTAGATCCACTCCTATAATACCTAATAAGAAAGCTTCTTGTTTTTTTTAACAAAGGTTATTTTAAACATTTTCTTCATTTCATTATAAATCATTTCCCAATATTTCTTAATAATTTTGCAATCCCACCACATATGGAAAAATGTTCCCTCCGTTACTTTACATTTCCAACACTTGTTTTCCTTAGTTTTATACATTTTTGGTAATTTTACTGGAGTTAGATACCATCTATACATCATTTTCATATAATTTTCTTTGATCGCCACACATGCTGTAAATTTGATATCATTCTTCCATAATTTTTCTCATTCCGCCATCTGAATATTATATCCCACATCTTGTGCCCATTTAATCATGACTGATTTGACCTCTTAATCCTTCGTTTCCCATTCCAGCAACAGATTGTACATTTTAAAAATTAATTTTGCTTTATTTTCTATTATTTCTCTCTGAAAAGATGAGATTTCATATGCAAATCCCATCTTTCTATCATTCTTACACATTTCATTTATCTGAAAATATTGTAACCAATCTGTTATATTCTTAATTTAATTGGCTTTCTGTTTCCATTAACAACTCTCTGTACATTGCTCACTTGGTATCCATATTTAATTTCTCCCCTGATATTGCCTCTAATGGGGAGAGCCACCATGATTTTTTTTTGTTTAGAGTTCATTTAACCCAGAGGTGGCCATCCAAGGCCCCTATATCTGGTCTTTAGTAGGCTTGCCATACGTCAGGAAAATTCCTGACGCGTTCTGGTTTTTGGGTGTAAAAATGGCGTTGGGGGGAATTTTGCTGAATCGGCAAAATGTCAGGGGAAACAGATGTATGGCAACGCCATGGAAAAAGCAGTGGAAACAGCTTCCAAAGTTTAAAAGCACTATTTTGTGGGGAGGTTTGTGGGTGTCAGGAATTTCAATTTTTGAAACGTGGCAACCCTAGTCATTGGGGGCTCTCCCTGGGCCCAATCCACATAACATACTTTTCGCTGGCCCTACTCAGGTGCATATGCCTGGCTGGAAGGTGTCCTTGAGTTGCGATTATGCCTCTTGCTTGCCTGGCTGGCGAAATGGAGAGCTTGTCTGTTTGGGGTGTGTGCAGAAGCCTCTGATGTTTGCCTGGCTGGAAAGGAGCCTACCATACGAGGGTAACAGCCACATCCATCACTCTGCCCAGTTTGCTTCTGGCTGTGCCCCACACTGGCATGTGGCCCCAGAAGGGCTTCCTTCAAGGGAATGATGCCTCCCTTGGACTTAAAAGTATCCCCCCTCCCTTAATTTAGTCAATACAGCTAGAGTGTTGTTTGGAATATTCCAGGCAGCTAAATAAAAGAAGCACGTTGGCGTGTGAATGTTCCAAACACCTAGCCTAAAAGCACAAGGTGAAATGGCCCTTCCCCTGCAGGAAAAAGGGTTGATTGCTGTGTGTTGTGGTTCCAAGAAAAATGCGAGGTGTGTCTTTTGCAGAGCAAATGTTCAAACAACAGCTACAGAGGCTAATTAAAGTCAACGGCGGGGTTTGAATGAGTAAAGAGGTGTCACAAAACAGGCACGCTAGTAAAACCAAAAGCTGTTGGATGCATTTGGCATATGGCAGTCACGAAGCAAACTGGCCCCAAACTCTCTCTCCTGTTAGGGATAAGGGTTCAAATTTGGCTCGGCTCACATTTTAATGTGGACTTACCTAATTTGCCCTTCCTGAAAAAAACACAGGAAGCAAAACAAAGAGATCCTTTGAAACCCACACTTCTCCAATTTAAGTGACATAGTTGTACAAAAATGCATATAATAGGAGAAAGTGTGCATAAAAGTGCATATATTGGTAAAATTGAGGTGCAATGATGGCATTATATTAGGAAAAAATGCTTTAAAAATATGTATATTAGATCAAATGTCTTTATAATGCCTTATTACTGTTTTTGTGTGAGTGTATGCTTTTATGACACTCTTTGGTCTTTTTAAGTTTAATTTTTGCAGACCACTTTTAGATTTTTTAAAAAATATTAAGCAGTTTGTAAATGCTTTTAAATAACTATTTTGCATATTGAAAAATAAATAAATTGCATACAAAGATGTGTATATAAGGAGAAATGTGCATCACAATTTTGTGGTGACCTTTTACAAAAGCAAAACCAACACCTACTGATGTGGAAATGTGGTGAAGTGCACTTCACACTGGAAAAGAATGTGAAACTGACGCCAACCAAAACGGACAAATTTATCTATCCTTATCTCATTTTTTTAAATTTGACACAACTTACATATTGCTCGATAATAATAATAATAGCTCTCTAATCTATTTACATAATAATATACAATATTTGTGAAAAATAGCAATAAAAGCAGACTTTACAAATAGCAGATGATGCAATTATTGAAAAAAAATCAATGGAATCAACAGTTTTTAAAACAGTTTATGCAATAAAATTATGTGTCTGAGTAGGCTTCCATAAACGAAAAGGTTTTTAGTAGACATTGAAAACGACAGGGAGGGAGTTACATAGGTGCTGCCACACACAAAGGTTCCTACTTCCCCTCTACTGTCTCTCTGAACAGCAAACGTATCTGTAGTCTTTACCACCAGGCAAGCAATTCTTGATGTGGTCATCACACTTCATCACTTCATTTAATCTCTCATTACCAAGATCCCCTTCCATTTCTACTGATGTGGATGCAATTTCAGCACCACAATAGTGCAGCCTCCCCCAACCTGGTGGTCTCCAGATGTTTCAGAGTACAATTCCCATCATCCCTGACCATTGGCAAGGCTGACTGGGGTTGATGGAATCCAAAATATCTGGAGGCCACCAGATTGGGTAAAGGGGTCGTAGAAACCTCCTCCTCTTCAATAAGATGCTCTTGTGCCCTGAAACCTATTTCTCCTTTACAGGAGAGGAGCTGTCTGCATGGTGATTGGATTTCTCTGCACATCCCTACTCTATCTACTCAACCTACTTCAAAGCTTCTTTAGGGACTAGATGCTCATTGTACTCAGCATATGCCCCTACAACCTCCACCAGCAGATGGTCTCACATGTGACATTGTGTGCAAAGGACCCCTAGTCCATGCTAGCTTTCTAGATTCTTAACTTTTTTTTTTACTTGATTTCTTGTGCTATGACATCAGGTGATTTTCTTTCTACAGTTACGTGTGTGTGTGTGTGTGTGTGTGTGTGTGTGTGTGTAATGTGATTTCTCTGGTCTCACTCTGTTGCCAAACTCACACAGGTGCCTATACCCATTTCTTAATGCTTTATCACCAGGTCTATGATGCCTCATTGCTGAGATTCCTTTGCTCTTCCAGTGCAGTTGCATGCCTGATTTATACAGAAGTCAGTCTCAGTGAATTTAATTCCTGTGAATTTAACTCCTAGCTACAGTTACAGCTAACTTCAGGCCCTTTTAATACCTGTTGATCTCTTCCTTGCTCTGCTGTCATCTCTGCATTTCAGACTGTCAAAAGGTTTGGGGGGGGCGGGATATACTTGTGACAGTGCATAACAAGCCCAAAGGTTGGAGAGAAGCCACATTCTCTCCTTTTGTTTATGCTGTTCCCACATATCAAAGGAGGTGTCTTAAATGGCAGCTGAGCCCCACCCTGGACTCGTTACATGTCAGACTTCCCGTGTGTCACACATGATGTTTGAAGGTAAAAGATTCTGGGGAAATTCCTGGCATGCTGTTATGATTCTGAGGAGTCCCTGTCTCTACTTCTGAAGATCAGGAGGTGTTAAATCTTTCATGTCCCAGCCAAATTCCAGTGTGGGTTATTTCACCGTGAGCATTAGCCTTACGGATCATTTGCAGTTTTCTTGGCTTCCAGTATTTCTCTGTTTTTGTCTTTGGGTAAGCCTCCATCACAACCCAAAATCAGATATATCCTGGCTTCCCTAGCCAAAGAAACCCAGACTCCAGTTTTGTTTTGTCAATCAGAGAGCATTAAAGACTACACAGAGATACTCACTCTTGATTGCATTGTGTTAATGACAATGAACATCACTGTCTCTTTGGCACAGTACCCTAATTTTGCCTTGCTTCCCTTCCCTTTCCTGTGGTGCTGTTTCCCATGCAAAATTTTAGACTGTAAGCTCATTGGGACAGAGATCTGTCCACATCTACTCATTCAGGTGCTATGTGCACTGTTGATGCTACACTACTGCTATTGAAAGACTGCCTCCTTCCCCACTGATGCCCTCTGGTAATTCCACAATCCTTGGAAGTTTGAGACTGGGGGTGACCTAGGAGAGTGGCAGTCTCCAAGGCCACTGTGGAGAGAAATCAGCTGCCATCACTATTTAGGTTTTGCCTTACGCTGAAGACACACCTCTTTATCCTGGCATTGAGGTTGTCTGTCTGTCTATCTATCTGTCTGTCTATCATCTATCTATCTTAGGGTCCCATTTTTCTGAATATTCTGCTGATAATATTTTGATGCAAATTATTTAAACTGATTTTAATACTGCACTAATGCCATGTAATTGCTTAATACCAGAAACAAATGAAGACTTTTTTGTTTCAACAAGCTTTTCCAGATGGATCAAAAGGCCTTAGGTATTCATGTCATTTTTTTTTAACTTAGCTTCAGTTGTTTTTGTAATGCTTTGAGAACTATTATGGCCAGTTTATGACATGTCTGTAAATCACCTCGTAACATGTGTAAAAGTTTAATAATAATAATAATAATAATAATAATAGCTGGCATCCAATGTTGGTCCTACTTAGAAACTGATGGATATGACTTACTTTGGTCTATTCATTTCAGTGGGTCTACTCTGAGTAGAAATTAGTTGTAAACAGCCCAGTGTTGTGTTGCTTTAACTCAGCCTGGAATCTTGTAGTATCTTTTATGAGCTGTGATGGCTAAATTTTGCCTCTAATGCTTCTGATACCAGCTGCTGGAAACCACAGGAGAGGACAGTGCTATTGTGCTCAAATCCTTCTTGTGGGTTTCCCACAGGAATCTGGTTGGTCACTGTGAGATCAGGATCCTGGACTAGATGGGCCATTGGCCTGATCCAGAAGGTTTATGTTCTTATGTAGTGAATTTAAGAAATATAAGTGTATATAAGTGTGGAGCGGGGAAGGGCCTAATTATCACAACAAAAACTATGCACAGATGACGTGAGCTGCTTCAGAGGCAGCATGAAATAATTTGCTTGCAACAGCTTGGAAAAGTACCGAGTCCCTTTGGGTACCACTAAAGCACAGCCTGTGTTATCCATCACCCAACACTAATGAAGGGATTGGCAGAGTCAAATTCTTCTCGGCACCAATAGCCCCACGACATCTGTGCAGCTCTAGGACAACAACTAGCTCCAGCTTGATGGATCTGGAAGACATTTACTCACCTCCCGATATTTATGACCCCCTTTCTTCTTATACAGCTTCCTCAACCCCACCTGCTTCAAAAGAGATGAGGAGGGCAGAGACCACATTCACCCCACACATTTAAAGCACTATGATAGCACTTGAAACGGTCATGACCTCCCCCAAAGAATTCTGGGAACTGTAGTTTGTTAAATCAGTCCACTGTTTCTGAGGTGATAGGAATGCTGATTTCAGGCCTTAGGGAAGGAGGAAGCCTGAAAGAGATAGATTGAATATCTGAGGCAAGGAGGGGCAGTTTAGTGCAGCCGGTGTTTTGGGGCCTCTGAAGGTGCCACACTTGCTTTGCTTCCTTCTGGGAACAAGAATTGTACTCAAACCAGTTCCACCCACAATGACCCATTAGAGTAGCCATGTGTCCTACTTTACAGAGGACAATTCTCTATTTGAAGGGCCACCCGGGGCCATCTTATTGGCTCCACCTACTGTTGGTCTCCCTGCTCTGTACCCTACTGGCTCCAGTGGATGCCAGGCTCCACTGTCTCTTGTGCTGGGCTGTTATTGTTAGCCACCCTTCACCAAATTTATTTATCTATTTGAAGGATTTATTTACCATTTTCATCAAATTAGGGTAGTGCACAAGGCATACACCATGTTCACCAATCAGTAAAGGTAAAGTAAAGGGAACCCTGACCATTAGGTCCACTCGTGGCCAACTCTGGGGTTGTGGTGCTCATCTCGCTTTATTGGCCAAGGGGGCCGGCGTACAGCTTCCGGGTCATGTGGCCAGCATGACTAAGCCGCTTCTGGTGAACCACAGCAGCGCACGGAAACGCCATTTACCTTCCCGCTGGAGCGGTACCTATTTATCTACTTGCACTGTGTGCTTTTGAACTGCTAGGTTGGCAGAAGCAACGGGAGCTCACCCCGTCATGGGGATTCGAACCGCCGACCTTCTGATTGGCAAGCCCAAGGCTCTGTGGTTTAACCCACAGCGCCACCCGCATCCCTCACCAATCAGTACCATCCAGTAATTGCTTAAGAGTCCTGCTGAATCAGGCCAAAAGCCCATCTGGTCCATCGTCCTGTTCTCACAGTGGCCAAGGCCAAAATGCCTATTTCCCTCCCACCTAAAGTTTAGATACCACTTGACAGTAAGAAGAAGAAGAAACCCTTAAAGTGTTTTACAAAAATAACAGAACAATAGAATTATGAAGGGAAACAATTAAAAAGAGGGATTCAAATCACTCACAACTACCTAAGATAGGTGAAAAACAGATCGAAACTCATGTCAACATTTTACACACCTGGGTAGAGTTGCCTAAACAAAAATGTTTATGGAAGGCACCCAAAAGGGTACAGTGAAGGTACCTGCCTGAAGTCAATAGACAGGGAGTTCCAAAGTGTAGCTGTTGCCACACTAAAATACTGATTTCTTATGGAGAGCCCACAAGAGGAACTGAGTGCAAAAGTGCTCTTCCCACTCTCCTAGTAAGCAAATGCAACAGGAATTAGATACAGATATTGTAACTAGATAGATAGAGCATACCCCCCACCCCTCTCCACCCCTCTGACCCAGACTTTTAAACAGACTATGTCAGGGGGGTGGCTGTCTTTGCAAATCAGAAATGCCCATCTGCCCTCCTCCAGCTCTGCCCTCCCTACCCCTGTGTGAAAATGAGTTATGCCTGTGAACAAAGGCGCAGGCTCCACAGGCACATCAAAGGACTGCAGTGTGAGCTGGTGTCAATCATTCCACCACCACTGCTTTCAGAGACCCCTCAGCCTCACCTGCAGATTGCTTATCTCATGCCTTGGCATGGAGAAGAAAAATGTCGCAGTGAGTCAGATTCATCACTCAGGCCGCCCTACAGCTTAGTGCCTCAAGATGCATGATGGATGGAATTCTCAGCCGCCTCCCTAACCTACGTATTATTGTTGCAATATGCTCAACGGCGGGGGAGAGGAGTGGTAAGCAGAGGGTGATGTATACTGGCCAGCATGAGGGCTTTTTCCCTTTCTTTTCTTTTTCGCCAAGCTGTTTCAAGAGGTTCCCAGTTGATTCATGTCAAAGTAATAGCAGGTCAGCTCAGAGTGCTTTCAAATCGCCATAGCATGATCACATCGTTTATAGAGCTATTGTACTACCAACTTTACTGTATGCTTGTGAAACATGGACCACTTATAAACGCCATCTCCAACTTCCCGAAAGATTCCATCAACAGTGTCTCTGAAAATTTTTACACATCACTTGGGAAAACAGGCGAACTAATATCAGTGTACTGGAGGAAGCAAAGGTCACCAGTGTTGAAGCAATGATTCTTAAACATCAACTTTGTTGGACTGGTCATGTTGTGTGGATGCCTGATGATCGTCTTCCAAAGCAACTACTCTATTCCAAGCGTAATGCTGGTGGTCAACAAAAGAGGTTTAAAGACTGTCTCAAGGCAAATCTAAAAAAATGTAGTATAAACACCGACAACTAGGAAACACTCGCCTGCAAGTGTTCCAATTAGAGAACAGCCTTTACCAAAGGTGCCAAGGGCTTTGAAGACACTTGAACTCAGAACACAAGGGAGAAACGTGCTAAGAGGAAGGCATGCTTGGCAAATCCACACCATGATCAACAACCTATGTTCCCACTGTGGAAGGACATGTAGTTCCAGAATTGGCCTCCGCAGTCACTTACGGGCTCATTGTTAAAACCGTGTTTATGGAAGACAATCTTACTCGGTTACGAGTGATAGAAGAAGAAGAAGAAGAAGAAGAAGAAGAAGAAGAAGAAGAAGAAGAAGAAGAAGTGACAGTGATCAACCAAGCTCTGACATGAGTGTAGCTTAACAGGTACAGGGTGGAGGGATGTGAAAGAGGTGTATGAAATTATGTGGAGACAGTGAATAGGGTCCCTCTCATAATACTAGAACTTGGGAGCATCTGGAGAAGATGGATGTTGGAAGCTTCAGGTCAGGGGAGGCCTTATCCATATCTTCACATAGTGTATAGATAAACTATGGATTTTGCTTCCACAAGGCCAGGGGCATACGAAGCGGGGGGGGGGGTCTGTCCCGGGTGCCACCCTGGGGTGTGTGTGACAAGATGGCCCACTGCCTCCCCCCAGCTGTAGGGCAGCTGAGGGTTGCCGCACATGCGCCGTCTGTATGGGCTGCCACGCATGTGCCATTGGTATGGACTGCCGCTCGAGTGCCATCCATACGGGCACTGCGCATGCACAGTCTGTACAGGCACCACATGTGTGCCCCACCCCGTGTGCCGGAGAGCCTTCCTCTGCCATTGCACAAGGTGCAACAATAGTGCTGGTTGTCTAGGTTCAGCTCAGCTTTCAGAAGAGGGGTTTGCATAGGGTTAAGACAGATGGAGTGAGGGACCTTCAGACTCCCAGACTATCCTTGTACCTCGTACCTCTCAGCTTACTTCACTACCTCTTTGTTGTTTAGATTGCTACATCTTAGTTTCCAGCCTGTTGACAACTCCCCTTTCCTCCCCACACATGAGAGGCTACCTTCAAACTATCCTCTGAGAGAACAAAGGAGCAAGCATGGCTGCTTTGCTCTTCTCTAGGTTAACTAGTTAGGTTAGAACTAGAAAGCTTTTCTATCCAAGTTATTTATTGCCTACAATAAATGAATTTATTATTTTCCACAAGCATCAATGTGTCTGTGATGACAACAGGGAAAGTGTTCTCTCTCACCAAGATTCACAAGGACCAACACAGTTTATTTTGCTTACTAAAGAGTGTCAATAGATAACTGGGCTCAATAATAAAATCCTGCATCTACGGGTTATTTGGCCCAGTTAGGAGAGGTCCTGTCCTGTCCACATCTTTATATAGTGCATACTTAAACAATGGCATTTGTTTCCACAAGTTGTAGTAGGAGCCTATTTTCCCCACAGAGCTACAATTTTCAGAGTGGTTTAATACACCACCCTCCCTAGTGAATCCTTAAAATTGTAGCTCTATGAGAGGGATAGGGGGTCTCTTAACAGCTCTCAGTGTCCTTAAAAACTACAGTTCCCACAATTCTTTGTGACTGTTAAAGGGATATAATAGTGCTTCGTATGGTGCATATGCGGTCAGGGTTTAACTGGATCTTACCCATACCACCTATCCACCCAGTTATTTCCTTCTCTTTGAAACCTGCTACATTTACCCAGGCTTGAATCCTAAAAAAGCTTTCTAGGTAGCAAGCCCCACTGAAATTACTTCTGAGTAAATGTGCTGTTAGTCTGTATCAGTATATCTCAGAACATTGCACACTGTCCCTTTACAGGCCTGCCCTTACTTTATACTGTTCAACAAACAAATAACTTGTGAGTTAAGTGTATTAGCATAGGGAATACTCCAGGAAGTTGAATGCAGAGCCAAAAGGCTCTGAGCTTTTTAAGCAATGCTACTTGACAGTGGTTTGTTTGCTTTTAATATATATATATATATATATATATATATATATAGTGCTTTTTTGAAACATAAATGTGGTACAGCAGGCTTTGATATACAATGTGATTCCAGGGGTACCAAAAAGCAGGGGGGAAGACAAAGGGAACCTTTGGAAAGAGCTGTCTATGGGAAGAGAGAAACGATTGTTCATTTGAAGGCATTCAGCTTCAGTGCGTGAGTGAAATACCTGAATTAAATTATGCTCTGCAGCTGTAAAAATGGTGATCATGAAACCTGATTACAATTTTTTAAAGGTCACTGGCAATATACAATAGATCTTCCTTTCTGTAATGTAAACATTCCGCAAAACAAAAGTGACTTTCTCCAGACGTTCGGGTCACCTTTTTCACATTGCTTAGAGGAAAATACTTCTCTCTTTTCAGTGCCAGTAAATTGCAGAGGTCAAAATCCTAATCTAATCTCTCTGTCTTCCTTTCTCTGTGTGTATGCACATTTGTGGGAAACATTCACACCAGACATTGAAAGCACTATGGCACCACTTTAAACAGTCATGGCTTTCCCCCAAAGAATTCTGGGAGCTGTAGTTTGTCGTGGGTGCTGAGAGTTGTTTCCCCCCTCCCTGAGGTTCCTAGAGAGGTTTACCAATCAAACCCTTTTCCTAGGAAACTATGGGAATTGTAGCTCTGGGAGGAGAATAGGGGTCTCCTAACAACTCTCAGCATCCTTAAGAAATGGTCGCGGGTGGCAGCAGTGGGGGTGGTGAGGATGGGAAGTGCATACCGGCACCCATTTTTCTTCCAAAAAACCCCCACCACCAAACACTATCCCTAGATCTCCTGTCTCTTTGAACTTTGATGCTCCCCATGATAAAAACTTATAGCACATTCTTGAGTAGGACACAAACATTTCTAATGTCTTGCATGCTTCTTCACCAATGTTGATCATGGTTTGTTGGTGAAGTTCCCCGCTGCATGTCAAAACTGGATTCGGTTGTTGGGAATCACATCACTGACAAGTTTGTTTTATTCCATCCAAGTAGGTTCAAAGCCCCAGCGGAGCAAGGAGGGTGGAGAGAGCTCTGGGTAGTGTAACTTCTCTACATAGTCATTAGACAAGGATTCGTTTACATGAACATGAAGTGTAGATAAAGATGCCTGAATATTGTCACAGGAAGCAGTGGCAAAGGAAAGCTAATTTAGCCTCAAAGCCAAGTGCTGGACATCAGTCATACACTATTAGCCTTTTGCAAAAGAAGAGAGAGGAGGATTTCTCTGGTCAATACCCAGCTGGAACTGAATAGATTTGTTTGTTTATTCATAAAAATATTCATATACAACTAATTCATTAAAAAAGCAAAGCAGTTCACAGTAACCATACAATGAAAACCATAGAAAAGAGTTAAAATCAGAAAACAGCTAATTATTTTGGAAAGATTAATTACATGCATAAGCCTGAAGAAATAGAATAAGTTTCAGTAGGTGTTTGAAAGTTGAAACAGAAAGCACCTGCTGAATCTCCATTGGACAAGTATTCTACAGGACTGGGCTGATGGCACACTAAAGGCCAAGTTTCTTATTGTTGTCAAATCTTCTTCTTTGGTGATCACTGGCAGCCGATCTAAAAAAAATAAGTAGTATAAACACCGACAATTGCGAAACACTGTTGTCAAATAAACCTCACCAACTCAGGAATGGCCAATGATGCACTTGCAGATGATTTTAGTGATTGATCTGGAATGTAAGGGTTCATGTCGTCCCTAAGAATTAATTTAATTAATTATAAATTTGGAAAACTAATTTAAAAAATTGAAAAAAAGTATTAATTTATTTCAGACGTTTCTGCCTTTTAAGCCAGCGTATTCAGAAGGCAGCTCATGACCAAATAACAAAACAATCATGAAATAGACACAATTTCCTTTCATCTCTAAAGCCTCAGTCCTGACCTCGTTTACCTAGGAGTAAGTCACACTAAATGGGCAACTTCAGAGCTCCTGCCTGCAGTCGGAATGGGTTTTTGGAACATAAGAAGAGTCTTCTGGATCAGGCAAATGGTCCATCTAGTTGATCCCCTTCTCATAGTGGCCACCCAGATACCCGTGGGAAACCTTCAAGCAGGACCCAAACACAAGAGCACAAGTAGCCGTTGATAGCCTTCTCCTTCATCAATTTGCCCAATCCTCCTTCATAGCCATCTCATAGTGGCCATCACTGCCTCCTATGGGAGGAAGTTGCATTGTTAAACTAGGTGCTATACTTCCTTATATCTGTTACCACGTGGGAAACGGTCATCTACATTCACCTCATACTGCAGAGCAAACAATAGTATATATAACAAAGGTGAAGGTGGAGACACCAGAAGACTGGGATCCACATTAAGAAGATGTGATTTATTTATAGCAAGGGTGGTCACCCGTGGCACCCAGATATTGCTAGATTCCATCTTCCATGCTGGCTGGTTATCAAATCAGAAGGAAAGCTGGCGCAGAAAGACCTCCAGCCATGAAGACTCTGGGCTAGTTCAGTGGCTGTCAATTCTGAAGGGGGAATTTATTTTGCCAGGAGAGCTGAGCCACTGCGGATGTTGTTTTCGATTCACTGTGGTTAATGTACATATGCACATGTATCCACTGTGTGGAGGCCTCTGCTGATCACCGGGTTAGATACTGCCTAATAAACATTTACTGCCTCTTTCCTATGCATATGGTGAGGAGCCTATATAGGTCACGGGTAGAGCACAGGTTTTGTTTGCAGAAAGTCCCAGGTTCATTCTCTGGCCCCTCCAGTTAAAAGAATGAAGGGCTGAGGGGAAGGCTTTGCCTGAGACTCTGAAGAACAGCAACCAGCCAGAACAGAGAACACACAGGAAGCTGCTGATCCAGACTGCTTTGCTGTTATTTATAACCCTTCCCTGTTCTTGGTCTCTGTCAGCTGATATTCAAGAGGTTTACTTCTTCTGGACATGGAGGTTTGATATAGCCATTGTGACTAGTAGCCATTGATTGACGTCACATGCTAATTAGTCCAGTCACCTGGCTAACCGAGTTTCAGTTAGTTTCTAATTTTCCCTGTCTAGTTTTATTATTCGTTTGTTTATTGAATTTCTTAGATGCCTACAATTAGTCTTGAGGCAGCTATATATAAAACATAGATACTGGGCAAATTTGTCTTTCCTGTAAGAAAGGGTATATTTCTATACAGAAGAAAGTGAGTGCACTTTTTTCTTTTTAAAAACAACAGTAATTCTACATAGTTCTAGTCATACAGTTACGGAATGAAGAGAAAGAAATGTGAAAAGATTCAAAGGCGTAAAAGTGAGTGCTTCATTTGCTATATTTTTCAAGTGTCCCCATTCTAAAACCAAGCCTTTCTGCATTTGAAATTCCAGTTGTTAACTTTTGCTTCTGCTCCTAGCTTGCCACCTTTTCACATCAGCTTGCAATTTTTTTTAAAAAAGAAAAAACTCCTTATAAAAAAAATTGAAAGCATTTTAATGTCTATTTCTCCTAACATTGTATGTATGGGATTTGCATAATATAATGCATTTTTTTCAAGCCTGCATATAATGGATTATTCCATGTTATTTCCATTTTTATGCCCACTTTCTTCCAATATACACATTGATCAGAGTTCTGCATCACACAATTCAGAGAAGTGCAAATTTCAAGCTGCATTTCTATTTGCTCATTGTTCCAGGAAACATGAACTGCATGAGTTCACATTCAAATGTGATCCAAACTGAAATTCCTCCCCCATCCCAACCCAGCACTAGGGTTGGGTACATCTTTCATTTTAGGTTGTTTCAGATTCTCATTTTCCCAATCTTAAATCCTTCACATTTGTGCAGCAATTTGCATTTAAAATAAAAACCACATGAAAATATCAGTGTTTTTGTGCAAAATTCTCTCCATAAACACAGTTCTGTATGCAGCTTTGACTAATGTACATATCGTTGCAAGCAGTTTCCCCTAATGTAATGCACCTTAATGCTATTTTCATTTTTATCCACAGTTTCTTCTAATATACTTGTTTGGCTGGAGAACTGCATTGCAAAATTCGGATAAGTGCAAATTTCAAAGGGCAGCTCTGTTTTGGTTCTCATGTTATTTCAGAAAGCGTAAAATGTGCAGGCTTATTTATAAATGCAAATTCATTCAAATATCTACCATCTTCCCAGCTTGTGCTAAAAAAATTATATTAATTAATGAAGCATTGCATGTGAAGCTGGGCTTATTCTGAGCTGCTGGTTATCAGCTTCATTGAATGACCTGACTTCTAGTGTTATGAAAGGGGGGGGGGGTACCTTTCCTCCTTCCACCACCACAATTACATACACTCCTTTCCATCTTCTCTATCAGATCTCTTTCAGGTTACATTGCCTTTCCTTTTTATGGGATGTCTCCCCCCCCCCGCGTGCACCCGTATCCTTTTGGTATGTTTGAGAGCATTCTTTTATCTCTCCCAACTGTTCCCGCACACATTTCACATGTGGTCTGTGTGGGGTACTTCCTGCCTTTTTCTTCCTTTTCTTTTCTTTTTTAAAAAAAGCTCCATCAGAAGGACCCCTGCAGTAAGAAGCCGGCATGTGGAACACCCAGGTTGACAGTGTGTGTGAGAGAAGACCTAATCCATACCAGATGAGTGGCTGCAATGGGCGATTGAGGCCGGCCAAACACAACGGCAAAAATTTAGAACAATCCCCCCCCATCTCACTCCGCTTCATTCTTTTCTCTCCCCTTCCCTCCCTCCCTCCCCCCCCCCCAGCCTAAGTGGACACTTCAAAATGCTAGGAAAATATTCCAAAGAGCGTGGCCTCAACTTTTAAACTGATATTGTTTGGGCTACGTTGCCTACCAGGCGATGTTCTTTCTGCGCTTGAAAAATAAACCGTAGAAAGCATTAATGCAAAGAGTCTATAAACACAGTCATTCCTACATTTCTTTAAAAAAAAGAAACCTTTCATGGTGTTTAGGGCTAAGCTATTCTCGGTTCCGCAGCTCGGCCTGATGGGAGAACCAGATGCCTTTTTCAATCACAAGCCATGACTTTCCCCTGTGTCAGCAGCTAGCGGGAACCTGATTTATAAATGAGAATCAAACGGCGACAAACTCCCCACTCTCCTCCAAAAAGCCATCTAATTATATGAGCTGCCTCCTCTTTTAACACTCACACCCCTCCTTCTGTTCACATCCCTCCTTCTGTGGCACTCAAGGAACAGGCTCTGTCGAGGGTGGCCCTGAGTCCTAGCTTTGCAGAGTACAGTCGTCTGTTCAAAGGAGCCGTTTGAAGGGCTCTCCAGTCCGATTCCAGTTGAAAGGTGGAACTCCCTGCCTCTTGATGTGAGACAGGCACCTTCACCATACCGCTAAAAACATTTTTGTTTAGACAAGCCTACCCAGCTATGTAGAAAGCTTGTTGTTGTTGTTTAGTCGTGTCCGACTCTTTGTGACCCCATGGACCAGAGCACGCCAGGCACTCCTGTCTTCCACTGCCTCCTGCAGTTTGGTCAAACTCATGCTGGTAGCTTCGAGAACACTATCCAACCATCTCATCCTCTGTCACCCCCTTCTCCTTGTGCCCTCCATCTTTCCCAACATTAGGGTCTTTTCCAGGGAGTCTTCTCTTCTCATGAGGTGGCCAAAGTATTGGAGCCTCAGCTTCAGGATCTGTGAGCACTCAGGGCTGATTTCCTTAAGAATGGAGAGGTTTGATCTTCTTGCAGTCCATGGGACTCTCAAGAGTCTCCTCCAGCACCATAATTCAAAAGCATCAATTCTTCGGCGATCAGCCTTCTTTATGGTCCAGCTCTCACTTTCATACATCACTACTGGGAAAACCATAGCTTTTAACTATATGGACCTTTGTTGGCAAGGTGATGTCTCTACTTTTTAAGATGCTGTCTATGTTTGACTTACATATGCTTTAATCTGTTTTAAGCTTATCAATGGTTTTAATTATTATTTGAATGTTTTAAATTGCTGTTTTTATTGTGTTATTCTTTTTGAGGCTTTGTTTTTGTTTTTACAGTCAGGCGGTTTATAAAGTATATGAACAAACAAATAAGTAAGATGAAGAACCTTAAGAAAGGAGTGCAGGTTGGTCTTGAAGATGCACCATCTGCAGTACCTGGACAAATAACTAAGCCGCCACACAGGTTGGCTGACTGATATGTATTGCATTTCTCTCTTCTACATGATACCAATTATTTATCAATTTGCATCTATATGTAGATATTACCATGTGCAATTCAGTGTCCTTTCTGCTTCCATCCCATCCCTGGTAGTTCGTAAGTGTGACTGGTGTAGCTCTGTGTGGGAAGGAAATGCAGCCCTGTCATGTTTTTAAGGAGTTGTTCCCCTGCCCCGCTGCCCAGTCCGGTTTGTATGCAAAAATTAACAACTAGGAGAAAGTGAGAAACCAGTGCAAGAATGCAAGAGATGTAAATGTCACAGGATTGATTTAATAGAATATAAGGCAGAGGGAGGTGAGCCCTTTGGACACAGAGTTACAATCCTTGGCATTGTAAATAAACTACGATACCCAGAATTCTTGGAGGGAAAGAAGGTGCTTTGAATGTGCTTTAAAGGTATCAGGTGTACACAGCCCAAGTCATGTCACGTGGCCTAACAGAAGCTTGATAAATCTTTCTCTCCCCACTCTCTTGTCTGCCTGAAACTGCAGTGGTGGGGAAGATGACGCCATTTTGCTTGGTAGGGTCACGCATTGTTGAGGTGAACAGAACATGCAGCGAAACGAGAGTCGCCCTCCATGTTAGTATACTTGCAGTGGTCCTTGCAACAGTAGGCCAGTATTAGTATCTCTCAATAAGAGGTGGGAATGGAAATTGAAGTGGAGAGGAGAATATCTCACATAAGGATATCCTATGAGCTCTGGTCCGAGCACTGCCTGGTGCCCAGAATCCAAATATCTCCTGACAGATATGGCGGTGGCTGCATGGAACTCGCTGCATTCCTAGAAAGCCAGAACATCATTCTGAAAAGCCTACATTAAAGCCAGAGCTTCATACTCCTGAAGCATGGAGGTGATTATTTGAAGTATGAAGTATGCCTGCTTGCTCCCATCCTCGCATCAGAAGGGAAGATTCATTGTAACCAGACCAGTTCCTGGGCATCATAAATCTACAGAAGCCCATCCTGTTTTAAGGCCTTTATGCAAGGTGAAAATCTGGCACATTGTCCCCACTGTTTGATCTTAATTTCAGCTCCCTTCCTCTTCCCCCCTTGGCCCCAATTTGATGTGTCTATCACCCAGAGACAAGCAGAGAGACTCCCAAACCGTTTGACCTGCTGGCACTTTGGATAGACCACCTAGAGCTCGGCAGTGAAAGAAATCTCCAAAGCACAGTAAAACCATTAAAAGGTGTTTAAATATGTCACTGAGGTGGAGCAAGACTCTTCATTTTTGCATTGTTCCGGCAGAGTAGATGGAAGGCGGTGGGGTGGAGTGGGGGGGTCTAGAATTTGATCCCGTCCCCACCCAAACAGGCATCACTCCAAATGATTAATACCATCCATTTGCTTTTCCTTGCAAAGGTCCTCTGAGGATGCTGGCCGTTGTTTGGGCCATAAATATACACCAGAATAACGAGAAAGGGAATGCAAACGTCGCTCTGGTTATTTCTGTCTCTCTAATATTGAACACATATGGAGTCAATTTTTGTTTTGAGCATGTACTGTTTGCCTGCTGAATTGTAATTGCTCCGGAGCTGTCATCATGCTGTATAAATGTCTGTCCAGACACCTCTTAGTAAAAGTCACTATTTGAGCCAATAGAGTAGTCGCTTCTGGAAACGGGGGGGGGGGGGGGGGAGTCCATCATTCTTGACTCAAGAGCAAGAAGTAAGGAAGCCAATTCTAGAGCTTGTTCTAGAGAGCCTAACGGTCTGGGGAGGCTGTAGGTCAGTGGTACAGCATCTGCTTCCCATGTGGAAATCCCAAGGTTTGATTCACTAGCACCCTCAGAGTGGTCTGGGAATGGTTTCCTCCCAAGACCCTGGAGAGCTGCCACCAATCAGGGTAGTCTAGCCTTCTGCAACCTGGTGATCTCCAGATGTTTTGGATCATAACTCCCATCATCCCTGACAGGAGGCAGACTAAGCATGTCCTTATGTCACCAGCAAACCGGGGAGAGAGCCAGTGGGTCGTGATGCTTAGAATATTGTATTATGACCTAGTAGACCAGGGTTCAAATTCCCACTCAACCATGAAGCTCACTGGGTTGCCTTGGGCCAGTCACAATCTCTTAGCCTAACATACCTCACAGGGTTGTTGTGGGGATAAAATGAGGAGGAGGAGAATCATGCACAGCACTTTAATAAATTGTCATTTTGTTAAAAAAACAAAAACAAAGTAGCCCTCCCTCATGGGAAAAATCAGAACTTTTAAAGGCTTCCTTACAGACATGTTTTATTTCAGGTGGGGCAGGTGAAGGCGTTCAGTTTTGCAGTTACAGGCGCGTCTTCTCTCTGCATTCCTCCAAGTGATCATTCTTCCTCTGGTTTTTGCTGCGAATACGCATCCTAACTTTCTGTCTCCAGGTGCTGTTTTCTGTGAGAAGAAGAGGAGTTTGGATTTGATATCCCGCTTTATCACTACCCGAAGGAGTCTCAAAGCGGCTAACATTCTCCTTTCCCTTCCTCCCCCACAACAAACACTCTGTGAGGTGAGTGGGGCTGAGAGACTTCAAAGAAGTGTGACTGGCCCAAGGTCACCCAGCAGCTGCATATGGAGGAGCAAGGATGTGAACCCGGTTCACCAGATTACGAGACTACCGCTCTTAACCACTACACCACACTGAGAGATTCCCACAAGGCGAGATTGATGTTGCCAGCCACTGTGCCATGTTTGCAGACATCTTTGCAACGCAGAGTAGGTCTGCCAATGGGCCTGGTGCCTGAAGCCAGCTCCCTATAGAGCAAATCCTTGGGGGATCCTGCCACCTTCCATTCTGTGGACATGACCAAGCCAGCACAGAGGGCACTGAGGCAGGAGTGCTTTCCCTTCCCCCTTTTGGCCAGTTGGAACATTTGGGAAGCTGTCATGAGCACCACAAAAAAGACCTATTTCAGAGTGGGGGGAGGGGGAACCAATTATATTTAGACCTCATGTAAACAGGCAAAACACCTACACCCACCCACACCCAAGCAAGTGAAATACAGGCCAAAGGGGTGGTGTGAGGAAGAGAAAGAAAAAAGCTGGCAACCCTCTAACCAAAGAAAAAGCTATTTTTAAAAATCCAACAATTTTAAAATAAATAGCAGGAGGGGCAGTAAACTTTGGTGTGAGCACCAAAGAAAGCATCTGAGCCACTTACAACTTTGTACCAAATACAGCATGTAAATACAGTATGTACTGTATACCATATGACTATGAAGTTTTAAGTGGGGTAAAGGGAGGGAGGGGGAGGGGGTTTAAATATGCTCTCTGTTCCTATTTTTGAAAAGGCAAAGAAAGAAAGAAAGTGTCTTGGACCCCATTGTGACCTTGGATGCCATGATGGGGACTCCGACTGTACTGTGAACATTATCATACTCATACACTCCTTTTTATTTTATTTTTAATGATTTTCAGGTTTATGCATTTAACTAATTTTACAATCACTTTAACATTTCAAAACTTGACTTTCCCCTCTTTCTATGGTTCCTTCAATTTAATTTTTAATATCTTCTGTGTATCCAAATTAACTTAATTTGCTTGTCTATTCATCTACTTTAAATATATTTTTCTTATGAAACTGCAGGTTATTACAATAATCCTGCCAATGTTCTTATCTGTTTATTCATACACTCCTGAGCACTGATACAGAGCTTGTTTCCCATCACCTAAAGGGAATTGCCACAAAGGTGACATCTTAAAAGCAGCGGTTGCAGTGGTGCATGATGGGACAAATTCCATACTGAGCAAAGCCTTCCCCACTGCCAATGGCCTGCTTGTGGATCCCCTTGAAAGGAGGGATGTGTGTATTTGAGGCTTTAGAGCACTGAAGAATTAAAATTCTCTGTCTCATACACATGGCACAGCAGGAGCTGAAGGATAACCATAGCTTATGGCCACACCAATGGAGGCAGGGTTTTAAATGTCTGGCCAACTAAGGATCCATGTGGGTGCACACATACCTTTGTTCTTACTTTTCTTACCATTGTTTATTGTGCTATCCTACATCCCCCCCCCCCCAAGAAAGAAAGGAAAAGTTCACAGAAAGTTGCCCTTGCTTAGGAACAAAATCCCCTATTCTGCATTTCGGAGGCTCTCCAGCTGTATAAACGATAGGCCTGGACTTTCCTTCCAGGAGGACCTTGCCCAGGTGGGGACAGCAAGCGGATATAGAAGCACCCATTCCTTCAACCCCACCCCACTGAAATGCCAAAATGCTTTCTGGGGTGGGAGTAGGGACACCCAGAACAGGTGGTGTCAAAATAGCAAGGAATGAGTGTAGCTTGAGAAAAGATTTTACTTAAGGATCTGCAAGGCACAGAGGTTGGAATACTCTCAAGAGCAACACTATTAAAAGCAGTTCAGCAGGTCTTTGTTGCCTCTTGATTAAAAGAAGAAAAACATTTTCAGGGGTTTGTTTTGTTGTGCATTTCAATTACGGGTGTTGATATTGTTTGTGGGACTGGTGGTTTTTTTTATATATACTTTGCAAACCATCTAGAAGCTTATTTTGCAAATAATAAACGAAGGAGGAGGAGCAGCAAGTCACCCATGGGAAAGGTTTTAGCGTTGGGGGCTTTTTCAGTTTAGAGAAAAGGTGAGTGAGAGACAACATGATAGAATTGTATAAAATTATGCGTGGCATGGAGAAAGTGGATCGAGAAGAGTTTTCTCTCTCTCTTCTAACACTGGGATGCGTGGACATCCAAGAAGCTGAATGTTAAAAGAAAGTACATTTTCGTGCAGTCTATAGCTAAACTATGGAACTCACTCCCACATGAGGCAGTGATGGCTACCAACGTGGATGGCTTAAAAAGAGCTTTAGACAAATTCATGGAAGAGAGGTTGCTTGATAGCTAATAGCCATGTTACCTATGTTCGACTTCTGCTATCAGAGACAGGAATGGCTCTGAATACCAGTTCCTCGGAAACTCCAGAAGGGAGAGTGCTGTTGCAGTAGGCCCTGCTTATGGGCTTCCCAGTAAAGTCATCTGGTTGGCTATTGTGAGAACAGGATACCGGACTCAATGGGCCACTGGCCTGAATGAGGCAAGTTTCTAATACTGTGGCTTGGACCTAAAATAAGATTACTTAAGGGCATCCAGAGAAGGAAAGTTTCCAGTCCTTTTCCCTTACTGCGGTCACCTGTGCCCCCCCCAAGAAAAAAAGAATTTCAGGGGTGTTTGGTTCCTCCTTTACAATGTGGGGTGGGTTGAGTGGCCCTAACTGGGCAGTCTCCCATTTGAGTTAAGGTGCTTCCCCCCCCCTCTTACAGCAGGTTACTGACATAGTTTGAGAGGGTCAATCCCCCAATAGGTTGTATTTTTCAGGGGGGTGGGCAGGGTACACAAAATGTGAAGAGAATGGAGGAGGAGAAGGAGACAGGAAACATTTCTTCATTAACTTCCTTCAGATGACTTTTCTTAGGATCCAGGTTTGTACCTTACAAATACGTGCCTTACTAAAATGTCCAATATATTTTGCTTCCTTGGTTCTCAAACATTTTCTCCCATTGCTTTGTGTTGTCGTTAACAGGAATGACCAACTTACCCTGTTTGCATTTTCTTTCCTCTGCACACCCACCCCTTTACTGTCATCTGACAATGCAGTAGCTTATTGAACGGATCTCTGTTTAAATATATAGCAGATGTGGTCTCCATAGCCAACACAAACAAAAGTTTTATAAGGACAAGAAGTCTACCATCATCCCCCCCCCAAATCTCCCAAATCCCCAAATGCCGGACACTTTGTGTATCATGATCTGGGTAAAAACAACCCAACCCTTCAATTGCACACACTTACACACAGCGCTTTTTTTCTTTAAAAAAATGTTTCGGGGCGCTCTCATTTTCCTACTCATATTTAAATATTGCCCCTCAATGAGGCCAAACTTAGATTCACAAAATGTTTAGGGGTATGTGTACCCCTGTGTACCCCCCCAGAAAAAGGCACTGCTTACACATAAAAAATATGCATTATGAGTGAACCCTATACAGGTGTTCAGTCTGATCCTGGGAGGGCTTCAGTGTGTGCAAGGGGCAGGTGCTGAATGCAATGAGAATCCCACTTCAGACTTTCATACTCAATGTGCAAAGGACAAAAAGGAGCCAACTTGCAGTAGGACATGGGGTCAGGGCTTGGGTGTGCATCCACACCCTCTCCACACTTTTAACCCTCTCTTCTTCAGGCAAACACTTGGGGGAGGACTGTGGGTTTTTCCAGATTTGGGGGAAAGAGATACATTTTCTTCCTGCTCCTCAAAGTATGTCCTCCTCCTCCTCCTCTTCTCCCTCCTCTGTTTCTCAAAGTCTCTCTATCCTCCTCACTTCCCTCTTCTTACCCTCCTTTTCTCTGTCTCCAAGTCCCTTTCTCCCCCTCCCCTTCCCACTCCCCAGTTTTCTTCAACTGGAATGGCTGGGAAGAATTAGCAGCTCTGCCTCTTTACTTCACCCTGAAATTTTCTACAACAGAACAAATATTGGCAATTGAGATTTCTTTTTGATATCAAGAGAAAACGGGGAAAATATTAAATTTTAGATTTCCGACAACAAAGTGAAGGTAGGGGAAATGCCCAGGGAGAAAAGATTAGGATCTCTGTGTGTAAACATTGACCAAACTACTGTAACCCATTATTGAGATGAAGTGATTTCATCTTTGGACTCCAATGAAACAGGACTCCTCAACTGCTGGACAACCAGGAACAGATGGAAGAGTGTCAGGGAATGATAAAAAGCCCCTGAGTCTAAATGTTACAAATCGGTGAGTGCAAAGCAATGGCGCCATACCGCATCATAAAACTTCTCCGGGCTCAATGTGCTCAGATAAATCTCAGAGCTTGGTAACCAAAGAACTCTGCAGAACTTTGTGTTGGGTTTCACAGGTGATTTGATCAGTGATGAATGTGGCAGGGAAACTGAGGTGGAACAAGAGGAAGGGAAGACAGGGGGAGTCTTGAATGACACCTTGCAGGTTGGACACTGGAACATGCTCCTCTTGGAGAAGGGATGGCACATTGCCACTTCTCAGATGACCCCTGAGAAGATGTGTAACATTAGGCATGGTGTGTGGAGTAAGTGGGCAAAGAGAGGTTGTTCTCCTTCTCTACTAACATGAGAACTCAGGGACATCCAATGAAGCTGAATGCTGGAACATTCAGGACAGCCAAAAGAAAAGGAGGCAGTGATGGCCACCAACTTGGATGGCTTCAAGAGAGCATTAACCAAATGCATGGACAATAAGGCTATCAGGGACCACTAACCTTGAGGGTTATGCTTCACCTTCACTGCTGGGTGCAGTATGCATGAATTGCAGTTGCTGGGAAGCTGGGAATCACATGGGGAGAAGGCGATTGTACTCAGGACCTGTTTGCGAGCTTCCCACAGGCATTTGGTAGCCTGATCCAGCAGGCTCTTCTTTTGTCCTTAAATTTTCCCAGTGCTAAATGAAGTCACTCAAGGGGTTTGGCCAAAATCTAGATTAGGAATGGGGAAGCTTTTTCAGTCTGAGGGTTGCATGCCAGTGGCAGGCAGGGCCAGAGGCAAAAGTGAGTAGAGGACAATGGATGTGACTTTTGCTGTTGCAACATTCTGGCCATACAATCTGATCCAGATCTCATCCAGTCTGGCCTATAGTTCACCCCTCAGAGAACTACAGTTCCCATGATTTTTTGGGCGGAAGCAGTGCTCTTTAAACGTGCTTCATATGTACGGTGCATATGCACCATGCCAAAGAGATGCTCTTCCATTCAAGCCAGGAGCACCAAATTTAGCAGATTTATGCTTCCTCTATTGCCAGTAATGGTTGATGCGCGAGAATCTCTGAAATGCCAGGCTTTTCTGTCTTGTTTCTTTCCTCTCTTTCCTCTCTTTCCCAGGGAAAAAACATTGGATTTTTCATCCCAGTCCATGCCCCTGTTTTGTCTGTCTTCACCCTCGCGCTTTTCACCCAGAAAAAGGATACCCCTCCTCCCCCCCTCCCACGTTCCTGAAATCCTTAACGTATATTTAGGAACTCAGAGGTCAGAAACTTGATCGCGGTGCTAAAAAGACACTAACAAATCCAGAGGGTTAAGATTTGTGCTTTTAACGATTGTAGCAGATGGCCGAGGAGGGGAGAGGGGCCAGGTCAACCCACAATCCCACACTGCCCGACCAAAGATAACCTCTGACCCTTCCTGGCTTTCTGAACCGTGGGTTCCAGCTCAACCCTTACCCCTTGGGGACCAATAAATCCTTGGGTGTTCATATCTGAGGTCCAACATCCCAGCCAAAGATGTAAAAATAAAATAAAATGGTACGTCAAACCATGATGTGAGATATTAGACACTGCGATGCCTGCAAGTCTTCAGGCTCTGTTTGCTGTAATCAGCTGAGATCTAGAGCTGGCGCAAAAATGCATCAGATTGCAAGGAATCAGTCCTTCCATGAGGCAGCGCCTAAACGCTGGATCTCTCTGCCCATTGACATTGAGCAGGTGCCTCTGATGTACGGTTTGCAGCGTCTGCTAAAAACGTTTTCATTTCGGCAAGCCTTACCCATACATGCAATTTTGGCACGCAATTTTATTTTATTATGTATATTATTTATCTGATGATTTTACTGATCTTTTGAGGAAAAATTAGGTTGGTTTGTTTTCAGCATCTGACTTTATGGGAACTTTTAATCCTATTTTGTATTTTATGTAAACAACTTAGAAGATTAAGTGGTATATAAATATAAATATAAAACAAAGACTAATGAGAGAAGAATGTAAAGCATTTCCCACACACATTCACACCGCTCTGGGTAAGTCATGTTTTCATCATGACTATAAAATAAGCACAGGTAAGGAAGGGGAAGGACGAAAAGAACGGGGTTCAAATTCTCACGTGCATGAAGCTCACTGAGTGATCTTTGACCACTCTCTTTCTCTCTCTCTCTCTCTCAGCCTTGCCTATCTCACAGAGTTTCTGTGAGCATAAAATGGAGGGGGAGGAATGCTGTATGCTGCTTTGAGCTCATTGGAGAGGAAAGGCAGACTATAAATGTAGCATAAAAGTCAGAGAACAGCAGGAAGAAGTCTATTGTGTTGACGTCATGCTTGTGGGCTTCTGATAGGCACTTGGTTGGCCAATGTGGGGAGCACGTTGCTGCACTGGATAGCCTTTGGCCTGGTCCAGCAGGGCTTATGTTACTTATGTTCTTATGGAACAGCAGCTGATGGAGGCAGTTCTGGAAGGGAAAGAGCCAAAAGGCTTTTAATAGAAAAATACAATTGTAGAGTTGGAAGGGACCCCAAGAGTCACCTAGAACAACCCCCTGCCACAAGGAGTGTCTCAGGCAGAAGGAGTGGGCATTGCTCTCCCACCTGTCTCTTGAGGGAATGTGGAATGGGTGCAGATGGGTCGGCAGCATCTTCTCAGCAGTACAGAGTTCAAGGGAAAGAAGGTTCCCCCATTCAGCTTTGTTTATTGTCACATTTGCCAAATCAAAACCATACGCAACTGGAACAATGGCTGGAATCGTGTCCCTTTTTTGCCCATTGGGTTGAAATAAAATCATGGGTGGATTCTAAATTATGACACAACCAACAACCATTCTTTGGATTTGGGTCCTGGTTGAGCCACCGTTTTGATCCTTGCGGTTTGCAGTCATGCCTTCATCTGCATCTGACTGGGAATGTATTCTTGCATATCATGGTTTCATGGCTATTATATCTATATTCTGTCCCATTTCAGCACAAGATTGAATTTACAATAGCATGCCAAGAGGGAGAAGTGGAAAAACAAGATGATTAGTCCTGTTTTGTAGAGGATCAGGGCTGTTTATACCTATAAATTTCAAAGGGCAAGCCAGGAACAAAAAGATATCCATGGGACCGCTACATCAGGAAGTGCAAGTTATTACAGATGTATTGATTTAATCAGGCCTTGCGATAGGTTTATTTATGAAAAGCAGCTGTTGCAGAAATGTGTGACTTTGAAGACACAAGAACACACGATGGATCTCACCTCCCTTTACAAAAAGAAAATGGCCTGATAAGCTTTATCAGAGATGACTTCTGCCACCTTACACTTTGAGTGTTTACCAGCTCATTCCTGGAATTGCTGTCTTCAATTTCCAGGCAATCCAGCCCCGTGAAGCTTGGGCCAAACAAAGTCATTAGTTTAGAGCAGGCGTGGGAAAATTTGACCTGCTAAATGTTGCTGCACTACATCTCCCATCATGGCCAGTGGCCAAGGGTGATGGGAGTTGTAGTTCCGCACACTTGCCATACAGACATGAAAAATAAAGCTGATGACTTCTGTTGTGGCCAGTTAGCTACTGAGCCAAGTTTAAGGTGTCTCACATAGACTGCTCAGGGAACTACTATCTGTGGACAAAGTCCTCCTGAACATGCCGCAAGCTACAAAGTTTTATCTGTTGGGGATTACAGAGGAGGACCCTGTCAGTTTTGGCTCCTGTGGAACAAAGTCAGGTGAGTACAAAAAGGAAAGAGTTACAGCTCAGTTGCAGAGCATCTGCTTTGCATGCAGAAGGTCCCAGGTTTGATCCCTGGTACCTCTAGGCAGAGCTGGGGGTGGGGAGACAAACAAACCCCAGTCTGAGATCCTAGAAAGCTGCTGTGAGCCAGTGCAAATTATACTGAGCTGGATGACCTTAAGATCTAACTCTATGTGCCTCTCCTGTAAATTTGCATAGATTCCCTATCCAAGCCCTTTAAGCTTGGCCATGAGATGCAGATGCATGGTGCATTATGGGAAACTCCTCAGATGGTGCTTAAATGGAGCCTTCATGTTGAGTGTGCTTCTGATGCTGGGGGAATAAAAAGAGGCTGCAGGTGAATGCTGGACTAGTTTAACCTCCCTGCTCTGATACAACAAGGCAACTTCTTCCAGTTCTGTTCTTAATTTTGAAAACTGCACTTACATAAGTGACCCAGATTACAAATAATCCAGACATTTCAACATGTAAATTGATAGAGTGGAACAATCCTTCAGTAACTGATCAATGATGTATACTGCCAAGGTTTAAGCAGCAAGGAATGTTCACTAATACTGGTTGCCCATTTTATGTAGTCTCTCCAGTTTTAGGTCTAGGTTGGAGCCAGGCTAAGTCATGCTTAAAGTAGACCTATAGAAATCAATGGGACAAGTGCCCAATGATTTCAGTAGGGACATCCTAAGCATGACAACGAAGATTCATGAGGAACAGCTGAGGGAGTTGGGTATGTTTAGTCTGGAGAAGAGAAGACTGAGAAGTGATATGATAGCCATCTTCACATATCTGAAGGGCTGTTCCATAGAAGATAGAGCAAACTTGTTTTCTGCTGCCTTGGAGGGTAGGACCTGAACCAATGGATTCAAATGACAAGAAAGGAGATTCTGACTAAAAATCAGGAAGATCATTCTGATGGTAAGAGCTGTTCAATAGTGGAATGGATTCCCTCAGAAAGTGGTGGGCTCTCCTTCCTGGATGTTTTTAAACAGAGGTTGGATAGCAATCTGTCTGGGATTCTTTAGCTGCTATTCCTGCATTGCAAGGAATTGGACTAGATCATTTGGCCAACTCCTAGGGGCCAAGGGGTATTTGCTCTCTCAATAAAATATTTGGGGGGGCCGCCCCCTCCAAGTTGATGGGCATTACCATTCAGATAGTGTGCGTGCACCGCATCATATGATCAATTATGTGAGGCGGAGCTTACTTGCCCTCCTATATTTTATTCAAGTAGGCACTCCAGGACTAGATGACTCTTGTGGTCCCTTCCAACTTGACAATTCTATGATTCTATGAAAGCAAGTCCTGTTCATTTCAATGGGTCTACTCTAAATCTTGATCCAAACCAAAGTTCCCATACATTGAATGAGGCATGCCCTGGAGAACTTTGTGGTAGATTGTGTACCTCATGTTGATCAGCATGGAGGTGGTGAATTTTTGCTTTTCTGGGTCAAGTACCAGCCTAATTACTTGTTTGTTTTTCTGGCCCTGGCTATTAGCCATGGTGACAATCTGAATCCTCCCTATTTGAAATTAATATATCATTGGGCATCAGCTGCTATGGAACCACAGTGGAAGAGGTACATTGTACTCATATTCATGGACTCTTTGAAGGCATCATCTGGTTGGCCACTTTGGACTGATCCAGCAATTCTCTCCTTATATTCTTAGCGGGCTCTTTTTCCCTGGCATAAGTCATTGTAATTCCTTCCAAAATGCTAACTGCCGATGTCTCCAGCTTCTTTCAGAAAGATGCCACATGCTCTTGTCTCTTGCTCATGCAAAACAACTTGTTCTGGCCACAATTTTCCCCAAACTATTTCAAAACGCCAGGAGCCAAGAGAATGTAGCCTTCAGCCTCCAAACACCCTGGTTCCTTTGAGACCAACAGTTTGTTGGAATCACTCTCAGCACTTATGGGGAAAATATCAAGCTTGTTGCCAGTTATTTCTGGAATGGTTGGCTTGCCTCAGTGACCTACAATGGGGACGGATAGTTCCTTTCCAGGGAAGTTGCTTTCGTTTATGTTTTCATGAGTGAGCAATTGCAAAGCACTTTGCTATGGTTTTTTATTGAGCCCATAAGAACATAATAGATTTCTGCTGGATCAGGCCAATGGCCCATCTAGTCTAATGACTTGTTCTCAGAGTGGCCAACCATATGCTTGTGGAAAGCTAACAAGCAGGATTTGAACACAAGAGCACTCTTCCCTCCTGTGGGTTCCAGCAAGTGGTATTCAGAAGCGTTGCTGCTCCATCCATGGAGGCAGAGCACAGTCATCATGGCTAGGAGCCATCAATCACCCTCTCCATGAATTTGTCTAATCTTCTTTCAAAGCTGTCGAGGTTGGTGGCCACCACTGCCTCCTGTGGGAGTGAGAACTTGTGAATATGGTCAGGACAGTATGTAATACAACATTTTACAAAATTAAACCATACCATCTGGAAGTCTGATCTGTCACGTTTGTCCTAACAGATTCACAGTTTTGCATTTTGATTTCTCAAAGCTGCTTTAAATATAAGCAAGTCCAGATATTTAATTCGTTGATCTCATCCTGTTGAACATCTTTTCAGTCACCCTTTTTCCTGAGGCTTATATTACAACGCTAATAGACACACAAATGGAGAGTCATCTTAAAACGAAATGCTAGGAAGTTCTATCAAATGCTTCATTGCCATCTACAAACATACATGTCGAGACATTTGGATAGCGGGTGCCCATATTATACTGGACTATGGACCAATCAAATGGAGCCTAGAAGAAAATAGGAGATTCAGCCCAATAGATCAGGGACAAGGTCAGTAGAAATATCCCAGTGGTGCCCTCCCAGTGGCCTTTGTAGTGTGCAATGAGTCATGCAAAACCACTAGGGAGTGCAGAGGGGGGCCTGTATTTCCACCCTCATTAAAAGCTTGGTTCAGTGGGGCACAAATGAGCATTGCCACATGGATGGGGGTGCTTGACATTGACCTCTGCAGCAGCTAATCCTGTGCAAGACCTGCTTCTTTGCACAGCTTCCCCTTAGTCAAGCAGGGCAAATGTCTCAATGGTGCGTGAAACTGTCATAGAATAATAAAATCACAGAATTGTAGAGGTGGAAGAGACCATGAGGGTCACCTAGTCCAACCCCCTGCAATGCAGGGAACTTTGGCCAACATGGGGCTCAAACCCACAACCCTGAGATTAAGAGTCTCAAGTGAGTCGTCTCAGTTTCGATTTCTTATATTTTCTCATCCCCCCCCCCAAATGGGAGAGACCTGCTTCTTCATGTGTAAGCAACTGCTTACATCAACCCCATACTCCTGATCTGCATGCCAAATCCTACAATCACACTTTTTAAATAAAACAAACCCAGACTCAGGAACAGGAGAGTGTGATTTGCAGGGAGGCAAGATGTGCTTGTGGGGTGGGACTCTTCCAAAGCTTTAAAACAACAACAGCACTAAAATCGGACATGAGATAATATTGGCTATGTAGCCCAAAGGCTAGGTAACCAGGAACTGGAATCAAGTTGTTTACTGCATGGTGTGTGTACACATAAGAGAGATCAAGAATGGTTTGGCAATCATGAATAGGGATGGGCAAATATTTCCATTTTGGTTTCTCCGCCCCCCTCCCCCCACTTTTTCCAAACTTAATTTCAATTCTCCACATTTCCACACTAGTTAGATATTTTTTTAAGCGTGCATGGAAATTTATCAGCATTTTAGTGCAATTTTTTCTATGCCATTTTGCCTACTATACACATTTGTAAGTAACTTTTTCTAATAGAATGAAAATTTTAGTGTTATTTTCATTAATATATGTGTTTTTTCTGCACATTTTTCTCTAGCAGATGTATTTCTGTACACATAACTTGGATGGAGAACGGCACTGCAAAATTCAGAGGCATGCAAATTGTGAAGGATGGCTGTGTTTCACTTTGAACATTGCTTTGGAAAGTGCGAATTAGGGTTAAATGCAAACTGAATCAAACCTCTCTACTCAAACAGCACTCGTGATATATAAAGCTTGTCTATTTGCACCACCTGTGCAACCTTGTTTTGCAAATTAGAAGTGTGTTCTGCAGCTAGGGGCTACATAGAACACTGGAACAAACTGCCCAGGAGTGTTATGGAAACAATTGGTTGGACAAGTTTAGCTTGATGTAGGTATGGGCCGAGCAGCTAATTCCATCCTGTTCCATCCCTTGTTATCCTACTGCAACCATTCCTTCCTGTTTTGTGCATTTTGTTTGCACTTTCAACAAAAAGCACATACTTTTTTATGTAAAATGCATACTCTACAATGTTTTTCAAGGCATTCATTAGTAAGATTTTTAAAATGTGTCTTTTATGTAAAGTAATATTTTTGTGTGCACTCTTTCTGCATTGGGGTGTATGGGGTGTTAGGGGAGGGGTAGTACCTCTGGTGGGGGAGACTGCTACCACTGAGAAGGTCCACTTCCATCTCCAACATACCCTATAATATTTCTCCAATGAAAATAGGGATATCTCATTTCACAATGATAATTTTGCTATTTATACCCCACATATCAGTGGTGGCCAAACTCAGCCCTCCAGATGTTTTGGGACTACAATTCCCATCATCCCTGACCACTGGTTCTGTTAGCTAGGGATGATGGGAGTTGTAGTCTCAAAACATCTGGAGGGCTGAGTTTGGCCCTCACTGCCACACATCTTACTGGGTTGCCCAGCTACTCTGAGCAGCTTCCAACATATACAAAAACATAAGAAAACATTAAAAACACTTTCCTATACAGGATTGCCTTCAGATGGCTCGGGGGTCAGATAACTCCATATCCTCCAACATGAGAATAGGGACGTCCTAAGGAAAAGTAGGACATTCCGGGATCAAATCAGAAACTGGGACGGCTTCTCTAAATCAGGGACATCCCTGGAAAATAGGGACACTTGAAGGGTCTGACATAATCACCAAGTAACAATCCACTGACCATAGAGGAACCAGCAGGATCTCTTTGAAAACTTTCAAAAGATTAGCTTGGTCTGTACTGGGGGAAAGGAGGTATTCTGGTCCCAAGTCATTTAGGGCTTCAAATGTCAATGATGAAACCTTGAATTTGGCTCAGTAGCTAATAAGCAGCCAGCACAGGTGCTTCAACATTGGTATAATATATATGTAAAGCCCATTAAATAACCCAGCAGCTTCATTTTACACTAAACTGCAGCTTCTGAACCAGGAGCAAAAGTAGACCCACATAAAGAGCATTACAGTAGTCTAATCAGAAGGTTTTTTCTTTGCTAAGATACTTGTCTTGTTCCCATTGAAGATACTTCCCTGTAAATCAAAGTCCCAGTGAATATGCTCTACACATCTGACATTAATTTCAATTTGGGCTAGATATCTAAAGGAGAAGTTTCTTCCCCTATTTCTGTTTACTTTTTCCCAGGCCTCCAAAGTCCATTGACAAAGACGCTTCATTTATTACCAGGCAAACAGGGGGGTTTGCGACAAGGGGATCAAGCTGTTGCGTAAACAACAGTATGCAAAGCCACAGATGGAGACAAGAGAGAAAACAAACAGAGGACACAAAGTTTGAATTTGGTGGTATTTCCAAACTGTCAAAACAGGAGGCAGGCACAGGGACCTATGAGACACAACCCTGACCTTCCAGAAACAAAGAAACATGCTTCAGCATTCTACAGTTTATTCATCACATACAATTTTATTACTTGGAGGCAAATGATTTTCACCTGTCGAATCCCAAAGGCTGTGAGAGATCAACAATACATAAGGTCATCTTGGTGAAAACTCAGGGCAGACTAAAAGGAAGTCCTTTTTCACACAGTAATGGAATTCATTCCCACAAGATGCAGTGAGGGCTCCTAACATTAAAAGGTAAAAGTAAAGGTAAAGGGACCCCTGACCATTAGGTCCAGTCGTGACCGTCTCTGGGGTTGCGGCGCTTATCTCGCTTTATTGGCCGAGGGAACCAGCATACAGCTTCTGGGTCATGTGGCCAGCATGACTAAGCCGCTTCTGGTGAACCAGAGAAGTGCACGGAAATGCCGTTTGCCTTCCCGCTGAAGCAGTAGCTATTTATCTACTTGCACTTTGATGTGCTTTCGAACTGCTAGGTTGGCAGGAGCAGGGACCGAGCAACGGGAGCTCACCCCCTCGCGGGGATTTGAACCGCCGACCTTCTGATCGGCAAGTCCTAGGCTCTGTGGTTTAACCCACAGCGCCACCCGCGTCCCAGCCCAACATTAAAAGAGGATTAGACAAATTCACGGAGGAGAAGGCTATCAAAGGCTATTAGCCACAATGGCTAGAGTATGTTCTACCCAGTGGTGGAGCTTCATGTTCTGGCACCAGGGGGCGGAGAGCAGATGGGGGCATGGCTGGTGCGTGTCCGGGGGGCATGATGCACTGCCTGCAGGGGCATGGTGCCCAGTGTGTGTGGGAGGGGCAGCCGTGATGGCACCACACTGGGATCACGCTGCTGGGAGCAGCGCACTCGCCCCGCGCCCCTCTTCCTCTGCCAGTGGTTCTTCCTCCACTGCTGGAGGGAGGATGCCTGTGAATGCCAGCTGCTGGGAATCACAAGTGGGGAGTGAGTGCCACTGCCCTCAGGTCCTGCTTCTGGATTTCCCCATAGAGGTGTCTGGTTGGCCACTGTGAGCTGGATTAGATGGGCTTTTGGCTTGACCCAGCAAGGCTGTCCTTATGTTCTAAACTAAGGAAATATCTAAAACATACCAAATGCTGCTCCTCACCTCCTAACAAGCTGAATCCCTACAATTCTAACCCTAATGAGGACCTTGGGAGCCATCGCCTGTTGAGCCATCCCCAGGTTAAAAGAATCAAGGTCAATAAATGGAAAGTGAGCTACTCAGTCAATTAATTTGGCATAATCAGGGATTCATCAATAAAAATCTGCATATGCCTGTATAGGATTTGGAGGGATGCATTTTAAAAAGTGATTCACATATTAATAAAGCAGGGGGCATCTTAGAAGAGACATTTACATACTGTGTCTGAAAGAGGAAATGTCATCTCTCTCTCTCATTTATAAATCACTTTTTTAAAAAAACAACTGTCTTGTTTTTTGGTTTCTTAGATAATTTTATAGGCAAAGTGTTGGTGCTGACCTTTAAAGCCCTAAACGGCCTTGGCCCAGTATATCTAAAGGAACGTCTCCACCCCCATTGCTCAGACCGGACATTGAGGTCCTCCTCCGAGGGTTTTCTGGCGGTTCCCTCACTGCAAGAAGTGAGGTTACAGGGAACCAGGCAGAGGGCCTTTTCAGCAGTGGCACCCTCCCTGTGAAACACTCTCCCATCAGATGTCAAGGAAATAAACAACTAAACAATATTCCGAAGAATCTGAAAACAGCCCTGTATCATGAAGGATTAATGTTTGACGTTTACTATGTTTTTTATGTGCTGTAAGCCACCCAGAGTGGCTAGGGAAACCTAGCCAGATGGGCGGAGTATAAATGAAATTGCTGTTGTTGTTGTTGTTCCGCCTTTCTCCCAATGCAGGACCCAAAGTGGTTGACAGCACAAATTAAAACAAATTCAACTAAAACATGCACAATAAATATTTTAAAAACCAATAAATAATCCTATAAAACAGTACCAAAAACACTCAAAACCTTTTACAAGCACACAAAAATGTTCTCCATTGATTTGAGAATGAAATGCTGTGTCCAGGGCAGCTGTCTACCAGCTCCACCTGGTACGCAGGCTAAGACCCTACCTGCCCGCGGACTGTCTTGCCAGAGTGGTGCATGCTCTAGTTATCTCCCGCTTGGACTACTGCAACGCACTCTACGTGGGACTACCTTTGAAGGTGACCCGGAAACTGCAATTAATCCAGAATGCGGCAGCTAGACTGGTGACTGGGAGTGGCCGCTGGGACCACATAACACTGGTTCTGAGAGATCTGCATTGGCTCCCAGTACGTTTCCGAGCACAATTCAAAGTGTTGGTGCTGACCTTTAAAGCCCTAAACGGCCTTGGTCCTGTATACCTGAAGGAGCGTCTCCACCCCCATCGTTCAGCCCGGACACTGAGATCTAGCACCGAGGGCCTTCTGGCGGTTCCCTCATTGCGAGAAGTAAGGTTACAGGGAACCAGGCAGAGGGCCTTCTCGGTAGTGGCGCCTGCCCTGTGGAACGCCCTCCCAGCAGATGTCAAAGCAATAAACAACTATTTTACTTTTAAAAGACAACTGAAGGCAGCCCTCTTTAGGGAAGTTTTTAATGTCCGATGCTGTAGTTTTTAATATTCAGTTGGAAGCCGCCCAGATGGGCAGGGTATAAATAATAAATTATTATTATTATTATTATTATTATTATTATTATTATGCTGTACATATGCAGCCTGTTTGCTTTAGAAGGGGTCGATGGTTAGCATTACATCTGCACCAGCATTTTCACTAACCCTAGGGTCTATGTTTAATAAAGCATAGAGGAGACAGAGCAGAGGGATGTATTCTGGATAGTGAACCAGGGACTCTCAGCATGCAAAGCAGATGCTCTCCCACTGAGCTATGGTCTTTTCTACAAATGTGCACTGGGGAATTCAGGTGAGAAATGAGCTGTTGCTATTCTTATCTAGGAAAAGTTAAAGGGTATGGGGGGTGGGGGAAGGAGTTTGAAGAGTCAGCAAATTGGCTGTGTTGATAAAACAATTTTAATGGGAGGCTTCTTTTCTGCAGCATTTCTGGATCCACATCAGAGAGGCAATAAAGCACCGCAGACACCACAGCAATTGTATTGCTCAGGAAATCTGGGACGTGAGCCACGGTGTGTGACAAACACCGGCAGTGGAAGGCTGCTCTGCCAAATACGGTTGCCATGCATGGACCTGTTGCCATCCCATCAGGGCCTTCCCCCGCTCCCTGAACTATCCACAAAGCGCTTTATCGGTCCATCCCATGCTTTGAATGTAAACAACATTTGGCTCGTACCTGAGAGGAGAGAGGCCCCAGGAGAACTCTGCACAGGATATTCCCAGCCTTTTTAATACTTCCTTTCTCGGCGCATTATGAAGTCTGACTGACAAGTCCTAGGAAAATGGCTTTGGGTTTCCCCCCCAGGAGCCGGACAGCCATAAAAACGCAAAAACATAACAACAGAGCTGTTAATCCTGACCCTGTTGTACTGTATGCGTCGAATAACAGCTCCCCAGCTGTGAAATGCATGGCCTGCTTAGGTGAAGATGGCAGACGTCAGGAGGACGAGGTCAAAGGTCGCGTCATATTTTGTCACTTTGAAAGGCCCTGGGGTGGGGGCTGCGTAATGACCAACACTCTGCCAAAAACTTGGTGTGATGATGAGACGGACGCCCAACAACATTTTCCATCTGTTTACAATTTTTTAATTGACTTTTCAGTAAACTGTGAGTGCTTGCAGGAGAAAAAGAATTCAGTGATTGCGAGTGAGTGTGAGAGACTAACTCTGGGAAACAGGTGTAAGTAGCCTCACCTAAAAGGTAATTGTCAGAGGATGGCATGAAAGTCAGAGGATGGCATGGCATTGGAAGGGGTTTTATGGATGAACTTCTCTGGACATCTGTCACAGGTGCTTTAGTTGAGATTACTGCATCTGCAGGAGGTTGGACCAGATGATCCTCAGGTTTCCTTCCAACCATACAATTGTATGATTCTAGGATTCTATGACCTCCTATCCTTAGTGAGGGGACATATAATCATATGATGTACGGGTGACCTTCCAGAAATTTATGGACTACAGCTCCCATCATCCCTGACCATTGGCCGTGCTGATGGGTGTCAGAGTCCAACAACAATGGGAGGGCGACAGATTCCTCACCTCTAATGTAAATAGTATATTCAGCATTGCCTTGTCAATCTTCAAAGAGGATAAGTGATGCCGTGGAATGCAAATCCCTCTGCTGGATTTTGAACGTTGCTTAAACATAAAAATGTAAGAAGGGCCTGCTGGATCAGGCCAACAGCCCATCTAGCCCAGCATCTTGTTCTCACTGTGGTTACCCAGACGACTGTGGGAAACCTCAAGCAGCACCCAAGCACAAGAACACTCTCCCACCCCTGTGGCTTCCAGAGGCAGAACATAGCCATTGTGACTAGTAGACATTGAAAGCCTTATACTACATGAATTTGTCTAATATCCTCTTTTAAAACCATCCAAATTGGTGTCCATCATTGCTTACTATGGGAGTGAGTTCCATAGTTTAACTACGCACAGCACAAATAATTACTTCCTTCTATCTGTCCTGAATTTTACAGCATTCAGCTTCTTTGAGTGTCTACAAGTTCTAGCGCTGTGAGAAAGGGCTCTGTCCACTTTCTTCATGTCATGCATAACTTTACTAACTTCCATAATGTCACCTCTTACTTGCCTTTTCTCTAAACTAAGAAGTCCCAAGACGATGATTCCCATCATCCTTGACCATTGGCCCCGCCGGCTGTTTCTGATGGGAGCTGGACTCCAAGAACATCAGGAGGGCAACAGTTCCCCCATCCCTGTGAAAGCAGTAAGTAGTACCATGGAATGCAAATCCTCCTGACAGATTTTGCACATTACCTAGTCAAGATGTGTAGTGATGATTCTGCATACAAAGCTGGCAGTATATAAAAGGCCATATTTACATGGGCAAGTTACACACCAGCAGCACTTGGAGACTTGGATGGATAATGCACAAAATCCTTGGATGAAAACGTGCATTCTTAGCAGCTCATGCCGTTAAGAACATAGGAATGTAAGATGAGCCCTGTTGGATCACAGCAAAGGTCCATCTAATCCAGCATCCTCTTTTCAACAACGGCTGACCAGATGTCTCTAGGAAGTCCTCAAGCTTGTTATGAATGCATTGACCTTTCAGCATTGCATGTTCCCTTCATCTGGTATTCAGAGGTAGCCTGCTATTTTCCACTGTCATTATATATTACATGTTGACAGCACTACCCTCCATGGATTCACTGATACCCATTTTTTTGTCTTCAAGTGACAATGTAAAATCATCTGTCTATGGCATGGTGGTCCTCTCCATTTTGTTGGGCTTCATCTCCCATCAGCTCCAGTCAGTATGGACGATGGTCAGAGTTGATGGGAGCTGCAGTCCAACATCCTCTGGAGGGCCACAAGTTCCCTACATGAAATGGACCTTTGATAGCTCCTTTTATGTTTGCAACTCTTAAAAGGTACAACTGACCTGTATTGTTGTGCTGCTACATGTCCACTCTTGCTTAAGAGCATAAGAAGTGCCTTGCTTGGCTCAGACAAGGCCCACTTAATCCAACATTCTTTGCAAAAATCTCAACAATCTGCAGACAGTCTGTGGTCATCAGAAATTGACTGGTGATCCCTGCCCTTGCTTCCCAACCCTGTTGCCCTCCCACTTCATGTCTCTCCAAGAGGTACAACTGAACTTTGCATCCTCTTATTGTATCAAAATGGATCCCTTATACACCCAGTAGATTGCTTTGGTCTGCAGGAAAGTTTCTCTAGCAAGTTCCAAACATCTCAGAATCTTGTTCCGTGGTAACTCAGAGCAGGGCTTTTTTTTAGTGTGGCTGCCCCCATTTTGTGGAATAGCCTTCCTATTAAGATACAACAAGCTTTTTCTGTCCTTTCTGGAAACCAATTGAACACATTTTTTTTCTGACAGGCTTTCCCATCTGGATGAATGGATCTTTACCACAATTGTCTAATTTGTATAGGTTTTAGTCTTGTCTTAAAGGTATTTGCTGGTTTTGTGTTTTTAACTATTGTTAATGACCTTTAGCATGCATCATCCTGAGAAGGTTGTTTTGAAGGTGATCAATAAATCAGTAATGATGATGATAATTTATAGCCTGATACAATCTCCTTTAATGCTTTCTCTCCCCCCCCCCACCTGTCTACATGTGTTATTTAGATAATGATGGTGTTCTGGATGCCCACAATAATCTAAAACGCCATTGCAGTGAAGAGACCATGACGTTATTACTCTGAAATATGTGGCTCAATATTTCATTGGCCTTTTTTTGGCCGCCACGTTGCAGAACTAATGATTTGGTTGCTGTCTGTCCCCCTCCTGAGGGGCTCGTTTAAACATCACTGTTTCCAGGTACTTCTCCTTTCTACTCCATATCTGGGTTTTCGATTAGCCTTGTCCAGATGTATCAGATGCCTTCATTTTAGTTCCAAGTTCAATTTAATTTTATTATTTTTCTCCCCACTTTCCAATTTTGTTAAACCAGCTGTTGGGTGAAAATGGGTTAGGTTTCATTGGTGTCCTCCCTATCACCCACAGGCATCTCCTTCGGCCTCTTGGCTGAATCCTACCACTCACTGCATCAATGTCTAGCCTCTAGCCTTTACTTCTAAGATTTGAAGAAGAGTTGTAGCTCAATATTAGAGCATCTGTGTCACATGCCAAAGGTTCCAGGTTCAATCCCCAACATCTCCAAGTCAGCCTGGGAAAGTTCCTATCTGGTAAGCTGCTGCAGATCAGTGTAGACTAGGGTGAGGAACCTCAGGCTGTCCGCCTGCAGTCTGTGGCCTGCAAGTAGCCACACTTGATACAATCAAGGGCCAAGAGGGAGCCATGGCCACGAGGAACCAAACTCAGATGCAGGATTATAGGAAGCTGGCTTATACAAAGCCAGGCCATTGCTCTGTCTAGCTCAGTGTTGTCTACACAGACTGGCAGAAACTCTCCAGGGTTTCAGGCAGAAGTATTTCTCCATGCTACCTGAAGATGCCAGGGATCTTCTGAATGAAAGCAGATGCAATACTCCTGAGCTATGACCCTTCCACATACATCCAGACCTGGAGAGAGAGAGAGATGCCTGGTTTGGGGGCAACACGATGGGCTAGATGGCCAAAAATAGATAGATGGCCTGGTATAAGGCAGCTGCCCCAGCTCTATTTCCTACATGTCCTTGAGACAAAGACACCCCCACACCCTGCAGCCAGTTTGCTTTTCTTCCTGGGAAGGAAGGGGAATATCTTTGACCAATTTGGAGTGGCACCTGCTGGGACCTGTCAAGGCAGGCTGTGGAAATCTGAAGGGAGCCACATGGCTGGATCATCCTTGTTGCCTTTCAAGCTACCGTGTTTGATTGACAAGGTCTTATCAGTCCAGGGTGATTTCCAGAGGAGCTTCAGGAAGGCAAATGAGTCAGCAGACTTAGCAGATGAAAAATCCCAAAGATGGTGATAATTAACTTGCGCCTTGTGTTGCCGCCTTCCCAGCCATCAAGTCACATGCAAGAGCTCCTTTGTGTGAAATGATGTTTTTGTTTAAAGAGCTAACTGAGAGAAAACACTCCTCGTGACATCTCACTGTCTGCGTTCATCTGGTTTCCCAGTCACCAACCAGATAAACTTCTGGTGGATCTAAATAAGGCCAAACCCCAGTTGGAAAATGTGGATTTTCTACCAGTTATTTCCTCACATTTCCCATCACAGCTATCAATCTCATACTTGTAAAGCTGCAGTGACAGGAAATTAGAGATGTAGTTTATGTCAATTCTACTCCACCTTTTTGCCAAGAAGTTCAACGTGTTCATGGTCGCAACCCATCATTTTGACTTCCCAACAAATCTCTGAGGTATTTTTGGCTGAGAGGCAGTAACTGGCCTTCTGAGTGGGGTTTTGAATTCTGGTCCTCCCTGTCCTAATCTGATACTCTGACCACTATGCTGTTCTGGCTTAGAGATGGATTGTTAAAGCACTCAGGGAATTAATATCCACATTTCCCCAAGCTAATTTCCCAAACATAATGCATTTGTGTGTGCTATTTTCACTCACACACATTTTTGTTCCTACACGTTCTGTACACTTCATCTAGATGGACATTGCAAAGGACATTGCAAAATTTAGCGTGAAGTTGGGAGCTTTGCATTAAAATGTGAACCAAACTTTACTTCTCCCCCATTCCACACACATACACACTGCTTGGTTTATTAAAATGTTCAAATTCTTGATTAAAAAACCCAGTTAAAACAGGTATTTGAAAGCACTTTAAAATGATCAAAATCAGCAGTAGCTGATGTCTCTGAAATTTCTGTTTGTCTGGATAGGCCTGCTTACACAAAAACGTTTTAAGCAGGTGCCGATAAGTATACAGTGAAGACGCTTGCCTGATGTCAACAGGCAGGTATTTCAAAAGTGTAGGTGCTGCCACATTACAATATCAGTTCTTACAAGTGAATGGACTGGTATTATGTGGCACCTACATCTATCTATCATCTATCTATCTATATCTATCTATCATCTATCTATCATTCTATCTATCATCTATCTATATCTATCTATCTATCTATCTATCTATCTATCTATCTATCTATCCCCATGTCACTGAAAGTATTGGTTTATTTGAAAACACCCCAAGCAGAGCTGTATGGCATTAAGGCTCTGTTACTGTGATGTGTGTGCCAGTTCAATCTCAGCAATCCCCGTCTGCTCCCACTTATTACATCATGAAGGGCAGAGACAAATGGGGCAAGACGGACGAATTTATTAGCCCTCCTGATATGTTAAAAGCATTCTGTCAAAGAATTTGAAAAATGCTTCTCATATTTAAGCATCCAGAGACAGCAAATTCCCCTCTTGAGGGAGGAGAGGCATGCAAAACCCATCAGGACCTCGGTGTGGAAATCCAGAAACTGGCTCGTGGTATCCACTTACTGACGAATTGGTATTATTTAAAAGCCACGTGAGGGTCTCATTGTCGGCAGTTCAGGAGAAACGCAGGTCTCATCTCTATAAAGGAGTTGGGAGAACGGGGAGGGGGACTCTGAGCTGGTAAAATGGTGAGATTAATGGGACCGGGAGAAGCTGTTGACAGAAGATCTAGAGGGGAACAAAATTGGAAAAGTGATCCTCATTTGGCTGCAGCCCTTGACAATTAACAAAAGTCTCAAAGCTTTCTGCAGATGCAGCCTGTGGCAATAAAAGGGCTGCCTGGAAAGAAATAAGTATTTGATGCACACATCAGAGAGTCTATAATTCCACCATGCACATTCGCTTCAGTAAATGAACTCCCAGATCACAGAAGGTGGGATTCAGCATGAATGAAGGTCATGCAATTGACTATAGTAAAATGGGGGCTTCTCCCTCCCACCACCGTTAAGGACAATCCTGGCTGGCCTTTTTATTTTATGTATTTAGATGTATTTTTAAACAGCTTAATATTTTATTTAGAAATTCTAAGTGGTGTACAACAGTGCAAAATGTAAGAACACTCAAACAATGTAATAAAACAGAACAAAAAACAAGCAAGTTTAGTCCAATGTATTAAATATATATATTCAGTTTATGACATATATTTTCAGGCCAGTGGGCACATCTGGATTTTTGAGCAGATGCTATGGGCACCACCCTCTCTGGTCCCTTTTCTTCTCCCTCCTCCAAATAAGCCTGGAAGTCGTCGTAGGAAGTCAGTCCATTGGTCCATCTCACTCAGTATTGCCTGCACTGACTGGAAGTGGATCGCCAGGGTTTCAGACCAAGGTTTCTTCCTAACTGGGGATACCAGGGATTGAACCTGGGGCCTTCTGTGTACAAAGCAGCTGCTATACCACTGAGCTATACCCCTTTTCCACCCCCCCATCCCCATGAAAGAGACATGTACTGGAAGGAGTGACTGGTTGGCTCCCCCTGTGTGTTGGCACTGTGCTCCTTGCCACCACGTTGCCCCTCCCACTCTCTCTCCCAGTAGGTCCCAGTGATAATGGTGACAGCAGATCAGGTTTGTGCTGTTGGCCTGACCCTCTGACCACTACTGGTGAAGGTGGATTTCATTGCTCGAGACTTGATAATTCTAAACAATTATGAACTTTGTCCATTAAAAAGTCTTGCATTTGAGCTGGTGTTGGAGGATATGAAATTCTGTTTATGATTGTTCATCTGTGATAGCTCTTTCAACATGCAAAATGAGTCGCCCCTTGAGGAGTCTTTCCTTGATTTTTTAAAATATTATATTATTATTGTTACATTTGTATCACACCTTTCCTTTAAGGAGCTCAGAGTGGCACATATAATTCTCCTCCCTCTCCCCATTTTATCCTCACAACAACCCTGTGAGGCTGGTTAGGCTGAGAGGTAGTGACTGGTGTGAAGTCACCCAGTGAGCTTCATGGTTAAGTGGGGTTTTGAACCCTAGTCTCCCACGTCCTAGCTCAGCACTCTAACCAATACACCATACTAGCTCTGCTCCAGATCCAAATACTTGTATGAACCTAATGCCTGGGGATGTGGAGAGATATTCAATACAGTTTGCATTTAGAGGCAAACCTTCCTAATCTGAGCTTTCCGAAGCAATCTGAGAACTTAAACTGCCATCCTTCAAAATTCGCATATCTACGAATTTTGCACTGCAAATCTCCAATCAAGTAATTTGTACAATAATTCATATTGCACATAAAGGGTGCATCAAAAGGCACATATTAGTGAAAGTAACATAAAATGCATTATAACAGGGAAAACTGCTTCAGGGAAATGTGTATATTAGGCAGAATCGCATACAAATATGTAAGTTAGAAGAAATGCAACTGAAATGCTGATCCATTTTCATGAGAACCGTCTTTTAAAAAAGAAAACAAACTTAATGCAGATAACTGATCTTAAGGCTAGAAAAAAATGGAAGGAAACTGAAAATGATAGATTTTTCCATCACCACACACAATATCCATCTTCACTTGATGATTAAATGTATTTGTGAATGTCACAGTGACATTAGGTGCTTTCTTTTCTTTGCAACCAAATCGGGGTCATAGGCATAAAGAGCCTTGCGACTGTGTAACTGGGTTCCCTGAGGGAAAGAGGAAGCCATGAATATCACACTCATGGAAAGCTAGCCTCAACAAAATAGAAGAAGGTCGATCAGTAGCAACAGTTGGTGGATCATTCTGAATAAGGGTTACGGCAAATCTTCTGGATTTCATCAGAAAGAAATCTGCACTTCATCTTAACTCCTCAGGTTTTTCTGCCATAGACTGAAGGAATGCAACATTGGCTTACATCCTGGCAACTCCCACAAATGAGCCATTACCAAGTTAGACTGCAGTTCGCAAACACAGCAGTTAGTAACTAGCATTAAAGGAAAAGCAGCTCCCGTTAAGTGAAGCAGAGGATGGGCAGACAATTGAGGAGAGTGATATGGGGTAGGGGTGGCATAGTGAATCACAGTTATTGGACAGCACATATGTTTTACAACCAGAACTTGCCAGGTTCAGTCTCTGGTTCCAGCAGGGCTGAGAAGACCTCCACCAAAGACCCTGAAGAACTTACGGCAACATATCTGAAGTAGGTGGACCAGTGGTATGATAGTAAGGCATGTCTGTAGCTTTGTAGTAGAACTTAAGAACATAAGAAAAGCTTATGGTCCAACATCCTGTTGTCACAGTGGCAAGCAGGATTCAGGCCCAAGAACATAAGATTCAGGACACTTAAAAGGATGTACTTATGTAGCACATAGTTCAGGCACCCCAACCTGTGGCCCTCCAGATGTTTTGGCCTGCAACTCCCATGATACCTAGCTAACAGGACCAGTGGTCAGGGATGATGGGAATTGTAGTCCAAAACATCTGGAGGGCCGAAGGTTGGGAATGCCTGACATAGTTAAACTACGAAACTTGCTCCCACAGGGGGCAGAGATGGCTACTAACTTGGGTGTCTGTAAAAGATGATTAGACAAATTCATTGAAAAGTCTATTGATGGCTACTAGCCAAGTTGGCTATGCTCTGACTCCACAGCTGGAGGCAGTCATTTTTCTGAATATCACTTTCTGGAATACCACTTGCTGGGTCCTGCTTATAGGCTTCCTACAGGCACCTGGTTGGCCATTGTGAGGACAGGTTATTGGACTAGATTGGTGCTTGGCCTGATACAGCAGGCTCTTCTTATGTTCTTATCTCCTCTAGATAAGACCTTCATTTGACAACTGCTATCAATCCAGCTTTCAGCTGAGCCTCCCTCCCTCCCTCCACCGAGTTTTGTTGTGAAGATCATCACCACTGAAAAGGTGGTGTTTATGCGGGAAAGGATGAGCCACTGTAGTTATGTCCCTTGGGACCGGACATTGGTGCTTTCCACTGATAAGCGCTCTTGGAAATAAGGATGGAAGGCTGCGAGAGGCAACAGGGCTGAAAAGCAAACAGATAAGGGAAGACAAATGGGGCGTGCTTATCAATTGTGGCACAACATCAAAAGGCTTTGCCCAGATGAGCTGGTTGAGATGTCCGGTGAAACAGCTGCCCAAGTATAGATGAGGCTGAGAATGCTCTAGCCATCAAAACACCAGAATCTCTCTCCGGTTGCTGTGTTCAGCTGGAGTTAGACATAAAATAATTACGAATCTCTTGTTCAGAACAGCTGCACAGGGTACCCAGTCTTCTGGCATAAGAGGAACCTTTGTCTAGATCAGGGGTCAGGAACCTCAACTGGAAGCCCATCATCATGTCATGTCTGGTTCTGCCCCATGTGACCACAGTTTGGCATGTAGGTTTGACGTTACTTAAGGTACAATTTTTTGGCACAAACGTTGTTTGAAAGGAGTAGACAAATTCAGAGCAGATAAACCATGATACCTAAATAAAACCTTCAGGTTCAGAGGCAATATACCTTTAGCTAGTCGTTGGGGGGGGGGCGGGAATGTTGTGGAGAGCAGTCACTTTCTTGCTCTATTTATGGGCTTTCCAGAATCATCTCAGGTCAGCCCCTGCTAGTAGCCACTGCTGGATGTCCCTGCTGGTTTCTACGGACTTTACCGTTCTATATCTTTATCAACAGCTCCATTCTTTAGGAGTGAAAAGGGCAAAAGAGTCAATTAGAAATAAGGAGGGGGGGAGTGTTTCTCTTCTGCCCAAGCTGTCTTGGTATTTCTTTAAAGGCTATTCTGGGTGGTTTCTTCAGAACTCCCAGCTGATCCATCCTTTACAAGCCCAGTTTGAAGACCCTCTTTCAATTAATGGATGCATTTGGCACAGTTGACACCTCCGTGTGAAGCATTTCTCTGCGGCAGCTCTGAGCCGCCAAGGCCCACGGGTCCAAGCTCTTCAACAGCTGCTTTATCTCCGCTTCCCACCCACCCCAACCCCCGAGTTTTAAGATGAGCCTCCATCCCCTCTCTCACCCACCCCTGCCATAATATCTCACTCCAAGGTCCTGTCAAAGCCATAAGTAAAAGCCATAAATTTGCTGGCTGGGTCACAGTTCACCCGATTCATTTACCGAAGCATTATAAATGTTGTCCAGGCTCCAAATGTAACCAAATCCCGACATTCCTCGCAGCCTATAAGCGACAGGGAAGGTCATCTGGAGCTGCCATCATTTGATCTGATTGGGAATTGGTCCTCTCAGTACTTCAGAACTAAGGACCAGGAGAGTGTGGGGAGAGAGCTTGTAAAATAAAGCTACTTGTTGCACTGTTGCCGTTGTTACTGTTTTCACTCTAGGGGATGTGAAGAGTACACACACAGCGCACACATTCATTCATTTATTTACGGCTATTAGCCCATAAAATATGTACAAACATAAAAAAGCACAAAGGCTTAAAAACCGAAATATCTGACAACAGAAGGTGAGCACTGCGATGCAAGGGTGGGTCATTGGGCAGAGCCAAGTAACAGGATGTGGCCCGGAGAGCTCCAAGGGACGGTTCACAGAAAAGGAAAACTGAAGACGAGATCCGACATGCACTCTCATCATAACTGTCCGATTAGATTTTGATGTTGTTGTTGTTTTTTGGTGGTTTTTGCGTGTGAGATAACCGCATTCAGGAATCTCGCCACCTGCAGAGTAACAGAAGGATCTGTATCCTGCAAAAGCAGTGCGGCGTGTGACTCAACAGGCCTGCTAACCAAACGCAGTAAAGCAGGGCCCAGGAATTTAGTCCTGGCTATGGTATGTAGGGGACAGTTGAACATTATATGTGGAAGAGATTCAACAGTTTTCCCATCACACACGCATAGCGGAGACACCAAACCCTTGGAAAATCTGTGGCTCAGCAGGTTCGATGGAAGGACATTGAACCTTGCACGGATAAATGCAAGTCGGTGTGGTACTGATGAAAGAGATGACATGTATGATGGAAGGTCAAGTGGTGGGGTTATTCCGTGATACCTGGGGGAGCAGACACCCCCACCTCTGGCAAGGTTGTGTTGATTTACAATGTCTGCTAATCTTTGTTCAATGAGGCTTTGTTCAATGAGAGTATTGTGCTCATTTTTCTGAGGCCGATACAAGCACTTCTGTTCTGTTTCCTAATGTTTCTTTCATGCTGCAGGACCTGTTGTTTTACAGGCTGTGGCTTTTTAATTGATCTACCAGCAGGGCATCCTAAATATTCACACCACTGGCTCTGGTGTAACACAATAACAAATGACATTGGTCAATGTCACTGTTCCTCTACCCTTTCCGCACATGCATGCTTCTGCTCCTCCATGAAAGCAGCAGGGGAAAAAATCGTAGGCCCAAATTTTATCACTTCACTCCCTCCCAGGGTTAAGCGGGCTGCAAAAAATCCCCCCCCATCAGATAACATAGGTAAATGTTACCTTTTTATGGTAGGCTAGTTTCAACACACAACCTCACACACCCCTCTCCATCCTGCATCCAGATAAGCAAGGAGCCATATAGAAGTTCAAGGACACATCCTGGCCAAGCAAAAACACTCAGTGAAGCAGGGCCAGTGAGAGGGGTGGCCTAGAGAGAGGGTGTGTGGCTGGGAGAGAGTTACAAGGGCCAGATAGAGAAGCCTCAAGGGCCACATTCAACCTCTCCCTGGGCCCAAGGCTCCCTTTCACTTTGATAGAGCCCTGAAACAAAAACCGCTGCAAAATCCGAGCTAAAGATTCCTTGCCAGTCGGAGGCCTGGATGCAGGTGCAGAAGAAGATTTTAAAACAATTGCCTCTTACAATGAGATTACTTTCTGCCCCCCCTTCCTTGCCTGTGCTCTGTGCTGCTTCTATTCTTAAATGTGAAACAGCAATGCCCAAAAGCTATATGCTGAGGAAAGCAAAGAGAATCCGGGAAAAAGCAAAAAACAAACCCCAAACAAACCCAAAACCTGCAGCCTTTTTGCCTCACAGCCAACATTCCATCTCTTTCGCCAACCATTCATTCCTGCAATGTTTCGCGGTTTGCAAAGACATTTTGTATTTCCTGTCAAACTTTCCTTCCTTCAGGTTTTGTGAGGGTGGCTTGGAGATTGGTCCATGCTAGTACTGCAGTTTAGTTTGTGTGTATCTCAAGAAAACAAGACATTTCACGAAGGTGGCCACCTGTTCATAATTTTTATGGATTGTCCCGAAGAAGGAGAGAGCTTGTTATCGATGGAGCTTGTCCATATACATTTTTTTTTGGGGGGGGGGGTTCGTGGCCATCTGTTATTTGTATGAAGAAATGAGATCCCAGATGGATAGTGGGCAAGGCTGCATGAAGAATGAAATTCAAAGTGTTCCATTGCTATTTGATAGACTCAATTAATCTATAGCCTGCTACTGACACAGTATTGCAAGATAGTTTCCTGTTGGTTGCCAATCCCTTTTTTAGGCTAGTGGGCACATTTGAGAAAGTACCATTGGTGCCCATCACAAAATGGCTGCTTTAATGGCATGGCATAACTCAAAATGACTGCCACATCTCATACAGTAGAAAAAGCGAGAGAACAAGAAAATGGTGCAATCATCCATCCCATCATCACAAAGCAGGAACATGGGAAGTCAGGCCACTGGTCCATCTAACTCAGTAGTGTCTACACTGACTGGCAGCAGCTCTCCAGGATTACAGGCAGGGTTCTCTCCCAGCACTGCCTGGAGATGCCAGGATTGGAGCCTGGAACTTTCTGCATGCAAAACAGATGCTCTACCACTACGCTATGGCCCTACCCTAATCTTAAACTTGTTGCGGTAGCAAATTGCCAGGTGGGCAAAACCGATAAACAATGTGTCATCAGTTGTATCTTACTCCAACACTGATGATGTGAGTGTCCTTCAAAATACCTGAGGCAACTGGCCAGATTAGGAAACCCGGAGGTGAGGGGGGGGCTGGGGAATGGAGGGTGGCTCAAGAGGAACAGCTGTGAACTGCTGCTGCTACCCACCTGCATCTGCTGCCTGAGGCAATTGCCTCATTTTGTCTAGTGGTCGGGCCAGCTCTGAATACCTGCTCTCATATCCTCAACACAGTCATGCTACTTCCAAATACTGCAAATATCTGTCTGAGGTTTCTCTGAAAGGAAAGTCTCCTAAGGGGGCTTCCACGCTCCCTTAAATACGGGAATGTTTAGTTACATGCACAGGTGCTCTCAGGAAAGGATATTCTCAACCATATTCATATTGACTTCGGTTCCACTCCTTCCAGGCACCATGCCATCCATTCAGCTTCCAGTTTTCCTAGCTCAATGGAAAAGGTGAAAGCAAACCATGTGGAATACGTTTCCACCATCCGCCTTAGGCAGGGATTGGAAGGTGATCCCTGGAGTCTACCAATGCAGTGCCAATGTGCCCACCAGTGCCTCCTGTGGCATCTCCAAATATCCTCTTTTAAAAATACACCAAAGCCTGAGAGACTGTTTACACTTCCTACTCAGTTCCTGTATGCTCCAGCTCAGCCTTTCCTACACTGTCTTCCAGCAGATATTTTATATTATGCCAGTGCCCCAACCAGTGATTTTGTGACTGGTGCCCATAGGACTTTCCTCAAAATCCCAAACATCCCCAGTGGCCTAAAAAGTTGACATTTCATATCCCAGAGAAGCACTTATGGCAGGCTTCCTCAAACTTGGCCCTCCAGATGTTTTGAGACTACAATTCCCATCATCCCTACACTTGATCTTAGCCAAAAGGCCGAGAAGCCTGGTCCTGCTAGCTAGAGATCATGGGAGTTGTAGGCCAAAAACATCTGGAGGGCCAAGTTTGAGGAAGCCTGACTTATGGTGTTCTTTGCCATTTACACAGTTCCTTTCTCCCAAACCCACTTTAGCTTGTGGTGTATGCAGAGGGCAGAAATCTAGCTCACTCTTTCCCTCTGTCTTGTAGCTGGTACTGGCTGATCTTCAGGATTGGTTCAAGATTGGGGGGGGGGGACCTAAGCAGACTTCCCTAGGTCCCACCCAATGGTATCCAACAAAGCTGAATGTTTGAAGATTCAAAACAGATAAAACAAAGTACTTCTTCATGCATGCATGCATAGTTAAACTACAGAACTCACTCCCACAGGAGACAGTGATGGCAACCAACCTAGATGAAAGCCATCTAGAAAGAGGATTAGACAAATTCATGGAGGAAAGGGCTATCAGCAGCTACTAGGCATGATGTCTATGCTTTGCCTCCACAGTTGGAAGCAGTTGGGAGCAGCTTCTGAAAACCAGTTGCTGGAAACCACAGGAAGCGAGAGAGTTCTACTTGAAGGTTTTCTACAGGCATCCAGTTGGCCACTTGGAGAACAGGATGCTGGACTAGATGGGTCATTGGCCTGATCCTGCAGGCTCTTCTTATGTTTACCACCACCATTATTGCCCTCTATCACTTGGAGCCCCAGCAGTGGTGCTGCTGCAGCAGCTGCCAACCTCCCTACCATGCTTGCTCCTGGGCTTAGCCAGCTGCAGTGGGAAGGTGGAATACTTCCCTAATACCTGTGTAACCTCACTTTCACCTATCACAAGAACACAGAAAGTGGCCTTAGATCAAGTCAGTCTGTTGGTTCCCCTAGCTCAGTTTTGTCTACACTGATTGGCAGCGGCCTTCCAGAGTTTCAGGCAGGGGTCTCTCCAAGCCTTACCCAGATATGCCAGGACTCAACCCAGGACCTTCTAAATGCAAAGCATTGTGTTACTGGGTTTAAATTTGTTGGAAGCCACCCAGAGTGGCTGGGGCATCCCAGTCAGATGGGCGACATATAAATAATAATATATTACTACAATGATGATGATGTCTCTGGACCATTCCCATTAAATATTAAGAACACACAAAGTTCTCTTATACTTAGTCAAACCATCTAGCTCAGTATTGTTGGCACTGATGGGCAGAGGCTCTCTGGGATCAGCCAGCCTTGGTGCTCTCTGCCCATCCCCAGCAGAACTGTGGTTTAGTGGGAGGGAGAGGGGAAGGGGATGAGGCAATGGGAAGGAGGCTGTCCAGAGCCAATCCAACACTCCCACTGGTGTGTCCACACAGCATCGTTTCATGCTGCTTTACCCCTCTTCTTTCCAGGAAGCCACAACAATGTCAGTGATAGGGTTCCATGTCCCTCTCAGCCAGTCCCATCTGTGGCTCTCTAGGGTTTTAGAGAGGGGGAGGTCTCCCCCAACGTTACCCGGAGATGCCTGGGATTCTGCATGCAAAACCTTCCTCAACTCTACAATTCTTTGATTCTATGAAAACCCACTTTCCCCATGAAGCTGTTTTCTCAACCCCTAGTTCCCACATCGTACCAGGAGTCTAAGCACATGCCACTGAAAGCACCAGATTGCTTCCTTGTTTGTGCCCTACCTCCACTTCCCTCTCCTCCCTTCCTCAGCTGTTCCTGTGTTGAATTTAAGGCAAAGAGACCTGCTCTCTCTTATATTCTGTAAAGTGGCCAGCAGACTGATTAAGCTACATAAGCCAACAAACAACCACTTCAAAAGCAGGTCATTAGTCCAGTTTCAACATTGTGTCCCTGTTGCACTTCACTCATTTAAGTGCTGTAGTAAACAGGCAACATTTTTCGAGTGTTATGTTTAGAAACGTTTGACTGGCAAGCAAATGGGCAAAATTTATAGCTGGAACTGAAGGCAGATTATGAAGTATTTGAAGTTCAAGGGTGCACAAACCCGCTGCTTTCCACTTGCCAGAAAAGCAAAGGACATTTGCAAACTGGAGAGTCATATTTCAGCTGCCACTCTTTGTATCTGGGATTTTTTCCCTTTACATCTGGCATTTGATGTCATTAGTCTCATCAGTATCAACAGATGCTCTACGATTGTGAGAAAGGATCACATTATTGGTTCTTCTCCTCTTGAGTAAAGTATGAAGAAAGTGTTAAGCTGTGAGAATACTAACATGACAGCATGGTATAAAAATGGGTTTAGAAACGTAACAGTCAACTGAGGCTGCATAAACACAACATTATATTGTATGTTTTATGCACACTGAGATCTTGTTTATTTCTACCTAGTCCACAAACAATCCGGACCAATTGCTTATTTTTTATGCCTGAAAAGTGTCTTTTCACAAAATAGTTTCATTCAAAAACAAAAGCTCCATTCAGATTGATTCTGCATTACTCCTCAGTGTGTCCAACTGAAAACAGATGTAGGCAGTCTGAGCAATGGGGGTGTATCCACACCTGCCCAATGACGTTGTGGGTGGGCATATGCCAAGTTCAGAATTACAACTTCCTTCTTCATTCAACTAGGGCATATGCAGAGGGTAAAAGGTGTGGATAACCTGCTCAAGGAGAGTGTTTTCAATCACATATGCAGTATCTATGCCCTCCTAACAACTCTTTAAACCCTTAACAAACTACACCCCCCATATGGTTTGGAGGAAACCATGCCTCTTTAAAGTGGCATGATACTGCTTTAAATTTATAGTGTAGATGGGGGGTGTCAAATAATAATAATAAGTAAATAAGTAAGTAAATAAATAAATAAATCAGTGAAGCAAAACTGAAGTCAACCCACCCCCACCCTTAGCTTAAGAGCAATGTTGGCATTCGATGCCAACTTTTCTTCCATGATTCCCTTTTTGGAATTAGATTCCTCTTCTCCAACATCTCCTGCCTTAAAGAACATTACAAATCATGTTGGATAGCATAGAGGAAGGCTTGAACGGTTAACTATTTATAGTATGATCCATACAGATGGAACCAATTCAGACATGAGTCATGCTGTGTCAAAGGCTGATACCTATTTGTTAATCCTCAGTCTTGACTTGGCCTGAAATGTAAAAAGTGGTGACTGATAGCTCCTTGAGATAAACACCTCAAGCCCGCATTTCAATTTAGCACCGATAAGGCTGCTTTAATGTCATTGAACTACTAGCCTGGTGCAAAGCAGCTAATTAAGTTTCATTATTATGCAATGGGACTTGGCAATTGCGTGCAAATTGCTAATCTAATATATTGCAGATGTGCAGGGGTCAACTCTGACAAGAATGGGATTGTGTGCTGCAAAAGCTGAATGCCTAAACTGGGTGTTATGCTAAATTTGGAAAATGTGGTAGTCTGGGGTATTTTGTGGCTCCTTAAATCATTCTTTATAGGATAAAAATCTTTTTGTCTTCTGAAAAGCCATGTTTTGAAGCTCAGTGGTGGTGAATGCACCTATGCTTTAGCGAAATTTGTGTGAACTGCTTGTTCTAAAGGGTCTTTATTCACAACCCCCTTCCCCACAAAAATTTCTAGCTAGCCTACATTTGGCAGGGGGTATCTCTAGTCTGTTTGCTCAGAAATGAGCCAGTTTTTTTATCCCTTCCCCAATCTAAATTTCAGGCTTTCTTCCTGGCGGCAACACTATCCTGGTTCTCATTTTATAGAGAACCAAACTGCAACATTTCTGTTTTAAAGTAACCCACTTTATTTTACCTTATTTGTGAGAATTTTCAGAGGTGTGGTAATATTGGTTTGGTGCAGCAAAAACTTATCACAGGTCTTTTTGCATCCTAAAGGCTAGCTAACATAATGTGCAATAAGCAACCAATGATGTGGACCCCCAAAAAAGTTGATGCCACAATACGTTTGCTAGTTTTAAAGAAATCTCAAAACTCTTTCATGTTTGCAGGAGGATTGTGACAATTTATAAAAACACACACTAATGAATTTCAATTGAAGAATCTATTGCAAAGTAAATTTTGTATACTATAAAGTGGCTAAATAGTTTTGAAATTTTCTTCTGTGATCTAAAATAGTCATTCATAGAGACCATAAAAGGGAGGACATGCAAGGTTAATTGATTTTACCGAAGGTCACACATGCAGTTTACAGTCTAATGAGCAATGGAACCCAGATTTTTCCCCAAATTCCAGCCGGGTGTCAAGACCACCCTTTCTGCTATTGTTTTCTCATTTTTGTGCTATGAAAAACATCTGGGAACAAAACATGATTCTAAAGAATCTTAAGTGGCTCTGTGTCAGTCATGTTTACTTTGTGCTAGAGGCATATTTTAAATTTAAAAGGAAGTACATTGGGCCGGATAAAACTAGAGCAATGCAGGCTTTATGACTTTAAGATCCCAACTGCGCTATACATTTACAGTGGTCTCATACCATTTTTAAAAAAATGTGGCTTTCCCCAAGGACTCCTGGGAGCTGCAGTTGCTTAAGGGTGCTGAGAGTTGTTCTCAGGCCCCTATTCCCCTCAAACAGCTACAATTCCAAGAGTCCCCTGGGGTCGGTTTCTGAACCACTCTGCGAATTGTTCTTACACCAAGAACTCTTCTTTATTCCCTCCCTCTCCTGTCATGACGCTTTGCTTTATATCCAACCTGGTGAATGGTTCTGGAGGAATTTTCCAGTGGATTTCCCATTACAAGGAGTTGTGTGTTCACTTGCTTTTAAATGAATAGTTAGATAACCAGTGTTAGTTCTTGTGATGAGTTTTATAGCTGGATTTTGAGCACAGTTTCTGTCCCCGTTGCATTAGCTGGCCTTCTCTAATGGACTAGGTGGAAAGAAACCACTTGGGCTAACACTCTTGTTATCAGGATTAATCTACTGCCTGGAAGTCATTGGAACCATCTCATCTTGGCTCCAGAGTCCTTCCTGCTTTACCTCTATCTCCACGGCCACCTTGTTGACATGAGCCTAACACTTAATCCACTGGAGGAAATCTAGCCTGCGGCCTAGGCAGAGACGTCCCTAAGAGAGGGTAACCAGAGGGCAGCTGGGCTAGAGGTGAACCCTACTAGAACTTTTTTTTAAAAAAAGAAGTGACCCTCTGAACAGATCACTTGACGGAGAACCCTCAGGGTGATTTGTGCAATCGGACAATGTAACTGAAGGCAAGTAGCACCAGCAAGATGCTAATTTAATGGGAAGTTTGATTACAGTGCGATAGCAGCCAGCTAATTGTTTCCACCTCTTTATGTTCTTGGTATTCATTACACTCTACATATTCGAAGGCATAAAGATCTGCTTCTGTACAGCCTTTTGGCCAAACAGTGAGACATCATGTTTCTTTTTATAGCTCTATAAACACTGCTCCCATAAACTCGCTTGCTCTCCCTAACTATCCAACTCAGCTTTCCAGGAGGCTTTTAAGTCTTTCTTTAACAGAGTAACCTTAGAGCCCTGGAATTAGACCGGAGGAGGGAGAAAGGGATGAAGCCTGGGAGAGGGGGGGGGGAATATTTGTCCCCAAATGATTTCACTAAATCCCTAGTACCTTCTATGAACTGACTTATACTGAGTCAAGCCAATGGCCCATCTAGCTCAGCATTGGTTATAATGACTGGAGTTGAGGGCTGGTCCATTAGCATGAATATGGCACTGCCCTACCAATCACAGTCTGCCCTCAGCCAGCCCCCACCTCCCTCCCTCCCTCCTCACAACCAATCCAGGAGGTGGCACTGGCTGTCAGCCTCCATCTCCATGTTGCCTTTGTAGGACTCAGCAAGGGAGGAGGATGGGAATAAACCAGACTAGTTGGGTCCACTCTCACTCTGGCTACTGTTGGCCTCCTTGCCTTCTGCCCAATGGGCATCAGCTTCCATTGACTAACTGGCAGCTGCCTTACATGGACTATGGGTCCATCTAGCACGATATTGTCTACACTGACTGGCAGCAGCAGTCTGTGGTTTCAGGCAGGAAGTCTCTCCCTGCCTTGCCTGAAGATACCAGAGATTAAACTAACAACCTTCTGCCTGCAAAGCAGATGCTCCACGGAACTGGTTTTCAGCGGTACACCATCATTCAAAATGGAGGATCAATATACAGTAGTCGTTATGACCAATAGACATTGACAAACTGATTGGTACTCTTCATCATCTTAATATGGGCAACTTCAAGGCCCACCAACTGCCCTTTTCTTGGGGTTCTATCCAATGTTAGTTCTACTTAAAGAAATCCCATTGAAATTAAAGGTCTTGTGCAGCAAACCCACTTTCTCCCCCATAAACCATACTTTTTGTCATAAGGAAAATGTACTAGAAAATATGGGATAATACTTGTTGTGATGCAACATCATCTAACCTCCGTGCAGACAAATCAATGAATGCTAATTAAGTCACCAACTTTCCCTAATTTCCCTGAAAACAAATCAGGACAAATACTCAATAAACAAGTCACCTGGAAGATTCTGTCAGTTTCAATTTCTCTCAGTTTCTCATTTTCCCACTCTTAAAATTCAGTTATCCACAATTCCAAATGAGTTCACCATTTTAGATAAAAGATGGGGACAGTAAGTGTGTAAAATGTTACACTCAAGCAACCAGTGTAACCGTTAGAGGTCTTCCAGTGATTTACTGGAGAATTGTGTCATTAGCCTGTATTGTGTTTCTAAATGAATTTGGCCAAGCCAAGTAAAAACAAAACAAAACAAGAAAGCCATTAAGGCCTCACTATAAACCCGTAGCAGTCCTCGGGCAAAACAGAGTGCAGCAAATTATATGAAACATATCTCCCTTAACCACAGCTCTATTGAAACAATTTACTGGATGCCTGAATTGTCCTGCAGTGGCTCTGGATGACTGATTGAGGGGAGAAAGTCAACCCCTGACAAGCAAACACACTTAATATTTTCCAAGCAGGTGAACCATGGAAAAATCAACATTCCCGCCAGGTAAAGATGGGGTGTCAAATTCTGGTGAGTTTTTGTTTTTCTTGATTTTATCCCATTGGCTGGCGTGAGAGGAAATCCAGACCCCCAGACCCTTCTATTGGGTGTGCCATTTGAAACGATCACAGCAGGTTATTTTGGGGGAAGTTCAGAGATCAGCCAACATCTGGGGAGAGGAGAGCAATAGCATTTCCCAGGGCAAACAAACACAATTGTTAAGCTGTGGGTCTGTCTGAAGGTTTGAGAGAGCTGGTGGAATTCAGCCTCATCATTCCAGACTACCTGAAACACATGTTTAATGCATTCCTATCTCCAACATTTGTACTTAATGAATACAGTGGGCATTATTTTCTCCTCCGAGCAACATTAGAATTGATTTGTGGGCCAGATCAAGAAGCCAGTAGAGTAGGCTATATGTCTCAAGCAGTGATCAGCGAGATGCTTTCCAGCTCTGGAAGGCAGCAGACATTCTTGATGAAGTTTGTTGACAACATCATCTGGTAATCCGAAGCACACTGCAATGATGGAGAAACAGAGTGGTCAGAGGGAGAAGAGGGAGCAGACTGGGAGGAGGTGGCGTTGGAAGCTGAAGAGGCAACAGGGTTTAGTGAGCAGGAAGAGGCTGTGGCAGAGAGCAGTCCAGAAGCAGAGGCAGAAGCAGAGGCTAGAGAGGAGTGGGACGATCAGGCAGGCTGCTGAAGAAGCCAGGGAATTCCTCCTCCTGCTGTGACCAGTTCCCATCCTCCTGGTTTCCCAGAACCTGAAAAGGCAAAGACAGACAAGGCAGAGAAGTCTCAGGTTGCTTGGGAAGGACCCAAGGGAGGAGGAGACTTAGAGAGTTGTGGGACCCACAGGGTCCCTGGACGTTTAACGGTCTATTGATCCCTGTGCCACCACTGTGCTCGCTTCCCCGCTGAGCTGTTTTGCTTCTTTGAATAAAGAGTTAACTTCGCTGACACCTTGTGAGTTATTCCTGACCTGATCCCAACTCCTGCCTTGACAACTCCCATCAGCTGCATTTATAACATTTAGTGAGCATCAGGTTGGGGAAGGCAGCTCTAGAGCTATCCTACATTGTTGTTTCTGTTACCTGGTATTCAGAGGTACAGTGTCTCTGTACCTGTGATGGATGGCAGCCATTTGTAGACCTTGTACCTGCCATACTGCTCTAAAACCATGTGGAAAAGAAAGGAAATACTTGCTGTCTACAAATTTATCAACTGGTGGCTTGAAAGACTTGAAAGGAATTTCTGTAAAAACAACACAGTGGCATGCCGATCCAACTATTTTCAATGAGGTGGAAAGAAAAGTCAGAAACATGAAAAGATGTTTCTTCAGAGTTGTTTCTTTTATCATGGAGGTATTTTGATTTCATAAATTATAACTGAAATTAGGCATATCCTGGTGTGTGTGTGTGTGTGTGTGTGTGTGGAATAAGCATGCTTTCTCTTCATTTCGAAGTTCCTCATTTCCAGAGTTGGGAGTTCAACCACACTGGGAGAACCCTCCCCATCCGCTCCAGCTTCCTAACAAGTCGGTTTCTCTTGCCTTGATCCGAGCTGTCAGTGGAGTGGGAATGAAAATCACCATATTGCCCCTTCTGCTTCTCTCTCCTCACAGACTCCAGAAACTCTGCTCAGATCCTCCATTTCAAACAAACCCGAAAATGTTCCAACCTGCAAAATAATCTTGGGCCAACTGTCATAACACCACGTTTGCCATGTACAGCTAATAAATCATCCTAAATGGCTGGTTTAATGGTCCAGGACTTGACTGTGCCAGGATTAAAAGGGCATACCCAAACAAAGAGTTTCTGTGGCAGTAAGGCATGGTGTGGCATGGCGATCCCACGAGGATGCAGTGTATCCTCTGTGGTATTCTGGTAAACTTCGGCTCTGTCGATTGCCAGCCAGGAAGTCAAATAGAATTCCCATCTCATGACCCTCATCCGTCCATCTCCTGTGATGGTGTGCTCATACTGGAAATGTAAAAATGTGCTTAATCCGAGAAATGATCGTGTTGGCTCAGTGTTACTTCTACTTTGAGTGGAAATTGTGTGGAAAGTTGAATCCAGGGCTGGCCTAAGATTTTTTGCCACCCAAAGTGGAAGAGTCAATGTTACCTTCCTTCCCACTAACCAACCCAGGGCTAATTCCATTGGGAAATTGTCTTGTGAAAGCCCCATTGAAATCAACAGCTGTGGGTGGGTGTGAGCGCCCAAAAGCAAGAACAATAAACCAATTTCTTTTCTTCATCTGAATTTCCAAAGAAGGTGTTTCCATCATTCCTGACATTTGGCCATGCTTTCTGGGCTGATGGAGTCAAACAGCATCTGGAGGGCATCCCATTGGCTACCCCTGATGTGAGTGATCCAATGAAATTCCCCTACTTAAACCTGCTAGGCACAGGTGGGTTAGAAGGCATTCAATCAAAGACCAAAAAGCAGATATCTCCAGTTATTATTCCAAAGACCAATCAGGTCAGAGCAGAGTAGAGAAGGTACCTTCTTATCCTGTATTAAGGCACTGCAGCATTTATTCTGAAGTCTGCATTAAGAGTCACATTGACTCTGTTGTCTGTCTCTTGTTGGATTTTTGGCACTTACTGCACTCCATAAAAGCTGCAACACCTTGAAAAATGGTAGGAGCCCCCATTTTGGTGGGACCACACAACTTCACAAGCCCCTTCCTCAACTTGGCTTCCATACTTCTAACATAAACGCCCATTGCTTGAGAAGTTTCTGTGGAACGTCACACACAAGCAAGCTGTCTCTCAGCAGGAAGCCATGCGAGTCTTCAACATGCTCACTTTTCCTTCATCAGATGATGTTTATGATGTTGCAAGCACATGCTCCATTAATGGTCCAATGACTCCTTCATTTGCTTGACAATTTCTCAAACAAATGTGAAGAAGGGGTGGGTGGGTTTTTCATATATACCTTTGGCTCTTCCCCAGCTAAAATGAGACTGAGGGAAAGATAGGAGAATGCATTTGTTTGATTTCACTGCTGTGACAGATGCCTTTAGATGTGTTTCACTTCGGTGTATTATTTGTGGAGAACTCCAAGCCGAAAGGCAGAACATGGGCCAAAGCTCAATCATAGGGTTGGAAAAGTCCCCTGTATGAAAATCTGAAGAGTAACTGTAGACCTATAATAGCCAACACAATCTCTTTCAGATAGCATTATAATCTTTCATATTTTAATAATAAACTCCCCAATTAGCACTTCCTGAAACAATAAGTAAATTGAAACAGTTATCCTTCAGAATGCGCACTTCTCCAAATTTTGCAATGCAGGTTTCCAACCAAATAATGTGTAGAAAAATGTGTATATTAGGGGGAAGTGCATGAAAAAGATTATATTAGTGAAAACAGCATACACAAATGCATTATGTCAGGGAAGATTCCTTGGGAAATTTGTGTATTGAGGAAATTGCAGCACTAGCTAGGGAAATAGGGATGTTCCAGGATCAAGTCAAAAGCTGGGCTGGGTTTTGTAATTTCTGGACAGGATCTGGAAAATCAGGACACTTGGAGTGTATGGGTCCATGGTGCGGAAATTGCTTACCACTATCATAAACTCAGTCCAATGTCCTTCCTCTCAGCCCAACTTCTGCAATATTAGGACAATGTATTACTATTAAATATCCTGTAATATCTCAGGTATTGAGTGCTGCTCGTGAGGATCAAATTGAAGGACCATCCACACCACCTTGAGTTCTTTGGAAAATAGGAAGACCCTGGTTCACTTAGCTCAGAATTGCTGACACTGACTGGCAGCAGCTGTCTTGTGTTTCAGGAGAGGCGACATTCCTGGCCTTACCTGAAGATGCCATGGAGTGAACCTGTTCTGCACGCAAAGCAGAGTGGTTTAACAATCAACCCCTCTTCAAGGGGAACTCTGGGAATTGTAGTTCTTGGATGGGAATAGGGGGTTTCCTAACAACTCTCAGCACCCTTAACAAACCACAGGTCCCAGGATTCTTTGGAAGTCGTGAAGGTTGAAAGCGGTATCATAGTGCTTTAAATGTATGGTGTGAATGTGGCCTCAGTATCATTCTCTCCCTGCTCACTCTTGCACACACATAAACATGCCCTCCCACTGCCACCAATTTCTTTTAAGGAGTGGGGGGTAGGGTGGGGAATGAAGGTTGTCCTTGTAAACAGGGGCCAGAGTTTAATTTCAGATACGGTTACTCCACCTTGTGCAAGTGATTTGGTTTGACACCACCCCGGCCTAGCCACACACAAAAAGCTCTTTATTAGTCTCTCGCCGAGGAGCCTGAAGGATTTCTTGCTTCTCCGAAAATGACATTTCTCCTCCCTTCAACACACATGCACTTTCCCCCCCTTCCCCTCAAATCACCTGAACACTGGCTGGAAAGCCACATCACGCAAAGGTCCCATGTGAAGTGGGGGCCAAAGCATTTCAGCATCTGCTAATAACCCCCAAACTGAAGCACCAGTGTGCCTGAAAAAAAAAGTTGTATTTAAAAGACTGCAGCTGCAGCAGCTCATATTTCAGCCAGCCACCAATTTCCTTTTCCCCCTGACAAACAGGCCTCAGAAAAGCACACAGGCCAGAAATTCTCCACGTTAGCGAAACATTTCCTCTTTCTCATTCTCCTCTCCATTAGCATTATTACATTGCTCCTGGGGAGAGAGAGAGAGAGACCTGATTTTTCCAGCCTGTTCTGAGTATTTTACTCTTTTATTTTCAGGACTGGTGTTCAAAGAGGCTCAGGAGACATTGCCGGGAACAGGAAAAGGAGAAAAAATTCTCAGAGATGGAGGTGACATGAGCCACATTCACACCATACTTTAAAAAAGCACTATTATACTACTTGAAACCAGCATGGCTAACCCCAAAGAATTCTGGGAGCTGTAGTTTGTGAAGGGTACTGAGAGTTGTTAGGACACCCCTATTGCCCCTCAGAAACTGACAATTCCTAGAATCGCATGTGAAGAAAAATTAATTGTTAAATCGCTCTAGAAATTCCAACTTTGCTAACGACTCTCAGCACTTGTAACAAACTATGACTCCCATAATTCTTTGGGGTGTTTTTATCATAGTGCTTTAAATGTAATGTGAATGGGACCATGAGCTACAACACTGTTGTTGTTGTTTTAATGAATATCATCTTCCTTTTAAAACCATCTCTGTTGGGTTGGTTGTTTTTTTTAAGTACTAGTAGTTCCAAATTAGTGTGAATTTATGAATGCAAAGAAGGATGTGCTTGCAACTAAAAATGGTTCATTGGGTGGGGCAGAGTTACTGCACTAATTTCCCAGCAGGTGTGGAGCTGCACCTTACCAAGAGGCAGAGTAGCAAGGCAGCACAGTGCAAACACACCAATGGAGCCAATTCAGTGTTCCTGCCAATGTGTTTGCACCACACCCACTCAGAGAGAGTGGTGTTATGCCTCTGAAAGTGTTGGGAGAACATAGCCTTATCCTCTATGAATTTGTCTCAACCTCTATGCTAGCTGATGACTATCACTACATTTTGCAGGAGCGAATTCTACAGTTTACCTATGTGAATAAGTGCTTCCTTTTGAGCAGTATGATTCTGAAAGCTAGTTACTAGAAACCACAAATGTGGAGAGTGATGTTCCACTCAGGTCCTGCTTGTGCGCTTCCCATGGGCATGTAGTTAGCCACTGTGAGAATAGGTCCCAGCTTCAGTCTCTGACATCTATGGTTAAGGGTGGGAAGGTCTCCTGTCCGAAACCCTGGAGAGCCACTGCCAGTCAGAGCAGACAGTATCAAACTAGATGGACCCATGGTCTGACGATATAAGGTAGCTCCCAACCTTTCCTAATGTTGACGTTCTTCAGTGTCCTCCCTCTCCTCAAGGATCTCTAGAAGATAAATATCTTGGTGAGTGGGTGGGTCTTGTCTCTAAACAATTGTGGATGAACATTAAGAGTAGTAGAGCACCTACTCTGACATGTGTGGCACCTCTGTGAGATTTGTGACATTTCACACCTTGGTGAGATTAATGCGCATAAGGGATGCCCCTCCGCGTGGCAAAGAAGCTTTGTAGTGTACTTGCTTCCTAGCCCACACTGGAAGTTCAGTAAATGTTCACTGAAAATACACGTGCAAATAAAATAAATAAATCCAGAAGCAGCTAAAGTTCCTGAGACAGATATCGTTCCCTTAGACAATTTGGTTAATTCTTTGATTATATCAGGGAAACATAAGCCGTTCACTTGCTGATTGAATCCAGGCAAAGCTCTCTCCACAAAACCCTTGACTCATTTTTAAATTGCCATTAAGCTTACATTTCAGCACATGCCGCAGAACTCAAAACTCATCCCTCCCCCTTGACAGCTTTCCACCCCCAGTGACATGGCCAGTGACAAGGCCTTTCTTCAGGAAAGAGTGTCTATTCCCAGGCATATGTACCATATTTAGCAACCCCTCATCATCCATTTAGTCGGCACCGGATCCATCATTTCTGCCAAGTTTGGGTTCCCTCGCCCTCTCCATTGCATGCAGTTCACAGGGCAAGTGTGCCTCCTGATATTCATGATGATGACCAGATCCGTTCTTATAAGCTGAGAATCATGTCATTGTGGTTAGTGGTTCCACCGTCAGTGGCAGCATTGGATATGCCAGCTTTTCTCAACAGAACCTTTGTGTCAGAGCTGTCTGCAGCAACTAATGGTGACTCTGAAGTTTTGGTACTTCTGGTTCAGGATTGAAGACTGCATTGGACCTCAGATCATTAATTGGGGACCATAGTTTGTTTCTAGAGGGGGAGCATGCAGTGGTCTGTTGCAGTGAAAGCAACAAATAGTACCATTTATAGGACAGAGGTAGAGAACCTACTTCAGCCTAAGGGTCAAATTCCCATCTGAGTAATTTTCAGAGGTCCACATGCAAGTGATCCATGCGGCCAAGGCCAAAGTGGACAGAACAACTGAGGTGGAAATGGGGCATACTGAATTTTAGATGAAATAAGTGAGAACCTGAAAGCAACCAAAATGCTCAATCATCCATCCGTATCCCAGAGTGGCCCCTGACCAACGTTAAGTGAAGGAGCATTTAAGGTCTCAAACATAGGGCAAAGGATGCTGAGAAACCATAATGTAAACTCACCAAACAGAATCTCAACAAGTCCCTTGTTGGGGGGAAAGGGAACGAAATAGTGGTCACCTCCAAACATTTACTTCTGCGAAGCAGGGGATTCCAGTGCCTACCGGGAAATTTAGGTTTCTGCAGTAGTGGTTAGCTGCTGTAGCACATTATTATCATTTTTTTAAAAAAAAGGAATGGACTAGCAAAGTGATGAGGACATGCACTGGAAAATGTGTGGAATGAACAAATGATTTATGGGAAGATGTCTAAATACCCTGCAAGCAAATCCTGTAATCCCTCTGAAAACAAATAAGAAGAAACACTCAGTAGAAAATGGACACAATATAACCTCCATGTAAACTCTTGAGAGTCCCATGGACTGCAAGAAGATCAAACCTATCCATGCTTAAGGAAATCAGCCCTGAGTGCTCACTGGAAGGACAGATCCTGAAGCTGAGGCTCCAATACTTTGGACACCTCATGAGAAGAGAACACTCCCTTGAAAAGACCATGATGTTGGGAAAGATGGAGGGCACAAGGAGAAGGGGATGACAGAGGATGAGATGGTTGGACAGTGTTCTCGAAGCTACCAGCATGAGTTTGACTAAACTGCGGGAGGCAGTGGAAGACAGAAGTGCCTGGCGTGCTCTGGTCCATGGGGTCAAGAAGAGTCAGACACGACTAAACGACTAAACAACAACAACAACAAACTTAGTGCAAGCAATTCAGGACGAACGCCCGATAAATAGGAGCCCAGAATCTTGCCTATAAAGTGGAGCACAATCCTTACTGAAATCAGGCATGCCGTTTTCACTGCCATTTGCCTTTGCTCAGGGAAATGCAGCTGAGGGGAGGTAGAGTTAAGGGGACTCACACAGAACACTTCTCCCTAGAGCTCTCCTCCCTCCTGAAATGAGAGCGGCAGATGGATTAAAGGTGAGGGGTGCTCATTGCTGGATGTGTTCCTAATGATACAGGACACAGCGGCGGCAGCCAGAGGGAGCATTAAGGGCTGAACGGCTGAAAGCCTCCGTTGCTGAGGTTAATTTGGTTGACATTCTCCAGAACCTGCCATCTCCAGGAGTAATGGGATGCATAGCAGTAGCGCTGGCTATTAACTTCAAATTTAGAGGTTTCACCTTTTCTTCTTCTTCTTCATTCTGCCCGATGACAAATCCTACATCTACAGAAGGGATTGAAAGGGCTGTTTGTTTTTTCAGCTGACTCGTTGGAACTGAGCACGTCTGTTGGATGCACCATAAATGGCTGAGGTTTATGAACTGCAAAACACTGAGGAAGTTTTCCAGGAAACCATGTTAAAAAAATAATAATAATCCGTAGGCTTGACAATCTACCTGAAAAATAAAATATTACTATTTGGAGGGAGATAGCAACATGCAAGATTTGCGCTACGTTCTGTTAGAGGCTGGTAACCAAAGAACTGGCTATTGGATTCAAACTGATATGTGAAATTAAATGCACCCTTCACCACACACGTACATTGCCCCCTCATTGCCTCTTGTTGAAATCTTTAACAGCAGCCTGATACAGGTGTAGCATTTCCAGGCATAGAGATATATGTTAGGAAAAGCTTCAGGTGCATAACTGATCTTCATCGATCAACTCCGGCTGCTGTTTCTCAGCCTACTCCACATGTACCCCGTTTCATCCAAAAACTCACATGCTACCTGTGGTCTCCCTTTCATATCTTACTTTCCTTACTGCTGGAAGTTTCACTTCCAGCCAAACTGACAACTTCCCCATGCCGCATTCAAACTGAGCTGTGCATTTTCTGGTCCTGTAAGCTTTGTTCCCTGAGCTGATGACATCACAGCAGCACAGCCAATCAGAGATTTTGCTGCCAGAAGTACAATTATTTACAGGCAACTTCCTACTATCTGAATGCCTTGTTTAATTTTTTCTCAGATCCAAAAGAAATTAATTTCACTAATTCATCCTTAGCAGGGGGAAGCCCTCTGCACTAAAGTGTCTTGCGTGGGCTGGGACAAAGATGTAGCTGAGCACTAGGACTCAATCAGAATAATGCAGGTGCATTGCATAGGAGTGCAGTGGCCTTTTAAGGTTCATATGAAGCATCCATTCTGGGTGGGCAACTTTCCTTTCCTTTTGGCCCCCAGGGATGGGAAAATAAGCCCAGGATGGTTCTCCCTAAGGGTTTGTCTTTAACTGCACACATCTGGCTTTCATAGCTGGAGAAATAAATATCAGACCTAATTAATCCTCCGTGGCTCCCTAGCCCTTGAACAAAGCAGCTTCTAATTACAGTTTCAACCAGGCATGGTGACAGAACAAGCTTGCTACGGCCGTACTCTTGATTTTGAAGTAGTATATTTCATGCCTGGAAACATAAAGGGGGAAAAGAAAAGAAGAGGAAGCTCTGAAGGTGGGATGGAACTGGGCAGAAGAACACGGAATAAAATGTCAAACTAAATGACTAAAGACAATCAACCAAATACTGAAAAATTCTGATCAGGTATTTTAAAGGGAAGGAAATATTTTGGAGTGGCAGGACAAGGTCAAGGGTTCCTCCCAACTAAGTACTACTCAGAGCAGACCCACTGAAATTAATGGACATGTCTAACTCGTATCCATTCATGTCAATGGGTTTCCTCCAAGTAGCACTAAGGTCATGTGCACACCATATATTTAAACCACTATGATACCACTTTAATCAGCCATGGCTTCCCCCAAAGAATTCTGGGAGCTGTAGTTTAAGATTCCCTCACACAACTACAGTTCTCAAAGTGGTTAAATAGTCCATTCCTCTTCTAACAGAACCCTGTGACTTTCTTTGTAAATACATGCTACTTCACAATAATTAGTCATGATCAGGGTTGTCACCCAATTACAGGAATTCTGTTTGATGAGTTTTGGTCGATTAAATATGCTTACCTTTGCATATAGGTAAACTCAATAGTTCTGAAGCAAGACGTGTGCTGCCTTTGTCTTCAGATAATGCCTTGTTGCAGGCATCATCTTGGCAGTGTGTTGGAAGATAAAAGAAAGGACTTCTTCATGCAGTGCGTAGCTGAACTATGGAACTTGCTCCCACAGGAGGCAATGGTGGCGACCCAATTGCCTTAAAAGGAGAATCAGACAAATTCATGGAGAATAAGGATATCAAGGGCTACTAGTCATGATGGCTATGCTCTGCCTCCATAGTCAGAGGCAGTAGTGCTTCTGAATACCTCTTGCTGGAAACCACAGGAGGAAAGGGTACTCTTGTGCTTGGGTCCTGCTGGATAGTTTCAACTCAACTCAACTCTTCTTGTGTACTGCATGCTTCTTGCCTACATGGAGGTCTATGCTACACCTAGGGAAAGAATAATAAGAGACACACGTTCCATTTTTAATGTTCTAAATTTCCTTTGCCTTTGCTACTCTTAACAGAGATTTTTGTGGTTTGGTTTTATTCCTTTGCTGGATTTTTTTTTATGGTACCAATAAAGCACCAGGGGGAAAAAAAAGTTCATTGGAAATGCCTGAAATGTTTCTCCACTGGAAAAATAATATCCTGTAATATATGGAGAGCCGTGTAAATGCTCTTTTGCCTAACACAACAGAGCCCTTGTCCGCAATGATGGATGGGATGGCGGGGGAGGGGAGGGAGAGGGGAACTGACTTCATGTTCCATATATATACACACACACGCACACACATCTTGCCTTTGGAGGCCCTGCCCAAAGACCTCCTTTTGGATCCGAGGGACAAGATCTCTTGGATGCAAGAAGGTTCAGGAAGGGTAGCCGTGTGCCTGACTTTGTAGAAGACAGGCATCAGGACATAAGAAGAGGCTGTTGCATCAGGCCAAGGGCCCATCTAGGCCAGCATATGAGTGACCCCCCAAATACCTGTGGGAAACCCTTGACAGAACATAAGAGCACTCTCCCCTCCCATGTTTTCCAGCAACTAGTAATCAGAAGCATGTGGAAGTGGCATGTAACCATCATAGCTAGTAGCCATTGATAGGCTTCTCCTCCACAAATTTGTCCAATGTTCTTTCAAAGCCATCCAAGCTGCTGGCCATCATTGCCCCCTGTGGGAGCCAGTGCTTAGCCACGCACTGTGTGAAGAAGTACTTTCTATCATCTGTCCTGAATATTCCAACCAGGTGATTCCTTTGTAATTTTTTTTTTTTACTGACGTTTCATATTTTATTGTACTTGTAAATGTCCTTGTGCACTGCCCTGATATTTTATATAAAGGGTGGTCTATAAATACGTGTTATACATGAGTAAATAAAATACGCAAAACACCCACCTTGCAGACGTTCATTCATTCATTTAACAAACTTTAACAAAATGTAAACATCTAAGTGGTCTATTAAAATATAAAAAACCCATTAAAATGCCTGATTTAAAAAAAAACAATTAAAAAGAAGTCTTTAGAAATATGCAAAATATGATTCAGATCAGTAACAATCTGAAACAAGATTAAAGCACATGTAACTTGTACATGTCTGGATAGGCTTGCCTCAACAAAAAATGTTTTAAGCAGGTGATTTCTTACAAGTGCAGAACGAGTATTATATGACACCTGTAGCTACTCTGGTTCCTCAGTCTGAAGCTGTTGCGTGGGCATATATGGGTAAGGCGATGCCATAAATAAACTGATCCATCTCAGCAAGCAAGAGAGATTATTCTAGGTAAAGGATATATTCCAGCCAGCAAAAAAGCACTCAAGGAAGCAGAGCATGTGAAGAGTGCTAGTGGTTTGGGTTGGCCTGCATAGAGCGGCAAGGGCCAGAAAGCAACTCCTGAAGGGCCAACATTCAGCTCCCAGACCTGAAGCCTCCATCTCCTGATCTGCACACTCTTTATGTTTAGCAATGTGCTCCCATTTCCCCCACAAAGAAGATCATTGACTCAAACCTTTGTATGATGACACAATCTCACTGAAGCATCAAATCACAGAATTTGATTCCAGTGGAACTTAGTCAGGCCTCAACCATTTCAGCAGACCTCAATGCATGACCTCTTCCCTAAGGCCTTGATTCACGGAGAGGGTTATCAGTTAGGGCTGTTATGCTGAGGTCTCACTGAGTGTTGCTCTATTATGTTTTATTTTACTTCTGTCTGAGCTGCTAGGCTTTTAGCAGTGCCATGAAATGGATCTTCCAATGGTTAAGAAATTGACATTTTACACACACACACACACACACACACACACACACACACACACACACTGTATTGTAACTGGACTTAGGTTTTATATACAGTAGTGTCGCAAGTCCCTTTTGTGCAGCCTGCTTATCAAAAAACGATTATAAACCCTTGAAATAAAATAAACAAACATTTCCCTATAGAAGATAGTAGAGTCTGTTGAATCTTAGCTACTGGATTCAGATGCTGCACAGATGTAGAGTGTGGGACAAAGTTATATATACAAATCCCTGAGAGGGGCCCAAACACAGGCCTGCCTAGAGTTAGTCCTAGACAATGGCCAGCCCCAGAAGCACTTCTACAAGATCAGTGCCATTCTATCCTGGAGATATTGCATTGCCATCCTCTGACTCAGAAGCCATCGAAGAAACCTGAACGCAACTAGAGTCTTGCCTCGCCTCAACTCAGAGCCTGACACTCAGAGAGAGCTTTTAAAATTGTAATTTAAGAGAAAGTTACAGTAGAAAAGCACCTCTGAAATGGTTGGTCCCCACCCACTCTGGTGTTGAAATGGGGAGGGTCATTGCACATCAGGCCTAGTCTGCATTCAACACATTCTCTCTGCAAACAACAACAACAAAAGTGTTGGTAGCCTCGACACTAACTCTGTTCATGCCAACATCATGGCATGAGATTGCCTTTCTATCCTTTAGGCTTGAAATAGCAGGTATCTGGAACATGTGTGGTCTCCTGAACTTGAAGTGAATTCAGGCTGCATCCAGATGTCAAAGATTTAATTCATGTATTAACGATTCTATAAACAGTTTCCCAGCAGAGCTTCTCCTACTCTTAAGGAAGAGAAGGGGAAGGGAAGGTAGAGGCTGGCTTCTCCTTGAGGGACAGTTATTGTGCTTGAACACGACATAGACACAATACCTGCCCTCACTCAGTTTGCTTCTGTTAAGTCCAAAGCCCTTCAAGAATTACAGACTACAAAACCCATGATGGAGTACAACTGTGAGTGAAATGCTTATACTGTACACAAAAATGTCAGATCCATGCATGGGAATGGCTGGGGCCTTTAATATTACTAGAATGGCAGGATAAACTGAACTAGTTTGAAATTTTAATCAGGAACCGGAGGTTCCTATGGCAACCAGTTCTTCAGGTTGGATAAACATGAAATTCAATAAGGGAATTTCTCCAGCAATTCTCATACATGCTTAGAGTGCATCTTTTCATAGAGTTCCATCAATTCCCACTCTCAACAGCTTAAATAATTAGGTCACAAGGGTCTTTAGGAGAATGCATTGGGGTCACAATTTCAATTCATTTGTGGTATCTTTCAGCATTCAGGAATGAGAGAACCTCCAAGGAGCTCAAGGTGGTGTATATGATTCTCACCAGGTTGTGACTGGTGCAAGGTCACTCAGTGAGCTTTCCTAGCTGAGTGTGGACTTGAACCCTGGTCTACTGTGTCCTAGTCTGACACTCCAGCCACTACATCACACTGGCTCTCAATACAAGGCAGATTTTAGAGCTCACCCCCTGTATCTGAAAATATACTTAATTGTTGCTTAGGCTAGGAGTTGCATATGGTGCCAAAAATCTCTTAGGGCTTAGGCCATCCTCTTTAACAGCTTCCTCACTTGAGATGTGCAAACAGAAAGCTCAGCCACAAAAGGCTACTGCAGAAAAGGTCATTGGCAGGAAATCCATAAAACACCATTAGTTTTCCTTGGGCAATCCTTCTCAGCTGATAAGACTCCTATTAGATCCTTAAGTCAAGTTATGTTTACACTGCTAGCTCTAAGTGGCCACTTAGACACTTTGCTGCTTGTATTTTTCTTGTGTGTTTTTATTCTTCTTTCTTTCTTCTTCTTTTTTTAAAAAAATCCTGTTCCTCTCTAATTTGGCAAGCAGAGTCTGGCCTGATATTGTAGCGATAGGAAAGCTGGTGGAGAGAATCTATGTGCAGGAGAGAAACACAATTCAGTTCGTGAACCTGCCTAAGTCACACTTTGCAAAACGATGCACAAGCAGAAGAACAGCTGTCCGTCAAAATCTGCACTTTCCCGAATTTTGCCATGCCTTTCTTCAGCCAAGTAATGCACATAATAGGGTTAAACGTGCATAAAATGTGTGCATTGGTAGAAATATACACAAGTGTATAATATTAAGGGACATTGCTTTGCAGAAATGTGTATGTTGGGCAAACTACAAGTAATGCAGAATACAAATAATCAGTGCTCTTTTTTTCTTGAAATAGAGGTGCCGGTACTCACCATGAAGTTGTTACAGTATATGCCACACTTTTAAGAGAGAGAGAGAGAGAGAGAGAGAGAGAGAGAGAGAGAGAGAGAGAGAGAGGTGCCGGTACAGCGTGCCCTTGAGTACCCCAGGGGGAAAAGGCACTGCAAATAATATGAACTACACAGACATGTGTACATCCTGGGAGAAATTGGTACTAAAATGCTGCTGAATTTTCAAGAAGGCTTCTTTTTTAAAAGAAAAAGGCAAACAAGCACAAACTTATGTGAAAATGTGAAGAACTGATTTTTAAAATGCGGTTGTGCAGTGCAGTGAATGTTTTGATTCTGTAGTTGGAAGTAAGTGGGTGGAAGTAGTCCTATACCCTGCAAGATGAGAGCCTGCTCTGGTACAGATCTGGGCCCCTCTCAGGTGAGAGATAGGAGAGGCCAGATGGTCCAATGGGGATAGGGGCATGAGTCTATTAGTGCAAGGATATTAGCAGTGTATCTTAGATGTCCATGCTTGACAGTGACCCTTTGTATGTGGGGTGCAATCACAAAATCATTAGATCAACTGCAATACAGGAATCACAGCTAAAGAATCCTTGGCATATGGCCACTTAACCTCTGTTGAAAAATCTCCCATGAAGGAAACTCCACCAGAAGGAGCAGGCGTGCAGTTGGGCGGTGCTTCTGGATCCAGCTCTCTGATTGGCAGCTCAGGTAGCCTCAGTAGCTGGAAGTGCTTTTTACCACCTGCGATTGGTTTGACAGCTGCAGCTATTCCTGAACTGAGGAAGCCTTGCCACAGAAGTTCACGCTCTGTGTTGGTTCAAGACTGCATTACTGCAACGTGTGCTCTATGCGGGGCTTTCCTCATGCTTGATCTGGAAGCTGCAGTTATGGCAGAATGCTGCAGAACAATTGCTGACAGGAGAGATACCTTGGCAGCATAGAACACCTGTGCGAAGAGATCTGCCCTGGTTGTCAATTTGCTACCAGGTCAAGTTCAAGGTGCTACTATTAGTATATAAAGCCCTTAATCACTTGGGACCAGTTTAACCACTTTGATTGGTGGAACTGTTATTATTACAGGTGCCACATAATACCATATTTGTAAGAACTCAGTTGTTTAGTGTGGCAGTGCATATACTTTGGAACTCATTGCTGATTGAGATGAAGCAAGGGCCCTCGTTGTAGTCTTTTCAGCATCGGCTAAAACCATTCTTGTTTAGACAAGCCTACCCGGATGCTTAGAAAACTGAGGCAATTTTAATCTGCTTCAGTATTTCAACTTTTGTATGTTTTAAAGTATGCTTGTGAATTTTTCTTGATTTTCTTGTGTTATCTTTTGCAAACTGAGAGTTTTGGTGTATGTGTGGGTTTTTTTACATTTAAGCAGTATATCTACATTTTATGAAATAGATACATAAAATAACTGTACAGCCAGTGATGTGCAGCCTCCCTGCCTGCCTTTGCTTTATGATCTGGGGGTATAGGAGGAACCATGATGTCTTCCCCTGTGCTTTAATTCAAGTGCAGACACCTAGGTAGGCTGTAATGTGCATAACCGCTGCTGAGTCTATTTGCAGAATGAAAGGAAGGACCTTCACAGACACCTCTCAAAATTAAGGTAAGATGGACAAACCTTGCCCTCCACCCACAATTTTTTAAAATCAAAATCCCCCCTCCCCTTTGATTATTTTCAAATGCAACTGATGCGAAATGGTCAGGGGGGAAATGCAGGTGAATTTTTTGGCAAAGCACTACTCTCAAGTAAGCATGTATAACATGGCAGCTGTAGGGTTCACTCTAGGGTTGCCACCCGTCCCTAGAAAAACGTGATTGTCTTTTCTGGGGGTGGGGGGTGGAAAGTGTAACCTATTTGGACTTCAAATGGGATGCCTTTTTCTGTGTATACAAGCTCCTCCTCCTCAAAGCTGTGAGGGCAGAGGGTGGATCTAGTGGGGGGAGCAGGAGAGCAAGAGCTTGAGCAGGAGTTTGTGTGGGCAGAGGGTGGGACCATGAGGAAGGGAGCCAAGAGAGAAAGAGGTATTGCAGGACACAGGCAAAAAAGGATGGGCGGGGGTTGGGAGGAAGAGTCTGAGAGAGAGAGCTTTTGCGCAGGCAGAGGGTGGGTCACGGAGAGTGAGAGAGGGAGTTTACACAGGCCTGGTCCATCCGATGGAGAGCGGGGGGGGAGCGTTTGTGAGAGCAGAGGTGTGTGTGTGTGTGTGTTGAAGAGTTAGGGGGGGTTACACTTTGCACAGTCTGGTGCAGAGTTTGCACAGGCAGCAAAGAGGGAAGAACAAGATCGGGGGAAAAAAGAAAAGAAAAGAA